>NC_092050.1:103645517-104293924 GCF_003086295.3 Arachis hypogaea
CATGGTGCAGCAAATGCAGTATTGGTCTTCCACGGAAGAACCTACTGATTTCTGGCATAGTTCTACAAATTCTGACACAGTAGTGATAAGAAGTAGATCAGGATGTCTACAGATTATTACTATTTCTATTTGCTGTAAAAGATCTAGCTAAGAGGTGGTTAAATAACCAACCCACAGCAAGCATAAGGAACAATTAGAAACAGTTATCAGAACAAAATTCCCTGAATCAATAAATATTTCCCTAACAAAAAGGATAGACACAGCTAAACATGGAGCGATGGAGCATGCAGAAACATGATCCAAGGAGCATGCAGTTACAACAGTCAGAACAAGTGCTAACAACGATTCTTAAAAAAAAATTCGAATCAAAGACAAGACAACAAGCTAATGCTTAAGACAGAACAACTAACAGATAGAATGCAAGCTGTTCAATTAAGGATAGGAAGACAGAATGTCTCAATTCAAAGCAGCAGAAGCCAAGAAAGCACAATAACAGAGATGACCAACCACTGCCAAAAACCCTCTGAGGATAGTAAGAGCCCAGAGAGGAATGATTCTGGCGTTCAAACGCCAAAAAGGTAGGAAGTGCGTTAAACGCCCAAGGAATAGCCAATTCTGGCGTCAAACGCCAGAAAGGGTGGCAACCTGGCGTTAAAACCCAAGAAGCCAATTCTGGCGTTCAAAGCCACTAAGGGATCAGACACCTGCAAGTGCTGATAAAACCCCTTAAGCAGGCTTCCCAACCACTTCTATAGAAATAAACCTGCAGCAACTAAGCTTTATGATACCATGCACATTAGAAGGTGCTTGTACCAAGACAGCTCTATGTGATCTTGGGGCAAGTATCAACCTAATACCTGCATCACTATCAAAAAGCTTGGTTTGACTGATGAGGTCAAACCAACCCGGATATGTTCAACTTGCTGATGGCTCCATTAAAATCCCATCAGGCATAATTGAGGACAGATTTCAAGGTTGGGCATTTGCCTTCTACTGACTTTGTAGTTGGAAATGGAGGAGCACAAGAGTGAATCTCATTCTAGGAAGACCATTCCTAGCAACGGACGAACCCTCATTGACGTCCAAAAGGGGAGATAACCCTGAGAGTCAATGAGGATGAGTTAAGTTGAATGCTGTCAAAGCTATGCAGCATCCAGACACACAAAAGACTGCTGAGCCTGACATCATTGACTCTCTGGTAGAAGAGGTCAATATGACTGAGAGTCTTGAATCAAGCTAGAGGACATTTTTAAAGATGTTCAGCCGATCTGGAGGAATCAGAGAAAACAGAAGAACCTCTAAAACTCCTCAGGAAGAGGAGAAGCCTCCTAAACCCGAGCTCAAACCACTACCACCATCTTGAAATATGCCTTTCTGGAGAAGATGACACTTTTCCTGTATCATAAGCTCTACCTTAGAGCCACAAGAAGAAAGCACTAATTCAAGTGCTAAGGACACACAAGACAGCTCTTGGGTGGTCCATAAGTGATCTTAAGGCATTAGCCCAGCCAGATGCATGCACAAGATCCTATTGGAGGATGATGCCAAGCCAGTAGTTCAACCATAGAGGCGGCTGAATCCAGCCATGAAGGAGGTGGTGCAGAAAGAGGTCACTAGTTACTAGAGGCTGGGATTATTTATCCTATTTCTGATAGCCCCTGGGTGAGCCCTGTCCAAGTTGTCCCCAAGAAGGGAGGCATGATAGTGGTGCATAATGAAAAGAATGAACTGGTTCCTACAAGAAAGTTACAGGGTGGCGTATGTGTATTGACTACAGAAGACTCAATACATCCACCAGAAAGGATCATTTTCCTTTACCTTCATAGACCAGATGCTAGAGAGACTAGCAGGTCATGAATACTACTACTTTTTGGATGGCTATTCAGGTTACAACCAAATTGCAGTGGATCCTCAGACCAAGAGAAACAGCATTCACATGTGAGTATTTGCCTACAAAGGATGCCATTTGGTCTGTGCAATGCACCTGCAACCTTTCAGAGGTGCATGCTCTCTATCTTCTTTGATATGGTAGAGAAATTTCTGGAAGTCTTCATTAATGACTTCTCAGTATTTGGAGACTCATTCAGCTCATGTCTTGACCATCTAGCACTTGTTTGAAAAGGTGCCAAGAGACTAACCTAGTTTTAAACTGGGAAAAATGTCACTTTTTGGTGACTAAGGAATTGTCCTTGGGCATAAAATTTCAAACAAGGGAATAGAGGTGGATCAAACTAAGGTAGAGGTAATTGAAAAATTACCACTACCTGCCAATGTTAAGGCAATCAGAAGCTTTCTGGGGCATGTAAGATTCTATAGGAGGTTCATAAAGGATTTTTCAAAAATTGCAAAACCTCTGAGCAATCTGCTAGCTGCTGACATGCCATTTGTATTTGACACAGAGTGTCTGCAGGCGTTTGAAACTCTAAAAGCTAAGTTGGTCACAGCACGAGTCATTTCTGCACCAGACTAGACATTACCATTTGAACTAATGTGTGATGCTAGTGATCATGCCATTGGTGCAGTACTGGGGCAGAGACATAACAAGCTTCTGCACGTCATTTACTATGCTAGCCGTGTCTTGAATGATGCACAGAAGAATTACACAACCATAGAAAAGGAGTTGCTTGCAATGGTCTATGCCATTGACAAGTTAAGATCTTATTAGTAGAATCAAAAGTGATTGTGTACACTGACCATGCTGCTCTAAAATATCTCCTCACAAAGCAGGATTCAAAACCCAGACTCATAAGATGGGTGTTACTTCTGCAAGAGTTTGATATAGAAATAAGAGACAGAAAAGAGACAGAAACCAGGTAGCGGATCACCTGTCCCAGATAGAACCGGTAGCAAGGGCGTCCCTCCCTCCTACTAAGATCTCTGAAACCTTTTCGGACGAGCAACTCTTTGCCATTCAGGAATTACCATGGTTTGCAGACATTGCAAACTATAAAGCTGTGAGATTCATACCCAAAGAGTACAGTAAGCAACAAATGAAAAAATTGATTTCTGATGCAAAGTACTACTTGTGGGATGAACCATATCTCTTTAAGAGGTGTGCAGACGGAGTAATCCACATATGTGTGCCTAGAGAAAAGGCACAGAAGATCCTCTGGCATTGCCATAGATCACAATATAAAGGACACTTTGGAGGTGAGCGAACAACCACTAAGGTTCTCCAATGTGGTTTCTACTGGCCTACTCTCTATAGAGACTCCTGAGAGTTTGTACATAACTATGACAGTTGCCAGAGAGCTGGTAATCTACCTCATGGTTATGCCATGCCTCAGCAAGGGATCCTAGAGATTGAGTTGTTTGATGTATGGGGT
Source organism: Arachis hypogaea (assembly GCF_003086295.3). Classification (NCBI taxonomy): domain Eukaryota; kingdom Viridiplantae; phylum Streptophyta; class Magnoliopsida; order Fabales; family Fabaceae; genus Arachis; species Arachis hypogaea. The sequence continues at coordinate 103,648,844 of NC_092050.1, forward strand.
ATTGACTTCATGGGGCCTTTCCCACCATCATATTCAAACACTTATATTCTGGTGGCAGTAGACTATGTATCTAAATGGGTAGAGGCAATTGCAACACCCACTAATGATACTAAGACAGTAATGAAGTTCCTCCAGAAGCATATCTTCAGCAGGTTCGGTGTCCCTAGGATACTGATCAGTGATGGAGGCACTCATTTCTGCAATAAACAGCTTGACTCTGCTCTGGTCAGATATGGAATTAACCATAAAGTGGCAACTCCATATCATCCACAGACAAATGGGCAGGCTGAAGTCTCAAATAGAGAACTAAAATGAATCCTGGAACGGACTGTAAGTACCCGTAGAAAGGATTGGGCAAGAAGTCTGGATGATGCTCTGTGGGCATACAGAACAGCATTCAAGACTCCTTTAGGGACCTCTCCTTACCTGCTTGTGTATGGAAAAGCTTGTCATCTGCCAGTGGAACTGGAACACAAGGCCTACTAGGCAACCAGATTCCTAAACCTTGATGCTAAGATAGCTGGAGAGAAAAGATTACTCCAGTTGAATGAGCTGGAAGAGTTCAGACTCAATGCTTTCGAAAATGCTAAAATTTATAAAGAGAAAGCAAAAAGATGGCATGACAAAAAGCTGTCTTCTAGAGTCTTTGAGGGAGGACAGAAAGTCCTGCTGTTTAACTCTAGGCTCAGATTGTTCCCTGGAAAGTTGAAATCCCGGTGGAGGGGACCATATGTGATCACAAGTGTGTCACCATATGGTTATGTAGAGCTTCAAGATATTGATTATGACAAAAAGTTCATTATTAATGGACAGAGAATCAAATATTATCTTGAAGGCAATGTTGAGCAAGAATGCTCAAAGCTGAGACTAAATTAAAAGCTCAGTAAAGTCCAGCTAAAGACAGTAAAGAAGTGTTTACTGGAGGCAGCCCAGCCATTATTAATGTTTATAACAATTATATAAGTTTATTTAATTTTGATTAATTATGTTTGTTAATGCTATCAGTGAAAAATCAAGAAAATGAAGTTCAGAACATAAAACAGAAAATCATAGAGAAAAAGAGCTCACTGGCGTAAAACCAGTAAAGAGGCAAATTGGGCGTTAAACACCAGAATGGCTATCATTCTGGGTTTAACGCCAGTAAAGATATCATTCTGGGTGTAAACGCCAGAATGGGCAGCATTCTGGCGTTTAACGCCAGAAACAGCAGCATCCTGGGAGTTCAAAAAACGCCTAGTGAGAAAGGATTTCTGGCGTTTAACGCCAGCCAGGGTATTTGGCTGGGCGTTAAACGCCAAAATGGCCACCAGATGGGCGTTAAACGCCAGAATGGCTATCATTCTGGGCGTTTAATGCCAGAACAGCTAGGGGAGAGGTAATTTTGTTTCAATTCAATTTTTTTTTCGAATTTTCATGTTTTAAATCAAAATTTTCTGCATCCAAACATTACAAAGATTCATTTTTTAATTTCCATTCACAAAAAAATTATAAACTTATAAATTCTTCTTGATTCTCTTTCAATTCTTTTCAATTCCTTTTCAAAACCTCATTAATATTTCCAATTTCTTTTCAAATCTTTATAACTTATTCATATCATCTTTTATCTCTTAGATGCATAAATAAAAATTCAGATTTAACTTCCTCATATCTTTTCCAATCTTTTAAATTTTGAAAAGAATCTCATCTTTTCATATCATGCTTATCTTTTATCAATCATATATTTTTCTAAAATTTTGAAACCATTCCCTCCCTCCCCTCTATTTATACATTCGACCATCTCTCTTCCTCCATCATTCGAACCCTTCTCTCCATCTATTCATCTTCTTTCTTTACTTTTGCTTGAGGATAAGCAAACCTCTAAGTTTGGTGTGATTTTTTGTGATCACTAACCAATATCATGGCCCCTAGAGGAAAACAAACCACTACAAGAGGCAAGAAAGAAAATAATCCAAAACCACAATGGATGCATGAGAGGTTCTGCACCAAAGAACATGCATATCATTACTTCAAAATTGTGTGCAGAAGATCACTGATCCCGGAAGTCAAGTTCGATTTGAAAGAAGACAAATATCCGGAGATCCAAGAGCAAATTCGAAACAGAGGCTGGGAAATCTTAGCTAATCCTGAGATGAATGTGGGAAGAAACATGATCCAGGAATTCTATGCAAATCTGTGGCTGACAGATAAGCAAAGAATAGAGGGAACTGCCTTCCATACTTTTCGAACCATGGTCAGAGGGAAGATTATCTACTTCCATCTTCACAAAGTGAGAGAAGTCCTCAAACTTCCTCAACTACATGATGATCCAAAATCCTTTAATAGGAGAATGGCTAAAGATAAAAAGTTGGATCAAGTTCTAGAGGACATATGCTTCCCTGAAACCAAGTGGATAACCAATTCAAAAGGTGTCCCAAACCAACTGAAGAGAGGAGACCTCAAGCCAGTTGCTAGGGGCTGGCTAGATTTCATTGGGTGATCTATACTTCCCACCAGTAACCTCTCTGAAGTCACTGTCAAAAGAGCAGTGATGATCCACTGTATTATGCTGGGAAAAGAAGTGGAGGTTCATCAATTAATTCCTTATGAAATTTACTTATTTGCAAACAAGGAATCCACTGAGGCCAAATTGGCTTACCCAAGCTTGATCAGTCTGTTATGTAAGGACGCGGGGGTATAGATAGGTGTGGATGAGTATATCCCAGTTGAACACCCAATCACCAAAAGGGTAATGGATGGACCTCAAGTTCAGGACAACCTCATCAAGAGGAGGGCGCATGAGCTCCTCCCAGAAATTCCTCAATTTGACTATTGGGCCCGCTTAGAAGCATCTGTCAACAAGCTGCAAGAATCTATGGATCAACTCAAAGAAGAGCATCAGAATCAGAACAGCATGCTCTGCATACTGCTCAGAGAACAAGAGAAGCAAGGGCGTGAGTTACAGGAACTAAAGCGCCAGAAGCTGATCCTTGAAGAGCCAGGCGTCCCACAGATTGAAGGAGCACCTACCCCTCAAAATCAAGGTTGTTGAGTCCTAACTTTATGATAACTTTTATTATTAGAAACCTATTTTAAGAGTCACATAAGCATTAGTATTAGAGTCATTTATTTTTATGTCTTTAATTTCCTTTCTTTTATTATTATTTGTCTGCTTTTATGTTTATTTTATGTCTTATTTTTTTCATGATCAATAAAGTTTAGAGTCTATGTCTTAAAGCTATGAATGTCCTATGAATCCTTCACCTTCCTTAAATGAAAAATAATTTCTTAAAAATAAAAAAAGTACATGAATTTCGAATTACATCTTGAAAATAATCTGGTTATTTTGATATGGTGGCAATACTTTTTGTTTTCTGAATGAATGACTGAACAGTGCATATTTTTGATATTGTTGTTTATGAATGTTAAAAGTGTTGGCTCTTGAAAGAATAATGAAAAAGGGGAAATGTTATTGATAATCTGAAAAATCATAAAATTGATTTTTGAAGCAAGAAAAAGCAGTGAAAAGCTTGCAAAAAAAAAAGAGAAAAAGAAAAAGCCAATAGCCCTTTAAACCAAAAGGCAAGGGTAAAATAAAAAAGGGATCCAAGGCTTTGAGCATTAATGGATAGGAGGGCCCAAAGGAATAAAATCCTGGCCTAAGCGGCTAACCCAAGCTGTCCCTAACCATGTGCTTGTGGCGTGAAGGTGTCAAGTGAAAAGCTTGAGACTGAGCGGTTAAAGTCGTGGTCCAAAGCAAAAAGAGCGTGCTTAAGAGCTCTGGGCACCTATAACTGGGGACTTTAGCAAAGCTGAGTCACAATCTGAAAAGGTTCACCCAGTTATGTGTCTGTGGCATTTATGTATCCGGTGGTAATACTGGAAAACAAAATGCTTAGGGTCACAGCCAAGACTCATAAAGTAGCTGTGTTCAAGAATCAACATACTAAAATAGGAGAATCAATAACACTATCTGAATTCTAAGTTCCTATAGATGCCAATCATTCTGAACTTCAAAGGATAAAGTGAGATGCCAAAACTATTCAGAAGCAAAAAGGCTACTAGCCCCACTCATCTAATTGGAACTGAGCTTCATTGATATTTGAATTCATTGTATATTCTCTTCTTTTTATCCTAATTTATTTTTAGTTTCTTGGGGACAAGCAACAATTTAAGTTTGGTGTTGTGATGAGCGAATAATTTATACCCTTTTTGGCATTGTTTTTACATAGTTTTTAGTATGTTTTAGTTATTTTTTATTATATTTTTATTAGTTTTATTCAAAAATTACATTTCTGAACTTTACTATGAGTTTGTATATTTTTCTGTGATTTCAGGTATTTTCTGGCTGAAATTGAGGGACCTGAGCAAAAATCTGATTCAGAGACTGAAAAAGGACTGCAGATGCTGTTGGATTCTGACCCTACTGCACTCGAAATGGATTTTCTGGAGCTACAGAAGCCCAATTGGTGAAATCTTAATTGCGTTGGAAAGTAGACATTCTGGGATTTCCAGAAATACATAATAGTCCATACTTTGCTCGAGATTTGATGGTCTAATTTGGCGTCCAATGTCAGTCTAAAACTTTCTGGCGTAAAACTCCAGAACTGGCACCTTTTTCGGCGTTAAACGCCCATTCTGGCATGCAGGGTGGCGTTTAACGCCAGCTTTGGGCATATGAACGTGAAAGCTTGAAAGCTCAGCTTAGGCATGCACCAAGTGGGTCTCGGAAGTAGATTTCTGCATTATCTGCACTTAGTTTCTCATTTTCTGTAAACTTAAGTTACTAGTCTAGTATAAAAATTACTTTTAGAGATTTATTTTGTACTTTATGACATTTTTACAGTTCATATTGTATCTTTGATGGCATGAGTCTCTAAACCCCATAGGTGGGGGTAAGGAGCTCTGCTGTGTTTCAATGGATTAATGCAATTACTACTGTTTTCTATTCAATCACGCTTGATTCTATTCTAAGATACTAACTCGTACTTCAATCTGGAGAATATGATGATCCGTGACACTCATCATTATCCTCAACCCTATGAACGCATGCCTGAAAACCACTCAGTTCTATCTGAGCTCAACGTAGTCATTGGGCGACAGCTTGAGTGCGTATCTCTTGGGTTTCTAATCCACGGACCAAGTCCGGAGGTTAGAACCTTTGTGGTATAGGCTAGAACCAATTGGCAGCATTCCTGGGATCTGGAAAGTTTAAACCTTGTTTGTGGTATTCCGAGTAGGATCCGGAAAGGGATGACTGTGACGAGCTTTAAACCTGCGCACAATGACAGTGTGCAAAAGGACAAGGGTCCTATTCCGACGCTAGTGGAAATCGACAGATGATTAGCCATGCAGAGATCGTACCTGGTATTTTTCATCCGAGAAGGTTGATAAACCACTATTTTATGGTTTATCTTGTTCTAATTTGAGTGGTTTTTATCAGCTTTTCACCCACTTATTCATATGATTTGCATGGTTTTACAATTCCTTCCTGGATTTATTCGACGATTGGAAACTTGCTTCCTGAAGCTTTAAATTGTGTATTTTAATTCTCCTTTATACCATTCGATACCGTGATCTGTACGTTAAGTGTTTCAGGCTTTATAAGGAAGGAATGACTTAGAGAATGGATAGGAAGCTTGCAAAAATGGTAGGAGCACAAGAAATAAAGGAGACAACCAGCGAGAGGTGACGCACACGCATGCCTTACGCGGGCACGTAAAACGGAGAAAATCACAGCGACGCGTACGCGTGCTTAACGCGTCCGCGTGGAAGCAGATCAGCACAACGACGTGAGCGCGCACCTGACGCGCATGCGTGGAAAGGAAATTCGGCCAGTGACGCGTACGCGTGACCGACGCGTACGCGTGACATGTACGATCTGCAGAAAATTTAAAAAACGCTTGGGGCAATTTTGGGCCGCTTTTTGACCCAGTTTTCGGCCCAGAAATACAAATTAAAGTCAGGGAACATGCAGAGACTCAACACGTTTTGATAATTCATAATTTTTAGGTTTAGATGTAGTTTTAGAGAGAGAGAGAGGCTCTCTCCTCTCTCTTAGGTTTTAGGATTAGGATTCCTTTTATTTTTATTACTTCAATACCAGGTTCAATATTTTCCTTTAATTAATGTTTCTCTTCTATCTTTATTTATTCCAATGCTTTTACTTGTTAATGTTCCAATTTAGCTTACAAACTTTTTCATGTCAAGATTTGAATATTCTATTTAATTTTATTTGAGGTATTTTAGACTAATTATTGTCTTTTTCTGTTTATGATGCTTTTAATTTAATTTAGATTTATTTTCCCTTTTGGCTTTGGTTAAAGTAATTAGTAACACTTGAGTTATCAAACTTAGCTGTTGATCGAAATTGGAATTCCTTGCTAGTTAATTTGTACTCCAATAACTCTAGTCTTTCCATAGGAGTTGACTAGGATTTGAGGATCAAATTAATTAGTCCACTTGACTCTCCTTTGTTTAGCAAGGGTTAATTAAAGTGGGAGCAGAATCCAATTCTCATCACACCTGATTAGGATAACTAGGATAGGACTTCAATTTCTCATACCTTGCCAAGAGATTTTATTAATTATTAATTTATTTTTCTTGTTGTTTAAATTACTTGTTCCCTATTTCAAAAACCCAAAAACTTTTACTCAAAACCAATAATAATTCATACTTCCCTGCAATTCCTTGAGAAGACGACCCGAGGTTTAAATACTTCGGTTATAAATTTTATTGGGTTTTGTTACTTGTGACAACCAAATTTTTGTACGAAAGGATTCTCTGTTGGTTTAGAAACTATACTTACAACGCGATTATTTTTGTGAATTTCTTTACCGATAGAAAATCCGATCGTCAAAAATGGCGCCGTTGCCGAGGAATTGCAAACGTGTGCCTTATTATTGGTTATTGTAAATATTTTGTTTTGCTTGTTTATTTGTTTTTATTTTTGTTTTTAATTTTTTTTATTAGCTATTATGAGTTCTCACCCCCGTCGCTTTGAGTTTGGTTCCAACGCTGTTGCAAGGAATGGAAATTTTAACAGGAACATGCATCAAGGTCAAAACAATCAGAGATGGAAGGAGCCACGAGGATCTAATCAACTTTTAGGCAACAACACCCTCCAAGATACCATGGACCACGACCATTCCACAATGCATGTCAAGACAATAGTTATGGTGGACCCTTCCGTGACAACCAACACCCACCAATTTACTATGGTCAAGAGCCATTCCGAGGTGCATACCAAGATGATAGTTATGGTGGACCCCCTTACCAACAAGTCCCATCATATGCCTATGAACTACCTCCTCAACACAGCTTTGAACCACCACACTCACAAGCCCCCTACTACCAAACACCATCACATGATTCTAACCTTTATCCACCCTATGAGCCATATGAACCATACATAGATCCACCCCAATTCCAACCCAGTTACTCCCAAGGACCACCACCTCCATATACACCACATCCATATCCATCAATCCAAGAGCCTTATGATCCTACTTATGATATCCGAGTAGAACAAGAGTCAAGGGATCGTCTCAAGGAAACAATGAACCGATTTCAAACAACCCTGCGTCAATTGGACCGAGCGGTAAACCGAATGGCACCCGAAGCTTTCATGGCTAAAGAATCTCAAATTGAGAACAAGAAATTGAAGTGTGCTGTGCAACAAGTGGAAAGGATGGAGAGTGATGAACCACCCTCTTATCATAAACCTTTCCTCCCAAGTAATGAGCCCTCATATCCACCTCAACCTTCAATGCATGACACTCTTAGTGTTCTTCTTCAAGGGCAAAGAGAGATGAAATGGGGAGTACTAGAATTCGCGACTGCCTTTACCGAGGTAGTAAATCGATTAGTTTCCCAACATCTGAGCACTCAAAGTACTCCCATGGCTACATGTGGAGAATCAAAAGAAGAGCGTAGCATGAAAGAGACACTAGAAACTCTGGTGGACAACGAGGAACATGGCTTTGTATTGGAACAAGTAGAGGAAGCCATAACAATTGTAGAGGAAGAAGTGGTTGAAGATTTAGGAGATGCTGAACCTCTATGGGAATCTAGAATTGTAGAGTACCCCTCAAATAAGATTGAATTTGATGTCAAGAAGGTCAGTGCACAACCTCCATGGCATATTCCTTATGAATACTTGGATGGGATAGATCAAGAAGTAAGTTCCCTTGGTGATGAGAATCATGCATCAAGTCCTCCTAATGATAAATCCACATCCGCAAACGAACCCCTTGTGGAAGTAGAAGCCCTTCGAAAAGGATGGACGAGAGTTGAGTACGCTTTGTCAAGAATGTTGGATACTTCTCCACCTAGATTGCCGTCTACTCATTCACTTGAGTGGAGAGGAAGCTAACCTCTGTTCGTCTTCCTATCCCACTTGAGTACGGTATTCTTGAAAAGGACGGCCAACTCAGGAAGCTTTGTGGCATAAAGCGTAAGAGGAGACTGTTTAGTAGTTAGAGTTGCAAATCAAGGCTCATCAAGTTTGATATTTCAAGAGATAGATGTAAGGACTCAACTGATGATAATTTGATTAGATCTAAAAGAAGAGCTTGGTACTCCGTAGAAAATTCAGACTTCTTGCCACCCGGTTGGAACAATGATGATCCACTTCAAGACGGGTGTAGATACAAGATTTGGGATCTGAGAATACATGAGGATCGATTTTGGGAGCTCAAAGCTTGTGAAGAACTCCATCAAAGCTTGAAGAATTTACCTGGTATTGATAGAACTTATTGGAAGTCCAAGCATTTGTGGAAGTTTCAAGATGAGTTCAAGCACAAGCTGCCATGACAAGGAGCTCACCAAATGTCTAACTTAAGGACTAAAACTAAAAGTGCTAGGTGGGAGACAACCCACCATGGTATAATCCTTCCTTTTATTCCTAGTTTATTTTATTTTAATTTTATTAGTGTCATTCATAATGTTTGCATTAGCATCTGCATACTGCATTCTGCATTTTTCATAAAAAAAATGCACGTGACGCGTAAGCGTCGCTGACGCGTCCGCGTCATAGTTGCATTGGGAAGAAAATAAAAGTAAACAGAAAGTCACGCGAAAGCATGGCTGGAGGCGTGCCTTAGGCACAAATATGACCACGCGACCGCGTCGTTTGCAAAATAGCCTCCCCACGCATCCGCGTCACCCACGCGAACGCGTGGCCCTGTAAAATCGACGTAAATGGGTGTATGGCAGTAAGTTATGATGGAGTGGGGCTGAAAACATGATAGAAGCACAAGCTCTACCATGCGAACGCGTGCCCCACGCGTCCGCGTCATTTTTAAAAGAAATGCCATTCACGCGTGCGCGTGACCTACGCGCACGCGTCACCTTGAATTTTGGCAATATGCGTTTGGGACAGAGAGTTACGTGAACGCGAGGCTGCTCTCGCGCCACTAGCACAAATCAAGTCATGCGTCCGCGTGAACGACGCGTCTGCGTCACTTGAAAATATCACAACTCACGCGATCGCATGACCCACGCGTTCGCGTTGCATGCGACACACAGTTTATCCAGATCGGCGCCAAAATCTTATCTTTTCTTCCCCAATCCTAATTTTTCCTTCCCTCTTTCTTACTTACCTCTTCTTCCTTTCTTTCACTTCTCATTCTTTTTCACCTTCATTCTATTTTACTTAATTTATTTGCATACTTTCATTCATTGCATTTTAATTTTGTGCATATTTTTACTTTCTTTTCTAAATTTATTCCTTTTCTGTTGGTGTTGAATTTTCTTATTTAACTGTTACATCTTCTGTTGAATTATTTTGGATGCTTAGTGACTTGTTTTATTCTGATTGGGTAATACTATTTAAATCAATGCCAATCTTTTATTTCTGTATTACTTTTGTATTGACATGAATTTATATTATCTCTCCTTACCCACTCTCTTCCCATGGTTGCAAATTTTTGCACTATTGATATGCTATTTGCTTCTATTATTTTCTCACTTGCATGTTGTAGCTACCATGTAATTGAGACCCTCATTATTTGGCATTAACCCACCCATAATTTATTTATTTTCTTCTCTTTATTCCTGGGTTACTTTTCTTCTTTTTCCTCTTCTTTCAGGATGGCCACGGAGGAAGGGAAACGAAAAAGCTATATGTAGGCAATAAACAAGTTGCATGTGCAAAAATTCTTGGAGAAAAGCGTCAGTTGGAGCCACCCATCCACTTGTACATCTTAGCATGCACCGAGGACGGTGCAATCTCTAAGTGTGGGGAGGTCAATACCGATCTCCGTGGGTTAGTACCTTCCTGTCTCAACACCAATGTTTAAATTTTCTTTGTTAAATTAGTTGTTGCATTTGCATGTTTAATTGCATGTTTGTTTGATTTTATGCATTTAGTTACTACTTGGTTGAAGTAATATTTTCTTTTTCAAGAAATTTTTATAGTATTTCACTAATTTAAATAAAAAACTTTTGTGTTAAATTTGTTTGAAGTTGTATTTGGAACATAGTTTAAAAAGTTAAAAATACACAAACCTGTGAGATTTGAGCCTAATTACATGGTTACATTATTTAACCATAAATATTTTATTCTTGTGTGTTTACTTCTCTATGATTGTAATCTTTGCTTTGTTCCATTCTATATGTCCAATGTTTAGTGTATTTACATGCTTGCATATGATTGAGGCCATTATTTGATTTTTGCTCACTTATCCCAAATAAGCCTACCCTTCCAATTACCTTTGTTAGCCACTTTAAGCCTTTTAATCCCATTTGTTCTATATTTTAACACATTACTAGCCTTAAGCAGAAAAACAATTTAATATCCCAATTGAATCTTTGGTTAGCTTAAGATAAAAATTGTGTGTTAATAGAGTATGGGAAGATTGTGGGAACAAGGGTTAATAAGGGAATGTGTCATGATAAAATAATGGAAATTTGGGTACCTACTCATGTGAAACTATAAAAATTAAAAATCCATATGCATTGATAAACTATGTTTATTTTTATGTTCAGATAAAAAAAAGAGAAAAAAAATCCAAAAAAAAAATATTCAATAAATAAGTAAATAAATAAAGGGACAAAATTACCCCGATTCTAAATTAAGTTCAAAGATCAATGCATATGTGATAAAATTTAAAAGAAAGTTGATGCATGAGTATGTAATGCAAAAGTGGGAATTTTGGGTAGCTAGGCATGAATTTAAAAGTATATAGAGTGTGTGTATAGGTGAGAGAGCTTAGGTTAGTCAAAGATTCATATTATAGCTCACTTGGCCATACATATATCCTCACCCTTACTTTAGCCCCATTACAACCCTGAAAAGACCTCATGATGTTTGCATTGGTACATTAAATACTTGTTGATTGGTTAGATGAAGAACAAAGTTTAGAAAGCATGACTAGATAAGAGTAGAGTGAATTAACTCTAGACACTTGAGAGATTAGAGTGCATATACACTACCAGTGAGGGTTCAATGCTTAATTCTATGTTCCCTGCTTTCAGGAGCTCTCTTCTTACAAGTTTACCTGCTTTTTATTGTACGATTTAAATTAGTGAAAATTGGTTTGTATTTGTCTTAGAGAACTTGTTTGCTTTTAACCAAGTAGGTAGAATCATTTTAGCATATAGTTGCATTTATATTTAGGCTGCATTTTATGAGTCTTACTGTCCCTTATTAATTCTCTTTGTCTCCTTGAGTTTAGCATGAGGACATGCTAATGTTTAAGTGTGGGGAGGTTGATAAACCACTATTTTATGGTTTATCTTGTGCTAATTTGAGTGGTTTTTATCAGCTTTTCACCCACTTATTCATATGATTTGTATGGTTTTACAATTCCTTCCAGGATTTATTCGATGATTGGAAACTTGCTTCCTGAAGCTTTAAATTGTGTATTTTAATTCTCCTTTATACCATTCGATGCCGTGATCTGTACGTTAAGTGTTTCAGGCTTTATAAGGCAGGAATGGCTTAGAGAATGGAGAGGAAGCTTGCAAAAATGGAAGGAGCACAAGAAATAAAGGAGACAACCAGCGAGAAGTGACACGCACGCATGGCTTACGCGCGCGCGCAAAATGGAGAAAATCACAGCGACGCGTACGCGTGCTTGACGCGTCTGCGTGGAAGCAGATCAACACAACGACATGAGCGCGTGCCTGACGCGCACGCATGGAAAGGGAATTTGGCCAGTGACGCGTACGCGTGACCGATGCGTACGCATGACATGCGCAATCTGTAGAAAATTTAGAAAATGCTGGGGGCGATTTCGGGCCGCGTTTTGACCCAGTTTTCGGCCCAGAAACACAGATTAAAGTCATGGAACATGCAGAGACTCAACACGTTTTGATTTTTCATAATTTTTAGGTTTAAATGTAATTTTAGAGAGAGAGAGAGAGGCTCTCTCCTCTCTCTTAGGTTTTAGGATTAGGATTCCTTTTATTTTTATTACTTCAATACTAGGTTCAATATTTTCCTTTAATTAATGTTTCTCTTCTATCCTTATTTATTCCAATGCTTTTACTTGTTAATGTTCCAATTTAGCTTACGAACCTTTTCATGTCAAGATTTGAATATTCTATTTAATATTATTTGAGGTATTTCAGACTAATGATTGTCTTATTCTGTTTATGATGCTTTTAATTTAATTTAGATTTATTTTCCCTTTTGGCTTTGGTTAAAGTAATTAGTAACACTTGAGTTATCAAACTCAGCTGTTGATCGAAATTGGAATTCCTTGCTGGTTAATTTGTACTCCAATAACTCTAGTCTTTCCATAGGAGTTGACTAGGACTTGAGGATCAAATTAATTAGTCCACTTGACTCTCCTTTGTTTAGCAAGGGTTAATTAAAGTGGGAGCAGAATCCAATTCTCATCACACCTGATTAGGATAACTAGGATAGGACTTCAATTTCTCATACCTTGCCAAGAGATTTTATTAATTATTAATTTATTTTCTTGTTATTTAAATTACTTGTTCCCTATTTCAAAAACCCAAAAACTTTTACTCAAAACCAATAATAATTCATACTTCCCTGCAATTCCTTGAGAAGACAACCCGAGGTTTAAATACTTTGGTTATAAATTTTATTAGGTTTTGTTACTTGTGACAACCAAATTTTTGTATGAAAGGATTCTCTGTTGGTTTAGAAACTATACTTACAACGCGATTATTTTTGTGAATTTCTTTACCGATAGAAAATCCGATCGTCAAGGATCATACAGCTTGCCATTGAAGGAAGCCATGCATGTTTGGAGAAGAAGATAGTAGGAAAGCAGAGATTCAGATGACAGAGCATCTCCGGAACCTCATCCTGTTTCTTATTACTGAATCACAAGTACTATTTATTTTATGTTATTTATTTTCATAAATAAAATCACTCTTATCATTAATATCCTGACTAAGATTTACAAAATAACCATAGCTTGCTTCAAGCCAACAATCTCCATGGGATCGACCCTTACTCACGTAAGGTATTACTTGAACAACCCAGTGCACTTGCTGGTTAGTTGTGCGGAGTTGTGAAAAGTGTAATCATAATTTCATGCACCAATGCATAATCAAATAATTTCACATAAATGTATATGATGTATACCTGTCCTACTGGCCCTGAGCTCAAGTGTCGGTTACATTGCAAGAACCTGACACATCCGGTTGCTAACTTGGACATTGTCTCTCTATTGTGCATCCCCAGGAGGCATTACCCCGAACTTATCACATGCCGGTCTAAGTGGGATTAGTGCCTTGTACCTTCTCCTGGAGGCATCTATTCGGGAATTGCGAGCCCAGCCACCCTTACGATCAGAGACAGCCACAAAACAAGCGGAATCAACCACCGTCCTTGTTTTGGCATAACTCAGCTCAGTGCACAAGTGAGATTCACCACCGTCCTTGCCACGTCCTTGCCAAGAGTAAACAATAGTAAAATACAAGAAGGTTATACCACTGACCTTGCCATAATACATCTCAGTCCATCATCAGTCTTGTTATTCATGTCTTATGTCAATTTAATATTCAGTACGTTTAATACTCACAAGCTTTCATCAACCTATCATTATCTTTATCACTCTAATCCACAATTTTATTCAAATTCATTAATTTCATCCCTTAGTTATGCTCACACTCACTCCTAAGCCTAAAAACTAGCTAGTGGCCATAAACAGGGGTTACAAAGGTGAGAATGTGCATTGGATAGGAAAAAAGTTAAAATAACATTTTCTTGAAAAATAAGACAATCGTGCGTACACATGCCTCATGCGTATGCACGAGCCCCCTTTTGGCATGTACGCGTGGAACGTGCACGAAAAATATTCAATTTTGTAATGCAAGTTGCGCGTACGCATGGGTTGTGCGTACGCATGACTTGACTTTTGTGCGTACGTAGGGTATGCTCACGAAACTCTTTCAATTCTATAAACCCCTCATGCGTACGCTTGGGTCATGCGTATGCATGACCTCAATTTTCTGCAACTTATGCAGAATTCAGTTTTTTTAACCATAACTTTAAATGCGTATAACGTTTTCGTTAAAAATTATTTTTTGTTCGTTCCTTGAACGTCATAAACTAAACATACCTAATTTTCATTTAAGACAAGTTTCACAAAATTTAAAGGTCCGAGAACCAACTTATGCCCCGTCGAAGTTGGTTAAAAATATATTTTTGACAAAGTTACACATTTGCTCAATTTTCTCAATTCTCAATCCAACTCAATTCCATACCATATCAAAACCTTTACTAAGCATACTCAATCATGCATTCATCAATTCTCTACCTCTTTCTAACCATTTCCACATCAAAATCAACCAATCAAACATATGGCATATGAACTCATACAACCATCATTCCATTCAATCAACAACACATAACTCTCATAATTCTAACATTCATAATCAACTATGAATCAATCATCTCACACCACTTACCTTCACTTACCTAATAGGGGATTCCTCACCCTATAACGGTCTCTGGCCCAATTTAGCATCAATTATATTTACAATTAATCATATCACAACAATTGAATCATGCATACTCATACATATATGGTGCGCACGAACCCCCACACCTTCGTACAGTAGTACCAGCAAGTGTACTAGGTCGTCCAAATAATACCTGAGCGAGTCAGGGTCGATCCCATGAGAATTGAGGTTTGAAGCAAACTATGGTTATCTTGCAGACCTTAGTCAGGCGGAATTTGAAGGTTGTTAGAATAGTTGTCAAATTTTCATTAAAAGGAATATTGGATGTAATATTCTGTAAATAAAAAGGAATCAATAATAGGGAAAAGGTAAAGGATCGGAGTTGCTTTGTCTTTCTGAATTAACTCCGGTATTACTGCTCTCTTTGCTTGTGAGTGATTTCTTCAATGGCAGGCTGTATGTGATTGACACTGGTTTGAGCAGCTGCCAATACTCCTCCAGATCTGAACCACAGGTTTAGTGCGGATCCATTCTTATTGAGGGTGAAGCTCATACAGTCCATTCTCCTTAAGGATCATACTCCAAACGCCACACACAAGGTCGAATCTTCCGGATCAGAGAATGCTGCTTCTATGAATTCTAGCCTCTACCACAGAGACCCTAATCTCCCCAAAAATTGGCTAAACTGATGTCTCGAGAAGTCCCCAACGAAGTCGTGGATTAGCCATCTGAGAGACGTATATTCAAGCTATTGGTTCATCATTGTCCGATGAAAGACGCACTTTGAACAGATGTAGATGCGGGTGTTTGTCAGGCACGTTCATCTTAATGTGATGAAAAGAGCTAATTGTCACTGATCATCCTACTAACCACGTTGAAGTACGAATATACATCTTAGAATTAATCAAACACGGATCGAAGAGAAACATTAGTATTTTTATTAATTCATAGGACTCAGCAGGGCTCCTCCCATCAACCTAGGAGGTTTAGAAACTCATACTGAAGGTAAACACAAAGTAAAAACATGTATGGTATGCAAATATGGTGGTTAAAGGTCTGAATAACATAAATTTAATCCCTTAAATGCTAAACAGATGACTAATAAGGGTAAAATAGTCTTTTTAGTGCTAAAATCCACTTTTGGGGCCCAATTGGTGAGTGTTTGGACTGAGCTTTAATGAGATCCACATGCTATGAGGTCTTGGGCACGGAACGCCAGCTAGGGGGTCCTCATTGGGCATGTAGACGCTGGTCTCTGTAACGACCCAACTTCCAGAACGTCATGATCGTACCGAAAGTAAGGCGTTACCAACCTGCTTTCCTTTATTAACTATTTACTATTGAGCCTTTAGTTCGATATCATGATTTAATTTTATAGAAAATTCCAGAAAAATTTTGTTTTTATTAACTAAAATCATATAGCAAACATCACCTAGTAGTAATAGTCACATAATTATTAATAGTAATAAATATCATACAAAAGAATTTAAATAAAATTCAGGTACAACTCCTATCCCTCTACATAAAATAAAAACTAAAGCTACAAAGGCGAGGGAATTCTATGAAAGAAACTCAAGTCATAAACTTAACTCGTAAATAAGTTCTATAATCGCCCGCAACTTCAAACGGAGTCTTCGAACTTGTGTCACTGAAAGGATGGAAGATTTTGGGGTGAGAACAAACCACACGTTCTCAGTAGGAAATGAGAATGCCGTAAAAGTAGTGATTAATATGCAAATAATTAACTTTGCTTAATAAATCATCCTAGTCAAACCCCTTTGAAATACTTTTTAATATTACTTTAGATAAATAATTACTTTCTTTAAATTTCTAAACCCAAAACAGATTTCAATCACAATTTGTCATGTTAAATATCTTTCAGCCACATAATTGATTCTCAGTCACAATTGATTCTTACACTACAAGAAAATAAGCTTTTTGCTACGCTTTTAAAGCGTGGCGAAAAGTCCAAAAAAGCGTAGCGATAGCTTTTTGCCACGCTTTTTGAGCTACCGGCACGCTTTTGAAAGGGTCACAACTGTAAGGGTGCCAGTTGCTCTATCGTCACGCTTTTCGTGACCTATTGGCACGCTTTTTTTCTAGCCACGCTTTTAAAAATTGCCACGCTTTAAAAGCGTGGCCATATGTGTGAAATATTGCTTCGCTTTTAAAGCGTGCCAATAGCAAGATATGGCTACGCTTTTAAAGCGTGCCAATAGCATGCCATATGGCTACGCTTTAAAAGCGTGCCAATAGCAAGACATATGGCTACGCTTTTAAAGCGTGCCAATAGGTGTAAGATACAGCTACGCTTTTAAAGCGTGGCTGTAGATGCGCACTGTAACGTATATCGCCACGCTTTCAAAGCGTGGCAACAAGTAGAGATATAGCTACGCTTTAAAAGCGTGCCAATAGGTGCTGAACTAACTTACAGCAACGGTTATAAAGCGTG
Source organism: Arachis hypogaea (assembly GCF_003086295.3). NCBI lineage: Eukaryota > Viridiplantae > Streptophyta > Magnoliopsida > Fabales > Fabaceae > Arachis > Arachis hypogaea. The sequence goes on from NC_092050.1 coordinate 103,666,161, forward strand.
GCTATTGATTGCTGTTGTACAATATGGCCACCCTTTTAAAGCGTGGCTGTAAAATAGTTCAGTACCTATTGGCACTCTTTTTTTAATAAACCTTACAAAATCATAGATAATTTTAAAATTTAAAAGATGACTACTAATTTTAAATCAAGTAATCCTTGCTTCATAAACTTGTCACAGAAAAAGTGTTTGATCACATGTTAGTTATACTCTAACAAAATACCAAAAATCAAAGTCTCATCCACTAGCAGTTTCCTAATACATGAATTACAATTCCAACATGGGTTACATTATCTACTTCCTTTACACTTCATTACAAAATATAAAACTTCATGATTTCTGATCATCATTGTGAGCGAAACTATTTTCAGCACTTCCCTGCATAATTTTAAATACTGTTGTGTTAGTGCATCTTATACCAAACCAAAAAATGAAGAGACATATATTATCAACAAATGAATGTTATAGTCGTTCAATAATTGTAACCAGCAAAGGCTTTTCTTTCATTGAAAGCCACTATACTTTTTTTGTTCTTAAAGTTTTCAAAAAAAGTGTCACATGTTTCTGCAACTGTCACATGTTTCTCAACAATGGCATGTATCACCCTAACTCCTAATATATTTCACAACCAAATTAACCATTCTTGTAAGCCCTATACTTGCAGTCACATGCACATGCACCATAAGTTTATACTAGCATCTGGAAAATCAATACAAATTGCATATGGATCAATTCTATAACCGATCCCCAATAACTAAATCAAGCAAAATGAGATATACCATGAGAGCCATTAATTCCTTCTGGAGTCTGCAAAAATCAAAACAAACAAAACCATTAAAATTCAATTATGGTTTCTTTTCTTTTCCTTTTTCCAATTTGATTAGGAAAAAGTGCAAATCTTCAAAGATTTCTCGTGTTTTCCAAAATTGAGTAACAATGCCACATTAGATACAAAACAAAACACTACTAAAAAGTCAACAACTTTGAATTCAGATTCCAATTCAACATCATTAGCACCATTTATAATCTTTTATCTCACTATCAAATGTCCAAAATCAACAACAACAATAAGTCAACTACTTTGAATGGAAATATATCGAATATCCAAAGATAGTGACTTACATCTTTGGGTGGAATATGAGTTGATTCGGAGGAGCGGGGAGTATTTCTCGGTCTGCTACTTGAGGCATCCAAAGGAGAATTTTGGGCAGCTTGCACTAAGGCTGCTACCTTTTCCTCAGTCATTCCAGGGTTGACTTGGTGCACCAATACCTTTAATAAACTACATACACCGTCCATCTTCTTCTCTAATGATTCAACCTTGTTGTTGTATTCAACTTTGACTTGTCGAATCTCCTCATCCTTTTTAAGAGAGCTTTTTGTAATCGAAGTCCCATAACAACGAACTTGACCTGGTTGGTCCTTTCCTAACACTCCTACAAATGCATCCTCATCATTTTCCCCGGCTTCTATGTAGGTTTGAAGTTCAGCCTGTCAAAAGTGAGGAGCAATAAAATACAAAGCCGCATTAACTCAATATTAATAGAAATCACTATAGAATTTATATTGTACAAATCCAAATACAAATACAAATAACTTACAATTGTGCTTTGCGTTTTAGCATCAATTTCTTTTCCTTTCTTACTTGTGCGAGTTGCTATGAAAACTTTAACTCTTGATGGTTCTTCACTATTCTTTTTAGAGTCGCGCTAGAGTACATATAGAAAAATTTACATGAAGCATACTAACTAGAAAACTATAACCTGAATATAAATGAGAAATCACAAAAAATAAGTTATATTACCAGCTGCTTGCGCACTATTCCAAAATTTGTGGAACCCATCCGGTGAGGACATGTTTGCTTTGACCTATTTTCAGCATTCTTAGTAGACACAGCCTAAATATAAACATGAAAAAGAGATGTTATTATTCTTAATAAACATGTTTTCTTGTTTTTTCAAAATCACACTACCTTTTTCCAAAACACCAAGTTTAATCACATAAAGAACTAAAAGACAATATTACCTTAATAGTCGGAAGACACCAATACCGAATTAGTTTGCGAAATTGAACCTCAAGGATCTCTAACGGTCAGTTCTTTATCATTTCTTTCTTTGTGTTGTACTTCAAGAAATGTTCCTTTTTTATTTTGCCTTTGTATTTTTTCCATGCACGACAAAATCCGTTCATTACCCACGGCTTTGAAGTTATTGGAAGAATGAATTTTTGCTAAACAAGACAACAAATTAGAATGTCAAAGGTTAGCATAAATAAAGTAACAAATAAATCTTAAAAAAATTATCTATAATTCTATATTTACATACATTGGCATACTCCCACATGTCCTCTTTGAGGTTTTTAGGCACACCATGCCAACTAGTATATAGCAAAGTCACAAAACGAGAATTTCTAACTATTGTACCCAAGAGTTGGTTGAGGTTAGATACAACCTCCTTGGTTGGACCTATAGGCTGCCCTCCAAAAAATTCCACCTCCCGTCGATCATTAAAATCAGTGGCATGAAGCTTTTTGCACATAGTCTTTCGACGAGTTTTCTTCTTTATTGTGCCTAAGTCTGATTAAAATAACAGAATTTTAACTCAAATCAACTTAGAAGTAATACAAGCTATATTTTGACAATAAGGTAAAACAAGAAAAGCACCTTCATTACAAGCTTGTTCTCCATTACCCTCATCATTTGCAGCATCATCAAGCTCATGTTTCTCATCTTCCTCATCTTCTTTATCTTCCAAATTTATCCCATGTACCTTAAAATACATGTCAAGACTCATTCCTTTTTTTGTTGAAACACACTCATCATTGTTTCGAGGGACTCTGTTGAATCTTGTTTGGACATCTTCATGCAAATATCTTGAGCAAAAATTAATACACTCATTCGCCAAATATCCTTCAGCAATGGATCCTTCTGGATGACTTCTGTTACGAACATACGATTTTAGTGTGCACATATATCGTTCAACAGGGTACATCCAACGATATTGAACTGGACCACCTAACCTCACTTCATTTGCCAAATGGATAGGCAAGTGCACCATTATGTCAAAAAAGCTTGGAGGAAAAATCCTCTCCAATTGGCATAATGTCTCAGCAATCTCTACTTCTAAGTTAACTACATCATCTATGCTAATTACCTTCTAACATATTCGGCGAAAAAATAAACATAATCGAACTAAAGCGATGGCAACATGGTCAGGAAGTATGCTCTTGATCGGTACTTGCAACAATTAATGTAACATGAAATGAGCATCATGGGTCTTGTAACCAGAAATCTTCTTTTCTGTTTGCTGCACACATCGAGCAATATTGGAAGCGCTGCCGTCTGGTAATTTTGCCCCTTTTAACACACTACAAAAGATTGTTTTCTCTGCTGCAGTCATTGAGAAGCATGCCTTTGCTAACTTAGTTCTTTTACCATCATTCGTATCTCTTGGTTGAAGGTTTTTCCTGATACCCATGTCTTTAAGGTCAAAACGCGCAGCTGCATGATCTTTTGTCTTTCCAGAAATATCCAAAAGTGTTCCAATTATGCTATCAACTATATTCTTCTCTATGTGCATGACATCAAGGTTGTGTCTAAACATGTTGAACTTCCAATATGGTTAATAAAAAAAGATTGACCGCTTTTTCCAATTTGAAATGCCATTCTTTGATCTCCTTTGCTTCTTCCCAAAAGAATTATCTACCCTTTGCAATATATGAAATACAGTTGTTCCATCTAACAACTGCAGTGGAGACCTAAGTTCAGTTTTTCCATTGAAAGATCTTTTATTATGTCTCCATGGATGGTTCATGGGTAAAAACCTTCGATGATCCATATAAACAGTCTTGTGGCTATGTTTTAGATATATAGAAGAAGTCTCATCATTACAACATGGACAAGCCAATTTTCCCTTTGTACTCCACCCAGATAATATAGCATACGCAGGGAAGTCGTTAATTGTCCATAAAAGACATGCTCTCATGTTGAATGTTTTGTTCTCTTTGGAATCATATGTTTCGACACCTAACTCCCACAATTCTTTTAATTCTTCAATTAGTGGTTGAAGAAAGACATCAATATCATTTCCCGGTGATTGTGGGCCAAGAATGAGTAAAGAGAGCATAAAATAATCAGGCTTCATGCTCATCCAAGGGGGTAGATTATACACCATCAGAACAACAAGGCATGTACTATGTGTACTACTCAAAGTTCGAAACAGATTGAATCCGTCGCTTGCTAAGCCAAGTCGCACATTACGAGGCTCCTTTGCAAAATCTTCATGTTGACTGTCAAATGCTTTCCAAGATTCACCATCGGCAGGATGCCTTAACGACCCATCTTTAACACGTTCATTATGATGCCAAGACATAGCTTCAACCGTCCTTGTGCACATAAAAAACCTTTGAAGTCTGGGAATTAGGGGGAAATGCCTTAGAGTTTTTGCAGCAACTTTACGAGGCTTTTTAGATGAGGTAGCATCGTCCTCTTCTACGTGATGCTCAATATAACGGGATGTTCCACAGACATGGCAAGATGAGTTATTCTCATGCCCGTTCCGATACAACATGCAATCATTGGGACATGCATTGATCTTTTGGTAGTCAAGACCCAAATTCTTCACCATATTCTTCGTTTTATCAAAAGAAGTAGGAATATTCAAATGTGGCATTCCTTCTTTCAATAATTCTAAGAGAGAAGTGAACGACGCGTTACTCCAACCGTGCAAGCATTTTAACAAGTAAAGACGGATGGTAAAGGATAATCTTGTGAATCCTTTCCATCCAATCCTTGGACACATCCATCAAAAACCTATATATTTCAAATAGATAGCTAAGTTTCTAGTTTGAAGTCTTTACTGCTAGTCTCACTAACTGCGAGTCTAGCTTCCTAATTAACTAAGAGACAAAATTTTCCAAGTCTCCAAAATACTTTGAAGGCATTGGACATAAAATAGCGAAGAAAATTAAATTTTAGCAATTCTTAAAGAAGGTCCTGAAGTGAGTGCCTCAGGAAAGCACTTAAGTTGTCCACATAACATTAATAACAAATTAATAGATGTATTTAAATTCGCATGAACCAACCTTAAATACTGTCTTAATCTGTACAACACCAGCACCAAAGTAGTAGCGCAGCAGAAGCAGAATTAGAAAGGTAGCAGCGGCAGCGAATAGCAGTTCGGCAGCAGATAATCAGTACCACATCAACATCAAAGCAATACCACAGGAGCAGCAGAATAAAAGAAGTGGTAATAGCAGTGGATAGATAACTATCAAAAGCCTGTTGGAAAGCATAAAATTAAAATGCTGTTGAGAATTAAATTTTTTTCTTACTTTAAAACATAAAAAATACATGAATATAAATTCTTTTGAGAATTTTAATTCTCATCTTCAACTAGGGTGAGAGTGGCCCCTAACACTTGTTAGCCTATTTTTTTTTACCGAAAAAAATAGCCATCATAGCATGTAGCAACCAACCTGCAATTTAACACATTTCTTGATTATTTTTCACTGTTATATAAATTGTTTTATGAATTATTAGTACTATTTCAATTTTGACTTAAAACTAGCAAGTATGTCTCAACTCTAATTTCTCTGAGATTAAAGTATATCTAGGCTGTGATTTTTCAATAATCTAATTTTAGGTCTCCTGATAAGTATACTTTAAATACAATCATTCTCAAGCCATAAGGTAATCATAATAATAATAAACTTCTACCTAAGAATAACTGTATTAATTAAACATTACTCCATCAAATACAAATAGCAAAGCATGAAAAATTATGCAACTCTCTTTTTCTGACCACAGCAATCACCTTGGAAAGACATGAGCAAGCAACTCAGAATCAGAGTGTTAATCCTGTAGTGCTCTTTCTTCACTTTCTTCTACATTCTGCAGTGTAAAAAATATTTTCAAGTAGTATTCAGAAAATGCAGAATGAAAAGAATAAGAACTCCACAATCCAAACTATCATATGTAATGTCGGTGGCATATGGCAAGAAACAGTTAAAAATAGTTGAAAGTTTAAGAAACCAAAGTATAAACAAAGTAGTACCATAGGAGCAGCAGAATAAAAGAATTGAAAATAATTTCATACCCTTAGCTTCAGATCCATTTTTATCCATTCAAACATACAACAACAGGTCATATTTATATTTTTGTTAAGAGTTTTCATTCATCAACATTTAATATTTTAGTCATATAATAATATTGTAGGATAATGGTCAATTTAAAAGACTAAAATCTAATCAGTTTTTTTTAAGATACTATATGTTAAAAAAAACTAACTATATATATTTTTTATATATTTTATACACTAGCATAACAACAGCTCAATGAAAGCAACAAAAGAAAACTGTTTAGACAGAAGGCAACTAGAGTTGTTAGTTAGCTAAATGCCTAAATGTTTTGCGTTTATTTAATTAATTAATTAATTATACTATTCAGTCACGCTTAAACAAATCCCAGAAGCTTTTCCATGCATGAACAGAAAAAGAGTCCTCAGCTTGTTATATTGTAATATATATATAAAATATAAATATGAACTTGGATAGAGAAACAAGAATTCAGAATTGTGAACATGCATAAACCAGAGAGGAATATCAAAGAGGCATGCATATCAGAGAGCACTTGGCGTGCATTAATACTGATAATAACAAATAGCATAAACCAAGCAAACTAAATACACCAATTCACAAAATTTAATATTAAAAGCACAAACAGTGGCAATCGGCAAGAATTAGTATCCAAATCTAGTAATAATAATCCAATAATTCAAGACAAAGACACCAGTAGCATCAATTCCCAAAGCCTTTACAAAATTCAGAAAACAGGGAAGGAGAAAGAAAAAAGAGGTAATACCATCAGCAGACATAGCAAAAACTAACAAGTTTCTTGGAGTCTTGTGGTGCAAATGGTAGAGCTTTGAAGAAATTGAATTTGTGAGATTGCTCCCTGAATTTGAGAAACAAAATTTTTTTACTATTTATCCAAAGTAAATTACAACATATCAGCATGAAAGCCTTATGCATGGCACATATAATAAATCCTATAGGAAGGAAATAGATTAACCCATGAGAAAGAAATAAAAGAAAGATAAGAGAATTCAGAGAAGTGTGTTTATAAGGAAAAAAATCTTAAACCAAGGATTGAATCTTGGAAGTTAATTTTTATCTTGTAGGTACGGTTTGGAAGATAGTCGCAGGATACAATGGAATCAGCAGTTTGAACAGCACACAATTTCAGGGGAAATCATACAAGAGTATGAAAAATTGCCGTGCATATACAGACGTGAATAGACTAATAGTCAGATGTCGAACATAAAATTTGCACCCCAATAATGTAAGATAAGAAATTCTCAGTTGAAGTTCAATCTAGACTAGGAAATATACAGCTACCTGAATATTTACAATAAGAATAGAAGGACCATCCCCAGGTATGCTGATAGAAGGAACTCCTAAAAAGCGCGCAATATGTTCAATTTTGAGCTGAGACAGAAAGAGGTCTGCTCCAAGGGAATAGAAAGCAGCATTGGTTGGCGCAAATTCTTTCTTCTTGTCCCTGCCAACCAAGTCCAAGCAACAATGAATTCTAGCACTATCAATAATGAAAAATTTTGTTTTTGTCATGATATCCTCAATATGAGGGTGATCATAACCCAAAGGTTAAGCATTAATCCCCCCCTAAATTGTGTGTATACAAAAACAAGTATTTTGTACCAACCTAAAGCAGTTTTTCCCTCTGACTTTGAATGAACTTGGCTCAATTAATGACCAAGAACTAGGGCTTTGTTTCCCTATTGAACAAAATGGAATTGACAAACCTGCTATTGGCTTTAGTTTAGGTGCCTTGGGTGAAACTGAAACAAATGAGACCAGAGTGAGAAACAAGAAAAACTACCAAAAAACAAGGGTAGTAAACATCCGAAAACTAAAAGCAAATAAACTTGGAAACTAAATTTTCATGTTCATTTATTTTAACTTCTTGTCTTAACAGCTGGGGAAATAAAAGAAGCTTAATCATTCACAAGAAACACCTTTCTTGCACTCATTCTAACTCTTCTACTGACATAAAATAGAAAAATAAACAAAATTAAGAACAAAATAGCTTCCCCTGCAGAAATAAAATATAAATTAGCTCTACAACCAACCCTGATTCCAATGCAGAATTTTAAAATCTTTTGGCTGATCTTGATCTTGGTTGCTTATGCACAAAAAATTATAAGTGACCTTTAATTTTCTGCTACTGTTGCTAGGTCTCTAATGCTAGAAGGAGAGTAAGCCACAGTATATTGCATTCTGAGGCAAAGAGCTCTTTTGAACACTTACTTCACATTATATAAGCCCACCCGCACTTCATTCCCTTTCTTAAGCATAACAAATTGTTCCCAACTTTAAAACAAACTAAAATTTTATGTGTTATTTTCCTTTTCAAATCTCAGATGGTCTTATGTATTGGGTTTGAAACCAGTGCTCTTTTCTTTCCAAATGATGCATTTCTGCTTTATTTCTACTAAGACTCAGTCAAATAAAGCAAAACACAATGAAAACATACGACCATGAACTCATATTTGGTGCAGAAACCTAAACTTACACACATGAACATAGGACATGATAGCTCAAATGAACCTATAGTAACCATCACAGAAACCAATTTAAAATAACCAAAACGAAGATACAGTGAGCCAGTAGAAAATCATTATTAAGCTGCAGTAATTAATATCCAAATGAGTTATTAAAGTAGAAAAAATGCTCTTGACTAATAACTCTATATGCGTTCAATTCTTATTTAAAGTGACAGCAAGATAGTACATCAAACACACTAAAGTTTTGGCATATAAGTAATGAAAGAATAATGCATCACAGTGAAACTAATATATATGTTTAGCTTTTGATAATGGCAAGAGCTTAGCCTTGGGGCTGTGACACTAAGCTAGACAAGTTTAAGTAACTAAAATAAGGTAGAATAAAGAGTTAATAAGAGTTAGAAGTCTCTAAAACTCAAAATGATCATTTAGAGTTTGAACTAAATTCGACAGTATTTATTGTAGAAATTGCAATAATTTTCATAAATTTCTGCTCTCAATCTAGACATCCAAAAATAGTGAAAAATAGTTTTTATAAAACTTTGAGAAGTCTATTGCATTCTTAAAATTTTACTCAAACAACACCACCAACAAGATCAACAGGATGCACTCTCTCTCAGAAAATGAAGCTACAACTTCAATACATTCACCATATATATGTTTAGCTTTCAAGCTTCCCTTTCCTTTTCTGAAACTGATATCATTTCCAAAAGGTGAAATTGCAAAGAGGAAGTTAAATGCAATTAGATAGAAAAATAAAGTGATCACAAGTATCATCTAATTGCCATAAGAGGGAAATATTACTACACTTGAAGCATTACACAAACATAAAACAGGGCAAATGAAACAAAATGGAGATAATTATTTACGCACCTAGGTTCTTGTCAAGGGTCTTGGTGAACTGGTTCAAAGCTGGTGGAGCCTTCAACCTCTGCTTGAGGATCCTTTTCTTCCTTTGCTCCTCTGATCCCGAACTGCTTAGGATGGTTCTCGAATAATGGGTTCCTCACCTTCTCCTGAAGAAATGCATGAGAATCAAAACAATGAATAATAAAAAAAAAAGGAATGAAAAATTATAGTCATCCTCAAGAATCTGACTGCAGAAAAAGAAAAGGAGGAGAAACCTACAGCCTTCTTCGAAGCTGGAACTGGCGCTTTTCCACCTCGTCAGATGTTAGGACTTCGTCGTTCTTCACGGAAGCGAAGAAGCAGGAAGCGAGCGGCAGCGCGGAAGGGAGGGCTTCGTCGTTCTTCACGGAAGTGAAGAAGCAGGAAGCGAGTGGCAGCGCGGAAGGGAGGGCTTCGTCGTTCTTTGTTGGAGTGTTATCGTCGCGGTGAGGGCAGGGGTTAAGGCGAGCACAATGAAGAAGGGTTAGCTAGGGCTTTCGGAGGGGGCAGCGGTGAGGCAAAACGGAGATTGGTGGTCACCATTGGGGCTTTCGAAGGAGGAGTTAGGGCAGGGCACAAAGAAGGAGTTAGGTAGGGCTTTTTTTCTCCAAGTCTTTGAATCACGAGCGAAGAATTGATCTCTATCTGGAGTGTTTTTGTGTAATTCGAGCTTCTTTTTTTTTTTTTCTGAGGGAACCTTTTGGCCACGCTTTTGAAGCGTGCCAAAAGGCTTGTAGGAAACGGCTACACTTCTGAAATGTCCCAATAATAAATTCCTGTTGCCACGCTTTAAAAGCGTGCCGAAATCTCTCTATGGCTACGCTTTATAAGCGTGGCACAAAAAAACGTGGCTAAATCTCGCATCGACTGCCACCCTCATAAAAGCGTGGCCATTGACCCTTTTCGCCACGCTTTTAAAGCGTAGCAAAAAAAAGCGTGGCCAAATCTCTATTCAAACGCCACCCACACATAAGCGTGGCCATATACCACTTTTGGCCATGCTTTTAAAGCGTAGCAAAAAAAAAAAAGCGTGGCCATAGGCCTTTTTTCTTGTAGTGTTAGTCACAACAAACAGTTATTAATCATTTCTATACATTCACAGACTACTAGCACAAGTAAGAAACTCAATTCAACACACAAACAAATCACAATAAAACAAATCACACAATTACAGAGAAGTAATACAAGCAAACACAACCAAATGCAAATGCACAACCACTATGATGCATGTCTGTCCTAAGCAGGCCATGAGCTCACGTGTCGGTTTACACCCTGCAGCCCGACATTAGCTAGGAACAAGTCCCAGATATGGCTTCCCTTTGTGTCCTTAGTGCATATGTGTCGGTGGTAAGAATACCACTCCTTCGTGACTACCGGCAGTCGGCGCAAAGCCCGACCCATTAATATACGCACAAGGGGAAACAATGATCCTCAGTTCGTGGGCGTCCCCGATATCAATTCACAAACAAAATAATGATCCTCAGTTCGTGGGTTTCCCCGAGATCAACATACAACAACAAACATGATCCTCAGTTCGTGGGTTATACCCGAGATCAATACACAACAATACAATGATCCTCAGTTCGTGGGTTATACCCGATATCAACATATAACAGTTAGTGGGTTATTCCCGTAATCAATGATTATCAATTCGTGAGTTTTCCTGCATTTAAAACAAATAACAATTTATAGGTTTCCCCGAGATCATTGATCATTCAGTTCGTGGGTACTTCTCGAATTTAACAAATCATCAATTCAGTTCATAATCTCTGCTTTGGCAATCTCTAAAACTATTTTTTAGTTTAGTTCTCTATCAAAAGACTCAAGAAAATCATTTATTTTAAATTCATTAAACACTTTTCAAAACATAACCTCATTAGAAGTAATCAAATAAAACTCTTTCTCAAGTTTACTATTATACTCTTCCCAAAGACTCAAAAATCATCTCTCTTTAATATTCAAATTCAAATATTATAAATTCATCAAACTTCTAAACAGTAATCCTTTATTTCAAGCCCAAAACATAATTCTTTTCATTTTGAATCAATCTCAAAACATAGTTTCTTTCTTAAATAATTTAATTTTGAAATATAAACCTTTCCTTGGTAAATTGAATTCAAAATAGAATAATTCTTTTCTTAACTAAATAAAACTTAAATAATATCATTTTCCAAATCCAATTTTCTTAACAATCCGCAATAATTAACAATTCAACCATAATCCGCAACTCCCACATAATCATCAATCCAATTTTAATTTGATCAGTTCATAAATTATTTTAACCAAAGGACTAACAGTTTTTCACTTTCCAAATACCCAAAACACATTATCGCCTAACTTAACCAAAATTTTAGCAATATTGACACCAAAACACATAGAGTATGTATTATTCACAAAATTTCAGTTCTCTTATAACTAACTACTATGTTCACCCAAAAACTCTGCTACATTTAGTTTCTAATTATCACAAGTTATCTTTATACTTTTAGAGTTACTGTTTTTATCTTTAAATTCAGATTTCATAAAAAGGTCAATTTAATAATCAAACTTCAATCTTTTAACAGTTCTCAAACTTAATTCTAATTAATCATGAATCAACATTAACAACTACCAAAACCAATTCCTACCAGTCACAAGTCAATTTCACAGCCGTTCCGATACATCAGATAACTAAAAACAACAACAAGCACTTACTCTCAATAACCAGAATACAACCACACAACTCAACTAATTCAGTATAATCACATAGAATCAGAATTTTTAAACAATTTCATCAAAATCAGAAAAACCAATATCAATTACAGCTTCAAACACTCACAACAAAGCCCAAAAACATTCACAACCATAACCTGAATTCAATACTCCAATTGAAACAGTAAGACATCATCAAACTTAATCCAAATTTCTCAACCTCAAACCAAGCTTATTTCTATCAATTAGTTTCTCATAACAACAAAACCAATTACATTCACAGTAACAATCCAAACTCAATTCATCAACTATCCGTACGACAGCTTTTCAATAATTAACTCGGCACATTTCAATTTAATAAATTATACTAAATCATTGTTCACAACAGCATCTAAATTCAATCACAGCTCAGAATAATCACATCAACTAACTAATTTCAAATGCATTTCAAGTATTCATGTCAATTAAGAAATTCTTAACCATTGTTAACCATTTGCACTTATCCAAATAACTTTGTGGGCATTCTAAATTAAAAACGTTAAATCCCCTACCTCAATGTTGAAACCCACAGAAATCAGAATGGCAGCAACCACAATAAGTAGCATTACTGGTGAATTTGGCCCGGTTTTAGTAGTGTTTATCCGATGACAGCGCTCTGGCGAAGGCTGAACAGAGAACAGGGATGAGCAGGAACCCTGGACAAGCTGCGGCAGAATCAGAACGGCAGTGACGTGAACCATCTCAGCCTCAGACCTCTCCCCTTCTTCTTCACGCACGCCGGTCTCCTCTCTCCTGGCAGAACCCCTTTGACGGCGATTGATAAACCACTATTTTATGGTTTATATTGTGTTTAATTATGTGGTTTTATCATGATCTTTACCCACTTATTCATTAAATAAGCATGCATTTATAATTCCTTCCTAAAGTTATTGCATGATTGACAACTTGCTTCCTAGAGACTTTTAATTATGTATTTTATTTCTCCTTTATTCCATTTGATGCCGTGATCTGTTTGTTAAGTGTTTCAGGCTTTATAGGGCATGAATGAGTTAGAGATTGGAAAGGAAGCTTGTAAAAAATGGAAGGAACACAAGAAATTGAGGAGATGACCAGCGAGAAGCGACGCGGCCGCATGGATGACGCGACCGCACGGAAGAGAGGAAATCGCAATGACGCGGCCGCATGGATGACGCGGCCGCGCGAATTGGAAACTGCACAAGTGACGTGGAGGCGTGGACGACGCGCCCGCGTGGCAAAGCGAAACGCCGAATGATGCGTCCGCCTGAATGACGCGTCAGCCTGAATGACGCATCCGCGTGACATGCGCGATCTGCATAATCTGCAGAATCGCTGGGGGCAATTTCGGGCCTTATTTTGACCCAGTTTTTGGCCCAAAAAAGCATACTAGAGCCAGAGAACATGCAGAAACCAAAAATAACATTCATTCTGCATAGTTTTAGTTTTTCAGATCTAGTTTTTCTCTCCTCTAGGTTTTCTCTCTACACATTCATAGTTTTTAGGATTTGTTATTTTCATTGTTTTTGCATTGGGATATTGAGAAGAGTTATTGCCTCATCAAGACTTCGACATTCTAGTTCGTTCTCTTTACTTGTCTCTTACTCTTCCATGTACCTTAATTTACTTAATTTTACTATTGGATTATTTTAGCATTTATTAATACAAGAATTACTTTTATTTTTAATTAATCTTTTGATCATTATTTATCATGTCTTTCTTTAATTCCCTTTCTTGTGTTATGAATTTTACATTTACAATGAGCGAGTAGTTCCCTAACTTGATGGGGAGTTGATTGAAAGGAATCCTTGAGTTGGGATGCTCAAGAGAAAGATTGTAATTGGATTTATTGTTGGATTGCTCTCTAGTCACCAACACCAATCCTCCCAAGAGCGGATTGGAACTTGTGGATAGAAACAGCATTCCAACTTGTTTAACTTTTCCTTACTTAGTGAGGGACAACTAAACATAATAACCCTCAATTGTCAATTAATCTTGAGAGTACTCAAACAAGAATAGGGCTTCCAGCTAATCAACTCCCAGTCAAGACTTTTATTTAAATTTATACAAATTCTCTAATTTAATTTTCTGCCATTCAACTCAAACCTTTTTAAAAACATCTGATTAATAAAATAGCACACTTTTCTACAACTCGTTGGGAGACGACCTGGGATTCACACTCCCAGTATTTCAATTTTAATTTCTGTGACACGCTTCTAAATTGATAAGCGAATTTCTGGTTGGTTGAGAACTATACTTGCAACGCATATTTTATAATCATTCTTAACTCGCCAATTTCCGCCACCATCAGCGACGGCGGAACAACGGCGGTCAGTGGCGCGACAGCGGCGACTGGATGCAGCTCCTCCAGCCCGTGTCTTCCTCTCTCCCAGCGGCGCTCAGTCTCAGGCTTCCTCTCCGACGCGACGCGGTGGCGACCGGCGCAGCTCGTGGCTCCATGGGTGATGGCGGTGAGGCATGAGCTCCCTCTCTCCTTCGACGCGAACTCTCTCTCTCTCTCTCCTCCCTCTGTCCTTCGTGCGGTTTTGGAGGCAGCGTCACGGATCGGCGGCGATGTGGTTAGGTCGTGACAGCAAGGCGCGGTGGCGGCGGTTCCAGGCCGGCAGTAGCGCGCGATGGAGGAGGCGGCGGTGAGGCAGCAAACACGACCGGTTGGATGACGGCGCAATGAAGCTCCCTCTCTTTCCCTCAGCTCTCTCAGAAGTCCTCTCCTATTTTGTGTGTGTGTTGCTAGGCTGAGGGAGGATGAGGTTGCTGCCTGATTTGGGGGAAAGGGCTGCGGCTAGGTTTAGGAAGGATTAGGGTTTCCAATTTGGGAATTAGGGTTAGAAATTAGGAATTTTATAAAAGAATAAGGATAGGTATGAATAGATATTTTGATAAAATTGGAGGGTAGAGTAATTTTATAACCAAATATACTCTCTTAAAAATATTTAAGAACATTATTTATCATTATATTGCTAAGTTGAATTAATTATTTCTAATTTAAAATATAAAATAAACATATTAATCACATTTTTATAAAATATAGTTCAAACTCAACATTAATCATTCAAATTAAATGATATAACTTTTCTTTATTTTTCTATCTCCGAAACTTTAATTTCAATTTATAAAACAACTAATTATAATAAAAATTGTACACAAATATTAATTGACTTAAACTTAAAGTATTTATAAATATCAATCTAATCATTTCTAATAAAATAATTTCTGAGAGTTCAAATTAATAACATAATTAATTCAAAATAGAATTTATTTAAATTAAATTATACAATTCTTCTTATTTTTCAATTATCAAAATTATAATTTCAATTATACCAAATATCTAATAAAGTTTATATAAAAATTCTAATTAATTTAAACTCCTATTATCATGAAACTCTATTTAATTACCTTTAGTAAAATAATTTTCTTAAAATAAAATTATAAACAAATATAATAAATCACAAATAACTAATAATTTGATTTTCAAAAACTAGGGTTGTTACAGTCTCTGCTTTTGGGTGTTGGACGCCAGGAAGGGGGAAGAAAGCTGGCGTTGGATGCCAGTTTTGGGCCGTCTAATCCGAAGCAAAGTATAAACTATTATATATTGTTGAAAAGCTCTGGAAGTCAGCTTTCCATAGGCGTTAAGAGCGCTCAATTTGGAATTCTGTAGCTCAAGAAAAGCTCTTCCAAATGCAGGTAGGTCAGATCCAGACAGCATCTGCAGTGCTTTCTCTGTCTCTGAATCAGACTTCTACTCCAGCTCCTCAATTTCAGCCAGAAATTACTTGAAAAAATTGGAGTAAACACCCAACCCGGTCCCTGTCCATATCAAATTAGGACAACACGATCCCTCACCAAAAAAATAACCAACGCCGGTCCCTGTCTATGCATAAAATAACTCATCGCGCCCCCTCCCATGTATTCCTGTCCATAGACAGGGACCGGTGTGGGTTACTTTTTTGGTGAGGGATCGCGTTGTCCTAATTTAAAATGGACAGGGACTGGGTTGGGTGTTTACTAAAAAAAATATTAAAATTAGTAGTGTCAAAAAATGTTGTAAATTTTTTTATTTTTATTAAGATATAATTAGTTAAAAATATGACACTTCTATATGTTGAATATATTTTAAATATAATACTTCTCGATATTCATCCGATACAGTAAATCAGTAAAATTGTTCACACGTCATAATTGATATAACATGAAAAAAAATATGTATTAAAATATTGAATCATTTGTTATATCGAAAATGTTTGGTAACCAAAGAAAATTAGCCAAAAATAGACATAACTTACCTTATTTAGCATTTATTAATTGTTGTGACAATTAATGAATGCTAAATAATGCAAGTTCTTACTGTTTTTTTTGCCTTATTTGTTATATTGACACATTGTGTAATAAATACAAATAATGCAACATAAGTGTTAAAGATATAAAAGATAAAAGAAGATTAACGAAAAAGAATGACACAAAAGTAAAAAAATTGATAATACACAATAAAATTAGTGAATATTACCTTGGTCATAAGATGTTTCATGTTGGCTATGTAAAAATATTTTAGTAAAAAGAATTGGTAAAATATCTATTATACCCTTAGTAATGAATTAGTTATATTCGAAATTTCCAAAGAAAATAAAATATGATATAAGAGAATAATAAATTTGTCAATAATAAAAAAATTAATTTTTTCATAACAAAAAAAAGTATTTTTTTATGAATATTAAACTTATTTTTATATGGTGATTAACTTTTTGTGTTAAGGTAATATAATTGTATAAAATAAGTTTTATATCTACATAATTAAAATCTTTTAACTTTTTGAATTTATTGAAAAATTAATATATTTAGGTGAATTTTTTCTAATATATTAATTTTAATAAATTGAATAAGAATTAATTTAAAAATGAAAGAATATCATGGCTTAATTTTTTTCTATAAGAAAAAATTTGGATATTTTTGTTGAAAATTGGCCTTTTATTGAAAAAATTTGGATATTGTTGTAGGTGGAACAGGTCTAATATATAAGGTGGATTATAAGTCATAACTAAAACACAAAATACGTGTTGAATACTATATGTGTGCCATGTTTGGACGAATCTTTGACGACGCTGTAGTAACATCTCTTGCATATCCAATTGTCAAATATCAATATTAGACAAAACACCACTTTTATTTCTATACTTACTAAAAATAATTTCTAAAATATCAACTGTAGTAAAATTTTAAAAATTAGTCAACTAGTCTTTATATAATTTTTTTATAATATTAAATTTTTAATATTTTTTGACACTACTAATTTTAATATTTTATTTTAGTAAACACCCAACCCGGTCCCTGTCCATTTTAAATTAGGACAACGCGATCCCTCACCAAAAAAGTAACCCACGCCGGTCCCTGTCTATGGACGGGAATACATGGGAGGGGGCGCGATGAGTTATTTTATGCATAGATAGGGACCGGCGTGGGTTACTTTTTTGGTGAGGGATCGCGTTGTCCTAATTTGATATGGACAGGGACCGGGTTGGGTGTTTACTCCTTGAAATTGTACAAAAATACAAGAACTTATAGTAGAATCCAAAAAAGTGAATTTAACACTAAAACCTATAAAAACTCAATAAAAACTAAATAAAAACTACTAAAAACTATATGAAAATGATGTCAAAAGCGTATAAAATATCCGCTCATCACAACAACAAACTTAAACTGTTGCTTGTCCCTAAGCAACTAAAAACACAGTAGGATAAAAAGAAAATTAAGATACAATAAATTTCTAAGTTTCAAATGAAGCTTAGTTAAAACCAGATGAGCGGGACTTGGTAGCTTTTTGCTTCTGAATAGTTTTGGCATCTCACTATCCATTGAAACTCAGAGATGTTAGCATCCTTAGGAACTTAGAATCCAGATGATATTATTGACTCTCCTAGTTAAGCTTATTTTGATTCTTGAACACAGCTTTCAGAGTCTTGGCAATGACCCTAAGCACCTTGTTTTCCAGTATTACCACCGGATACAATAATGCCACAAACACTTTAACTGGGTGTACCTTTACAGATTGTGACTCAGATTTGCTAGAGTCCCCAGATAGAGGTGTCCAGAGTTCTTAAGCACACTCTTTTTGCTTTGGACCACGACTTTAACCGCTCAGTCTCAAACGTTTCGCTTGACACCTTCACACCACAAGCACATGGTTAGGGACAGCTTAGTTGAGCCGCTTAGGCCAGGATTTTATTCCTTTAGGCCCACCTATCCATTAATGCTCAAAGCCTTGGATCATTTTACCCTTGCCTTTTGGTTTAAAGGGTTACTGACTTTTTCAATCTGCCCTCCTTTTCTTGCATTTTTGGGCAGTAATGGATTTTTCTGCTTTTTATTTTTTTATTTTTCTTTTCGCCATTTTTTTCTTGCATGCATATATTTTTTTTTCTTTTGCAACATGCTTTTACTTTTTTTCTTTTTGCTGCTTTTTCTTGCTTCAAGAATCAATTTTTAGATTTTTCAGATTATCAATAATGTTTTTTCTTTTTCCTTATTCTTTCAAGAGCCAACATTCTAAAATTTCAACTTCAAATATGCACTATTTATTCATACATTCAGAAAATAAAAGCAAATGACACCACATTAACGTAATTGAACTATTCTTATTTTAAACTTGAAATTTATGCATCTCTTAATTCTTTTCAATAAAAATTTTCTTTTAAGCAAGGTGAGAGATATCAGACATTTTACACTTTAAGACATCAATGCAAATGATCATGCAACTAGAACAAGAGAACAGATAAATAAATAGACAGAAAATAGAAAAATAACAGGAAAGGGATGTAAAGAGAACGAATCCACCTTTAATGGTGGCGCCTAGTGCTCCTCCTTGAGGATCTAATGTGATGTTTGATCTCTTCTATGTCATCCCTTTGCCTGTGTTGTTCTTCTCTCATAGCCCTTTGGTCTTCCCTTATGGCTCTTTGATCTTCTCTTATTTCATTGAAGGTGGTAGCATGCTCTTAATGCTCCATCCTCAATTGCTCCATGTTAGTGCTCAATTCTCTAAGAGAAGTTTGCCATTGATCCCAATAGCTTTGGGGAGGAAAGTACATCCCTCGAGGCATCTCAGGGATCTCATACTGAGGCAGATGCACATGCTCTTGTGCATGCTCTCTGGTGTGCTCCATCCTCTTCTTAGTGATGGGCTTATCCTCCCCAATGGAGACATCTCCATTTATAACAATTCCAGCTAAATTGCATAGGTGACAGATCAGGTGTAGAAATGCCAACCTTGCATTGGTGTGAGGCTTCTCAGCTACCTTGTACAATTCTTGAGGAATCACCTCATGTATTTTCACCTCAGTTCCAATCATGATGCAATGAATCATGATGGCTCTATCAACAATCACTTCTGACCGGATGCTAGTAGGGATGATGGATCTTTGGATGAACTCCAGCCATCCTCTAGCTATGGGCTTTAGGCCAGCCCTTCTTAGCAAGGCATCCCTTTTCCACTGTACTCCTTCCACACAGATATCTCAGAGCACTTGATCCAATCTTTGATCAAAGTTTACTCTCCTAGTGTAAGGATGAGGATCTCCTTGCATTAGAGGCAAGTTGAACGCCAACCTCACACTTTCCTGGCTAAAATCTAAGATTCTTCCTCGGACCATGGTGATCCAATTCCTTGGATTTAGGTTCACACTAGTGTCATGATTTTTGGTAACCCATGTATGAGCATAGAACTCTTGCCCCATGAGAATCCCAACATCCTGAATGGGATTGGTTAGGACTTTCCAACCTCTTCTCCAGATCTCTCTTCGGATTTCTAGATACTCATTCTTCTTGAGATTGAAAGGGACCTCAGGGATCACTTTCTTCACAGCCACTACTTCATAGAAGTGGTCTTGGTGGGCTTTAGTGATGAATCTCTCCATTTTCCAAGATTCAGAGGTGGTGGCTACTACCTTTTCTTTCCTCTTTCTAGAGGGTTCTCCAACCTTTGGTGCCATGAATGGTAGTTGAAAGAAAAAAGCTATGCTTTTCCAACACCAAACTTAAAACTTTGCTCGTCCTCGAGCAAAAATTAAGAAAGAAGAAGAATGGAGTAGAAGAAGAAGAAAATAGAAGGAGAAGGAGGGCAAGAGAGGGCTCGGCCTTATGGGGTAGTGAGTGTATGAGAGGTGTGTGTGTAGGAAAGGTTATGGAGAGAGGTATTTATAGGATGGGGGTATGTTAGGTTTCGGCTATAGGGTGGGTTTTGGGTGGGAAAATCGATTTTGAAGTGGGTGGGGGGGTAAGTGGGAGTTATGATGGTTGTGGGGAAGTAGGATGGATGTGATTGGGCTAGGGTTTATAGGGAAGTGTGTATGGAGAAGTGTGAAAGCAAGTGGGGTAGGTGAAAGATGCTGTGCGACCCACTGGTCCTGAGAGGCTAGGGAATCCGGATTCCCTGCTTCTCTGCATTGGCGTTTGAATGCCCAGGGGCTGCTCCCTGGCTGGCGTTCAACACCAGCAATGCTGCCCATGAGGGGCGTTGAACGCCCAACAGGGATTTCCTGGCTGGTGTTCAACTTTAACACTCCATCTGGAGTGTTCTGTTTTCACTGCTGCGAAATTGTTGTCTCTGTTCTGAATGTTGCATACGATCATGACTCTAACAACTGAAAGAAAAATAAAATGAAAGAAAATAAATATAGTTGAATAAGGTTGGGTTGCCTCCCAACAAGTGCTCTTTTAACATCACTAGCTTGACGTTTAGCTCCTTACAGAGGTGAGTATGGGCTCAGATTTTCGCCCATGATAGTGAATTTTCTTTCTATCCTCTCATGAATGAGCTCTACTTGCTCTAGAGATAGGACACGACTCACTGTGCATGGTAAGACTGGCTTTTTAGTGAAGACAACTCATGCCACGTGAGAGGCCTTCACTAGGAACTTTCTTGTTCCTCCAGCCTTTAGGTACTTTCTTTTTAGTACCTTTGTGCTTAAAGCTTGTTGATGGCTTCCCAACACCAAACTTAGAATTGATGTCTAGGGTCTTTGCAATACTCCACACAGAAAGAGAGGGTTGGACACTAGATGTTACACAGTTATCTCTCTTTTAGAGGGAGAATTGGGGTGAGGCATCTTGAATAAGATGTGATCCCGCCTAACTGTAGGGTCAGTTCTCCCTTAGCCACATTAATAATAGCATTAGCTGTGGCCAGAAAAGGTCTTCCAAGAATGACACAGTCATCCTCATCCTCTCCTATGTCCAAGAAAATGAAGTTTGCAGGGATGTGCTGGTTTTCAACCTTCACCAGGACATCCTCTACTAAGTCATATGGCTTTTTCATGGTCTTGTCTGCCATCTCTAATGAGATGTTTGCAGCTTGTACCTCAAGGATTCCCAATTTCTCCATTATAGAGAGTGGCATGAGGTTTATGCTTGACCCTAGGTCACACAGAGCCTTTTCAAGGGTTATAGTGCCTATGGTGCAAGGAATCAGAAAGCGTCCAGGATCTGGAAGCTTCTGAGGTAGCTCTTGCTAAACCAAAGCATGGAGTTCTTTTGTGAGCAGTGGAGGTTCTTCCTCCAGAGGCTTTGTACTAAATAACTTGGTATTTAGCTTCATTAGAACTCCTAGGTACCGAGCAACTTGCTCTTCCTTAGTGTCTTCATCCTCATCTGAGGATGAGTAGTCATCAGAACTTAAGCACTGTAGAAGTGCATTCAAAGGAACCTCTATGGTCTTTATGATTTCCTTTGGTTCTAAGATAGAGGGTTCTTGAGTGGAATTTAGGCACTCAAAGGGTGTGCTTTGACTGGCGTTCAACGCTAGCTCTGTCAGCTTATTGGGCGTTGAATGCCCTTGCTGTCCACCCTGACTGGCGTTAGACGCCAGTCCATCTAGCATTCTGGGCGTTGAACGCCCAGCAAGGATGTCCTTGCTGGCGTTCAACACCAGCTTTCCTGGGATGGTGGGCGTTGAACGCCTAGTGAGTGGTTCTTAATTGGCGTTCAACACCAGAAAGCCTGTCTGGTTGGGCGTTAAACGCCAAGTGAGGGGTTCCTCACTGGCGTTCAGCACCAGAAAGCCTGGGTGTTTGGGCGTTGAACGCCCAGCCAGTACTCCCTGGCTGGCGTTTAACGCCAGCTCTGCTGCCAAGATGGGCGTTGAACGCCCAGTGAGGGGTTCCTCACTGGCGTTCAGTGCCAGGGTTGCTGCCATATTGGGCATTGAACGCCCAGTGAAGGCTTCTTCATTGGCATTCAACGCCACCCCATTCTCTTCAGGTTCGGCCTCCACCTCCATGGTTATGGCCTTGCACTCTTCTCTTGGATTTACCTCAGTATTACTAGGAATAGTGTCTGGAGGAGTCTCAGGGATCCTTTTGATCAGTCGACCAACTCGTACCTCCAAGTTTCTAATGGAGGACCTTGTTTCATTAATGAAACTATGAGTGGTCTTACAGAGGCTGGAAACAACCGGTTCGGTCCTTCCGGTCCGATTTTGGGCGAAATTTTCGAAATTGATATCAAAATTCTCGTTTCGACAAGTTCTATCCTATTTTGATATTAGTTTTGCATTTTTAGCTTTCCTAATAAAAAATTCAACTTATTAACTAATTATTTACTGATTTTAGCAGGGTTTACATCCTACCCACCTAATTAGGAATTTTGTCCTCAAAATTCAGAGTGAGTTACCTGAAAAGAGGTGTGAGTAGTCCTTCCGCATCTCTGATTCAAGCTCCCAGGTATGTTCTTCAATACCAGCCCAACTCCAAGCTACTTTCACCAAGAAAACCTCCTTTCCACATAGACGCCTGATGCTGGTATCATCAATCCTAACCGGAGTTACTGGAAGCGTCAGATCTTCTCTCACTTGAACTGATTCTGGCTCTAGGACATGACTAAGATCAAAAGTGTATTTTCGAACCTGCGATACATGGAACTAGAATAACTAAGTCAGAAAGGCTCTGCTTAGAGGTTTCAATATTCCCTTGAGAAGATGGGAATGGTGGTCTGTTATTAAACCTATTATGGTACCTTCCACCTTGATTGTTATTGAAACCTTGTTGAGGTTTCTGTTGATCCTTCTATGAGAGGTTAGGATGATTCCTTCATGAAGGGTTGTAGGTGTTGCCATAGGGTTCCCCCATGTAATTCACCTCCTCCATGGTGGGTTGATCAGGATCATAAGCTTTTGCTTCAGAAGAAGCTTCCTGAGTATTGCCAGCTGCAGTTTGTAGTCCAGTCAGATGCTGAGAGATCAAGTTGACTTGTTGGGTCAAGATCTTATTCTGAGCCAATATGGCATTCATAGTCTCAACTTCATGAACTCCTTTCTTCTGAGAGATTCCATGGTTTACAGGATTTCTTTCAGAAGTGTACATGAACTGGTTGTTAGCAACCATTTCACTGAGTTCTCTTGCTTCTGCAGGTGTTTTCTTCAAGTGGAGGGATCCACCTGTAGAGCAATCTAATGAAATCTTGGATATCTCAGACAAGCCATCATAGAACACGCCTTTGATGGACCACTTTGAGAGCATGTCAGGAGGACATCTCCTGATCAATTGCTTGTATCTTTCCCAAGCTTCATAGAGGGATTCACCTTCTCTTTGTCTGAAGGTTTGAACTTCCACTCTAATCTTGCTCATCCTTTGAGGGGAAAAGAATTTAGCCAGAAAAGCATTAACCAGCTTTTTCCAAGAGTCAAGACTCTCTCTAGGTTGGGCATCTAACCATAGCTTAGCTCTGTCTCTTACTGCAAAGGGAAAGAGCATAAGCTTGTAGACTTTAGGATTAACTCCATTAGTCTTTACAGTATCACAGATCTGTAAGAATGCAGCTAAAAACTGATGTGGATCTTCCATTAGAAGTCCATGGAATTTGCAGTTCTGCTACAAAAGAGAGACTAACTGAGACTTAAGCTCAAAATTGTTAGCTCCAATGGCAGGTACAGAGATACTTCTGCCATAAAAGTCAGAGGTAGGCATGGTCAAGTCACCAAGGACCTTTCTTGGCTCCTCTTGAGGTTCGGCCATGTCCTCTGTTTCTTGTTCAAAACTTTCTGAAAGGTCTCTTTTGGAGTGTTGTGCTTTAGCTTGTTGTAGACGCCTCCTTAGAGTTTTCTCAGGTTCAAGACCAGGAGTCAAGAGGGGTTCTTTATCCCTGTTCCTGGTCATGAACAAAAAGAAAAAGAAAAGAAAGAAGAAGACTTTTTGTGCCAATTGGCAAGAAGCTCCTCCTTAAAGTGAGATGTGAAGAAAGAAGATAGAATATTTGAGAAAAGTGAAGTTGGAAGAAAGGCAAGAAGAAGAAGTCGAATGAATAGATGTGAAAAGAGAAGAAGTATAAATAGAAAAAGTAAATAAGAATTAAAATATTTTTGTTTTTATTTATTAATTATTATTTTCAAAAATTAAGTTATTAATTTAAAAAGATTTGAAAATTAGTTAATGAATTTTTGAAAATAGAAGAGAGAGAAGAGGAAGAAGTTTTCGAAAATTAAGAGAGATGAGAGTTAATTAGGAGGTTTTGAAAAAGAAGAGAGAGAAAGAGAGAGATAGTTTTCGAAAATTAAGGAAGAGAATAGTTAGTTAGGTAGTTTTGAAAAGAAGAGAGAGAAGATAAGATAGTAGTTAATAAAAGATTTGAATTTTAAAATAAGATAAGAGATAAGATAAGAAAAGATTTGAAATTAAAATTTGAAATTATTAAAAGATAAGATAAGAAATTAAAGAGTTTTGAAAAAGATATCATTTTTAAAATTTGAAATTTGAAAAAGATAAGATTTTTTTGAAAAAGATATGATTTTTATTTTTTTTGAGAAGATTTGATTTTTGAAAACTTGACAACTAAGATATGATAAGATAAAAATTTTAAAAATAAAATCTGAATTTTTAATCAAAAATTTCGAAAATTAAGTGAAAGATAAGATAGAAAAGATATTTTTTTTATTTTTGAATTTAATGATGAAAGAGAAAAACACACATAGACATAAAACTTAAAATTTTTAGATCTAGCACCCCTAATTTTCAAAAATTTTGGAAGAAAACACAAAGGGACACCAAACTTAAAAATTTTAAGATCAAAACACAAAAAAGACTCAAGAACACCTTAAAGACTAACAAGAACACAAAGAACAAAACTCAAAGACTCAAAGAACACAAAGAACAAAACTCAAAGACTCAAAGAACACAAGAACATAAAAAAATACCAAACTTAAAATTTTTAGAAAATCAAATACAAATTTTTGAAAATCCAAAGAAAAATAACAAGAAGACACCAAACTTAAAGACTTGACATAAGATTTAAACAAATAAACTATTTTGAAAATTTTTTGAAAGAAAGACTTGAAGAAAACGCAAAATTCAAGTAAGAACAAACACAAAAGACTCAAAACAAGAACAAAAATTAAAAAAAGAAAATAAAAATATTCTTGGAAAGCTTTTTTTTTTCCAAAAAATTAGAGAAAAAGAAAATAAAAATAAAAGACTCAACATGAACACATATTAAACAAAGAAAGGACAAATATTTCTTGTAAAAGGTTTAAGAAGTTTTGGGATTTGAAAAACAGGAACATGCAAGACTCAAACCAAGAATAAAAATTGAACAAAGAAAAGAAAAATATTTTTAAAAAGCATTTTAAATTTTTCAAAAATTAGAGAAGAAAATAAAATCAAAAGACTCAAATAAAATAAAATAAAATAAATTACCTGATTTAGGGAACAAGACATTCCGTCAGTTTGTCCAAACTCGAACAATCCCCAGCAACGGCGCCAAAAACTTGGTGCGCATGAACCCCCACACCTTCGTACAGCAGTACCAGCAAGTGCACTGGGTCGTCCAAGTAATACCTGGGCAAGTCAGGGTCGATCTCACGAGGATTGTGGTTTGAAGCAAGCTATGGTTATCTTGCAAGTCTTAGTAAGGCGGAATTAGTAAGTTGTTGGAATAGTTGTCAAATTTGCATTAAAAGGAAATTGGATGTAATATTCTGTAAATAAAAAGGAATCAATAACAGGGATAAGGTAAAGGATCGGAGTTGCTTTGTCTTTCTGAATTAACTCCGGTATTACTACTCTCTTTGCTTGTGAGTGATTTCTTCAATGGCAGGCTGTATGTGATTGACACTGGTTTGAGCAGCTGCCAATACTCCTCCAGATCTGAATCCCAGGTTTAGTGCGGATCCATTCTGATTGAGGGTGAGCTCGTACAGTCCATTCTCCTTAATGATCATACTCAAAACGCCACAGATAAGGTCGAATCTTCCAGATCAGAAAATGCTGCTTCTATGGATTCTAGTCTCTACCACAGTGACCCTAATCTCCCCGGAAATCGACTAAACTGATGTCTTGAAAAGTCCCCAACGAAGGTGTGGAATAGCCGTCTGAGAGACGTATATTCAAGCTGTTGGTTCATCATTGTCCGATGAAAGACGCACTCTGAACCCATGTAGATGCGGATGTTTGTCAGGCACGTTCGACATAATGTGATGAACAGAGCTGATTGTCACTGATCATCCTACTCACCACATTGAAGTATGAATATACATCTTAGAATTAATCAAACACAGATCGAAGAGAAATAGTAGTACTTTTATTAATTCATAGGACTCAGCAGGGCTCCTCTCCTCAACCTAGGAGGTTTAGAAACTCATACCGAAAGTAAAATACAATGTAAAAACGTGTATGGTATGCGAATATGGTGATTAAAGGTCTGAATAACATAAATTTAATCCCTTAAATACTAAACAGATGACTAGTAAGGGTAAAATAGTCTTTTTAGTGCTAAAATCCACTTCTGGAGCCCACTTGGTAAGTGTTTGGGCGAAGCTTTGATGAGATCCATGTGCTATGATGTCTCTTGGGTGTGGAACGCCAGCTAGGGGGTCCTCATTGGGCGTTTGGATGCTGGTCTCTGCTTTTGGGTGCTGGACACTTGGAAGGGGGCAGGAAGCTGGCATTGGATGCCAGTTTTGGGTCTTCTAATTCGAAGCAAAGTATATATTATTATATATTGCTAGAAAGCTTTGGAAGTCAGCTTTCCATAGCCGTTGAGGGCGCTCCATTTGGACTTCTGTAGCTCTAGAAAAGCTCTTTCGAATGTAGGTAGGTTAGATCCAGACAACATTTGCAGTGCTTCCTCTGTCTCTAAATCAAACTTCTGCTCCAGCTCCTCAATTTCAGTCAGAAATTACCTGAAATTGTAAAAAAACACAAGAACTCATAGTAGAATCCAAAAATATGAATTTAACACTAAAACCTATAAAAACTCAATAAAAACTAAATAAAAACTACTAAAAATTATATGAAAATGATGTCAAAAGGCGTATAAAATATTTGCTCATCAATATACCCACTCAACTATTCACAACATCAACCAATTTTATTCAATCCTATCTTAAGGAAAATTAACCTAGGCATTCATATAATTTTACATAATGCCTACTTGAAACTAAAATCCTACCTCTAGACGGCGGTTCCTCCAACACTTTGCTTTCCTCCGACAACTCTAATGACCACCAAAATCTCATCACTTTGATTTGCAACTCAATTCCACCAAATCAACAACAAAACCAATTTCAAACAAGCCAAGCTAATCCATATAATCTAATCACAATAATAACTCAATATTCACTCTAGGGTTCTTATTAAAAATGTTTAGATATAATTGAAGAGAGATTCAAGATGAACGTGTGACCACAAACGGATCGTCAATCGGTGCTCCAAATTAGAAGTTTTGGAGGTTTATGTGATGTAGTAAATAGTGTTGTGTTAGGGCATTGGTTCTTCCCTCTCTTCTCTCTTCTTATGCTGAGTGTGTGAATGAAAAAGGGAGATCGGTGTTGAAATGGCTAAGTGGGGAGAGGGGGGGTTATGTGTGGGCCTTGGGCCCATGTGTGGCCCAAATTCAATTTTTTGGCGCATTGGGCCCAACTTTGGGCCAAAACCTTTAAGATAAGTGTTTTAATTCGTATCCTAATTATTTTACTTCTTCAAAATATAAATTATAATTTCTTAACCTTCTTTGTTCATAATTAATTTATTAATTATAACTTAACCAGGTTTTACATCCTACCCACCTGATTAGGAATTTTGCCCTCAGAAATTAATTACCTGTAAAGAGTTGTGGATAGTCTGCCCTCATATCGGATTCAAATTCCCAGGTATGCTCTTCTATTCCAGCTCGATTCCAATTTTTTCGCTTTTTCGTCCAATTATTACCATCAAAGTTAATGTCAAAAAATCGAATCCATCAATAACTTTTTTTCGACGAATTTATTATCAAATCCGTTGGTAAATCCGCGGGTAATCCTTCTGCTAACATGCGCCATTAAATCTGAAAAAAAATCCGACAGTACTTAGCGTTTCTCTTATAGTGTAGAATCTTTAGCTTTGTAAATATTGATTAAAAACTTAAAATCACAAACAAGAGTAATATGTGCTCAATATCCATAACACAGGGTTTAGTTTTGAGTTAGGAACTGTGTTTTGATAAGCATTTTAGGTAGGTTCCTTGTAAGTGAGTTGAAGTTCTATTCATAACAAAAGTTTCAAGGGGGGCATAGAGAATGAGTCAGCCTAAGATTAAGCGTCGTGTCGGTAAATATGTTTTGGTTTTTTGTCTATTATAGGAGAATAAAGATTTGTGAGATGATAATGGTTTGATTGGTCAATTTGAACGAACACTAAACATCGGTTTAGAAATTTTACAAGTTTAAAAGCTCAATTTCGTCATAGCTCTAAACTAGAATTCAACGCTCTTCAAAGTTTAGTGAAAATACCACAAATTCAAAACAAATACTGAGAGTTTAAACCCGAGTCGTTCTCCCTATGAATTACAATCGAGTGCATATCATTGGCTATGGAAAAATTGGTATTTTGAGTGCAATAAATGGGAATTTAAATAGCAAGGAATTAAAGAAACAAGCAATAAATAAATATCAAGAGAAATTAAGTTAAGGGCGATTAAGATAATTAACTAGTACAAGAGAGTAAATTCAAATGCTAAAAAGATCTTGGCAAGGATTGAGAGTCAAGGATTACTATCCTTGTCATGGACCACAAATATGACAATTATGAAGAGTTAATTCCACTTCGTCAACCTCTACACATTGAGAAAAGTCAAGTAGGCATTACTAATCTTAATCCATAAGTTCTAACTAACTTACTAATTGAATTAGTAAAAGATTAATGTTAATGGAAATAAGATTAATTAAAATATCTAAATTATCAATCAACTTGATCATTAGTAATTCAAGTTCATCCAAGTTCCCAGCCTAAGCCAAGAGTACAAAAATCTACTCTATGACTAGGTGAGGCATTTCATCAAACACTTAGAAGGCATAAACATAAAGCATCATAAATTGCAAGAATTAGTAAAATCTATAGCTACCTAATGCAAGAAAGCAATAATAACAACTCAATTAAGCAATAATCAAGCATAAAACATCAAATTGCATTAATAGAAAGTGAGAATTCAACAAGTGTTTATAAACTAAAATAGAAAAAATAGAGAAACTAGCAACAGAATTCTAGTAAACTAAGATAGTAAAAGAAGAAATTATAAACTAAAAACTACAATTAATAAAACTAAAACCTAGAACTAGAAAGAAATTTCAAGAAAACCCTTGAATTCTAGATAGAAGTTGGAGCTTCTTTGTCTAGAATTGAAGGTCTAAAACACTAAAAAAACTAAGAACTAAGATTACTTTCTTGTTCCCTCAAGAATCCTTGCTTCAAATGCTATAGAAATGAGTTGGATTGAGCCCAAAATGGGCTAGAAATCGCAATTCATGTGCCATTTTAAGTGAGTCATGCGCTGCGAGTGATGTGTACGCACGACCTATGTGTATGTACGATTGGCAAATTTTCACAACTTCATTTCTTCATTAATTCTCCACTTTTGCATGATTTTCTTCTATCTTTCCATGCCATTCTTACCTCCTAAATATTAAATCAATCAAACAAACATATCAAGGCATCAAATGGAATAAAAATGAATTAAATTTGACAATTTGAATCATAAAAAGCATGTTTCTAACTATTTAGCAATTAGGAGAAATTCACAAAAGTATGCATTTTTCATGAATAAATACAAGATAAGTTGATAAATTCCACTCTTTTCAACCCAAAAATTATTGTAAAACATGGATTTATCAATTCTCCCACACTTAAACAATAGCATGTCTTCATGTTAAGCATTAACAAAAAAAAAAAAACAAAATCAAGAGATATCAACACTTATTAAAATACAACCTATCTATATGTATTCAACTACTCTACCTACTTCTATCCACTTAGCTAAAAATAAGTTAATCTCCAAGAACATCAATGAGCATAGACGGCAAAAAGCAATATAGCAATTAATTCAATGCCATTAGTCAATTTAAATTCTAAAAATACAACAAAATAGTATTTCATGATAGGTGGAACACAAAATCAAGTAATTGAACCCCTCACCGGATGTGTTTACTCTCTAATCGTTCTATTGTATAGAGTTGATTCACTCAATTCTCTTTTAACCTTGCCTTCTAAAACTTCTTCATCTAACAATCAACAAATATTCAATGTATGCGTATAAATATCATGAGGACTTTAGAAGGTTGTAATGGGGCTAGGGCAAAGGTGAGGATGTATTTGGTTGAGTGGACTAAAAATTTGAATCTTTGATTAGTTTAGACTGCCACCTAACCTATAACAACCTACTTAATCCTAATGCAATATCCTAACTATCCATAACTCACTCACATACCCATGCATTTTTTCAATTTACATCACATGCATCTAATTCTAAAATATTTCTATGGGATATTATTTATCCCCTTTTTGTTTTTTTTAATATATACGTAATGTATATTTTTTCTTTTTTTTTTTCAAAAGATAATGCATATAGTTTCAGTATTTAATGCATGAATATGTATCCAATTTTTTAAAATTTTCAATAAAAATCTAAAATATATATTTTTCTCTATCAATGTTTCCAAATCTCTCCCTACACTTAGATGATGCAATTTCCACTAGTCTAAGCTAATTAAATATCAAATTAGGGACATTCGTGGTATTTCACTTAACGGAGTGTATGTTGTGCTAAAATTAAGAACAAAGGAGAATCTGTTAGGCTCAAAATTGGCTAACAATGGTAGATTAATAGGGTAAGGCTATTTGGGTAAGTAAGCTTATATGAACAATGACCTCAATCACATAAATGCATACATACACAAAATATTGGACATAAAGAATTAAATAAATCAAAAATCACAATTATAGATAGAACAACACACACAAGAATGAAATAATAGTTGAAATAATGCAACCATACATTAAATGCTCAAATCTCACTAGGTTGTGTGTTCTAACTCTAATATGTGTTCCACAAAATTTTTTTTCAAGCAAGTTCAATGAAGACTTTTAACTCAAACAATGGGATGCCCTAAAATATATTTTTCTTGGAAATTTATTATTCTAACCAAGTGGCCTAAAACCTAAATTTTTTTTCAAAGGATTGGTTGAGTGAGAATTAAAATTCTAGGTTCTTTTTTTATTCTTTACTATTCCAAATCATCACATGCATATATAGGAAAAATACCTAGACCTATTGTTCACATTCATCTAATCACAACTAAAAATAAAAATATATTTACAAATCATGCTAAATAAAAAATGCAAATAAAGCTCCAAATTATATACATATCAAGCAAAATACAAATAACTAAAAGAGAATTCAAAGTAACCAAATAGCTAATAAAAAAAATCTAAAAGACATAGTAATAACAAAAGTAAAATGTGAAAGTGTTTGAAAAAAGCGTTTTTACAAACAAACTGTCGCTCTAAACCTTCCTCACACTTGAATTTCGCACAGTCCTCTGTGCGCTTACTACGATTAGGGGGTCCTAGAGACTTTGTGAATTTCCATCTTCGGCTGGTGGATCTTCAGGTTGTTGTGGTTGAGGAAGAGGTTTCTCCATTCTCTATTCATCGTCCCATTTTTCTTCTTCTGCTTTTCTTTTTGCTTATGATGACTTATCCTAAAAAATATAGAACTGAATATATTAAGACACAAACACAAGTTAAGCAAGAAAGATGAGTAAATTCTAAGACAAAAAAATTATTTTTGAAGACATAAGCATAATTGAATGACAATTCCACTCTTCAATTATCCCTAGATTGCAAGTGTCTTAGAATATCACAATTCAAATCCTCAATAATCTAGGAAGCATAGATTTCTGGATTGAGGTCATAATCACTAAAATGAAGTGATTTGATGAATTTATGACATTAAGAAAAATAGTGTGTGAATTCAAAGTTTGCGCGCGGTTTAGAACTCACGCACTAGCACTTGAAAGCTATGTCACAACTACATCAAGTACGCATATATTCACTAATTTCAATGTGCCTAAGATGCTTTAAAGAACACTTGCAAGGTGAAACAAACAAACAAGCAACAAGAAACATAAGGACATTAGGCAAATAATCAAGCAATTGTGAAGGGAAATGATAAATAGGAATTAGTTGATGTGCAAATGAACTCAATGAACCAAACAAAATATGGAACTCACACATCAATCAATAACACATTTTGAAATTTGTTCGCATCACCTAATTAACATAAAGTGGAGAAACATGAGTGCTATGTAACTTAGTAAAAGAGAGATAGAAGTTGAAATCAATTACATAGCAAGAATGGTTCAATATTGCTTGAAAAGTTTTAAAAAGATGTCAATAGGCATGCTCACAATTCAATTTTTCACAATTTAAATGCAACATGCCTATTAAATTACCTAATCAATATGAAATACAAACATTCATCAATTTAAGTTCAAAATTTCAACAAGGCATAAGGGCACAAACTTGGTAATCAAAGAAATAAGCAAGATGACTGCAGCTTACAAAGTAACACAATGCATCAAATTTAAGCAATTGTGTAAATATAGATAATGAAATCAAATCACATGGTGGCTAGCTACAACATGTAATTTAGAAATTCAAAAACACTCTTGAAGAAAATTTCACAAACACTTGGTTTGCATAAGTATTAAACAAGAAAAAATCAATACGAAGCATCAATATATAATCCTAATTCCAATTCAACAATTAATACCAGCAACAAATAATACAAAAATAGCATAATACAAGTAATCCAGTAGCAACTTCTCAGCAAAACTAGCAGTAAAACAGAGAATTAACAATTCAGACAATTTCAAACAACTCCAACAACAATATTTAGCAATTCAGTGCAATAATCCAAACACTTTTCAACAATTCAGAACCTAATAACCTAATCTAACCTACCATAATCACCTAAAATCCACTAACAAAATTTCAAACTAAACTAAACATGAAACTGGTTGAAAATTAAAACTAAAATTCTGACTAAACCTAAACTAAATTAAACTAAAATTAAAGAATTAAAAATGAGTTTTTTCAAGAAACTGTAATGAAGAATAGAGTAAGAAATTAGGGAAAAAGTGAAGTTATAGTGGCAGTGACCAAAGGAGAGTGAGAGTAGCATCACCAGGTGAGCAGAGGGCTGGAGGAAGAGGCAACAACGTACGGTTGGTCGCCACAGCTCATCAATCGCACGCTGCTGCTCAGGGTGGCGTCAGCGATCACGGTGAATGGTGGGGAAGTTGATGCGCTAGGAGGAGATGGGTTTTGATGGAATGGGGAGAAGATGGCTTTGTTCAGGGAGCTTTGATGGTTTGGGTGGAGAAGAAAAAGAAGGGAAGGGAGGAGGAAGAAGAAAGAAAGGGGGAGAGGGTGATCCGAGATGGTGGTGCGTAGAAAAGATGAATGTGGTGATAGGGAGAGTGGAGAATGGGGTTGCGTGAGAGGGAGGAAGAAGAGAAAAGAGAACGAGTGGTATGGTTCGGTAATTAGGGTTTCTTTTGAACCCTTGCCCAAAGAGAGTATTGTGTGCACGCACGAAGCCGTATACACGCACTGATTAGAGGGATCAGCGCTTGTCGTGCGAAGTTTCCCCTTTTTTAAAAAAACCTAAGTTTAGAAAGGGTTTCCTAACTTATATTTTAACATCCTAAAGTCAAAATCAACTCCAAAATAAACAAATTAACTAAAAATTTGAATAATCCAATGGATCAAGAATAGTCAAATTGAGAAAAAAACTATGAAAAAAAAGAATATTTTTTTTAACCAAATGTTACTTTTAATAAGATTTTTAATTTTATTTAAATCTATCTCTACCATTCAAGCATATAATTAACAATAAAAAGCCTACCAATTTAAACTAACAACAAAAAAAATATTTACAAGAATAATAAAAAGATATGAGTTTAGGAAGGTTTTCATGGTGGGTTTTATTTATCATCCTTAAGTTGTACATGGATGAAGATCTTGTCATGGAGACTTGTGCTTGAATTCATTCTTGAATCTCCACCAATGCTTGGACTTCAATTGTTCTCCAAAATTCGAATTTGTGTGCTCCAAGCTTTAAAGAATTTTAAACAAGTAATAAGACCCAAAAATTGTTGATTGTTGAAGTGTATTCCAAGATCCCGAATTTCGGTTGTCCATCCACTTTCTTGTAGGGATGGAAAAAGGCTAGGCATCCTTCCAGGAACCTTAAAATAGGCACAGGCTCAAGCTCTTGTAAAATACTTAATATGTTAATAGGCCAGGCCCAGACTCACTAATTTGCCTTATTGGCCTGTCAGGCCTGCCTGGGCCTGTTAACACATAATTAAATATATAAATAATTTTTTTATTATTAACAAAGTTATGAGATATTTTAAATTTATTATATTTTATTATAAATATTTTTGTATATTTTAAATACTTTTAAAAGTTTAAAAATTCTTATAAATATTAAATATAACATATTACATATAAACATTTTTATTAAAAATGATTTTTTTAAAATAATATTTTTATTTTTGTCAATTATCAGACCTTTTAATAGGCTTCAAGCCAAGCCAGGCTAAATAACAAGCCAAACTTAGTACTTTAAGAAAAACCTATAGCAGGTTGCAAGCCAGCCTTAGGCCAATTAACTACATGACAGGCCAGACCTATTAAGAGCAAAGCCTGACCTGGCCTGTCTTATTTTCATCCCTACTTTTTTGTCGATCTTTATGCTTCCATTCAGATGACACAAATTTTGAATTCTCCTTAAGACTCCAAATCCTCATTCGAAATCCCTTGAATTGAGCCTTACGCCACCTCCAAAACTCAAAGATTGAACTTCCTTCCATCATGACCTTGGTTCTTGTTGTCAACCAATATTTAATGCCTTTTTGCTTAGCACCCCAAGAAGAGTTCTAAGTTTACCATCATTTCTAACAAAGCATATTGATGTGAGCCAAGAAAATTAAAGGATGAAATATTTACCCACTCAACTTATATTTTGGATGATGGCAACATAGTAAAGGAGATTTTCAATGGATGTGCCATGGTTGTTCCTACTCCCTTTGACCTTTCTTCAACAACCTCCACCTCTTGACAAGCTTTTTTCATACTCCATCTTTTGGTTATCAACTTCTTCTGCATATTCTTCATTGCTCAAAGTGTGTATTAGAGGTTGTGCACATTCCTCCTCAACACTGTTTTAACGTCCAATAGAAGAAGGTTCAACAAACTCATCAAAGTCACTTGTTGGTGCATAATCATCCTCAATGATGAAATCCATCTCTTGTTTAACTTTTCCTAACTTTTCATCCACTCCATCTGATTAAACACACTCATCCTCTACTTGTTGTAATTCACTCATCAAATTCTCTTCTTTCACTTGAGGTTTCAAGTTTTCTTCTATACCCCTCTTTTTGGTTGACTCTATTTTTGCACATACGTCCAATGGTTGTACAAGAGAAGAGAGCGTAGGTATGCTTGCGGTAATCCGATCCGTTAATTCCTTGAAGCAATCCAATTGATCTTGTCACTCTTAGATGATATACTTGAGATATTTTTGTTCTTGGAATAATGGTTAGATAGCTTCTTCCATCAAAGGTTGTGGAAAAAGAGAGGGAGGGTTATTTTAGAGAAGTTCATAGTGTGTGGGAGGTGGTTCGTAAGGATTAGAAGAATGATGATGTTGGAATGGTTGTGGTTTTAAGGGTGACTGCTGATAATGCTCATAAGGGTGGTGATAAGGTGGATATGAATTTGGGTTACATGGTGGTATTTAGTAGTAGAATGGGACTTGAGAGGATTGTGGTTGAGGAAAAGGTTGAGGATGGAATTCATGGGAATATGGTGATTGAAGTTCGTGATCACAGCAAGGACCACCATATCCATTGGATTGCTATACATTATAGGGTGAATTATGATCATAGTAGCACAGAGAAAAGGTTGTGCCATCAAGATCGTTCTTGAATCACTACAAAAAATTCTGGTTAAAACGGCGGTTATTTTGGTATTTACGGTGGTTTGAACCGCTATTATTACCAAGAACAACGGTTTTAGAAAGTGACATAATTCTAGGCGCCATTCTGGTTATTACGACGGTTTTCAATAAACCACAACAATTTTCTGGGTTAAAACAGCGGTTTTTGTATAGGTTAAAATGACGGTTCAAACCGCCATTATTCCCAAATAAAACGGTGGTTTTTGGATAGGTTAAAACGGTGGTTCAAACTGCCGTTATTTCCAGGATAAAACATCATTTTTGGTTGGTTAAAATGACATTTATGAACTGTCATTTTTACCCTAGTAGAGTGGCATTTTTGGTTGGTTAAAATGGCATTTTAAACTGCCATTTTTACCTTGACAATGGCATTTTTATTGGTTAAGACGATGTTTAAAATCGCCCTTTTTACCGTGTTAAAATGATGTTTCATGTTGTTTAAAATGGTAGTTACAAGCTGCAATTTTTATCGGATGAAAGTGACATTTTTTATCATTTAAAAAGGTAGTTTTAACCGTCATTTTTACCGTGTTAAACAAATAATTTTTTGTTTAAAATTTCACAATAACAAGAAATCATAACCTATAAACAAAATATTACGGAATGTATAAATAAAGTATTGAGAAGTTTAGCAAAAAATCATAACCCATAAGATTCAATGTCTCAGTCATTACAAGAAATTTTATGGATTCAGGTTAGCAATTAAAAAAAAATAGATTGAGAAGTTTGGTACATCACAAAACATTTTAAAGCTACTCCTGCAGGTCACAACATTCTCCATTATAGTTACCGTAGCCGCCAAAACATTAGCTCTTTGCTTTGTCACTTTCTTCACCTTAGACGAGTTTGATCCGAATGAATGTTGCCATTAATTTTGCATCCAGCAATATAGGATCTTTCCAGCAACAAGTACATGTCTTTCTGCCTTTTGTACTCTTTGTATTGAAGGAAAAAGTAACCAAGATAATCAAAATTGATTGGAGACACCTTTGCCTATTCAAATTCCACATTCATAGTCATTATTTCATACACAATCATCATAACATGATGAAGATTAATATATAGTAATTGTACCTGAATTAGAGCCCACAATTCCTAGAAAATGTGTGATGCCAGAGCAGATGCATTTGCATCTGCATATAAAGTCTCTAGATCCTCCCTAGCAACTTGTATTAATAAATCAACATATATGTTCATGCTTAATCCATGTAATATATTTTTATTAATTATGATGACTTAATCAGTTAATCCACTTCACCATGGTAACAAACCTCGTTTGGTCTCTCAGGTTGTAAGTAATGCCTGAAAAAATGGTATTGCTCGTTCCTGTTTGGGTTTAGGGTTTTGTGGAGATATATGCTAGTGAGTAGACATGATGGTAAAAGTAAAGCTTAGCATACTCTGAAATCCACATAACGCTTCTATAACAACTAAGATTAAGCGACCAACTGATAGATCCAAATACACTAACAGCAGATTTTCTCAACCACATCTGTTTGATCATTCTACTGGGGTCCCTCATATAAGCAATGACTTGATTAGTTATATCCTGTTATGAAACAATACATTATGAGTAAAATAACATGCCTCTCATATTGCAAAATCCTCAGTCCACTTTCAGAACCTGACCTGATTAAACGCATGCAATTTGCCTTTAATGGCAGCAGCACCAGTTGTCACTTATGTCATCCTCTACCATTTGTTGATTGACTTGTCTCTAAAAGATGATATTTTACAAGATACAATACAATAATGAACAGAATCATCCAGATAAACATGCATGAAGATTGTATCACAATGTTGTGAGAAAAATTCAAAAAACTAAAACTTGTCAATTATATATGAAAGAAAAAGCTAAGAATCTTAATAATGTATCGAATTGAAAAAATTCATGCCGCACAGAATTAGTATGCACTTAAAAATTACAATAATATCTCTTACGTGTTTGAGAAATCTATGACCATTCTTGATCAAAATTGTCATCCAAATTCGTAGAGACTTTCAAATCTTTTGATGCCCTCTCTAGACCTTCAAGAGAAAGGGAAAACTCTCTTTAAAAAGAACAAGAAAATAAATAAAAAAGCACCTAAAAATTGAAATATTAAGGACAAAAAAATTGAATTATCTTTAAACTAGAAAGGAGTAACCAGCCACCAAGAACTCTTCTTGTTAAGCTCTATTTTTTTGTTTGATTCAGTCATATCAGAACAAATTATTTTGGCTAAAAGAGAGGAATCACCCAAAAATATTTGTACATGATCCGTGCCACTCATTCCTATGACTGTATATTAAGCATAAAATAGATATTTTATCTTCATATGTAAGTTCCAAGTCAAGAAACACACCTCCTCTCAGAGTTCCAATATAGAATCTAAAGTCTCTTTGGAAGAAGCAATCAAATCTGAGTATGATACTCTAACATTTTCATCTGCTTCACAAAATGAAGACTTGACTGGATCCTGCTGACAATATTTCGTGTTATCATCAGTCATAAAACTCAAATATGGTGAATAGCAAATTGCATTAAATGTTAAAATTGGGATAGGAAAAGACTTGAGGTAACCTATTTGAACTTGAAAATGGCTTCTGAAGCAAGAACCTAAGCTCAAGAATTTTATACCAGAGGGCCTTGAAGACAGAAGTCAGTAATGTTAATATAAAACCAAAACAGACTCAAAAGTATATGTACATTTTACTACATGATATTATTATATTAATCATTTCCCTATTAGATGCCTCTGAGTTGTCTTCTGTTCTATGAATGAAAAACCATGTACCATGTAAATCAATTATTATGTATTTATATATATATATATATTATTTAATTTATCATTTTCAATACTAGTAAAAATTTAATTATAAATTTTCATTTGATATAGAAATTTAATTACATATTTTTAAGCTAAAAGAAATTAAATAAAAAATTAATAAAATAGTAAAAACTAACAAACAATTAAACTTTATTATATTTATAACTAATCTTTCACTCATCAAAAGATGAATTTTGCATTTTATAAAACTCTTCATTTTGTATTTTAAAAAAAATAATTTTATACCATAAAATTTTTGGATTTGTTTAATTTGGATTTGTTTAATTTTACTAAATATATCTAGAACAGATTTAGAAAAGTTTGGCAATAGCACAAGAAACTCACTTATCTGGTGGACATGCAAGGCTGCCTTTATTATGATGGTGTCTTGTTTGATTAGTTTTTGAAACGAGAATGACAACTTGATTGAGTGAAGATGGAGGTGATAGGTGCATTTGGATACCTATAATAAATTTATTATATATAGCTTAGTTGTTGAGTGTGAAGTATGAAGGTTTATTATTGTTTTTAACTTTCAAAAAACATCCTTAGCTACAACAGATACATAACTTAACAATATTTTTAATTAAAAAACTTAAGCCCCAACTTATGCATATAATTTAATTGCCAAAATCTTCTCATTGAGCTTTCTCCACATGATACAAACATGTATGCCCTATTTTATTTATCCATCAGTAAGTTGTCAAATTATCATGCCTTGATAAAGCATGAGCATGAAAAAGGTGCTTTAGATACACTTCTGGGCATAGCCACCAGCCACAAATAAATATCTGCATGAAAATCTCTCAATCATTGAACAGAACTCAAAATTGACTATTATTTTCCTTCTTGTGATAAAAAAATTATGCATTAAGTGGCCTCAAATCTTCTGGTACTAGACTAAACAAACCTCTGATTTTGCATCCTTGATTGAAGAAGCAATTGCTTCAAATGCGGCATGACCATCTACAAACCATTGGCATGAAATTATCCAACCATACAACTAAAGTTGCATCAATATTCATAATGCTTTAAAAGCTAAGACATAAACACTGGCTCAATATCTCCAGTTAGTCTATCTCCTAACAAACGAATATAAGTGAGAAACACTAGATAGTAACAACTATAAACCAAATAGGGATATTCATATTCCACTTTGGTGGATTAAAATATCAAAGTGGATAGTTATTGAAGGAGAGGAAGCCATACTTGCTGTAAAGAATCAGCTTTCGCCCTGAAAGATGCTTCCAGGAATTCAACAAAGATTTTTCATGTAACATAAGTAGTTTCCAAGAAAGATGAATATGATAGAATGTAAATAATTATAAAGAGATAGATATTTTGTGGTCACCTTCTATGACCAATGATAAACTATAATTTTATGGTTTATTTTGTATTGAATTTGGTGGATTTTGTCAACTTTTCTCTCATTTATTCACTTAAATATCATGGTTTCATGAATTTCTCCTAATTGTACTTAATGGTTAAAAACATGTTTTTTAGGCCTTTAATTAGTCAAATTTAATTCACTTTTGATTCCACTTGATGTCTTGATATGTTTGTTAGTAATTTCAGGATTAAAAGGGCAAGGAATGGATCAAGAAAATGAAGAGAAAAGCATGCAAGGTGGAGAATTCATGAAGAAATGAGGATTTAGTGGATTCAAGGCCATGCGCACGTGTCACCCACGCGTACGCGGGAGATGGAATTTTTCCAAGCGACGCGCACGCGTCAACCACGCGCACGCGTGATGTTGGTCACGTGACCTCATTAAAGTGAATATGCTGGGGGCGATTTTTGAGCTCAAGGAGGCCCAAATCCAACTCATTTCTGATGCTTTTGAACCCAAGGATTGGAAGGGGATAAGTCAAGTAGTCATAATTGAGTTTTCATCATGTTTTAGATATAGAATTCTAGAGAGAGAAGCTCTCTCCTCTCTCTAGGTTTTAGGGTTCTTATTTTGGTTTTTCTCAGATCTAGATCTGAATCTTCCTTCAATTTAGTTTTCCTTTACTTTTATTTGTTCTAGTACTTTAGTCCATTTACTTCTCTTGTTAAATTCTTTAGTTTACCAATTTAGTTTATGAACTCTTTTGTTATTCTCAATTTCCTTTTAATGCAATTTTATCTTTTTGTGTCTTTCTATGTTTACCTTAGTTGCTATTATTAATTTCTTGCTTATGTTAGTTATAGCTTTCATTAATTCTTGCATTTTATGATGTTTGCTTTTATTGCATTTTAGGTGTTTGATGAAATTTTTCTTTTATTTATGAGTTAGATTTTCCTCCTCTTGGCTTGGGTGATCTTGAGTCACCAATGTCCAAGGGATTGATAATTGGTGTCCATTGACACTAGTCTTCACTAATTCAATTAGTGAGTGGCTAGGACTCATGGGTTAGGATTAATGAAGCTCATTTGACTTTTCTTCAATTGTTAGAGGATGACAAAATGGGATTGATCTTTGTAATTATCATATTGTGGTTGGTAACAAGGATAGAAATCCTTAACCATCAACCCTTGCCAAGAATATTTTTTACCGTTTGAATTTATTTGCCTTTATTAATTAATTGTCATTTACTTTCTTGCTATTTACATTTCTTGTCTCTTATTACAAAACTCAAAAATATTTCATAGCCAATAATTGAGCACCAGCTTGCAATTCCTTGAGAGACGACCCAAGGTTTGAATACTTCGGTTTATTTTTATTAGGGTTTGTACTTGTGACATGCAAATTAAACTTGATTGAGGTTTAATTGTTGGTTTGGAACTATACTTGCAATGAAATTATTTTGTGAAAATTCCTAACCGACATTTATCCCTCCATCAAGTTTTTGGCGCCGTTGCCAGGAAATTGCAATGGTATTGTATTATTGTCGGTTATTATATATATGTTAATATTGTGAATAGTTGTTTTTACTTCTTTGTTAGTTTTTGCTAGTTCTAAGATCTTATGTGCTTATTTCTTATTAGTTTTTGTCTTTGTTTTCTCTAGCTACTATGAATTTTCACTACTTTGGCT
The DNA here is from genome assembly GCF_003086295.3 of Arachis hypogaea. NCBI lineage: Eukaryota > Viridiplantae > Streptophyta > Magnoliopsida > Fabales > Fabaceae > Arachis > Arachis hypogaea. The sequence continues at coordinate 103,708,502 of NC_092050.1, forward strand.
ATGAGTTTGGTTACAACTATGTTGTAGGAAATAAAAATTACAATGAGAACATGCATCAAGGATAGAACAATCAAAGGTGGGAGGAGCCTTAAGCATTTGATCAACCTTCATGGCAACAACCTCCACCAATGTACTATGATCAAGAAACATACCATGATGCATACCAAGACAATGGTTATGGTGGACCTCCTAGTGGTTTTCAACCACAACCACCATATGCCTATGAACTCCCTCCTCAATATAGCCCTCAACCACTATACTCACAAGCCCCATACCACTAAACACCTTTATATGATCCTCATCCATACCTATCATACCAACAACCTTATGAGCCATATGAACCTTACTTAGAACCACCACAATTCCAACACCAATACCCTTAAGAACCACCACCTCGATACCATTATCAAGATGAACCACCTCCTATATATGATGGAGCATGAAGGAGATTTTAGAATCCTAACATGAGAACAAGGAAATGGAGTGTGTTGTGCAACAAGTGGAAGGGATGGAGATTATTGAAGAAGAAGAAGTGGTTGAAGACCTAGGCGAAGTTGAACAAGAGGTGGATTCCAAGCTGAGAACACTTCCACACCAAGTAATGTTGTTGATAATTTTGTGAAAGTTGTTGAACCTTCTTCCATTGAGCTTGAAATTGATGTTGAGGAGGATAATGCGCAACCTCCAAGGCATATTGTGGATGATGAAAGATTGGAAGAAGTTGAGCAAGCGACAAGTTCTACTATTGAAGATGATTCCACACCAACCAATGTGCTAATTGAGATTGTTGAGCCTTCTTCATTGTGTGGTGAATTTGAGGATAAGGAGGACCATGCATAACCTCTAACACATGACTTGAGCATTGAGGAATGTGTAGAAGAAGTTGGTGAACAAGGAATTGAAATTGAAGACGCTTGCCAAGAGGTGGAGGTAGTCAAAGAAGAGCACAAAGGAGTGGAACTTGCAAGATCATTGGGACTGCCCCTTCCTAAGTCGCCATCATCTATTACATTATTCAAGTGGGTAAACCTCTTATCCCTAAGCTTTACTTTCCCACTTGAATATGGTTTGCTTGAAACGGTTGGTCAACTTAGAGCTCTTTGTGGATTGAAGAGTAAGGGAGAGTTGTGTGGTGGTTGGCAAAATGATGTTAGGCTCATTAAGGTTAAACCCTCAAGGCATAGGTCCCATGGTTGGAGGAATGCTAAATTGTATGGATCCAGGAGGATAGTTTGGTGCCCATATGAGAATTCTGAAGTGAGCATACCACCCAGATAGAATCATAACAATCAACTTGAAGACGGGTGTGAAAATAAGGTTTGGGATCCCGGATTACCAAATGTGGATCAATTTTGGGAGCTCCAAACTTGTGGGGAACTTCATCATGTTTGGTGCACTTGGTTGGAAATTCTGACAACCAATGGAAGACCAAGCATTGGTGAAAGTTCAAGGATGAGTTCAACCACATGCCAACTTAATGACACTAAATAAAAGTGCTAGGTGGGAGACACCCCACCATGGTAACATCCTTTCATTTTTCTCTTTTGTATATATTGGTAAATAAGTTAAATTTCATGTTTAGTTTGATTTGTTGATTTTATTTGGTAGTCTAGTATGTTAAATAAGATTTGATGGTATTTTGGTAGCTGTTTAGATGTTTGGAATGATTGGGTTGGTGCTAGAACTTGAAAAATTAAAAACAAAAAAATAGAGCATCCTCCCACACGTACGCGTCACCCACGCGTACGCGTGGCCCCAAGATTTTCAACATGCTAGAATCGTGCAAGCACTGTGTTGCTGCATCCAAAGGTCCAAACAGAGAGTTGCGCGAGTAGGTGCAGGAATTGTGCATCTAGCACAAATTCCTCCAACGTGCACGCATGATGCATCACCCCGTAATTTTTCCATTCCACGCCTACGTGTGCCTGATGCGTACACGTCGCATCCATTGCTGTCAACCCACGCTTACGCGTGACCCACGCGTATGCGTGGGCACCCCTGTTCCACCCACTTTCTTTTCTTCTATTCTCTCCATTTCTTTTCTCCTTTTCTCTTTTCTCCTCTTCTTCCCCCTCTCCAACCATCATCCTTCACCACCATTCACCATTTACCACCATCACCATTAGTTAGTTGGTTAGAATTTTTTGTTTTAGTAGATTAGGTTGTTAGTTTAGGTTATATTTTCATGCTAAGTGTTGGATTATTAATCTTGTTTCCTGTTTATTGTTGCTAATTACTACCTTGATGCTATTTTAGCATCATCATTTTGTAATATTCATTGTTAGATTCTTTGTTGAGGTTATATTTTGTTGCTTGGTATTATATTATTCATGCTTAACATCTGTAAATACCAAGTACTTATGACATTGCCTTTAAGCTTTCTAAATCTTTCGAATTGCATGTTTTGACCACCATGTGATTTGAATTCTTTACTTTGACTAGGCGCATTCCTGATGTTAGATGATGTGCATTTATCTTAATTCATTGTGTTGCTTGATCATATGCATCCATATGTTATGCTTATGCCTTAATGATATGTTAATCCTTAATTGTTTAAATATGTGCTCTACACATACTTGAAACTAGTATTTTTGGTATAATGCTTCTTTTGTGAAATTGGATTGGAAGCTCACCTAGGGACATTTTTTGAAATTCTCCAATCATTGATGACATGTCATCTTGTGCATATTTTCTATGCTTTTTCACACATGAAATTGATGATTAATGCTTAAATATTGAGTGTTTTAGTGCTTAAATAGTATATTGCTTTGATCTTTTGATTTTACAAACTTTGTAGGAAAGAAGTGGAAAAAGAAGTAAAAAAACACAAAATAAACTCAAAAGGAGAAAAGAAGAATTCTGGGGCACGCTTGGAAGTTTGAGCACACTTTGGAGCCTTAGGCCACACTTTTAAAAGCGTGGCCCATGATTAAATCAAGAAAGCATGCTCTGTTTTCCACAATGAGCGCTCCTCGGGCTCAAACGCTACATTCGTTTTGAAAGAGCACCTGCGATATTGAGGCTGGAAAATTCGCCAGCAACGGGTATGGGTAGGTGACGCGTACGCATACATGACGCGTACGCGTGGATGTGGTAATTGTGAAAAATCACGCGAACGCGTGAGTAAAGCACCAGCTTGGAAGTGAAGATTCTAAAGACCACACATACGCGTGGGGAGCGCTCATGTTGCAAGTGCTACGCTCTTTTGGAGAGCGCTGTTATGGATGCGCACGCGTATGGCACGCGTACGCGTGGATGGGCCAAAAAGTAAAATGACACGCAAGCATATGGGACACATACATGTGGGTGTAAAAACACTCCGTTCTCCAAATAAACGCTACGCTCTCCTGGAAGTGCATTTCTGCTCAATTAATTTCATTTTGAGCCCAATCTAACTACAAGAAAGCAAGCCCACTCTGATCACTCAAGCAATGGCACAAGGAGCATCTGGAATAGGATTTTCATATAATTGTAATTTGTTTTGAATTTTATTTCAATTTGTAATTTGGGCAATCCTATATAAAGGCATCAGTTTCATTTCAAAGGGGGCTTCCACAGATAGTAGGAGTAGGAGTAGAATAGAAGGCTGGAGGATTAGAGACTCTAGAGCTCTCTTGGAGGATTAGAGACTCCAGAGAGCTTAGCATAGTTTGATACACTTGTACCTTTATGCACTTTTACATTTCAGTGTATTAAATTCTGTTCACTTTTATTGCAATTTCAATTTCCTGCAATTCTTCTCCTCTGAAATTTTACATTTGAGTTGGCTTTGAGCTGAGTTTACTTTTCATGCAATTTACATTTTCTGCATCTGTTCTTTGAGCAATGATCCTTAATGAATCTTTCTCTCTGTTATTGCTGTTTCGTTTAATTTCCCTGCACCCAAACCCCTTTACATTTGATGCAATTTACTTTTCTTGCTATTTAAGTTTCTGCAATTTACATTCTACACTTTAAATTCATTGCAATTTACATTCTGTTAGCTCAATTCCATTCAATTCATCACTATTAGCTTAACTAGACTAATCACATCACTAAAGTTTCTTAATCCATCAATCCTCATGGGATTGACCTCACTCTAAGTGAGTTTTACTACTTGATGCGACCCGATATACTTGCCGGTGAGTTTGTGTGGAATCATTTTTCCCTCATCAAGTTTTTGGCGCCGTTGCCGGGGATTGATTTAGATCAACAATGATTAAGTGGGTGATAAGTGTAGATGAAGCATTTTCTTTATTTTTGTCATTCAAGTTCTTTAAATTCTCTGTTATCTGCTGAAACAAAGGTGTTTGTGTTATTGCCTTACTAAAAAATTCTTTTCTGTGACATGAGGAATTTCAAAGTTCTTTAGTGATTGTGTTTTAAAAAAATTCAAATGGAGTTTTATTCATCCTGTGATCAAACAAATTTTATGGGATATTATCCACCATCACCAAATGACTATTCTAATGGTGGCTAGAAATATCACCAAGAAATCACAGATTCTGAGCAATCCAATCAATGGGAATATGCTTCAGAGCCACAAGATAAGTAAGACAATTTCATGAGATATTTCCCAACACCACAAAATGATTCATGTTATTATACTAATGGTGGATGGGAATATCAACAAGAAATGATAGAGTATGAACACCTCTGAGAGACACAAAATGAATCCTATTTTGATGAATCTAACAACTACTCATATTGTGACTGGGAGGGTCAAAACTAAAGAGATTCTACTACTCCATATTCTATTCAGCAAGAGACATCATCTCTTGATTATGCTTACAATGAATTCATGCAAGGTTGCTCCCCAATGCCACAAAATGATCCACACTCTGGTGAATTCAACAATGATTCACATTGTGGATGGGGGGATCAAAACTAGAAAGCATTTGACAGTTCATACTCCACTTATCAAGAGCCATCATCACTTGAGCAAACCTTCAATTCATTCATGCAAAATTGTCCAACCCCACCTCTCAGTTTTTCATTTGAAAATCCTTCATCACTTGACTATGCCTCGACACAAAGTTTCCTCCAAGATCCATACAACTCATCTCACCAACCACAAGATTCATTTCACTACACAGAAAACTCATTTCAACATTCACAAAATTCATTCCACAACTCACAAGACTCATTCTATACCCCTCAAAACAACTTCACCACAACACCTACCTATCCACAGAATTTCTCTCAACCCTCATTTTTTGAGCTAGTAACTAAGGATCCCCTTCAAAAGTCTAGAGAATTATTGGAAAGGCAAGAATCCTGGAGAGAACAAGAAATTCTCTTCCAAAAGATGGATGAGCACTTGGAGAAAATAAGGAAACACTTAGAACTGCTAAGCAAGGAAGATAAAGATCAATCTGTCGGTGTAAAGAAGGAAATGGAAGAGTAAGAAGAAGAGGTCCCTGTATCAAGTGAAACTTCAATGGAGAATGAGGTGGTGGAGGTATATGAGCCAAGGATCTCATATCCACAAAGACTACTTGAGGTGACAAAGGAAGATGAAAACTCACAACCCACACAAGAGCTTAAGTCTGTGATTGAAAGATATGAAGAGGAGATGAAGAAATCTTGGGAAGATCAACAAACCTCTTCCATAAAAGTGCTGTTAAACCAGATGTTGAGTGCAAAGAAGGAGGTGGTAGAGGTATTTGAACCCATGACTTTATATCCACAGAAGCTAAGTGAGGTGACAGAGGAACATAAAACTTCACTCCCAAGGGACTCAATGGAACCTCATGAAGGAGAAAGGGAGGAAGACAATCAAGGAAGTCCATACTCAAGTGAGGCAGAATGTTGCATAGAGGAAGGGCTCATTGAACCATCAATTCAAGAGGCTTTTAATGAAGAAAATACTCCAGCAATCACACAGAAACCATGTATTGAAATCAAAGAAGTGAGGCAACTGACAAGAGCACCGAAGAGAGGATTGTGACCAAGCTACAAAGGACAATATTCATGAAGAAGAAAAGGTCAACTGCAAGCAATCCAACCCCTGAACCACCAGCAAGCAAGTTCAATCAAGCAATTAACAAAAGGAAGCTTGCTGGGAAGAGACCAAGAAAGGGGGCACTGACTGGCTCCTCTGTACCCTTGAGGTCATTCCTCTTAACAAACTAGAAGAAGAGGAAAAAAGTTGAGAACAACATGTCAAGCTAATGACACTAAAAAAAGCACTTGTTGGGAGGCAACCGAACCTTAGGTAACATTTCATTTCTCTGCTGTGTTTATTTTCTCTCTTTGCTTTGTTTATTTTTAAATAAAATTAGCATATGATTACATTCTATGTTTGGTATTGCCCTGCAATAATTTGTGTTTAATCTGTCTGGACACTTGCATCAATTTCAAGAAAAAGTGTCACACTAAGTTTGGTGTGCCACTTATTTCTCTATGCAATGTGTCTAGCAATACCACTTGTTTGTACAATCATGATGTCTTTGCCTCCTAAGCCTGCAGTGTTATCTTTGTTTTGGTGAGGCACTTTTTCTTTCTCTTTAGTCATTCCTTTGTTTTTAATACTTGCTTTTATTTTGCTCGTTAATTGTTGTTATTAATACCTCACCAAAAAATCCTTACTTGTGAAAATTCTTTGCTTGGTGATTGTGTTATTAGCATAGAATAGTTTCTTTTATTTAGTTTTAGTTCAAATAAATTGACATATGCTTGCATTCTAAGTTTGGTTTTGATATGTAACAAAAAATTACTCCCAATATCTACTGGATACCTGCATCAATTTCAAGTGAAAGTGTCACACTAAGTTTGGTGTGCCACTTATCTTTTATGCAATGTTTCATGCACACCCTTTTATTTTTGCAATCACAATGTCTATATTTCCTGTGCCTTCATTGTTATTGTTCATCTTGCTTGCTTAAACACATGTACTACTGACATTTCATTGTGTAAGACACTCATGATCCATCATAGACCCCATCACCCCTGTTCTAATTGTTGCTTGAGGATAAGCAAGCATTCTAAGGCTGGTGTAGGAAGGGGAAGAATAGGAGAAAAATAACAAAAATAGTGAAGATGAACTACAAGGTGGTAAAGTTCTTTTTTCTCTTATTTGTTTCCAATACTTTAAATTGTATGATTGTCTTTTATCTTCTCTGTATGCATGTGTGTTGTGAATAAGCATGGTTTAATTGCTAATTGTAACATCTTGCTGTGACATTATGACTACCATCTTGAATTTTGTGAGTTCAAAAGCAATTAAGAATCATGATCATAAACAAACAAGGAATTAAAAGAAGAACTTAGCATAGGCATACAAGTATTGGAAGGTTGGTATGATTAATTGTTGCTTAATTGCATTAGATTTTATTTAATTGAAGTTTTCATCTAGGACATTTTATGAAATTTTTGAAATCATGAAAACCTTGAAGAAGCAATTGTAAATTAAAGCAAGAAAAGCAAAAGGGAAGAATGAGAAACCTGAAGGCTCTGAGTACCAATAACAATTCATTTGTTAAGTACTTGTGGTGTTTATGTATCAGGCAAAAAGCTTGAAAACAAAACACTTAGAGTCAAGGCTAGGCTTAAGTGCAAAAGTACTCCCTCAAAGCTCAAGGCTCTGAGCATCAATGATTAGAGAGTCAAGAAAAGAAACAAATGAGCTTAAAGAAGTCCTCTAATTAAATACTTGTGGTGCTTATGTATCAAGTGGTAATACTTGAAATCAAAGCATTTAGAGTCATATCTTTGTTTTCAACTCATGGGGGAAAGCACCCAAAAAGGAGAAACTAATAAGAGAATCAAAAGCTTATTTCAAGGAAGAAATATAAGGAAAAGATTTCATAAAATGAGCTAGATAGAAGCATCAATCATTTACATTTCTTTTGTGATTGTAGCATGCATAGAAAACTAGCAAACCATGAACATCAACTTGCTATTCTTCTCACCTTTGTTTGTCAAACTTACTGCATGATTCTTTTCTTTCTTGGGGACAAGCAAGGTTTAAGTTTGGTATTGTGATGACATGCCATCTTGTGCATATTTTCTATGCTTTTTCACACAAAAAATTGATGATTAATGCTTAAATATTGAGTGTTTTAGTGCTTAAATAGTATATTGTTTTGATCTTTTGATTTTACAAAATTTGTAGAAAATAAGTGGAAAAAGAAGCAAAAAAGCACAAAATAAGCTCAAAAGGAGAAAAGAAGAATTCCGGGGCACACTTGGAAGTTTGAGCACACTTTGGAGCCTTAGGCCACGCTTTTAAAAGCATGGCCCATGATTAAATCAAGAAAGCATGCTTTGTTTTCCACAATGAGCGCTCTTTGGGCTCAAACGCTACGTTCGTTTTGAAAGAGCGCCTGCGATATTGAGGCTGCAAATTTGCCTACGCGTACGCATCAAATTTGCAAATCTGGAAGACCACGCGTATGCATGCATGACGCGTACGCGTGGATGTGGTAATTGTGAAATAGTACACAAACGCGTGAGTAAAGCGCAAGCTTGGAAGTGAAGATTCTGAAGACCAGGTGTACGCGTAAGGGACGCGTACGCGCGGGGAGCGCTCATGTTGCGAGCGCTACGCTCTTTTGGAGAGCGTTGTTATGGACGCGCACGCATATGGCACGCGTACGCGTGGATGGGCCAAAAAGCAAAATGACGCGCAAGCATATGGGACGCCTACGAATGGGTGTAAAAACGCTCCGTTCTCCAAATGAACGCTATGCTCTCCTGGAAGTACATTTCTGCTCAATTAATTTCATTTTGAGCCCAATTGAACTACAAGCAAGCAAGTTGATGAGAGAACTATTGCGTGGTCTAGAAATTTGCGGATAAATCCTCATTGCAAGTATAGTTTCTAAACCTTCAAAAGTCCTTTCATACAAACGTTTTGGTTGTCACAAGTAACAAACCCCTAAATAAATTGATAACCGAAGTATTCAAACCTCGGGTCGTCTTCTCAAGGAATTGCAGGGAGGTGTTCTTATTATTGGTTATGAGTCTTGTAAATTGGGGGTTTTGGAAAGAAGGAGCAAGTAATGTAAGATAACAAGTCGTTAAAATAATAAATAACAAAGCTCTTGGCAAGGTATAAGAACTGGAAGTCCTATCCTGGTTATCCTTATCAATTGTGATGAGAATTGGATTTTTCTCCCACTTTGTTAACCTCTAACTATGAAGGTAAGTTAAGTGGATGAATTAATTTTTGTTCCTCAGATCCTAGTCTTTCCTTGAGAAAAGTTAGAGTTATTGGAACTCGAATTAATTCTTGAAGAATTCTAATTTTCAATCAACAATGAGTTTGATAACTCAAGTGTCTCCAATGACTCAACCAAAGCCAAGAGGGAAAATTCTAAATTAAATTAAAAGGATCAATATAAATAAAGCAAAGCAATCTTAAATCTGAAATACCTCAAATAATATTAATTAAGAAAATCATAACATGAATGTAGCATAAGCCAAATAGGCAACATAACTAATATAAACATTAAAGTATCTGAAAGTAAGAGATAAATATAAAGTAAAAGAACATTGAGCCTGGGATTGAGAGGCACTCCTAAAACTAAGAGAAATCCTAAATCCTAATCCTAAGAGAGAGGAGAGAACCTCTCTCTCTAAAAACTACATCTAAATCCTATGAAAAGTGAATTATGAAAAGCCTGATTATGAATGAATGCATTTTCCCACTTTATAGCCTCTAATCTATGTGTTCTGGGCTGAAAACTGGGTCAAAAGCAGCCCAGAAATCGCTCCCTGCGATTTCTGTTACGTTCAGGTCGCGGGCAAGTGACGCGGAGGCGTCGTCCACGCATCCGCGTAGATTGAAGTCCGCAGATGCAATGCGGTCGCGTCATTCACGCGTTCGCATCGCCTAACGTCGGAACAGCTATAGCAAATTATAGATCAAATCGAAGCCCCGAACGTTAGCTTTCCAACACAACTGGAACCGCGTCGTTTGGACCTCTGTAGCTAAAGTTATAGCCGTTTGAGTGCGAAGAGGTCAGGCTGGACAGCTTAGCAATTTCTCCAACTTCTTGTATTCCTTCCACTTTTGCATGCTTCCTTTCCATCCTCTGAGCCATTCCTACCCTGTAATCTCTGGAATCACTTAACACACATATCAAGGCATCTAATGGTAATAAGAAAGAATTAATATTAGCAATTTAAAGGCCCAGGAAATATGTTTTTAATCAAAGCACATAATTAGGAAGGCAAATGTAAAACCATGCAAATAGTATGAATAAGTGGGTAAAGAGTTGATAAAAATCACTCAATTGAGTACAAGATAAACCATAAAATAGTGGTTTATCAACCTTCCCGCACTTAAACATTAGCATGTCCTCATGCTAAGCTCAAGAGAAGCTATATAAGGAGTAAAGAGGAATGGTGGAATGTATGAAATGCAACCTATATATGAATGCAACTATATGCTAAGATGTTTCTATCTACTTGGTTAAAAGCAAACAAGTTCTCCAAGACAAACATAAATCAGATTTCACTAATTCAAATCATACAATAAAAAGCAAGTAAACTTGTAAGAAGACAGCTCATGAAAGCAGGGAACATAGAATCAAGCCTTGAACCCTTACAAGTAATGTATATCACTCTAATCTCTCAAGTGTATAGGGTAATCACTCTACTCTTCTCTAGTCATGCTTTCTAAAACTTTGTTCTTCATCTAACCAATCAACAAATATTTAGCATATCAATGCAAACATCATGAGGTCTCTTTAGGGTTGTAATGGGGCTGAGGTAAAGGTAAGGATATATGTATGGCCAAGTGAGCTTTATAAAGTGAATCCTTGATTAGTTTAAGATCTCACCTAACATATACATACTTTATATAATTTTAAAATACTTTACCTAGCTACCCAAATTTTTCCACTTTTGTATTACATGCTCAAGTATCAAACTTATTTTTGAATTTTGTCCCATGTGCATTGATTCTTTTTATTTTGCATTTGGGATAATATTATTTTTCTCTTTTTTTTTTGTATCCCCTTATTTAATTACTTAATATATATATATATATATATATATATATATATATATATATATATATATTTTCAATGCACATGGTAATTTAATTATTTTGATTTCACATAAGCATGCATCCCAAATTTTCAAATAACCTATTCAATTTAATTCCCTACTTTTTCATATCATCCCATGTTCCCATAAAATTTCCCACACTTAAATTATACACAATATCTATCTTAAGCTAACCAAGGATTCAACTTGGGATTTTTATTTTGTTTTTCTGCTTAAGGCTAGTAATGTGGTTATGAAATAGAAGGGGGTTAAAAAGTTTAAAGTGGCTAACAAGGGTGATGTAAAAGGTAGGCTTATTTGGGATAAGTGAGCTAATAACAAATAATGGCCTCAATCATATGCAAGCATGTAAATACACTAAATAATGGACATATAGAATGGAACAAAGCAAAGATTGCAATTATAGAGAAGAAAACACACAAGAATAAAAATCTATGGTTAAATAATGTAACCATGTAAATAAGCTCAAAATCTCACAGGTTGTGTTCTTTGGCTCAAAAACCATGTTCCAAATATAACTTCAAATAAGTTTTAATAGAAAAATATTACTTCAACCAAGTGGTAAAATATGCACAAAATCAAATAAACATGCAATCAAATATGCAAATACAACAACTAACAAGAAAAATAAACCATTGGTGTTGAGATAGAAGAGTAACTAACCCATGGAGATCGGTATCGACCTCTCCACACTTAAAGATTGCACCGTCCTTGATGCATGCTGAGATGTGCAGGTGGACGGGTTGTTCCAACTGATGCTTTCCTTCAAGGATTGTGCAGATGGACTTGTTTGTCTCCCCTTTTAGAAGTTTCTCCCTTTTTCCGTCTTAGGTGGCCAGCCTGAAAGAAGAGAAAAAGAAGAACAGTAATACCCAGAAGTAAAGATAAGAAAATAAATGAAGTATGGGTGGGTTAATGCCAAATGATAAGGGTCTCAATTACATGGAAGCTTCAACATGTACGTGAGAAAATAATAGAAGCCATGGCATACCAGTGGTGCAGAATTTGCAACAAAGGGGAGGTGTGTGGGTAAAAATATCAATATAAGTTCATGTCAATGCAAGTGAAGTGCAAGTATCATAAAAGATTGGCATTGGCAGATAATTAATATCATCCCATAGTGTAAAACAAGTCACTGAGTACCAAAATAATACCAGAAAAGACACAACAGTTGAATATGAACAAGTAACACCAATGAAAAAATAATAAATTTAGAACAAAAAATAAAAAGATGCACAAAATTAAAATGTAATGGATAAAAGTATGCAAATAAATTAAATAAAATAGAATGGAGGTGAAAAAGATGATAAGTCAAAGAAAATAAGAAAGGAAGGAGAAAGAAATAAGAAAAGATAAGAAAAATAAGGATTTGGAGAAGAAAAGATAAGATATTTGGTAAATTAGGATAAGCTGTGCGGCGTAAGCGACGCGATCGCGTGGGGCATGCGGTCGCGCGACTTGCGCTTAAACTGATTAACCCGGTCGCGTCAGTCACGCGGTCGCGTGACCCATTTTATGCCACTGGCGCGAGGGCAGCCTCGCACTCGCACAACTCTCTGTTCAAAATCATTAATTGCCAAATATTGGGTGACGCGATCGCGTGGGAGGGCTTGGACTTCCAGCACGAGTCCAGCCCAATTCCAGCTCAACTTTCGGCCATACACCCTTTTTACGTCGATTTACAGGGCCACGCAGTCGCGTGGGTGACGCGGTCGTGTGGGAGGCATTTTTCCCACATGACGCGGTCGCATCGGCGACGCGGTCGCGTGGGTCAAATTATGCTAAAGGCGCGCCTCTAGCCACGCTCTTGCATGACTCTCTGTTCAATTCTTTTCTTCCCAACGCACTAGTGACGCGGACGCGTCAGCGACGCTGCCGCGTCACGTGCGTGTTTTTTTTTTTAATGCAATTATGCAGTATGCAATGCTAATGTAGATGCTATGAATAATTCCAGGTTCAATTAAAATAAAATAAAAACAAACAACATGAAATAAAATTAAAAAAGAAACGATCATACCATGGTGGGTTGTCTTCCACCTAGCACTTTTAGTTAAAGTCCTTAAGTTGGACATTTGGTGAGCTCCCTATTATGGTGGCTTATGCTTGTATTCATCCAGGAATCTCCACCAATGTTTGTAATTCCAATGGCCTCCGGGGTCCCAAACAAGGCACGTAAAGCCCTTGAGCAGTTTTAAACAGGTTCTCAGGCTTCCAGTGTGCTGAATGTCAGAACAGACTCTAGGATCCCAAACTTTGCTTTTACACCCGTTTTTGTGTTGATCATCATGATTCCATCTGGGTAGCAAGCAATTTGAATTCTCACTAAAGCAGCCAAACAACTTCCTAGACCTATTCAGTTGAGTGTTATACCAACCTTTGCGTTTAAACTTAAAGCTTCCAACCATAATGAACCTTGCAGGACAATTCTTACCACTGACCATCTTCCTCTTATTCCTTATGCCACAAAGAGCTCTAAGTTGACCATCTGTCTCCAGTCGCCCATATTCAAGTGGAATTAGAAAGATAAGGGATATGAATTTTACCCACTTGAATGTTGTGAAAGATGATGGAAACTTAGGGGGAGGGGTTTCCAATGAATTTGCAAGCTCCACTTCCTTGTGCTCTTCTCTGACAACTTCCACCTCTTTGCAAGTTTCTTCAATATCAACCTTTTCCTCTTGGTAGCTTTCTTCCAGTTCAATCTCTTCTTCATTGCTCACCAAGGGCATGGGAGGTTGTGCTTCTTTTTCTTGAATCTGCATCTCTTGATCAACCTCTTCCAAGTCCTTAACCATGACATGCCTTGGAGGTTGTACACCCTCCTCAACATCAAATGCAACCGTCTTGGAAGGAGGCTCTATGTCTTGACTTTTCCATGGAGGTACAGCATCTCTTAAGTCTACAACCACTTCTTCCTCTTCAATAATTACAGCTTCCTCCACTTGTTTCAATACAAAGTCATGCTCCGTACTATCCACTGGAGTTTCTAGTATCTCCTTCATGCTACGTTCTTCATTAGATTGTCCACATGAAGCCATGGGGGTTCCTTGAGTGTCCGAACGTCGGGAAGTTGATTGATTTATTGCTTGATTCAATTGATGAAGTGTGGCATTAAATTTTTCACATGTTTCCTTGAGTTGCTCCGTTGATGCTTGGGGTGATGGATATGGACATGATGCATAGGGAGGTGGTGGTTCTTGGGAGTAATTGGATTGGAATTGGGGTGGTTCTATATATGGTTCATATGGTTCATAAGGTGGTTGGTATGGTGGATGAGGGTTAGGATCATATGAAGGTGAATGGTGGTAGTTGGCTTGTGAGTGTGGTGGTTCAAAGTTGTGTTGAGGAGGTTCATAGGCATATGATGGTGGTTGTTGATAGTCCATTGGAGGTGGTTGTTGCCATGAGGGTTAATCAAATCCTTGTGGCTCCTCCCATCTTTGATTGTTCCAACCTTGATGCCTGTTCTCATTGTAATTTCTTCTTCCTGCAACATAATTGTAACCAGACTCATAGCCAAAGGGGTGAGAGTTCATAGTAACAAATAAAAATTAAAAATAAAAACAAATTTAAATTAAAAGGTTATTTAAAATTTTAAATTTGAAAATTAAATTTTGAAATTTGAAATTTGAAATTTGAAATAAGATAAGATAAAAATTTTAAAATAAAAATCTGAAATTTTTTTTGTCTTTTTTTTATGGAAAATTCGAAAATTCAATAAAAATAAAGAGAAAAGGTATTTTTGAATTAAATGATGAAAGAGAAAAACAATAAAATGACACCAAACTTAAAATTTTTAGATCAAAACGAAGAAAACAACTAAGAACAACTTGAAGGTCAAGATGAACACGAAGAACAACTTGAAGATCAAGATGAACACAGAACAAATTTTTGAAAAGAAAATTTAAGAACTAAATAAAAACCAATAACCTCTTAATTTACGAAAAAGCAAAAATAAAAACAAAAATAAGAACAAATAAACAAGCAAAAAGCAAATACTTACAATAACCAATAATAAGGCACACGTTTGCAATTTCCCAGTAACGGCGCCATTTTGATGAGAGAACTTTTGCGTGGTCTAGAAATTTGTGGATAAATCCTCGTTGCAAGTATAGTTTCTAAACCTTCAAAAGTCCTTTCATACAAACGTTTTGGTTGTTACAAGTAACAAACCCCTAAATAAATTGATAACCGAAGTATTCAAACCTCGGGTCGTCTTCTCAAGGAATTGCAGGGAGGTGTCCTTATTATTGGTTATGAGTCTTGTAAATTGGGGGTTTTGGAAAGAAGGAGCAAGTAATGTAAGATAACAAGTCGTTAGAATAATAAATAACAAAGCTCTTGGCAAGGTATAAGAACTGGAAGTCCTATCCTGGTTATCCTTATCAATTGTGATGAGAATTGGATTTTTCTCCCACTTTGTTAACCTCTAACTATGAAGGTAAGTTAAGTGGATGAATTAATTTTTATTCCTCAGATCCTAGTCTTTTCTTGAGAAAAGTTAGAGTTATTGGAACTCGAATTAATTCTTGAAGAATTCCAATTTTCAATCAACAATGAGTTTGATAACTCAAGTGTCTCCAATGACTCAACCAAAGCCAAGAGGGAAAATTCTAAATTAAATTAAAAGCATCAATATAAATAAAGCAAAGCAATCTTAAATCTGAAATACCTCAAATAATATTAATTAAGAAAATCATAACATGAATGTAGCATAAGCCAAATAGGCAACATAACTAATATAAACATTAAAGTATCTGAAAGTAAGAGATAAATATAAAGTAAAAGAACATTGAGCCTGGGATTGAGAGGCACTCCTAAAACTAAGAGAAATCCTAAATCCTAATCCTGAGAGGAGAGAACCTCTCTCTCTAAAAACTACATCTAAATCCTATGAAAAGTGAATTATGAAAAGCCTAATTATGAATGGATGCATTCCCCCACTTTATAGCCTCTAATCTGTGTGTTCTGGGTTGAAAACTGGGTCAAAAGCAGCCCAGAAATCGCTCCCTGCGATTTCTGTTATGTTCAGGTCGTGGGCAAGTGACGCAGAGGCGTCGTCCACGCGTCCGCGCGGATTGAAGTTCGCAGATGCAACGCGGTGGCGTCATTCACGTGTTCGCGTCGCCTAACGTCGGGGAAGCTATGGCAAATTATAGATCAAATCGAAGCCCCAGACATTATCTTTCCAACGCAACTAGAACCGTGTCGTTTGGACCTCTGTAGCTAAAGTTATAGCTGTTTGAGTGCGAAGATGTCAGGCTGGACAGCTTAGCAATTTCTCCAACTTCTTGTATTCCTTCCACTTTTGCATGCTTCCTTTCCATCCTCTGAGCCATTCCTACCCTGTAATCTCTGGAATCACTTAACACACATATCAAGGCATCTAATGGTAATAAAAGAGAATTAATATTAGCAATTTAAAGGCCCAGGAAACATGTTTTTAATCAAAGCACATAATTAGGAAGGCAAATATAAAACCATGCAAATAGTATAAATAAGTGGGTAAAGAGTTGATAAAAACCACTCAATTGAGCATAAAATAAACCATAAAATAGTGGTTTATCACAAGCCCACTCAGATCACTCAAGGAAAGGCACAAGGAGCATCTAGAATAGGATTGTCATATAATTGTAATTTGTTTTAAATTTCATTTCAATTTGTAATTTAGGCAAGCCTATATAAAGGCATCAGTTTCATTTCAAAGGGTTCTTCCACAGAGAATAGGAGTAGGAGTAGAATGGAAGGCTGGAGGATAGAGACTCCAAAGCTCTCTTGGAGGATAAGAGACTCCAGAGAGCTTAGCATAGTTTGATACACTTTTACCTTTCTGCACTTTTACATTTCAGTGTATTAAATTCAGTTCACTTTTATTGCAATTTCAATTTCCTGCAATTCTTCTCCTCTAAAATTTTACATTTGAGTTTGCTTTGACCTAAGTTTACTTTTCATGCAATTTACATTTTCTGCATCTGTTCTTTGAGCGACGATCCTTAATGAATCTTTCTCTCTGTTATTGCTGTTTTCTTTAATTTCCCTGCACCCAAACCCCTTTACATTTGATGCAATTTACTTTTCTTGCTATTTTAAGTTTCTGTAATTTACATTCTGCACTTTAAATTCATTGCAATTTACATTCTGTTAGCTCAATTCCACTCAATTCATCACTGTTAGCTTAACTAGACTAATCACCTCACTAAAGTTGCTTGATCCATCAATCCTCGTGAGATTGATCTCACTCTAAGTGAGTTTTACTACTTGATGCGATCCGGTATACTTGCTGGTGAGTTTGTATGGAATCGTTTTTCCCTCATCAGTCATCTGGACCATGCTTGCTATGTGATTGATTTTCAACTTATATCTCTCTTTTAATAAGTTGCATAGCATCCATGTGTCCCACTTTATGTCAATTAGGTGATGTAAGCAAAATTCAAGGTGTGTCATTGATTGATGTGTGAGTTTCATATTTCGTTTTGTTCATTAAGTTTCCTTGCACATTAATCAATGTTCATTCATTATCCATTTTACAATTGCTTGATTCTTGCTTGAGTACTTGCTTGAGTACTTGCATGCTTCTTTATTACTTGTTCATTTGTCTTAACCTACAAGTTTTCTTTGAAGTATCTCAAGCACACTAGAATAGGTGAAGTACATGATTCTTTTGTGTAGTTGTGACATAGCTTTTAAGTGCTAGTGTGTGTGTGTGTTCTAAACCGCGTGCAAACTAGAATTCACACACTTGTTTTCATCAATGTCACACACTTATTACTTCACTTTATTTTAGTGATCATCACCTCATTCCAACAATGGATGCTCCCTTACCTTTGCATTCACTCATCTTACTGTGATATTTTCTATTTTTTATAGATGACTCGCTATAAGGGAAAAAGGAAGCGGAAGAAAGAACATGCAGCAACCGGTTGATCCACTAGCTGAAGGTGGCAATCCGGAAAGTCACCGTACCCCCTTACTCATCTTTGAATACACTGAGAATGGTCCAAACTTTTAAGTGTAGGGAGGTCGTCCGACCGATCGACAATTTTTGGGTGACAAATTTCTAATCCAAACACTTTTGCAATTTAATTTTTTCTGTTATTTTTTAGGTCTTTTAGAATTTTTAGTTGCATTTTCTTGGTTTGCATATATATATATATAATAAGCTTAGTTAAAATAATGAAATTTTCCAAGAAATTTATCTATAGGGCATTGACATCCTAATTGATTTGAGTAAAAAAAAATTTTCATTGAACTTGCTTTAACTATACATTGTGAAACATGTTTTTGAGCTAAGAATACATAAGCATGTGAGTTTTGAGCCTAATTGTACAGTTACATCATATTAATCACTATTTTCATTCCTGTGTGTATTGTTCTGTTTCTATGATTGTAATCTTTGATTTGTTTGATTCTTTATGTCCATTATTTGGTGTATGAATGCATTTACATGATTGAGGCCATCATTTCATTGAGCTCACTTACCCAAGTATCCCACCTTTTATCTACCATTGTTAACCAATTTTGAGCCTATGTTAATCCCTTTTGTTCTTAATTTTAGCACATAACTAGCCTTAAAGCGGAAAAGAATAAATGTCCTTATTTGGATCTTTTATTAGCTTAGACTAGTGAGAGTGTGTATCATTCAAGTGTGGGGAGGTTTGGGAATATTGGTTGGGATAAAAGTATGTTTTTATATTTTTGTTGAGAACTTGGGAATTGGGTACATACTCATGCATTAAATGTTTAAACCATATGCATTGGTACCTTTGTATATAATTCATCAAAAGAAAAAGAGAAAAACAAAAGAAAAATAAAAGAAAAAAATGAAAAAAAATAAAAAATAATAATAAAGAAAGGAAAAGAAAAAGAAAGCAATAAAAATGGGACAAAATACCCCAAGGAAAGGTCAATAATAAACAATGCATATGGGATGTGAATAAAAAATGAGAATGCATGAGTGTGTGAAAAAGTGAATCATGGGTAGCTAGGTGTTGTATTAGAATTGTATAGGTTGTTATATGTGTTTGGTGAGAGCTTAGGTTAATCAAAGGTTCAAATTTCAACCTCACTTAACCATATATATCCTTACCTTGACCCTAGCCCCATTACCCTATCCTATACACTTGAGCGACTAGAGCAGATACACATCCGGTGAGGGTTCAATTGCTCAATTGCATGTTTTCACCGGTTACTATCTCTTATCTTGCAAGTTTAAAATTCTGTTCAATAGCTCAATTCAATTGTGGATTTGATTCGATTTTGATTACTTTAGCCCGTGTGTTTATATATGTATTCTTGGAAATTGATTTATTTTGACCAAGTAGTTGCATGTATTGCATGTAGATAGATTGCATTTAGATAATTTGCATTGAATAAATTGATTATCCCTTCTTGTCTTATTGAGTTTAACATGAAGACATGCTAAGGTTTAAGTGTGGTGAGGTTGATAAACCACAATTTTATGGTTTATTTTATACTGAATTTGGTAGATTTTGTCAACTTTTCTCCCATTTATTCACTTAAATAGCATGGTTTCATGAATTTCTCCTAATTATGCTTAATGGTTAAAAACATGCTTTTTAGGCCTTTAATTGATCAAATTTAATTCACTTTTGATTCCACTTGATGCCTTGATATGTTTGTTAGTGATTTCAGGATTAAAAGGGCAAGGAATGGATCAAGAAAGTGAAGAGAAAAGCATGCAAGGTGGAGAATTCATGAAGAAATGAGGATTTGGTGGATTCAAGGCCACGTGCACGCGTCACCCATGCGAACGCGTGAGATGGAATTTTTTCAAGCGACGCGCACACATCAACCACACGCACGCATGATGTTGATCACGTGACCTCATTAAAGTGAATACGCTGGGGGCAATTTCTGAGCTCAAGGAGGCCCAAATTCAACTAATTTCTGATGCTTTTGAACCCAAGGATTGAAGGGGGATGATTCAAGTAGTCATAATTGAGTTTTCATCATGTTTTAGATATAAAATTCTAGAGAGAGAAGCTCTATTCTCTCTCTAGGTTTTAGGGTTCTTATTTTGATTTTTTTCAGATCTAGATCTGAATCTTCCTTCAATTTAGTTTTCCTTTACCTTTATTTGTTCTAGTACTTTAGTCCATTTACTTCTCTTGTTAATTTCTTTATTTTACCAAATTAGTTTATGAATTCTTTTGTTATTCTTAATTTTCTTTTAATACAATTTTATGTTTTCATGTCTTTCTATGTTTACCTTAGTTGCTATTGTTAATGTCTTTCTATTGAATTCTTGCATTTTATGATATTTTTTATTTCATTTTTGGTGTTTGATGAAATGTTTCTTTTAGTTAGGAGTTAGATTTTCCTCCTCTTGGCTAGGGTTGGTAACTTGGGTGATCTTGAGTCACCAATGTCCAAGTGATTGATAATTGGTGTCCATTGACACTAGTCTTCACTAATTCAATTAGTGAGTGGCTAGGACTCATGGGGTAGGATTAATGAAGCTCATTTGACTTTCCTTCAATTGTTAGAGGATGATAAAATGGGATTGATCTTTGTAATTATCATATTATGGTTGGTAACAAGGATAGAGATCATTAACCATCAACCCTTGCCAAGACTTTTTTGACTATTTGAATTTATTTGCCTTTATTAGTTAATTGTCAGTTACTTTCTTACTATTTACATTTTTTGTCTCTTATTACA
Organism: Arachis hypogaea; assembly: GCF_003086295.3. Lineage (NCBI taxonomy): Eukaryota > Viridiplantae > Streptophyta > Magnoliopsida > Fabales > Fabaceae > Arachis > Arachis hypogaea. The sequence continues at coordinate 103,729,181 of NC_092050.1, forward strand.
AAAACCCCAAAATATTTTATAGCCAATAATTGAGCACCCGCTTGCAATTCCTTGAGAGACGTCCTGAGATTTGAATACTTCAATTTATTTTTATTGGGGTTTGTACTTGTGACAACCTTTTAAACTTTGATTGAGGATAATTTGTTGGTTAGGACTATGCTTGCAATAAAAATCCTTTGAGAAATTCTAGACCGATAATTTTTGTACATCAACCAACTAGCACCTTTACGCAACTTCCAGTTTCACAATCAATTATCTTTACTGTGTGGTCACCGCTATACATGGCAATCAAACAAATTCAATCACAACAGAGTCTTAAATTCAATTTGGTAAAGCCATTTGTAAATTGATCTATTGTTGATTTGTTAATATACTAGTCAATAAAATACACATGCTATTTCTTTCTTTTTCCTTTGTTTTAACATATTAACAAATGGAATTTCCATTGAAGAGTACCTCGGGAATATTATTCAATTTTAAAAGAAAGAAATTAGAATACTTGCCTTGAGGACCTTTTCAGCCTGTATAGGAGTATCCCACAGATCAATTAGCGGGTGCCCATAGAAAAACCCTCCATGAGTCTATGCCTTGCCTCTAGGGACATAGAAAACCAGCCAACCTTCTTCCCTAGCCCAATGCACAAGCATTTCAAGTGCAATTATCTTTCCACAACTAACCGGACCATCTAACACAACTTGCTTCCTAACTTTAACACCTAAAAAAAGAAACAGACAAGCAAATCACATTGAACCTTACTTTAAAAAAATCTAGCCAAAAGAGAGGGTGGGAGAATCAAGCCAAAGACACATCACCATCAACCTCAAATATGCATATTAATAATAATTTTTATTATATATCCATATACATATAAATATATTACATATAAGAAAGAGAATTGGGTTCAATAACTACCTTTTGGTCTCTGTTAATTGTATTAAATCTTTTCTCAAGTCCATAAATACATTTAGTATAATAACTATACATCTCATTTTTATCTCCAACAAAACTACTCCTATCTATCAAATTTTCAAAACATGAAATTTAATGTCTAATGATAACAATATCTACAAAAATTTAAAACTGCAGCTTCAATGGGAGCAGATTAGCAGTGTGGCAATCAAGCTTTTAATAATAATAATAATAATAATAATAATAATAATAATAATAATAATAATAATAATAATAATAATAATCAAAAAGCAAAAAATCACCCAAAATCAGAATCAACCATAGAAAAGCAAGCCAAATTCCATATATTAGGATCAAACACTCAATACTCATGTGATTTTACCTTATCTTTTGAATTATTGCTTAAAATACGTAATCGATTTTAAAATGATACTGAATTAATTTTGAAAAATAGAAGAAAAACAAAATTCCTACCTATTGAGCAAAAGCAAAAGCAGAGTATAACTAAGCATGCAGCGATTTGAAAGAGTTAAGCTATAATTTACAAACTGAAGCGGGAAATAGAAGAAATAGCACTCACATATATGAAGATATTCTCATACGCTTGGTTTCCATCAACAAACACTATCATTATCAAAATTTACATCACATTTATCAAACACAACATAAGCATTCATTCACACAGCAACGAGAATACATTTATTTTTCTTAAATAAAGAAAATCTAAATAATGTGCTTCTTGTTCAATTTAACTATATTCGTATTAAAGAATAGACTCATCACAGTATCAAAAATCAGAGAATCGCACTTTTGAACCCTAGAATGTAAAAAGATAGAAAACTGGCCTGCCGATCTAGAACGAAAGGGAGGCACTGAGGATTTTGGCAGAAAAGACACAGAGGATGGAAAGGAGGAAGCTAAAAGAGGAATCGTCGGAAAAGATCGCGACTGGAGGAGATGTCGCCGAAGGAGATCGCCTCTAGGTGTTGCCGGAGATGATCGTCGCTAGAGGAGATGTCGCGGAGAAGATCGTCATTGAAGGATATCGTCACAGGAGGCAAATGCAGAAGATCGCCATTGGAGAAGTTGTCGTTGGAGGAGATGTCACCGGAGAAGATTGTCGTTGGAGGAGATTGTCGGAGAACGCCATTGAGAAGATCGTCATCAGAGCAGTCGTTGGAGCAGTCACTAAAGAAGATGATCGTCATTTCGGGTTTCAGTCGCTGGAGAGCACCACTAAGAAGATTGCTGGAGCAGCTTCACTTTTTCGGGTTTCACTTTTACCAGATAAGATAAGTGTTAGGGTTTTCCTTGGTTTTGGGCTTTTGGCCTTTCTTTTTTTTTAAATACTGGCTTCAATAATGGCGGTTGAAAACTGTCAAAATTACCAAAAAATGCCATTTTTGAAAAATTAATTATGACATCATAAAATACCATAATATCCGAATATTATGGCAGTTCTTTAAAGCTGCATAATATAAATGCTATTTTAAACTCTTTTTTTTGTAGTTAATAAGCCTCCTCCATCATTTGATAATTCCTTCTTTGGTACAAACCATCATTGAAATTGTCATTTCCTACAATATTTCTACAATTATACAACTCAAAACCACAAGGATGAGAACTCATATCAAAAGAGAAAATATAAACAAAGAATATCAAGAAGAAAAAAATACAAACTCCTAAATACCAACAAAGACAAGAAAACAAGCAAAAAGTAAGCTATTCATACTATTCACATATTCACAATAGCCAATAACAAGTACATATTGCAATTTCCTGGCAACAACGCCAAAAACATGAATGAACGCTAAACACCGGTTTAGAAATTTCACAAGTTTAAAAGCTCAATTTTATCATAGCTCTAAACTGAAATTCAACACTCTTAAAAGTTTAGTAAAAATGTCACAAATTTAAAACAAATATCGGGAGTTTAATCCCGGGTCGTTCTCTCTAAGAGTTACAATTGAGTGCATATCATTGGCTATAGGGGAATTGGGAGTTTAGAGTGCAATAAACGGGAATTTAAATAGCAAGAAATTAAAGAAGCAAGTAATAAATAAATATCAAGAGAAATTAAGCTAAGGACAATTAAGATAATTAACTAGTAAAAGAGAGTAAATTCAAATGCTAAAAAGATCTTGGCAAAGGTTGAGAGTCAAGGATTACTATCCTTATCATCGACCACAAACATGGCAATTATGAAGAGTTAATCCCACTTAGTCAACCTCTACATATTGAGAAAAGTCAAGTAGGCATAATTAATCCTAATCCATAAGTCCTAACCAACTTACTAATTGAATTAGTAAAAAGATTAGCATCAATAGAAACAAGATTAATTAAAATCTCTAAATTATCAAACAACTTGGACATTAGTAACTTAAGTTCACCCAAGTTCTCAACCCAAGCCAAGAGTGCAAAAATCTACTCTATGACTAGGTGAGGCATTTCATCAAATAGTTCGAAAGCATAAGCATAAATTATTATAAGTTGCAAGAATTACTAAAATCTATAGCTACCCAATACAAGAAAGCAATAATAACAACTCAATTAAGCAAAAATCAAGCATACAACATCAAATTGCATTAATAAAAAGTGAGAATTTAACAAGTGTTTATAAAATAAAATAGCAAAAATAGAGAAACTAGCAAGAAAATTCTAGTAAACTAAGATAGTAGAATAAGAAATTATAAACTAAAAACTACAATTAACAAAACTAAAACCTAGAACTAGAAAGAAAATTCAAGAAAATCCTTGAATTTTAGAGAGAAATTGGAGTCATGTGCCATTTTAAGTGAGTCACGCGCTGCGAATGATGCGTACGCAGGACCCATGATATTCAGGATTGGAAGATTTTCACAACTTCATTTTTTTTATGAATTCTCTCCTTTTGTATGCTTTTCTTCTATCATTTCAAGTCATTCTTGCCTCTTAAACTTTAAATCGGTCAAACAAACATATCAAGGCATTGAATGGAATAAAACTGAATTAAATTTAAAAATTTAAAGCATAAAAAGCATATTTCTAACAATTAAGCATAATTAGGAAAAATTCACAAAAGTATACATTTTCCATAAATAAATACATGATAAGTTGATAAATTCCATCCTTTTGAACCCAAAAATGATCGTAAAATATAGATTTGTTATTGGTGTTGGATTCTACTTTGCTTTTCTTCTTGCTGAGAAGGTAGTGTGTGCGACTTCTTAATTGCATGCTCTTGATTCGTTGTTTTTCTGATTTTTAACCACTGGGTTTCATATGGATGTGAATGACAATTAGATTGTTGTTTTGTTGAGCTTGCTTAATTATGTTATCATAATCCAATAAATGTGCCAGTGACCCTTAAATATTTATCAGCCATAAACTTATGCGTCTATCTAGTTATATATTCACTACATACATGTCCCAGTATTCATGTTGATTCACTACAAGAAAAAAGGTCTGTCGACACACTTTTTTTTGCCACGCTTTTAAAGCGTGCCCAAAAGTGGTCTATGGGTACGCTTTTGCGAAGGTGGCCACTTATTTGTGATTTGGCCACACTTTTTTTTGCCACGCTTAAAAAGCGTGGCCATAGAGAGAAATTGGCACGCTTTTACGAGGGTGGCCACTTATTTAAAATTTGGCTACGCTTTCTTATTGCCACGCTTGTAAAGCGTACCTATAGAGAGAAATCGGCACGCTTTAAAAACGTGACTAATTTTTTTCTAACAGTCACATTTTTTAAGCGTGCCCATATACTGTGTTTATATAGGTACCCTACAAAAACGTACCGATAGAGTGCCACCCTATTTTTTACACACTTCACTTTTTTCTAAGTTAACTTTTAACCTATAGAAGTTGTAACTGCTCATACACTTCACTTTTATTTCCAAATTCATTTTTAACCTAGAAGATAACCTAAAAGCAAGCCGTCGCACCCAGCAAGCCATCGCACTAAGTTCATCACTGCCTATCGCCAAGACCGTCGCACCACACAGCTCGCCGTCATGTTCATCTAACCCTCACACCCAGCCCTCTCTCTGTCGCACCCAACCCCGCACCATCAACGATCTCTCGCGCCCAGCTGTTTCTCGACGGTCTCTCGCACCCAACCCTCACACCATCGATGCAACCCTCGTTAGATTTGGAACCCTCCATCGGCGCTGCTCCGTCCACGCACCATCAGTGGTCTCTGTCTCGGCGTGCCCTCCTACTCTCTCAGTGGTCTCTGTCTCGCAAACCCTTGTTGGATTCGGAACCTCAATCATTGCTCACTCTATTTCGCAAACCCTCAATTGCCGCTCCTCCCTCCGTGGTTCAGCACCCGTCGCATTGCTGTCTCCTTCTCTGAAGTCGTCGCGCCGCCGTCTCCCTCTCCCTCACTTGTCGCACCTCCGTCAGCCATGTTCAACGTTCACAATGCCATGGTAAATTATTTGGTCAATTTTTTCCTTGATCTGATTATTTGATTTTTGAATTTGATTTTCTTGGTTCTTCATTTTTTTATTTTTCTAAATTTCTATTTTTTGTTCTAATATGATCCATGGTTTAGGGTTTTTTTTTCTCTAAACTTCTTGACATTTGGATCTGTTCTGCTGTAGCTGTGGTAGTGCTCAGCTACTGATATGTGGTGCTCATTCTTTGAGTTCATTCTTTGTTGAATCTCGTTTGGCAGAGAATACCTCTAGATTTTTTGCAAGGTGGCAAATTTAGAGCAGCAGCAGATAATTACATTAGGCCTCCCTTAACTAAGGTATTCAAGTTTCTTTTTAGCTTCAAATTATGCCTCGCTCAGGTTTTTCGAAGTTGATTGTGATTTCTTTCTTTTGTATTCTCTCTAGGGAGTTCCATCTCTTTTCTCTGATCTTTCGTCTTTGTATAATCACCCTGGGAAGGTCAGCTTTATCCCTTACATTTCTATAACTGAAAAACTATGAGATATTTGATTGTATTTTTTCTTCCATCATGTTATCTAATGGAAGAAGATAAGCTTCCTATGGGTTCTGATTGTTCTTTTTATTCTTTTGAACTTTGTTCAGGCAGACATTTTGGAATAACTTATTCTTGTATTTTTTCACAGCGCTCTTCAAGCTAAGGTATATTAAAGATCAGATAGCGAAGTAGGCAGCTTAATTGCTTCAGTGAATATAGGTTTTAAAGGCTAGCTAGTAATTAATTACTACTGTATATATAGATAGAGAGTGGTCACTACTACAGCCTGTATGTTCTTGTTTAATTATTTGTTTTTAGTTGTGTGTATATTTAAATGTTTGCATCCTTGTTTTGGTTTTCAGAGGTAATTTAGTAAAGGAGGAATTCAAAAAATTATTGTAGCATTTATACTGAGCATCACATCTGCTAAAATAAATAAATATGTCAAAGAGATTTAAGATTCATCAAGAGAATAATGAAGGAAGTGGCGGCAAGAGTAGTAATGATAATGAGGGTGAGGAAAATTCATTTGACATGAATGAAGGAGCGGCTATGAGTGATGATGAGGAATTGGAAGAAGAGAATAATAATGAAGCAAAGGAGGAGGAGGAGGATAACAATGAAGAAGGGAATTCAGCAAACCCATGTAGCAGCAGCACAGCATCAAGAGAAGGGAAGAGAGGGAGTGGTGTGAGACAATATGTGAGATCAAAGATGCTAAGGCTTCGTTGGACTCCTAATCTTCATCTCTCCTTTGTCCATGCTGTTCAGAGGCTTGGAGGTCAAGAAAGTAAGTCAAGAAAGTAATTCCACTCTCAAACAGTTGTAAGACTACACTTCAATTTGACTTGGGAGGAGTTCAATTTGATAAAATGGTCTGTTTCAATCTTTTTTTAAGTGATTCTTCTGTCTTGGGTCTATTCTCTAAGTATGCCACTATTGTAGGTTCCTTATATTACAATTGCTTTGACGGATTCTAAACTTGGTGCGGAAGGGGCGTAAAGAACTTTTTGATTGGCTATCTAGGCAACTTTCTGTGCAAAGCAGTTTTGCTGAAGCTGCACAACTTCTGAAGCCAGCCTCTGCTGCAATGACAGTAAGTTTTGGACATTCATGGACCAATTCTAGCTTTAGTTCTTGAGAAGTTGAAACCATATGGAGGCCTTCAAGGTAGGGTTTTGTATCATAGCTCATTCTTAATCCACTTTGTTGCTCAGGGTTAATGATTAACATGAGTATTCTTATGTTTATTTTCTTTCCCATGTAATATTTGTGCTTAGAATCATTTGAGTCTGCTAAGGCAGTTTCAGTGGGCGCATCAAAAGGTGTTCAAAGGCTGGGAAATTAACAAGTTTTGAATTTGGATTAGTTCTGCAAACACTACTGCCAATGCTTTAAACTCTGCTTTAGTGGAACTACGACTGACAGTGGTTTGTTTTCTACATTCCAGAAAACCATATTCGATCCATAGTAAACACAATATCCAGTAGTTGAAAAGAAATTTAGATCATTTAGATCTCCAAGTTCTTTTAATAGAAAAGTTGAATGTAATTTGTTTAAAATAGTTTGTATCGTAGTAGAATTACTTTCACTGACAAGCATATCAACAACATAAATTAATATATAAATAATTGAAGTAGTTGTAAAATGTGTGAAGAGGAAAGGATTTGATTTTGTGCTCATAAATCCAAAAGATTGTAAGGTGGCAGTAATGGTTAGATACCAAGCTCTAAGAGCTTATTTCAAACCATATATTGCCTTGTTTAGTTTGCAAACAAGGTTTGAATTTGAGTAAACAAAACTAGGGAGTTGAGACATGTAAATAGTCTCGGTTAGATTTCCATTTAGAAAAGCATCATGAAAATTATACTGCTTCACTGCCCAACCTTTTGATAAAGCTATGATTAAGATTATTCTAATAGTTACAGGTTTGATAATAGGTGAGAAAACCTTATCAAAATCCACACCTGCTGTTTGTGTATATCTACAAGCAACTAACCTTGCTTTATGCCTAAGAATGTTTGAGTTTGTGTTGGTTGATTGCTTTTAAGATTTGTTTGACTTCCTAACTACTTGATTTATCATCTTGATAGCGGGCTGTTTCAACAAAGAGTGCTAGGTCTGAGCCTATCTCTGTCCAAGATATAGCGCTTCAGTCTCAAGCTTTATTAAATGTTAAGGATTCAAACAAGGAACTGCTAAGCTCTGTATACCATAATCTACATTAAATCTTCAAAAAGAGTTTATGGATGAACTGTCAACTGTGTTGCCTTACATGCAGGAAGATAGAGAAAGAATGGTGATTCGAAAGTTTAAGTTTGAGGACCCACGCATTGAGCTGATTCAAGATCTAGAGGTGAGTCCATTTTTAACCAATGACCATGTGTATATTTTCTGTGATTTTTGAATTGTAATAAACTACTCTGCAACATGCTTGTGATGCAGAGTGATATGATTAGGTACTTCAGAGAGTATTTATATATGAGACTCTTAATTGATAACTTCTTGAGAAATAAAGAAATATGATTTTAATGAGATTATTACAATTTGTGCTCTTGGAGTAGCTGCCCGCTGGTAGTTCTGCCCCCTCCACAGCTTCCACGGTTTTGGAGATTTAAGCGAGACTATCAAGGTATCATAACTTTTTTCTAGGATTCATTTGTATGTTAACTCAGTGCTGTGAATGTTGATGAACTTTCAGATAACAGATGATGCATTAACGTATAGTGGTATTGGCTGTAATTGGACACTACCACCATATGGTTTGCCACTATTCTTCTTAGTGTGAAATTCCACTACTTAGTAATAGCTATATGTTTGTTGTATTTGTTGAAACCTCAGCTCAGACATCGAGTATTTTTCTTTTTTTTTTTTAATGTAACTGGTGTTTCAAGTTTGAACATGCTCAACTAGTGCCAACTTATATGCATCATTTGATTCATTATGGCTGCTTGCTATCGTTGCAGTCAATGCAATGTTTACATTCCATTTGTCAATGTTTTATGTGATTTTAATGCATACTTTTCACTAATGCTTCCTTGATGCCGGCATGAATTTTTTTACATTAATTCAGTTAATGAAATGATTTAATGAGATGAGATAAAAATTTTCATTTGTTCACTTTGCTATTAGAAAAATGTACCTATATTTTTTATTTGGGAACCCAATGTATGAAATTTAAATCTGCCTTTAGCCTCTAATATTCTGAATTCTGATGCTATACCAAGTAATGAGAGTTAATATTAATATGTTCAGGTCAGAGGTGATGTCTATACATATGACTCGGGTCTTGTTGCAGGTACGTATTATTATAAAAAGGAGGCTACTAGTTTTGATTACTAAGTGACAAATTTGACATGGTTGAAATTAGTACTGATTTTGTAATTTGTTGTATAGTTCTCATGCATACAGGTTACTGTTGCTCAACAGCTTCTCCACCTCCAACAGCTATACAAGAGTTGCGGGCAACCATTCGTGTGCTACAAATTAGTCCGGATGTTGTTTAGGAATTAGATTAGATTTTTTATAACATAGAATTGTAATTTTTTTAAATGTTTATTTTGGAATTTGAATTTATTTTTTTTAAATATTTTATTCATGTTTTATCATGTACATAATTCATATAAATCAATGGAAGATTAATTTTTTAGTATTATATTTTATTTGAAAGATTAACTTATTAGTATTTCTATTTTTATTATTTTTCTTTTTTTTTATTTGAAAAAGGATTAGGCCACGCTTTTGAAGTGTAAGGACAAGTTTTTAATTTTTGGCACACTTTAAAAGCGTGGCTGTATATCCATCTTTCGGCACGTTTTAAAAGCGTGGCTGTATATTCATCTTTCGGCACGCTTTAAAAACGTGGCTATAGGGTTATATATACAGTCACGCTTTTAAGCGTACCAATAGATAAAAGCGTGGCAAAAAGTAAAGCGTACCAATAGATAAAGAAAAGCGTGCCGATAGATCAACCGACACGCTGGCAGATGTGACCCTTTCAAAAGCGTGCCGATAGCTCAAAAAGCGTGGCGAAAGACTATCGATACGCTTTTTTGCACCTTTCGGTACGCTTTAAAAGCGTGGCAAAAAGCTTATTTTCTTGTAGTGATTATATTATTGTTGAGCCCGATCCTGTACTACGTGATTGAATTTTTTACTTTGCATTGCAGATCTATTTTCAGAAGAATTATAAAAAATTGGTTAACAAAAATGTTTCTTTGATTGAACTACTTTATTTGCTTGTGGAGTAGCACACTTTTGATATCATCACTTCCTCTTAATTGAGTTCTAGCTGCTATCTAGCCTGCGCAATATCTGTAGAGAAAAAAAAAATAAAAAAGTAACTTTCTGTTGCTATTAGAAACTTATCAACTTTCATATTTAAAATTATGATTCATAGTTGAGAATGTTTGGATTATTGCTTCCTCATTTTCCTTGTTTATAATTGTAAGTCTGTATGTTCTTTTTTAGTCTGTGGTTTATGTTTAACATTTAGATAGATATGTCAATGTGGTGTCATTTACATTATCTTATATTTTTCTCAGAATTTTTCCATTAAAGCAAGCAAAATGGAATGTGTTTTATGGTTCTAGTAACTTTCTATTTTTGATGTAGTGATTTTTGACTAATAATGTTTTTCTTTGTTTGCTTGTGAAAAATGAACCTTTACCCTTTGGTTGATGGATAGGGTTGGTCAAAGAAGAAAGCTTGGCAAAATCGGTTTTCTCTATAAGCATCTTGTCTGGTTTGCCATTCTTCTTCCTCTTTTTATTTTTATTTTTATCGTATTAAGGAATATTTCATTTTCAATGATATCACTTTGTCTTCGTCCATCATTCCCTTTTTCGTTCTAAATTTGACTTGGTTTAAGACAAAATTTTTATGCTCCTTTTATTTGTTTAATCTCCCTTAATAAAATATTGGAACATTTTATGATGTGTTATTACTATTTAGGAATTTACTAAGCTTAAATAGAATTGAGCAATTGACAAGATCACATTTAAAAATGGTTTATAAATTTTGATTCGGTTACATTAATTGGAGTAACTAGTGTATTTCGTCCTTCTTCACTATCATCATCGATCATCATCATCAATTATTTCAATTTCTCAATGCTTCTCTTGCAATGAATTCAAAGGTTTGAGAAAGAGTATGAGTTATTTTTGACCTTACAACCCCTGTTTCTAATTTTAACTTCATGTGATTCTTCAAACAGGTGAAATTCCTTTGCTTGAAGAAGATAAAGAAGGGCGATGAAGGGAATCATCATCATGCTAATCAATAATAATCATATTGGCACTAACTCAAGTTTAGCAAAGTTCGAGACCAACTCTAAAGAGTCACTTTCATGTCAATTTAAAAAAAAAAAAAAGATAAAAATCTTAAATAACTCCTAACAATTATTTCGAAAGATAACAAAGTTTTTAATACAAAAAAATTTTTTTTTTTCTGGCTCTGACTTACTTCTATGAGACTGATTAGCTTCTCTGTCATTTTTTTTTTTGTATTAATGGAATAAGCCTACATGACATGTTAAACTGTTGGTTTATCCATTAAAAACCAACTAGAATTGACAAATTTTTTTGTTGAGACTCATTATCTTTTAAGGATAATTGTCAAAACTATTTATTTATTTTTATTTTTTATTACCTTTTTCTAATAAATTAGTTAAATTTACGGTGTAAAACTAAGAAATATTAGTGATTTTTAAATTATTTTTACTTATAAAAATTAAATGGAGGATATATTAGTAATTAACATGTCACATAAATATGTTTTGAAAAGGAATCATTGACAAAAAGGTTAACAAGTCTCACGAAATTAAATATCAAGGGCCGAAAAAGATTTTGTTTTTATCGGAGACCTAGTAGTCGTTCAAAAAAATTATTAGGAGTCGGGATGGATATTCACTCTTAAAAGAATTTCAATCTGTTTTCGATAATTGCATTTTCTTGTCGTAATTTTTCTTTGACAAAATTAAGAATTCAATTCACATAATTTGTCTCATCTTTTAGTTCCACTATAATTATACTATTTGACAAGAAAATATTCACAAAACTACTGCTAGTATCACAAAATTATCATTTAAAAAAGGTAATTGTAAATTTCTTGTATTTTTTTTGGAATACTATTTAAGTATTTTTTTTTAATTTCTAATTTTCACATACAAAAATTATTTGTTGCCTTTATGATATGAATTTTATATTGAATTTGTCACCAAGTAATAGGTATATATATATATGCAAAGAGTGAAGCTTGGAATATCAGCTATTAATAGGATAGTTAAAAGGATTTAACTATAATTGGGATTTAGATGCACTATTTTTTTTATTTCCAGCTAGAAAATTTTTGCTTTTCTTTCACTTTATTGGAAGATTTATTTATGTTAGAACAAAAATTATATTTTTATTATAGAGATTAGATTAAGAGAGTGAGATTCTATTATCAAAAGAGTTAGAAAGTAGATCTTTTAGAACGAACAACAAAAAAGCATAATTTTGTATGATAAAGATTTTATGTATTAAGAGTTACATGTTAAGATATTTATAATTAAAAAATCATGTTACGTTTGACACTTTTTATAGGAATTATTATTTTTGATTTTTAATATTAGAAAAGTATATATTATGATTAATACTTTATTTATGAGTTATGTAATATTTTATTTATGGGTTATAATTTTTTGTTATGGTGAAATTTTAAACAACAAATTATTTACTCGATGTGGTAAAAACGACGGCTAAAACTGTCTTTTTAAATGATTAAAAACTGTCACTTTTACCCAATAAAAACAACAGTTTGTAATTGCTATTTTAAACAATTAAAATGCCATTTTATCTCGGTAAAAATGGCTGTTTTAAACTGCCGATTTTAAACAATAAATATGCCACTCTAAATACTGCCATTTAACTAGGATAAAAACGGCGGTTCATAAATGTCCTTTAAACAACATAAAATTAAATGTCATTTTAACCATGTAAAATTGTTGTTTCAAATGTCATTTTAACCAACAAAAAATTGCCTTTTTATTTGGATATAACGGTTGTTTGAATTGTCGTTTTGACTCAAAAAATTGTGGCAGTTTTCTAGATACCGCTATAATAATTAGAATGGCACCCAAAATTATGTCATTTTTTAAAACTGCCATTCTTAGTGATAATGACGGTTTAAACTATCGTAAATATAAAAATTGTCATAATTACCAAGTTTTTTTTGTAGTGTTTTAAGTATTATAAGAGAATTCACTAGTAATATTTTTTAGCATTTAAAAAAACATTGGTTAAAATTTCACTTTCAAAGAATTTATAAAGCAGTTACATATGTATATCTAATTGTTATGCAAAGTATATATTATTAAGACTTCGAATTTAAATTATTAAATATACGTAACAAAAGTGAATATAAACTTATCATTATTTGTAAGCACATGGGTCAACTTTCAATTACAAAATGTAACACCCTACCTAACAAAGCTTTACGTTTAAGCCGTAAACTAAAGGTAGTGTAGTGTTACGAACCTCTAAGATAAAATATATACATATAATAGCAGAAAAATATAATATATTTGGAGTCTTGAAAAACAAGTAAAACAAAATCACAAAATAAAAAGCGTATCACTCAGAAAACGAGATTACTTGCGTGCTAAGAAACCTAGAGATTATAGGTGTAACCAAGAAGAAAGTAGGGATGGAGGGTCAAAAATACAGAATAACTAGCTCCTAACTCAGCCTGCGAAGCTAAGGCTATCGGGAGAATATTTACATATTTATACATATCCCGAAAACCCAAAATATATAACTGAAAACTTAACTCTCCTCAACCCTCTAGGAGGAACAATATAAACAAGTTTCTTGGAGAGAAAGCTAAGTACATATATATAAAGTTGTACAACAAAATAAACCCAGAGACTACACCGCTTCAAAAGTTCAGACGCCTAGCGAGGAGCCTCTTGACTTGCATATGAAAACAACAACATAGTATGGGGTGAGAACCGGAGGTTCTTAGCATGGTAAAAGTGCCACACATATAATATATAAGGTCCTGAGAATGCTAGAGGCAATCCTAGAACGCCGACACTCAGATTAAAAATCCTTAAAGTATTAAACAGAAACCATAAAGGGGGTGGCTTTCTAGAGATATTCAAGCCTAACATAACTTAACCTTAATCCTATTTCCTTCTGCCTTTCCTCCGTACCTCCATCTCCAACAGTATACCACACACAGTTAATCAGATAAAATCAAACACAAGAAGAGTACAAGTATTGCAGATAACAATTATACAATTAGCATGGCAAATACATTTAGGCACACTCGGTTAATACACAAACAAGTAATTCAGGTAATATGCATATGGTACATGCCTGTCCTATGACTGATGAGTCTCATTTGTCAGTTATTAAGCCAACCCGACAAGTCTAGTTCACTAAACCTTTGGACTGTCCCCCGATGCGCATCCCCAAGAGTATATGCATAGCTTTTTCTCATATTATAATTGCTCAATGGGGGTCAACTTTCCCGGAAATTTAGAGTGCCCAGTCACATTTTACGTCGCAGGGTCAACAGAGTATTGGGTTCAACCTAGAACACGTAGTGGCAAGCCATGGTACTTTACCTAGAGAAACCCGTATCTCAAATAATTTAAATGTGTAAGCCTCATACGTTTCATAGTAATTTATAGAAATCAATCATTCAAGCCTTAGCATCATAAATCTTTCAAACATACATCTCCTTCTTATATATTTCATAATTTTAACCTTTACTTCACCCTCAAGTTACCCTAATTTCCTAACTTCATATCATTACTAAGCTTCCTAATCAAGTTTAGAATGAACAATATGAAAATAGAGGTTTAGGAGGTCAAATTGGCTTTGAAAACACAACACAATGATTTGCTGAAAAACAGGGGTATGCATACGCATCCACCTTACATGCGTGCGCATAGGTCCCTTTTTGGCCTAAGACGCGTTCACGTGCACCTGTTCGCGTACGCATGTTCCCTGGGCAGAATCGAACGCATGCGTATGGCTCTATATGCGTATACAAAAAGCCATTTTTCAGGTGCTATGCGTACGCATAGGCATTAGCCCGAATCCACCACATGCGTATGAAAGGGTTTGTGTACGCATGCATAGGGTTTTGGTTAAAATTTTGGCTAAGTTAAAAACTGTAGAATTCTGTTTGAAACCTCAAACTTTTGACGCACATAACTTTTTCGTTTTAAAATATTTTTTACCTGTTCTTTGAACGGTATAAACTTCACGGACCCAATTTTCATATAAAATAAGTTTGAAATAATTTGGGGGTCCAAAAGCCAAGTTATGGCTCGCCGAATTTCGGCTAAAAACCAATTTCACACACAACTCAAAAACTCTATTTCCTTTAAAAACCAAACTTCAATCACACTTTCTATACACATGTTCGGCACAACAACATACCATTTCAAATACCGAATCTCCACATCTTATCTCAATCAATTATACTCATATATTCACAATCTCATACTTAGGATTCATTCTTTAAGTCAACAAAATTCATCACAAACACATATTCACTCTCACACCTTATCAAACATAAACTATTTATCATTCAACATTTTGTCACCAACATCAACAATAACCAAAACTCAACCTTATTCATCATAACTCATTGAAGCACTAAAATATTCTCATACTCATACATTCATTCCTATCCTATGGTCGTCTAGCCTAAGTTTTCACAGGACATTAGATATTAAATACAAGAAACCTAAATCATACTTTGCCCGCTTTTCACGTATTAATCAAGGCAACCCACTAAGCCAAAACACAGCTCCAAGGTCCAAATTCACCCAATTAACAACACTTAGCCTCCACCAAGTTCCAAGGCATATAATCACTACAAGAAAATAAAACATTTATAACAAAAATTTTGTATCAAATTTAAAATTGATACGAAAAAATAATTTCTTGTAATAATAATTGGTGATTGTCATAGAAGAATAACGTTTTGTAACAATATTACAAATTGTTATAAAACATGCTAATATTTTGTAACAACCTGATTTTTTTGTTACGAATTATGTTAGTTTTTTAACGAACTGTTGTTTTATTATAAAATATTATAATATTTTGTAACAAAATATCTTTTTGTTTTAAAAATTTCAATTATTTTGTAACAAAAAATTAATTTATCACAAAATTCAACATTATTTGTGAAACTTAAAAAAATTTAATTAAATTATAAATATAAATAACAATAATTAAATATAAAAGAAAAAAAACTAAGATACACAAAAATAATTTAAGTAATTAAGATTCTTGTGTAATTTTTTATAACTGGTTATTTCATATGATTTGAAATTAAAATTTAGTAATGGAAGCATTATATAATTTAATTAAGTAATTTCTATTATGAATAAATTATGGTTTATTTTATTAAATTGAGCTCTAAGAGATTAATTTATTAAGAATGATTAAATTAATTTTTATAAATACTTTAAGTTTAAGTTAATTAATGTTTATGTACAATTTTTATTATAATTAGTTATTTTATATAAATTGAAATTAAAATTTTCGTTATAGAAAAATAATAAAAAATTATATCAATAATCTGAATAATTAATATTTTCGGATTTAAAACTGTATTTTATAAAATGTGATTAATACGTTTATTTTATAATTTAAATTAAAAAATAATTATTTGAACTCATTGATATATTGATAAATAAAATTTTATACGTTATGAAAGTAATCTTTTACAGCATTAAATTTAAATTTTAAATTATTTTATTTTATCTCAAATATTTTATAAAATTATTATATTACGTATATATATTGTATCCTAACTTAAAATTCCTAAATTAAAACCTACTTCTAACCTAAATTCAGAAAACATAAACCCATACATACATTCAGAAAGGAAAGAAAGAAATAGGGGGGAGCTCGAAGGGGGAAACAGGAATCAGAAAGCGAGGGAGCCGCGAGGGAAGAAGGAAGGGGAAGAGGGAGACGACGTGATAGGCATCACTGCCACCGGCACTGCCGTCAAATCACCACGGAAGAGAAGGAGAGAGAAGTAGAACCGCAAAGAGAGAGATCAATGGAGACGTTCACGCCGTTCGTTCGTCCTCGCCACCGTTAGTTTCGCTACCGTCGAGCTTGAAGGAGAAAGGGAGAGCGACGTTGAAAGAGAGATTGACGAAAGCCAGTGAAGTGCGTGAGAGAAGGGAAGCCGATTTTGTCACTGTCGCCGCACCTAGTCACCGTCGGTCGAGCTCGCCGTCACTGGAGGTGAACTGGTGTCGCATCCTTGCTGCCAGAGCTACCAGCGCATATCAGCCACTAAATTTCAAGTCACAAAGTGCGCAAAAGGGACGCCAAATTCAAAAGTCTGCTTGCCCTGTAAATCCTGAAATCACTTAACACACATATCAAGGCATCTAATGATAATAAGAGAGGATTAATATTAGCAAATATATGGTCAAAGAAGCATGTTTTCAATCATAGCACAAAATCAAGAAGGAGAATGTAAACTCATGCAAATATTATGAATAAGTGGGTAAAGAGTTGATAAAATCCACTCAATTGAGCACAAGATAAACCATAAAATAGTGGTTTATCACTGCTCGACCTTCAACTTATCCTCAGATTGAATTGCTTGAAGATGAAGAGGAAATTAATTTTGTAGCTGGGCATGGAGAAAATCCAAGTTCAGATTACTCAATTGTGAATCTTCTAGAAAATGTCATGCGACTAATGAATCAAGGGCAACATGTAAGTAGCTGATGTAGTTTGCAAAAGGAGTGTGTTAGTCTTTTATCTGATATAGGGTAACATGAAGTGTTGGCTTCTATATGAACCTAACTCGGAAGAAATAATAATTTGATTGGTGTGAATTTTAACCAAAAAATCTGTTAGAAAGTTGGAGCATGTCCATAGTTGTTTCTATGGTTGTGTCTTCTTTGTAGATCTTGTAATTGGATACAAAGTTTTGAGAAGGAGAATTATTAAATGTTCTTGGATTGTTATGTGAGATTGTGCTCATTTTATTCAAATTGGCATTGCAACCACGATTTATACTTCGATCTTTTGCCTTTTAACTTAAACATGAAATCCAAGGTTGAATAATGAATAAGGAAGTGAGTTGTACATCTACCATAAGATGTAGCTGAGATGTCATGTTCTAAATGGAATGAGTATAATTTTGTCATGACAGGGGAATATATAATAATTTTTGTACCCATTCTATGTCTTAATCTATCACTTTTTCTATTTTTATGTTTTATCTGCTACAAATTCAGCTCTTTTTTGTTGATTCACACATTCAATTCAACTCTTCTATAACTAGCTCTTCTCTTTTCTTCTTTATTTGTAATTTTGATGTTAGGCCTTTGGTTGAATGTGCTTGGCTGTTCATTTCTTGTGAGCATGGCTTTTCTTGTTTGTCTCATTATCCTCCCTTTAATTTTTAGTAAGTAATTTATTTCTCATTCTATATTGTGGATCAAATAATCCAAATTGATCTTTTCAAACATCATAAAGGGACTATTTATATTGTGCAAAATTGAACTTTTCTGGGTTACTCTCTTATTTTAGTGCAAGGGAAACCATCCAAGGCCGTTGTTGATACTTTGGAAGTTCTTCTTTTTAGGTTTGAATTTTTTATTGTGACAATTATTGAGGTGTTCAAAGAAAAACTTGAAGAGAAACGAACACAGCAAGAGGAAGAATTAGCTCGAGTGAAAGCTTAATTGGAAGCTCAACAAGCTGTTTTGAACTCATTCATAGCACGCTTTGACAATGAAAGAAACTAGACAATTAAAGGTACCCCTAAAATTGCTTATGATTTTAATATATATTCATAGATGATTCATATATTATTAGTATAGTTTAATTGTCTATGGATAATGTCCTATTATTTGGTTTGATAAATTTGGTTATGTATTGGCTGTGAAGTAAGTAATGAATTGGTTGTTTTTTATGGAACCGTAGACGGTGGAAATATCCAAGTTTCAGGGGAGGTTTTGACAAAATTTTTCTAAAAATTTTGGATAAAAGTTAATGAAAAAAATTATAATTGGTGTTATATCTTATTTCTAATTTTTTGTTTCGGTTTCTCATTTATAAGAGTGCTAAAATGGTGACAACATGCTATCTAAAGGACTCAAGAATATTTTGATTCATAGAAACACTAATCTATGGTAGATTTTTAACTTTTGGTTAAACTTGTGTAAAAAATATAACTTGTAGAACTAATCAATGTAGTCACTGATGTTATTTTGTTTTAAAACAATTTTAGTTAAATAAAGCATGTTCGAATTATCTATATTTTTACATATTATATAAATGCTGACTTGCTTAGTGAAGTAGTTAATATATCAGTTAATTAAAAAAATAATTTGGTAAATTATACATGCAATTTATATTTAAAAAATTATTATAAAATAAATATTGTGTTTTTGTAACTAAAGGAAAATGATATTACAAAATCAAGTTATATTTTGTAACAAAATTTTATGATAGAAAAAAATATATTGTCACAAAAAATATTTTGAAGATTAAAATTTGTTTTCACTTTAACGAATTTTGCTTTTTGTATCAAAAAAATTTGTTACTAAATATTACTTTGAATTTTAACAGTTTCATTTTTGTTACAAAAACTTTTTGTAACGGGACATACTGCAACGGCCCTTTTTTTGTTACAAATTCCTTTTGTTTTAAAATTCTGGTTTTTTGTAACATTTTTTTTGTTACAAATATTGCTTTTTCTTATAGTGAATCCAAGCTCCAACATATACATATATACACCTAATACATATATACATCACATACATACCCAAATTCAATACCCAACTCACATAGGCTAAGAAATTGTAGAATTTGAGAGTCCTCACCTTGTCTATGTCTTAATTGAACAAAGACCCACAAGTTCCTCAAGCTAAACTTGAACCTAGAGAACCAAAATCACAAATTCTCAACATAGATTCTCACTAATTTTCAAAAATTAAGGGGTAGAGAGGCTGGAGTGTTAGAGTAACTTACCAAAGAAATTGTTCTGATAGAATTGTAGAGCTCGACACAGTGATCGCGTGGCCGCAAACGGTGCGAAGATCAGAGCTCGGATGAAGAAGTTATAGTGGTTTGTTTGAAGGTTAGGGTTAAGTTCTTCACCTCACTTCTCCCATGGTTGTTGGAACCGAAGTGGAGAATGAAAAGGAAAGTGATTAGCTGAAGCTCATTTAAGTGATGGGTCCGGTTCGGCCTACGGGCCTAGTTTGGGTCCGGTTCAACCGGCTCGGCCTGTTCAGTCCAATCTTGGGGCAAATTTTTCGAAATTAGTGTCAAAATTCTCATTTTAAAGAGTTCTATCCTATTTTAATATAAGATTTTCATTTCTAATCTTCCTTATTAAAATTTGATTTATTGGCTAATTATTTACTAATTTAGCAGGGTTTACATCCTACCTACCTAATTAAGAATTTTGTCCTCAAAATTCAGATTTAGTTACCTGAAAAGAGGTGTGGGTAGTCCTTGCGCATGTCCGATTCGAGCTCCCAAGTATGTTCTTCAATACCAGTGCGACTCCAAGCTACTTTCACTAATGAGACCTCCTTTCCGCGTAACCGCTTGATATTGGTGTCATCAATCCTAACTGGGGTTACTGGAAGCGTCAGATCTTCTCTTACTTGAACCGATTCTGGTTCTAGGACATGACTTGGATCAGAAGTGTATTTACAAAGCTGCGATACGTGAAACACGTCGTGCAGGTTCGAAATATGCGACGGTAAGGCGATCCTATAAGCCACTGGTCCAATTCTCTCCAGGATTTCAAACGGTCCAATGTAACGGGGATTCAGTTTCTTAGTCTTAATGGCTCGGCCCACACCGGTCGTTGGAGTGACTTTCAGAAAGACATGCTCTCCTTCCTCAAAATCCAAAGGGTTCCACCTTTGATCAACGTAACTCTTTTGACAACTTTGAGCTACAATCATTCGGCTTCGGATTTTCTTTATCTAATTAGTGGTTTCAGCTATCATTTCAGGCCCTAGCAAGCTTCTTTCCCCCGCTTCATACCAGCATAGTGGAGACTGACATTTTCTACCATATAGAGCCTCATACAGAGCCATTCCGATGCTCGCATCGTAGCTGTTGTAATAAGCAAACTCCACTAGTGGCATGTATTGATCCCAGCTCACCAGCTAGTCCAAGACACAAGCTCTCAGCATATCCTCCAAAGTTTGGATGGTTCTTTCTGACTGTCCATCTGTCTGAGGGTGGTATACAGCGCTTAGGCTCAATTAAGTGCCAAAAGCTCGTTGAAAGGCTCCCCAGAATCTTGATGTGAATCGAGGATCCCTGTCGAATATAATGGGGTGGAAGGTACGCCGTGTAATCCCAAGAATTCCTTAATATATAGCGGTGGTAACTCCTCCATTGTGCAACTTATCCGAATGGGAAAGAAGTGAGCCGACTTGGTCAGTCGATCCATAACCACCCAAATAGCATCACAACTAGTCCGAGTTCTAGGTAAGCCCAACACGAAGTCCGTTGCAATACTCTCCAACTTCCATTGTGGAATCTCCAAGGGCTAAAGGGTTCCTGATGGTCTCTGGTGCTCAATTTTAACTTTCTGACAAGTTAAACACTTGGAAACATGCAATGCCACATCATTTTTTATATCCGGCCACCAGAACATTATTTTCAAGTCTTTATACATTTTGGTGCTTCCCGGGTGAATTGAAAACCCGCTCCTATGAGCCTCCTTCAAAATGCTTTGTCGCAAATCTCCAACATCCGGTACGATAATCCAGTCCTTGAACCTCCATAAGCCGTCCTTATCCTCTGACACTCTCCACCGCTTCCCCTACTCAATTGTTGGCAAAACCTTATACAATTCTTTCTCATCCTCATGAGCTTTTAGGAGTTCAGCTTTGAAATCACTGGAAATCTGTAGCTGACTTAAGAATAGAGTCCCAAACTCTTCTCTAACTCCCAGTTTTAACCCTTGGAATGTTTTTAGTAACTCTTCCACTCTTAGCATCATCCAAGCAACACATAGAGACTTCCGACTCAAGGCATCTGCCACAATATTTGCCTTTCCAGGATGGTAGTTCAACTCGAAGTCATAGTCTTTCAGAAGCTCAATCCACCTCCTCTGACGCATATTTTTCTTTCTACTCAAAGAGGTAATTTAAGCTCTTGTGATATGAGAAAACTTGAAACTTAATGACATAGAGATAGTGTCTCCAGATCTTTAGAGCAAAAACAATGGTAGCAAGCTTCAAATCGGGAGTTGGATAATTCATTTCATGTGGCCATAATTGTCGTGAGGCATATGCCACAACCTTACGGTGCTGCATCAGCATACACCCTAAACCCTTCAGTGATGCATCACAGTACACTTCGAACGGTTCACTCGGCTCAGGCAACACTAACATGGGTGAGGTAGTCAATCTCTGCTTCAATGCTAGAAAACTCTCCTCGCACTCAGGAATCCAAACAAAAGGTACATCCTTCCTAGTCAGCTTGGTCAAAGGTAAAGCAAGTTTTGAAAATCCCTTAATGAATCTCTGATAATAACCCACAAACCTAGGAAGCTCCTAATCTCCGTCACTGAAGTTGGTCGCTCCCAATTTATCACTGCTTCAACCTTAGCAGGATCTACTGCTATTCCCTGCTTGCTCACCATGTGGCCAAGAAACTTCACCTCATTCTTCCAGAATTCGCACTTAGATAACTTGGCATACAGTTTCCTATTGTTCAAGATTTGCAGCACAGTCCATAAGTGATCCGCATGCTCATCTTCTGTCTTATAGTAAATAAGAATGTCAACGATGAATATGACAACAAACTTATCCAAATACAGATGGAAAATTCTATTCATGTAATCCATAAATATTGCCAGAGCATTAGTCAATCCGAAAGACATCACTATGTACTCATAATGACCATAGCATGTCGTAAAGGAAATTTTGGGAATATCCTCATTCCTAACCCTTATCTGATGGTATCCAGATCGCAAATCAATCTTAGAAAACACACCGGCTTCTTGTAACTTGTCCGTTAGGTCATCAATTCTTGGCAACAAATATTTATTCTTTGCAGTAATCTTATTTAGCTGTCGATAATCAACACACAAGCGCATACTTTCATCTTTCTTCTTTACCAGAAGCAGTGGCGCTCCCCACGGAGAAATACTCGGTCGAATAAAGTGTTTACCCAGCAAATCTTCTAGTTGAGCCTTCAGCTCGGCCATTTCTAGAGGTGACATCCTATAAAGAGAACTCGAGGTTGGACCGGCTCCAGACACCAACTCAATAGCAAATTCAACCTCTCAATTAGGTGAAAATTCGTCAATATTGTCCAGAAACACCTCTGGGAACTCACATGCAACCGAAATTTGCTCCAAGCTTTGATCATCACCCAAAACCCCCGCAGTTAGCAGCATAATACCCTGACACTCAGTCCCAGAATAGTTCACCATCATAGAGTACAAACAATATCTATTCGCCACTACCGGCCCGTCCGTATCCTCCGGTATAAAGCACACTGATTTCTCAGAAAAGTGGAGCAGAACATGGTTCTTTGATAACCAGTCTAACCCCAGAATGAGATCAAGACCAGTCATCGGCAGACAAATTAGATCATGCACAAATTCACGTTATTGTACTTGAAACAGAACTTGTGGACATCCTATCCTAGTCACCATAGCTTCATGGGTAAGATTATACACCTTTAAATCATACCCTAGGACCACTATTTTCAATCCTAACTCATCAGCCTTCTCAAATGCAATAAACGAATGTGTTGCTCCTAAATCAAATAAGGCATTTAAAACTTTACCAGCCATCTCACAATTACCTCTAATCAATGTCTCTGACCCCTCAGCGCCTACTGCAGAAGTAGTATATACTCTCCCTGGCTGCTGCACTCTGCCAGTCTCATACTTCTTCTTTTCTAGGCAGTCCCAAGCCAGGTGCCCGGGTTGCCCGCAGAAATAGACACTCCCAAACCCAATCTTCATGGAACTCTTGGATGATGCTTCCCGAACCTCTGAAAGTTCAAGTCCTACTGTGGCTGTCTCCCAAATCTTCTTCCTTGATTAGTATTGTGAGTCGGCCTCCTGAAGTTGCCTTGCCCCTGATTATTGTGAGGGACATAGCCTCCACGTTTGAAATTCCTACCCCTCGGTGTAAAGTTTCTCCCCTAATTCTTTTTGAAAGGCATTCTCATGCTTCTTTTCTCTGCTGCCATTTTCCTCACACATTCTTCATCTACGCTACTCTTGTTTACAAGTTCAGAGAACACTCTGATCTCCATTGGTGCAACGAAGCTCAGAATATCACTCCAGAGACCTCCCTCATACTTGATACACTTCCACTCAGCAAAATCCTCTAGTGCACCTTGACAAACGCGAGAGAGTCGGCACAGCTCTTCAAATTTACTAGTACTCAATGACAGTCATCTGGCCTTGTTTTAACTGCATCAATTCAAATTCTTTGGCATTTCTGACTGAATTGGGAAAGTACTTCTTATTAAACTCTATTCGGAACAATTCCCAAGAAATTATAACCCCATCAAGCTGTAGGATACGCCGCGTGCCCTGCCACCAATGCTGAGCCTCACCTTGTTGCTGATATGTTCCAAACTCAACCCACTGCTCTTCAGGAACCTACTGCGCCTGCAGGGCCCTCTCCATAGCCTGTATCCAATTGTCTGCATCGGTGGAGTTTGAGGTCCCTCTGAAGGTCGGAGGATGAACCTTCAGAAAAGAGGAAAGCATCATAGGGCCATCTTCATGGTTATTCCCATGGTTCCCATTGTTCATTTGGTTTCCCAGAGCTTCGGCTGTCGCCTGCATAGCCACAGCCATGAAGTCTACAGGGTCATTCCCTGTCGGGCCAGGATTACCATTGGCTATTCTACCTCTGCCTCGTCCTCGACCGCGTCCGTGAGTCGACATCTGGTTCTTATACACACTAACAAGTGATATCAAGTTGATCAGTCTCAATATCGCAAGTTGATAAACCCCAATTTTGTGGTTTATTTTGTGCTTAATTTGGGAGATTTTATCAACTTATCTCACATTTATTCAATAAAATAGCATGGTTTTGTAATTCTCCCTAAATTTGTTCGTAAGTGTGAAAACATACTTTTTAGGCCTTAAAATAGATAAATTTAATTCACCTAAATTCTATTCGATACCTTGATAAGTTTGTTGAGTGATTTCATATTCATAAGGCAAGTATTGGATGGAAGAGGTGAAGAGAAAAGCATGCAAAGTGGAGAATTCATGAAGAAATGAGCATTTGGAGAATTGAAGGCCACACGCATGCGTCACTCACGCGTACGCGTGAGAAGGACTTTCATGGCTACGCGCACGCGTCACCCACGCGTACGCGTGAAGGGGAATTTGCCAGCGACGCACATGCGTCGCACATGCGTACGCGTCACAAGCAGCATGTGACCTCATTAAAGTGAATTCATTGGGGGCGATTTCTGAGCTTCCAGGTCCAAATCCAACTCGTTTCTGAGGCTATTTCATGTAGAATTGAAGATTGGACAAAGGGGGAGCAATTAGACCATGTAGGGTAGTTTTCTAGAGAGAGAAGCTCCCTCTTCTCTCTAGAATTAGGGTTCTTAGGTCAATTTTCTTCTTAGATCTAGGTTTCAATTCTTATTTCCTTTAGTTTTCCTTGTAATTTCTTGTTCCTACATCTTGATTCTCTTAGTTTGCATTGTTAATTTATCTTTTATGCCTCTTTTAGTTTATGAATGCTCTTGTGGATTTTGATTTTTTTTAATACAATTTGATGTTTGATGTTCTTTTATTGTTAATATGATTTGTTATTGTTAATTTCTTGCATATTGGGTAGTTGTAGAATTTATATTTCTTGCAATTTTATTGTGCTTTCCTTTTGTGCCTTCCAAGTGTTTGACAAAATTCTTAGTTGAATGTTAGAGTAGACTTTTAAGCATTCTTGGCTTGGAAAGAGAAATTAGGCAATCTGGAGTCATTAATACCCAACTTAAGTTGGTGATCTAGGGTTGTTAGTTAATATTATTTCCATTGATGCTAATCTTTTGCTAATTCAATTAGTAAGTTCATTAGGACTTTTGGATTGAGATTAACTAGTCTTATTTGACTTTCTCTCGTGTGAAGATAATATTGTACCTTCTTCCATTGTTGGAGATAACTAAATAGGATAAGTTCTTGATAATTATTGCATGATCATTAATGACTAGGATAGAAAGCCTTAGTTCTCAACCCTTGCCATGAATGTCTCTTTTTATTACTTGCTTTATTTATTTGCTAGCTTTACTTTTGTTGCATTTTTAATTTCTTGTTTTATCAACCCAACCCCCTTGGATACCATAACCAATAATACGCATACCTCACTGCAATTCCTTGAGAAGACGACCCGGGACTAATACTCTCAGTTACTTTTATTGGGTTGGACTCGTGACAACCAAAAATTAAACTTTGATTGAGCATTACTTGTTGGTTGGGAACTATACTATCAACAAAATTATTTGTGTGAAATTCCAAACCGACGGTAACATTCTTTCAAGTTTTTGGCGCCGTTGCCGGGGAATTACAATGTGTGCTTGTTATTGGTTATTGTATATATGTCAATATTGTGAATAGCTTGATTTTTGGTTTGTTTGACTTTGTTTTTCTTGTTTCTTGTTAGTCTTTGTTTTCATTTTGTTTTTCTACTATGAATTATCACCACTTTGGCTATGAGTTTGGTTCCAACTATATTGTAGGGAATGAAAGCTTCAATGAGGATATGCATCAAGGAATTGGAAATCAAAAGTGGGAGGAGCCTCAAGTATATGGACAACCTTCATGGCAACAACCTCCTCCGGTTTCTTATGGGTATAATCCAACTCCTAATGCATATCAACCTAATGGATGTGGTGACCCTCATTGTGGTTGCCAACCATAATCACTATATGCATATGACCCTTTCCCTCAATATAGCCCTCAACCACCATACTCACAAGCCTTATACTACCATTCACTTCCATATGATCCTAACCCATGTCCACTATACCAACAACCACATAAACCATACCAAGAGCCACCACCATTCCAACACCAATACTCCCAAGAACCACCAATTCCTTATACACCACCTCAAGACTTTCACCAATATGAACCACCTTCCAACTACAATACCTTTTCCTCAAACAATGAACCCTCTCTTCCACTACCTCCTTCATTTGAGGAAGCTCTACATGCCTTCATATTAGAACAACAAAGAGATATTAGTTCTTATATCCAAAGGCAAGAAGAGAAGCAAAAGGAGCTAAAGCAGCTAGAAGTCATGGTCGCTACCATGCGGAAGCCATCAACCATAGGGCCTCCCACCTAAGCTCATGCATCCCAAGTACTCCCATTGACGAATGTGGAGGATCAACCAAGGAGTATAGTGAGGGAGTGAATTTGAAGGTTCAATGTGAAGAAAAGGAGTTGAAGCAAGAAGTGCAACAAGAGGAGGAGGTAGAGGTAATTGAACCAAAGGAAGTGGTTGAAGATTTAGGAGATGTTGAGTGCAAAGAGGAATCTAGAGTTGAAGAGCCTTCTTCCATGGAGTTTGAAAGTGATATTAAGGAGGAGAGTGCACAACCTCCAAGGCACAATGTGATTGAAGAATTGGAAGAAATGGGGTGGTAGCACGAATCCCCACACTTTCGTACTGTTGTACCAGCAAGTGCACTAGGTCGTCCAAGTAATACCTGAGCGAGTCAAGGTCGATCCCACGAGGATTGTGGTTTGAAGCAAGCTATGGTTATCTTACAGGTCTTAGTCAGGCGGATCACAAGACTTGGTTGTTGGATACGAAATTGTATTAGGACTTTTGGATTCAGCAATAGGGATATGTTGAAGAATTGGAGTTGCTTTGTCTTTCTGAATTAACTCTCGTACTGCTATCTTCTCTGCTTGTGAATGATCTTCTTCTATGGTAGGCTGTATGTAATCAATGCCATGGGCCATGGTCATTGATCTCCCCTGCTACAGATTGAACGCTATTGGACGTGGTCATCCAACCTGACGAAGGATGAAGCGCTAGCAAGTCATTCTCCTGGCGATCCTACTCAAAGCACCATAGACAAGGTCGAATCTTCCAGATCAGAGAACGCTGCTTCTTAAGATTCTAGCCTATACCATAGAGAACCTAATATCCACAAAAATCGGCTAAACTGGTGTCTCGAGAAGTCCCCAATGAAGTTGTGGATTAACCGTCTGAGAGATGTATAAACATAGTTGTTGGCTCGTGCTTTTCTTCCAGGTACTCACATGAACCCAAGTAGACGTAGGTGTTTGTCAGGTATGTTCATCTTAATGTGATGAACAGAGCTAAATTTATAGATCATCCTATTCACCACGATGAAGATCTGATATACATCTTAGAAACAGATCAAACACGGATCGGAGAAGAAATAGTAATACTTTTATTAATTCATAGGATTCAGCAGGGCTCCTCCCCTCAACATAGGAGGTTTAGAGACTCATACTGAAGTAAAAAACAGTGTAAAATGTGTATGGTTCGAAATATAATCCAAAAGCTCAAATTACATAAATTAAATCCTTTAAATACTAAACAGATGACTAGTAAGGGTAAAATAGTCTATTCAGTGCTAAAATCCACTTATGGGGCCCACATGGTGAGTGTTTGGGCTGAGCTTTGATGAGATCTACGTGCTATGAGGTCTCTTGGGCTTGGAATGCCAGTTATGGGGTCCTCTTTGGGCGTTTGTACATTGGTCTCTGCTCTTTGGGTGCTGGATGCCTGGAAGGGGGCAGGAAGCTGGCGTTGGACGCCAGTTTTGGGCCTTCTAATCCGAAGCAAAGTATGAACCATTATATATTGCTGAAAATATATGGAAGTCAGCTTTCCATAGCCATTCAGAGCGCTCCATTTGGACTTCTGTAGCTCCAAAAAAGCTCTTCCAATTGCAGGTAGGTCAGATCCAGACAGTATCTGTAGTGCTTTTTCTGTCTCTGAATCAGACTTCTGCTCCAGCTCCTCAATTTCAGCCAAAAAATACCTAAAATTGTACAAAAACACAAAAACTCATAGTAGAATCCAAAAATGTGAATTTAACACTAAAACCTATAAAAACTTAACAAAAACTAAATGAAAACTACTAAAAACTATATGAAAACGATGTCAAAAAGCATATAAAATATCCGCTCATCACAACACCAAACTTAAACCGTTGCGTGTCCCCAAGCAGCTAAAAACACAGTAGGATAAAAAAAATTAAGATACAATAAATTTCTAAGTTTCAAATGAAGCTTAGTTAAAATCAGATGAGCGAGACTTAGTAGCTTTTTGCTTCTGAACAGTTTTGGCATCTCACTATCCATTGAAACTTAGAGATGTTGGCATCCTTAGGAACTTAGAATCCAGATGATATTATTGAATCTCCTAGTTAAGCTTATTTTGATTCTTGAACACAGCTTTCTGAGTCTTGGCCGTGACCCTAAGCACCTTATTTTCCAGTATTACCACCAGATATAATAATGCCACAGACACTTGAACTGGGTGAACCTTTTCAGATTATGACTCAGGTTTGCTAGAGTCCTCAGATAGAGGTGTCCAGAGTTCTTAAGCACACTCTTTTTGCTTTGGACCACGACTTTAACCGCTCAGTCTCAAGCTTTTCAATCGACACCTTCACGCCACAAGCACATGGTTAGGGACAGCTTGGTTTAGCCGCTTAGGCCAGGATTTTATTCCTTTGGGCCCTCCTATCCACTGATGCTCAATGCTTAGGGTCCTTTTACACTTGCCTTTTGGTTTAAAGGGTTATTGGCTTTTTCACTCTGCCTTCCTTTTCTTGCATTTTTGGGCAGTAATGGATTTTTTTGCTTTTTATTTTTTTTCTTTTTCTTTTTTGCCATTTTTCTTTTTTTTCATCCATCCATATTTTTTCTTTTGCAACATGATTTTTGCGGCTTTTTCTTACTTCAAGAATCAATTTTTAGATTTTTCAGATTGTCAATAATATTTTTCCTTTTTCCTTATTCTTTCAAGAGCCAACATTCAAAAATTCCAACTTCAAATATACACTGTTTAATCATACATTCAAAAAATAAAAGCAAATGACACCACATCAAACTAATTAAAGTATTCTTATTTTAGACTTGAAATTCTTGCATATCTCAATTCTTTTCAATTAAAAATTTTCATTTAAGCAAGGTGAGAGATATATGGAACATCTTACAACTTTTAGACATAAATGCAAATGATCATGCAACTAGAACAAGAGAACAAATAACAAAACAGAAAATAGAAAACTAACAGGAAAGAGGTGTAAAGAGAACAAATCCACCTTTAAGGGTGGC
Source organism: Arachis hypogaea (assembly GCF_003086295.3). Taxonomy (NCBI): domain Eukaryota; kingdom Viridiplantae; phylum Streptophyta; class Magnoliopsida; order Fabales; family Fabaceae; genus Arachis; species Arachis hypogaea. The sequence continues at coordinate 103,759,346 of NC_092050.1, forward strand.
GTCTGGTGCTCCTCCTTGAGGATCCAATGTGCTGCTTGATCTCTTCTATGTCATCATTTTGCCTTTGTTGCTCTTCCCTCATAGCCCTTTGGTCTTTCCTAATGGCTCTTTGATCTTCTCTTATTTTGTAACACCTTAATATTCAAATCCTTATGCTCGAGCATAAGTCAATGATATTACGGTGGTACGACTCTCAGGTGGATTTTTATTACATAAATAAAGTATAATTATAAGTATATTTGAAAGGAGTATTAATCGAGGAGCCTGAAAAGAGAAAAATAAAATCGCAAAGTTGTATCACTCACGTATCGACAACTAAAAGATAAAGTGTGAAGGCGAAAGCGATATACATATAAAGGCATAAAGGAGATTAAGAGAAGAACAATATATAGATATATAACATAAGTAAATAGCCACTAGTTGCGACCCGCGAAGTTTAGGTCGGTTAGGGTACAGTATAAAAGTAGTTGACAACAGTACCTCTTAATCTCTCCCAGAAGAAACATAAGAGCCTCTATAGGCAAGTTCAAAAGAGTTCAATACATAATATAAGCTTTTCAAATAAAGGTGGAGAGATTCTAAGCAAAATATAAAGTAGAGAATATAAAGATCTTCGCCGTCTCTCAGATGAATCACAGCTCACTTCTGAGCACATGGACCTGTATCTAAAAAATAAGAGATATATACGGAATGAGAACCGGCGTCCCATGGGTTCCTAGTACGCTAAAAGTACCAAATAAATACAATGCATTGTAATAAAAACTCGCTAAGCATCCTAAACTTTCTTTCACCAAATATTCACCCTATGTTCTTGCTAATCCATAAATAGGCAACTGCCATAAGGGAATGCTAAGTCTAATTCTTATTCTTCATGCTTCCCAACTTTCTAACTCTCCAATGAATCAGAAACATAAACAAAAGAAGCACCAGTTATTCTGTCTCAATAATTCTATATCAATACATCATATCCTCACCTGGAGCAACTGAATTCACTTCACTGTGTCTACCTAGGGAGCTCAAATTATCTCATTCAATAATCATCATCATTATTCAATCACATCATCAATTCATCTCATCAAGAACAGCCCTCAGCGTCTACCGACACCAGCATGAGGGACCTCTCAGTTGTACAAACACAAGCAATACAGGCAAGTAATACACAATTAAAGTACAAGTAGAACAAGTAGCACCTAATCAGGTAACATAGCATATATGATATAGCAATCCAAACAAATAGGCAAATCCAAACAATTCAAACATATGCAAATAATGAATGCCTGCCCTATGGCTGATGATATCATTTGTCGGTTATATAGCCAACCCGACAAGTCCTAGTAGCTAACCAATGGACTGTCCCTTTGTTGTGCATCCCCAACTCAAGTTATTCTCAATCATAATCATGATAATAATCATAACCATATAACATCCAAAATGGTGTTTATCTATACAACACCCACACTGGTGTTTATCCATGGGGGCAAGCTCATCTAGAACTTTCACAGTGTCAGACCACACTTACGACTTAGGGTTAGCAGAGTATCGAGTCTCAACCTGGATCATTTCCTCATTCATTTCAGAACCACATTTATCCCAATTAGCTAGAATCATTATCTGCATAAGTTCACTAACCTTTTAAGTACTCAAAGCATAAAGCATTTCTAATCATACCCTACTATTCCTTATTATTACCATACTATGCTAACGCTTCAGCAAGCTTTCGCTGCGCCACTCTGATTTCTCGTCTAGTACTAGTCCTATCACTTATTTCCTCAAGTACTAAACCACATATTAGCATGACTGACATTCACTAGATTTCTATCTATGATAGCCAAAACCAAATACTAACTTAATCATACTTTTAACACATTGTTACCGATCTTTCACTTACCTCTTCTCAAACCGTCAGATCTAGCGGTATTCCCCGTCGTCATGGTGAACACACGACCTTGTTGTTGGCGCTTGGCAGTATTCCGGTTGACCTTCTCAGGACAGTTCCAGGACAGGTGTCCAGCTCCTTTACAACTATAGCAAAGTCCCAATCCAGCTCGACACAGAGTTCCTGGATGGTAGCTTCCACATCGCCTATAAGTCATTTCATTCTGAAGTTGCTTTCCATTCCTCCTCCCTTGGTGATTGTTATTGTTGTTCCTTCGGGGATTGTCTCAAAAAATCTCTCGTATATGGACTTGGTCTCGTCTTCACTCACCCCTCAACGATGAGCAACTAAAGGTTAAATCTGCTCTATTCTCTTTTCTCGCAGTCCACTGTCACTAGGTTTCGAACAATAACTCCGTAGAGTTCTCAACACTTTCGATCCCTTAGATATAATCCAACTCGCTTCTGCTGTGTCATTCTTATTCTTAACCTTCGAGAGTCTAGATACTTCTCTAAGTTAACTAAATATCGCTCCGTCTCAGCAACTAATGGTCCTCAACTAATCGTTGACTTGGACTTTATGATTATCAACACTTGTCATGCATCACGAGCGAATATTACATATTAATGATATGCAGGGAAGTTAGAAATTCAACTACTAATTTACAATTACCTCGGGTGTGAGAATCGAATTCGGTTGCATCCCAGCCTTCTTTGTATGGACAATTCCAAAACATATGCCCTGATCTCCCACACTTGTAGCATACCCCTAGTCCAGCCCTGCACGGTCTATTTGGATGATACTCCTTGCATCTCAGGCACCTCAAATCTTTTGGCTGAGTACTAGTCTGCCCTTCTGAATTTGGCCCTTGGTGTGAATCCTTGATTGTGCTCCCTATGACTTTCGTTCTCTGCAGTCACCTTTTTCACACACTCTTCAGCAACTTTACTCTTATTCTTCCTTAAGCGTAACGCCATCGCCCTACATACTAAGAACCCGACGAATCCCACTTATCATAACTACATACACATGCCAACCAATATCAAACTCGGCCAAGTCCAAGCCCAATTCATACTCTACCTACCTCAATACTTAACAATTCGCCATCTACCCAATGTTATTCTAATTCACATCCTAATCATTCAAGGCCTATAACACAAGTTTTCTAATAATTAGTCATTTCTCAATTCCTACACAAGTGTTCAATTTCACAAACTTTCATTTCCATTCAAATCCAACTATTCCAATGTCAATTACAAGCCCCTTCTGCTCTAAATCATCAGATTTCAATCAACTCAAACCTGTTTAAAAAAATCATTCGAGCAATCATTCGCCTCCAAGTATTTCACTCAACAATCTAAAATTAACACACCATTCTCACATATACCACTGCCAAGATTCCTTTCTGGGTGTGCTCTCACCAGTTCGTTCTTGGAAATTCTTCTCGGTTACTTCATTCATGCCCATGAGACACCATTCGGGTCTGGTCCACACTAGACAAGCGATATCAAGGTGATCAGACTCAATATCTCAAGTTAAGTGCTTCACATTACCAAAGGTACACTCATGGAGTTCATGCTAGATGTATCAGTTAGATACCCTAACTAGCACAGGCACAGACTCGAGTATGCATTGAAGCATAAGCAGTTCCATCCCTCGGCTCACGAGGACGAACTGCTCTAATACCATAATGTAACACCCTCATATTCAAATCCTTATGCTCGAGTCATAAGTCAATGATATTACGGTGGTACAACTCTCAGGTGGATTTTTATTACATAAATAAAGTATAATTATAAGTATATTTGAAAGGAGTATTAATCGAGGAGGCTGAAAAGAGAAAAATAAAATCGCGAAGTTGTATCACTCACGTATCGACAACTAAAAGATAAAGTGTGAAGTCGAAAGCGATATACATATAAAGGCATAAAGGAGAATAAGAGAAAAACAATATATAGATATATAACATAAGTAAATAGCCACTAGTCGCGACCTGCGAAGTTTAGGTCGGCTAGGGTACAGTATAAAAGTAGTTGACAACAGTACCTCCTAATCTCTCCTAAAAGAAACATAAGAGCCTCTATAGGCAAGTTCAAAAGAGTTTAATACATAATATAAGCTTTTCAAATAAAGGCAGAGAGATTCTAAGCAAAATATAAAGTAGGGAATATAAAGATCTTCGCCGTCTCTCAGATGAACCACAGCTCACTTCTGAGCACCTGGACCTGTATCTGAAAAACAAGAGATATATACAGAATGAGAACCCCGACCCATGGGTTTCCAGTACGGTAAAAGTGCCAAATAAATACAATGCATTGTAATAGAAACTCGCTAAGCATCCTAAACTTCCTTTCACCAAACATTCACCCTATGTTCTCGCTAATCCATAAATAGGCAACTGTCATAAGGGAATGCTAAGTCTAATTCTTATTCTTCATGCTTCCCAACTTTCTAACTCTCTAATGAATCAGAAACGTAAACAAAACCATCACCAGTTATTCTGTCTCGGTAATTCTATATCAATACGTCATATCCTCACCTAGAGCAAGTGAATTCACTTCACTGCGTCTACCTAGGGAGCTCAAATTATCTCATTCAATAATCATCATCATTATTCAATCACATCATCAATTCATCTCATCAAGAACAGCCTGATGACAAGTCATCTTAGCCTAGTTTTACTAGTCTTTTTCTTTGTTTTTATTAGAATTTATGCACTTTCTTGCATTATAAGTAAGTAATTTGGAATGGAAATGCATGGTTTCTTTGAATCAATCAACCACTAATTTAATTGAAACTAAATCATGAGGTTTAAGCTAAATTTAATTGATTTTTAATGATTTATAAACCTTGTGAATTTTATGATACTTTGATTAGTTGTTTTGATTACTTGTAGGTGAAGAAAAGAAGAAAATAAGAAAGCGTGGCCTAAAAAACGTGACCCAAGAAAAAGAAGAGTGTGGCAAAGGAAACTAGGAAGCTTGGCACATGGAAGAAGGAAGCACAATGCTCTCTTCAGGAGCAGAGCACTCTCTATTGGAAGCACAACAAGGAATCAAGAAAGCAAGCTTGGTGCTACGCTCTCCTTGAGAGCGGAGCACAATTTGGAACCAAGAAAACAAGGGAGGGAAGAACAATGCTCCGCTCTCCTTGAGAGCATTATCGGGCTCCAACCAAAATAATTGCAAGGGAAAATGTTTGCCAATGCTTGCCACAAGTTTCAAACTCATGAGCAAGGGGGAGTGGGGAGCGCTACACACAAAGGAAAATGAGCCACGCTTGGCTAAAAGGCTACCTCCAAGGATCAAACACAGCACCTTAAGGAAGCAAGGAGCAAAGTGCCACTTTGTGCACAAAAGAAATCAAGCAGCGCATGCTTCCCCAAGGTTTCGAACTTGGGACCTCAACCAAGCAAGAGGAATGCTACGCTCTTGCTGAGAGCAGAGCGCTACTCCTTGGTGCAACATGCACAACTTGACACGGCCAGGAGACCTGGAGCGCGCATCATGACACGGCCAGGAGCTTGGAGCGCACAAGACACCCAACATCAAGGCAACAATGCTCTACTCCCCACAAGAGTGGAGTGCTATCCTGAATGCCTCCCAAGCCTTGGCACGCAACAAAGGATCCAGCACAAGCCTTATGCTCCGCTCCCCACAAGAGCAGAGCATCCTCCTGGGAGCAACACATGGGCTAAGAATTTAATCAAAAATCCAATTGAATTCAATTCTTCACTAAACTAAAAATCCCACCCAAATTCTAAAATCCAAGAATAGAAAGTGTATAAATAGAAGCTAGTTTGATTTAGAGGGCACTTTTACTTTGAACTTTTACCTTTTTGCTTCTTTTGAGAATTTTCATTTTTATAATTTTGAGCTTTTTACTTTGAATTTAGATCTTAGAGAATTTGGAAGGAGAATTGATCTCTCTTCTTCCTTGTTTTTACCTTTGCATTTGCTACTTCTTGCTTTGGATCTTGGGTGAAGAATTGAAGAAATTATATTTCAATCTCACCTTGAGATCTTTTGTTAATCTTTCTGCATAATTTTAGAAACCTTGATTTGCATTTCAAATTCTGTTTACTGTTTTCTCTTCTACTATTTCTGTAACTTACTTTTCTATTTCTTTTGCAATCGTTCTTGTTGGATCAAGGAAGGATTTGAGATCTAGACTTGTTTTCTAGTCTCTTCCACTCCTAAGATCTTTAATTTCTCTTTTCAATTCTGCAACTGAGCTACATTTACTTTCTATTTTATTTCCTCAAAGCATTTCTACTTTTCTGTTTAGATCTACTTTACTTCAATTCACCTTTTACTCTTCTGTTTGTTGCAATTCCCTTATTCTTGTTTAAATTCTGCAATCCTAGTTCCCAATTCCCTTTACAATTCAAGCAATTTACATTTCTTGTACTTTAAGATTCAGTCATTTACATTTCTTGCAATCTAAGTTTCTGCGATTTATATTCCTTGCACTTTAAGATTCAGCCTCTTTAATTTCTCTGCACTTTAATTTTCAGTCAATTACCCCTCTCCCTTTACATTTCATGCAATTTATCTTCTGTTAATTACAAACCACTCAAAACAATACTAGATTCGCTTGAATAAATCAACCATTAGACTAAAATTGCTCAATCCTTCAATCCCTGTGGGATCGACCTCACTCATGTGAGTTATTATTACTTGATACGACCCAGTACACTTGCCGGTTAGTTAGGGTGTTGGAATTCGTTTTCCAAAAAAATACCATCAAGTTTTTGGCATCGTTGCCGGGGAATTGATTAGATTGACAATGATTAAGTGAAATGGAGATCTAGATCAAGCACTTTTTCTTTTCTGTTTCTTTAATTTTTGATTAACCCACTAACTGTTTGAATTTTTGCTTAAGCTAACTAAAATTTCATTCTAGCAATGGATTGAAGTGTTACGGTTCTTCTGGTTTTATGTGATTTTTATGTTTTGTTTGCATGTCAGGGACAAGGGGAGCTATACCCACCTTTTGTGAACAAGACGAAAGAACCCTCAGGAGATTAAGAAGAGCTGAAAGAGGGAAAAACATTGTTGGAGAAGAGGATTCAGAAGAAGAGTTCCAAGATATGGAGGAACACTCAACAATCCCAATGAATCCACCAGGAGGAGCAGCCAATAACAACAACAATCCACCACAGAGAAGAGTTTTGGCTTCCTACACATTTGCAAATCCTAGACATTGTGGGAGTAGCATTCTTACCCCAAATGTTAATGCAAATAACTTTGAACTAAAGCCACAACTCATCACTTTGGTTCAAAATAATTGTTCTTATGGAGGAGGACCACTTGAAGATCCAAACCAACACTTGTCTACTTTCTTGAGGATTTGTGACACTGTCAAAACCAATGGAGTGCATCCTGACATCTACAAGCTGTTATTATTTCCATTTTCTCTTAGAGACAAAGCTACTCAATGGTTGGAATCCTTCCCAAGAGACAGCATCAACAATTGGGATGATCTAGTGAGCAAGTTCCTTGCCAAGTTCTACCCACCTCAAAGGGTTATTAGATTGAAGACTGAAGTACAAACATTCACACAAATGGATGCTGAACCTTTGTATGAGGCATGGGAACGATACAAAGCTCTAATCAGAAAATGTCCTCTTGAAATATTCAATGAGTGGAACAGATTGCAGAATTTTTATGAAGGCTTGATATTGAAATCTCAAGAGGCTTTGGATCATTCAGCAGGAGGCTCTGTGCAACTCATGAAAACTGCAGAGGAGGCCCAAAATCTCATTGACATGGTAGCTAACAACCAGTATTTCTTTGCTCACCAAAGGCAACGCCAACCATCACAGAGGAAAGGAGTGATGGAGTTGGAAGGAGTGGACTCAATCTTAGCTCAAAACAAAATGATGCCGCAGCAAATTCAACAACAATTTGAGCAAATGGCCAAAAGGATTGACAGCCTCCAAGTTGCAGCAGTCAACACAAGCCAACCATCATCCACATGAGGAACAAATGAAGAAACTCAAGAGGATCAACAGCAAGAATAAGTCCAGTATATGCACAATCAAAATTCTGGGACAAATGAGGTTTATGGTGACACTTACAATCCTTCATGGAAGAACCACCCTAACCTCAGATGGGGAGACAATCACAATCAACCTCAACAACCATGGCAAAGGAACTCAAACCAAAATAGTTGGAAAAACACTAACCACAACAACCAGCAAACCAATAACCAAAATACATACAGAAAACCACAAAACACTTACCCCAACTCTAACCATCATCCATCCAATAACCAAGCCACCAACCAAAACACTTACCCTCAACCCTCAACACCCCACAATCAACCAATCTCACAAGACTCTCAGAGGATCACCAACTTGGAGATCTTAATGGATAAAATGATGAAGCACCAAGAGATGACAACAAAAAACCAGGAGGCTTCCATGAAGAGTATGGAGAGACAGATTGGACAACTCTCCAAGCAAATTGCTATTGAGAGACCTTTGAGCTCACTCCCAAGTGACACCATTCCTAACCCAAAGAAGGAATGCAAAGCTATACAACTAAGGAGTGGAAAGATCTTGGTGAAGAATGAAGAAGCAACCAAGAAGGCAAAGGAAAATGAAAAGAAGCAGGGTGAAAAAGAGGAAGCCAAGGATGAGGATGTGACAGCAAGCAAGTATACTCCAGAAGAGTTCAAGGAAAAGGATAAGCAGCCACAAAATTCAAGAAAAGGGAAGGAAGCAATTGAAGAGCCAACTAAGGATCACAGGCAGGGAGTGAATTTCACACCTCTATTGCCATATCCTCAAAGGTTCAACAAGGAGACTAAGGACCAACACTTTCCAAAATTTCTTGAAATCTTCAAGAAAGTGGAAATCAACATACCCTTGGCTGAGGCACTTGAGAAAATGCCCCTATATGCCAAGTTTTTGAAGGAGCTTATTAACAAGAAGAGAAGCTGGCACGAGAAGGAGACTATTATGCTCACTGAAGAATGTAGCGCTGTGATTCAAAGGGGTATCCCACCAAAGCTCAAAGATCCAGGGAGTTTTGTGGTCTCATGCACCATAGGCAAGATGACAATGGAAAACGCCCTATGTAATTTAGGTGCCAGCATCAACTTGATGCCCCTCTCAATGATGAGAAAGCTTGCTATAGAAGAAATCAAACCTACTAGGATGTCACTAGTGATGGCCGATAGATCAATCAAGACACCCAATGGAATTGTAGAAAATTTACTAGTGAAGGTTGGAGAATTCATCTTCCCTGCAGACTTTGTAATCTTGGACACAGAAGGGGAAGGAAACAACTCAATCATCTTGGGAAGACCATTTCTAGCTACAGCAAGAACCACTATTGACGTGGAGAACGGAGAAATGACCTTCAGGGTGCATAATGAACAAATGGTAATCAATGTCTTCAAATCAATGCAACATCCCTCTGAGCAAGAAAATTACATGAAGGTGGATGTGATAGAAAGCCTGGTAGAAGAAATGTTTGAGGACAACTACCAAGAGCACCAGGAAGAACAATGAGAGGAAGTGGTAGAAATATCCATTGAAAATAAGGAAGAAGAAAAGCCAAAACAGGAGTTGAAGCCTCTCCCTCCTCACCTCAAATACGTGTTTCTTGGGGAAGCAGAAGCCTGGCCAGTAATCATAAACTCTTCCTTGAACATGGAAGAGGAAACAAAGTTGATTGAAGTCTTAAAAGCTCACAAAACAGCCTTGGGTTGGAGAATTGAGGACATCAAAGGCATCAGCTCTGCCATCTGTATGCATAAACTTTTATTGGAGGAAGAGTCAAAGCCTGTGGTTCAACCTCAGAGAAGACTCAACCCAACCATGAAAGAGGTGGTTCAAAAAGAAGTGATGAAGCTATGGAATGCTGGGATAATCTTCCCAATCTCGGACAGTACATGGGTGAGTCCGGTTCAAGTTGTACCAAAAAAAGGAAGAATAACAGTCATCACCAATGAGAAGAATGATTTGATCCCCACTAGGACAGTGACTGGATGGAGAATGTACATAGATTACAGGAGACTGAATGATGCTACAAGAAAAGATCACTTTCCTCTGTCCTTCATTGATCAAATGTTAGAAAGATTAGCAGACCATGCCTATTACTGCTTCTTGGATGAGTACTCTGGGTACAATCAAATAGTGGTGGATCCCAAGGATCAAGAGAAGACTTCCTTCACATGCCCATTTGGAGTTTTTGCTTACAGAAGGATGTCCTTTGGGCTATGCAATACCCCAGCCACTTTTCAAAGGTGTATGCTTTTCATTTTTTCTGATATGGTGGAAAAGTTTTTAGAAGTCTTCATGGATGATTTTTCTGTCTTTGGCAATTCATTTAACACTTTCTTGCATAATTTAACTCTTATTTTGAAAAGATGCAAAGAAACTAATTTGGTGTTGAATTGGGAGAAGTGCCATTTTATGGTTCCAGAAGGAATAGTTCTTGGGCATAAAGTGTCATGTAAAGGTATAGAAGTTGATAAAACAAAAATAGAAACTATTGAAAAACTCCCTATACCTGTTAATGTGAAAGCAGTGAGGAGTTTTCTTGGGCATGCTGGCTTTTACAGGAGGTTCATCAAAGATTTTTCAAAAATAGCAAAACCATTGAGCAACTTGTAATGATTGATACACCCTTTATCTTTGATGATAACTGTAAACATGCCTTTGAAACTCTGAAGAGAAAACTCATTACAGCACCAATTATCACACCCCCTGATTGAAACTTACCTTTTGAACTCATGTGTGATGCAAGTAACATCGCTATTGGTGCTGTACTGGGGCAAAAGAAAGACAAGTTGCACCATGTCATATATTATGTCAGCAAGGTGTTAAATGAAACACAGAAGAATTACACCACCACGGAGAAAGAACTTTTAGCAATTGTATATGCATTTGATAAGTTTAGGCAATACTTAATTGGCTCAAAGGTTATAGTGTATACTGACCATGCTGCTCTCAAGTATTTGATGTCTAAACAGGATTCAAAGCCAAGGCTTATTAGGTGGGTGTTGTTGCTACAAGATTTTGTTATTGAAGTGAGAGATAGAAAGGGAAGTGAAAATCAAGTAGCAGATCTCTTATCAAGAGTGCCACAAGAAGCCAAGCAAGATGAACCACAACAAGTAAATGAGAATTTCCCTGATGAGCACCTGTTCCAAGTTCAACAAACACCTTGGTTTGCTGACATAGCAAATTACAAAGTAGGAAGGAAAATACCTCAAGAATTTCCCAAGCAACAAGTGAAGAAGCTACTCAATGAAGCAAGGAAGTTCTTGTGGGACAAACCTTTTCTATTCAAGAGATGCTCTGATGGAATGATTAGGAGGTGTGTCTCTGAAAATGAAATAAAGGACATTTTGTGGCATTGTCATGGTTCAGCATACGGTGGACACTTTGGACCAGAAAGAACAGCTGTAAAGGTACTACAGAGTGACTTCTATTGGCCAACCATCTTCAAGGATGCCAGAGAGTTTGTTCACCAATGCAATGAATGCCAAAGAGCTGAAGGATTGACAAAAAGAAACGAGATGCCTCAAAATTTCATCCTGGAAGTAGAACTATTCGACCTATGGGGTATTGATTTCATGGGACCCTTTCCCCCTTCCTACTCTTTCAGATACATCTTGGTAGTAGTAGAGTATGTCTCAAAGTGGGTGGAAGCCATAGCCACAACCACTTGTGATGCACAGATTGTCCTTCAATTCCTTAAGAAGCACATTTTCACAAGATATGGAGTACCCAAGGGTCTTGTTAGCGATGGTGGTGGTCATTTCTGCAACAAATAGATGGAGAAACTCCTCCACAAATATGGAGTAATCCATAAAGTAGCCACACCATACCATCCTTAGACTAATGGCCAGGCTGAACTAGCATATAGGGAGTTGAAGAAGATCCTAGAAAAAACAGTGGGAAGCACAAGAAAAGATTGGGCCAGGAAGAAGATGCACTCTGGGCATACAGGACAGCTTTCAAAACTCCCATTGGAAAGTCCCCCTTTCAGCTACTGTATGAAAAATCATGCCATCTCCCTGTAGAGCTTGAACACAGAGCTTTTTGGGCTACTAAACTCCTCAACCTCGATTCTTAGGCAGCAGGGGAGAAAAGGTTATTACAACTAAATGAGTTAGATGAATTTAGGCTAGAAGCCTATGAAGGAAAGAGCCAAGAGGTGGCATGACAGGAAGATTCTAAAGAAAGAGTTCAAACCAAGACAGCAGGTACTCCTATACAATTCACAGCTCAAGATTTTCCCTGTCAAGCTCAAGTCCAAATGGACTGGCCCATATTTAGTGAAAAAGGTCTTCCCTTATGGAAGTCTTGAGTTGCTAGATGAAGCTACACAGAGTCATTTCACAGCAAACGGGCACAGAGCTAAGCCTTACCTAGGAGGGCAGTGGGACAAGGAAAAAGAGGTTCAGAACTTAAGCTAAGCAAGAATGAAGAATGTCAAGCTAATGACAATAAAGAAGCGCTTGTTGGGAGGCAACCCAACCTGAGGTAGTTTTCTTTTCATAACTGTTTCAATAAAAAGGTTAATTAGCTTTATCTATATTGCAAGAAGCTAAGTTTGGTGTTGTACACCAAAATAATTTAAGGGAGAATGAAGGATTTTAAGTTTGGTGTTCCACCAAAGCCTCATCATGAAACACATTTTCACTTTCTGCCTAATGCTAGCCTTAAACATTTAGATAAACTAGTTAACTATTTGCTGTTTCATAGTTTATAGTTTCATTACCTTTAGCAAGGAAAAAGGGTTCCACATATGGTTAGTTTGCTGCATGAGAAACGTTGGCAAGGAACTAAGTTTGGTGTTCACACACCAAAGTAAGTTCAAGAGCCACAAATAAGCTTTGCATATTAATCAGTTACCTAAAGGGCTTGAGAAACAAGCAACTTTTGAGAATCATGCAGGAAAACAGCAAACATTTGAAGACAATCTACAGTATAACTCAAAAGAGACATAACAGAAGGAAGAATGAAAAGCTGCAACCCAACAGGTTGTATTTATACTTAATCCTTGTAGTTATGAAATGTCTTAATTCAGGGATTCCTTCATGCCTTGCTAAAGTAATCATTTAGTTGCAAATAAAAATACATGTTAAAGAAAGCTATCTGCAATTTTTATTTAGTTTAAAAGTTATCTGCATAATAATTGTCATCCTTCATTAGCTTGAGTATTTTGCTTTGTTTCCCTTGCTGTTTGAATAAAAGAGAGATGTTTGATTTGGAAAAGTAATTGTTCAATATTGCAAAAGTTAGAATGAAAGTTAGTAGTGGTATGTGTTTGATTCAATTGATAGCTCATACAATAATTGCTGCATAATGACATGTTACTTGAAGCTTAAGCTAGTTTGCTGCTATGATCCTTCAACTAGTGAAAATCCTTGAAAGTAAATCAAAACAGAAAGAAAAAGAAATAGAAAAAGCCAAAAAGTGGCAAAGAAACAAATAATAAGGCTAGACACCAATAGCTTGGACCCTAGGACATATGCTTGTGGTGTTTTTGTACTAGGATATGCTTGGACAAGTAAGTTCTAAGGAGTATTTCAAAACTTGGCCACTTAGATCAACTGATTTGGGATCGCCAACTGAAAGTCCACAATAAAGAGCAACCTAGCTACAAAACACTTAGTTATCCAAAGAGATGCTGGGCACCAACGATCCTAGGAGAAAAAAAAAAGTGAGCCATGTGTCTGTGGTGAAGAAATGTTGAGTGAAATTAAGCCAAAGGCCACTACAACATTTGCCACCAAGCCTTCAATGAGTAATAAGCTCTCTAAGCAAAAGAAAGAAGAAAGAAAATTAACAAGGGAAACAAGCAAAAAGTAAGGCATTATAGCAGCAACCTTAGTGAACCCTTAAGGGAACATTGTTTGTTTTGACAGCAAGTAATAAAAGAGCCACTTTTGATCTGCATGAAACCCCATGAACCAAGTTCAACTATCTGCTTAATAAGGACATATATACTTTTCTATTTTATTCTATCTTCTCTTATGTTTTATGCTTGCTTGGGGACAAGCAAGTTTTAGGTTTGATGTTGTGATGACAAGTCATCTTAGCCTAGTTTTACTAGTCTTTTTCTTTGTTTTTATTAAAATTTATGCACTTTCTTGCATTATAAGTAAGTAATTTGGAATGGAAATGCATGGTTTCTTTGAATTAATCAACCACTATTTAATTGAAACTAAATCATGAGGTTTAAGCTAAATTTAATTGATTTTTAATGATTTATAAACCTTGTGAATTTGGTGATACTTTGATTAGTTGTTTTGATTACTTGTAGGTGAAGAAAAGAAGAAAATAAGAAAGCGTGGCCTAAAAAGCGTGACCCAAGGAAAAGAAGAGTGTGGCAAAGGAAACTAGGAAGCTTGGCACATGGAAGAAGGAAGCACAATGCTCTCTTCAGGAGCGGAGCACTCTCTATTGGAAGCACAACAAGGAATCAAGAAAGCAAGCTTGGTGCTACGCTCTCCTTGAGAGCGGAGCACAATTTGGAACCAAGAAAACAAGGGAGGGAAGAACAATGCTCTGCTCTCCTTGAGAGCATTATTGGGCTCCAACCAAAACAATTGCAAGGGAAAATGTTTGCCAATGCTTGCCACAAGTTTCGAACTCATGAGCAAGGGGGAGTGGGGAGCGCTACACACAAAGGAAAATGAGCCACGCTTGGCTAAAAGGCTACCTCCAAGGATCGAATATAGCACCTTAAGGAAGCAAGGAGCAAGGTGCCACTTTGTGCACAAAAGAAATCAGCCAGCGCATGCTTCCCCAAGGTTTCGAACTTGGGACCTCAACCAAGAAAGAGGAATGCTACGCTCTTGCTGAGAGCAGAGCGCTACTCCTTGGTGCAACATGCACAACTTGACACGGCCAGGAGACTTGGAGCGCGCATCATGACACGGCCAGGAGCTTGGAGCGCGCAAGACACCCCACACAAAGGCAATAATGCTCCGCTCCCCACAAGAGCGGAGTGCTATTCTGAATGCCTCCCAAGCCTTGGCACGCAACAAAGGATCCAGCACAAGCCTCAATGCTCCGCTCCCCACAAGAGCAGAGCATCCTCCTGGGAGCAACACATGCGCTAAGAATTTAATCAAAAATCTAATTGAATTCAATTCTTCACTAAACTAAAAAGCCCACCCAAATTCTAAAATCCAAGAATAGAAAGTGTATAAATAGAAGCTAGTTTGATTTAGAGGGCACTTTTACTTTGAACTTTTACCTTTTTGCTTCTTTTGAGAATTTTCATTTTTGTAATTTTGAGCTTTTTACTTTGAATTTGGATCTTAGAGAATTTGGAAGGAGAATTGATCTCTCTTCTTCCTTGTTCTTACCTTTGCATTCTCTACTTCTTGCTTTGGATCTTGGGTGAGAAATTGAAGAAATTCTGTTTCAATCTCACCTTGAGATCTCTTGTTAATCTTTCTGCATAATTTTAGAAACCTTGATTTGCATTTCAAATTCTATTTACTGTTTTCTCTTCTACTATTTCTACAACTTACTTTTCTATTTCTTTTGCAATCGTTCTTGTTGGATCAAGGAAGGATTTTTTATCTAGACTTGTTTTCTAGTCTCTTCCACTCCTGAGATCTTTAATTTCTCTTTTCAATTCTGCAACTGAGCTACATTTACTTTCTGTTTTATTTCCTCAAAGCATTTCTACTTTTCTGTTTAGATCTACTTTACTTCAATTCACCTTTTACTCTTCTGTTTGTTGCAATTCCCTTATTCTTGTTTAAATTCTGCAATCCTAGTTCCCAATACCCTTTACAGTTCAAGCAATTTATATTTCTTGCACTTTAAGATTCAGTCATTTACATTTCTTGCAATCTAAGTTTCTGCAATTTATATTCCTTGCACTTTAAGATTCAGCCTCTTTAATTTCTCTGCACTTTAATTTTCAGTCAATTACCCTCTTCCTTTACATTTCATGCAATTTAGCTTCTGTTAATTACAAACCACTCAAACCAATACTAGATTCGCTTGAATAAATCAACCATTAAACTAAAATTGCTCAATCCTTCAATCCCTGTGGGATCGACCTCACTCATGTGAGTTATTATTACTTGATACGACCCGGTACACTTGCCGGTTAGTATTTAAGATTTGAGATCTAGACTTATTTTCTAGTCTCCTCCACTCCTGAGATCTTCAATTTCTCTTTTAATTTCTGCAATTAAGCTACATTTACTTTCTGTTTTAAATTCTCCAAGCATTTTTACTTCTCTGTTTGAGATCTACTCTAATTCAATTCATCTTTTGCTCTTCTGTTTGTTGCAATTTACTTCTGCTTGTTTAAATTCTGTAATCCCAACTCCCAATCCCTTTTATAATTCAAGCAATTTACATTTCTTACACTTTAAGATTCAGTTATTTACATTTCTTGCAATCTAAGTTTCTGCAATTTACATTACTTGCACTTTAAGATTCAGCACTTTTACTTTCTATTCTCTTTAATTTACTGCAATTCTTCCCTCTCCCTTTACAATTCATGCAATTTAGTTTCTGCCGAATACAAACCACTCAACCAATACTTGATTCGCTTGACTAAATCAACCACTAAACTAAAATTGCTCAATCCTTCAATCCCTGTGGGATCGACCTCACTCATGTGAGTTATTATTACTTGATGCGACCCGGTACACTTGCCGGTGAGTTTCGTGTTGGATCGTTTTCCACACATCACAGCCCTCAGCGTACACTGACACCAGCATGAGAGACCTCTCAGTTGTACAAACACAAGCAATACAGGCAAGTAATACACAATTAAAGTACAAGTAGAACAAGTAGCACCTAATCAGGTAACATAGCATTTATGATATAGCAATCCAAAAAAAATAGGCAAACCTAAACAATTCAAACATATGCAAATGATGAATGCATGCCCTATGGCTGATGATATCATCTGTCGGTTATATAGCCAACCCGACAAGTCCTGGTAGCTAACCATTGGACTGTCCCTCTGTCGTGCATCTCCAACTCGAGTTATTCTCAATCATAATCATAATCATAATCATACAACACCCACACTGGTGTTTATCCACGAGGGTAAGCTCATCCGAAACTTTCACAGTGTCCGGCCACACTTACGACATAGGTTAGCAGAGTATTGAGTCTCAACCTGGAGCACGTGGTGGCTAGTCACTGCTTTCATCCAGGAAAACTCGTATCTCATATAATCATTCCACATTCATTCATAACATTCCATAATCATTCATCATGACCACATCGTCATTTATACATCACATGATTGCACATTTATACATCACTCATCATAACCCGGGGCAAGTTGGCGAAACCACAACCCTTGTGTCCACCCGGAGAGCCTCTATACTAACCAACCTAGAGCAAGGGGTGCGCAACCACAACCCTTGCATCTACCCAGGAGGTACGTTCTCATATGCATAGGAGGAACCAAGGAGGGGATCCTAACCTCCCACTATCTCGCTGGGGACTATTTTACAATACTAGGAGGAACAAGGAAGGGGATCCTCACATTCCTTCATCTCTCTGGGGTCGCACTTCCGAGAAAGAGAGCTCAAGATAGAACAATCATTCAAAGCCATATTTTCATTTCCAGCCATAAATCAATATTTATCATAGCCATCCGGCTCATGGCATAACCCATAACCAGCCAATAATCATTATTAAATATAGCCCTTCGGCTCACGAAATACGCCGCACTTCCATCATCACCATGAGCAACTCATACAGTCATCATTAATCATAACTCATCATTAATTTTTCCCTTACCTCATCCACAAGTTACCACATCTCCTAGTCTCTTTCCATCGCTAGGCATACTATAAGTATTTAGGACATAAAGGATGAGAATAAAGACTTAGAAGGCTGAAATTCGACTTTGAACACTCAAAATCAGCTTTGGGGTGAAAACGAGGTCACGCGTGTGCGTTGCCCACGCGCACGCGTGGAAAGCAGGAGAGTTACAGTGACGCGTATACATCACCCAAGCACATGCGTGGATGGGAGAAAGTAAAGGGACGCCTGCGCATCAGCCACGCGTACGCGTGGGTGCGGTTTATGCCCCACGCACAAAACCAGCACAATACCCGCACAACTCTCAGGAACTTTGGCTGGGCACTTGAATCAGTACATTGACGCATACGCGTCGGCCAGGCGCACGTGTGGGGGAGTGAAAATTTGAGAGTGACGCGTGCGCATCGGCCACACATACGCGTGGGAGTACGATCTGCCAAAAATTTTACTAAGTTAAAAAGCTGCAGAATTATATTTTCAAACTCCAAACTTCCAACACACATAACTTCTTCTACAAAATTTTTTAAACTATTTTCGAACCGTTGGAAAGATTGTTGAATAAACTTTCATAAAAATCTAATTTTGAAGAACTCCAAACTCCGTGGACCGAGTTATAGACCGCCAAAGTTGGTTAAAAATCAGTTTTTATCCAAAAATAGAAATTACTAATTTTTCCAATGTTCACAAGCCATATTCATTTACACTCATCCAAATGACCACAACCCAACCACATTCACATAATTACACTCAACCAAACAAAACCTACCTCCTCTACACAATTTCACCCAAATACTATCAAATTCCACACCTCAATTCCTCAAACATTATTATTCAATAACCAAACCAATTATTCACACATTCAATATCTAAATCCATCCAATCACTTATATCATCACACAATACTCATATCAACTTACCTTCCTTACCTCTTTTTGGCCTCCGGCCCAAAATTCACGGCCTCCGGCCCAAATTTACAATTTAAATGCATAGTCCACAAACCAATATTCATTATTCAATTCATCAAATTCTTAACACACCATACATACAAATTCACACAATTTTCAATCCAATCATTAATTTACATTACATATCAACTATGCATATTAGTACCAACTATTCACACAATCCAAACTTAATCCTAGGGGCATCTAGCCTAGGAATTCTCATCACACTACACGGTACTTAAATGAAACTTAAACCATACCTCTTGTAGCTAAAATAATTGAGCTTCTTCTTTGAAGTCTCCACCAACTCTTAGCTCCAAGTCTCACCAAAGCTCCTCAAGTAACACCAACCTCCCAATTGTGCACAAAAATCACCAAATACACTAACATAACCAATTTCACATATATACATTAACCTAAGGTTCATGAAAATGATAAATCACAAGGGTTAGAGGGTTCTTTACCTTAATCCACGAAATTTTGTGATGAATATCACCAATGGCTCATATTATAGCACCCCTAAACAACCAAAATCATAAGATTTCCTCAAAACCCAAACCAAATTCGAATTTAAAGAGGAAAATGAAAAATGGGCAGAGGTCAGTAGATTACTCACCACAAAACTCAGATAGAATTGTAGAGGATGAGAAGAGCGATGCGTGGCCACAAACGACTCGTCAATCGGAGTTCTGTAACTCAAGTTATGGTGATTTAAAGTTGGAACAAGGAGTAGGTTTTCTCCTCTCTTCTCTCTTCACCAAAGTTGCGCCCCAAACCCTTTTCTTTAGGGTAAATGAGCTGAAATGCTTATAACTAATGTTTATATATGTTGGGTCTTGGGCCTGGTTTACTTATTTTTATCCGTTGGCCCAATTTTGGGCCAAAACCTTTAAGATTAGAGTTTTAAATTGCATTTTAAATATTTCTATCTTCTCTAATTATAAACCCTAATTTATTATCCTTATTTACTTATAATTAACTTTCTTAGTTGCAGTACCAGACAGATCTCAGTCGATACTGCCGGTCAAAATTCTACTGCGCATTTTTACGCAGAAAACTACGTTTTCTGACTCGGAAAAATTCACTGAATCCAAATATCATATTTAGATTACCAAATTTCGATTGCTAAATTTTCTAACCATATTCGCTCATATTTAATTTATTATTTAATTAATTACGGTTTGACCAGGTTTTACATATTTCATTGAGGGTGGTGGCATGTCCTTGATGCTCCATCCTCAATTGCTCCATGTTAGTGCTCAATTCTCCAAGAGAAGTTTGCCATTGATCCCAATAGCTTTGGGGAGGAAAATACATCCCTTGAGGCATCTCAGGGATCTCATGATGAGGCAGATGCACAGGCTCTTGTGCATACTCTCTGGTTTGCTCCATCCGTTTCTTAGTGATGGGCTTATCCTCCCTATTGGAGATATCTCCATTTATGACAATTCCAGCTGAATTGCATAGATGACAGATGAGGTAGGAGAATGCCAACCTGGCATTGGTGTGAGGCTTCTCAACTACCATGTACAGTTCTTGAGGAATCATCTCATGTACTTCTACCTCAGTTCCAATCATAATGCAACGAATCATGATAGCTCTGTCAATAGTCACTGGTGCGCGTGTACACAAAACCCACACTATTTCATACAACAGTAGTACCAGCAAGTGCACTGGGTTGTCCAAGTAATACCTGAGCGAGTCAGGGTCGATCCCACGAGGATTGTGGCATGAAGTAAGCTATGGTTGTCTTGCAGGTCTTAGTCAGGCAGATCAGAAGTTTGTTGGATTAGAGCAAACTATTCATAATTTGTATTTGTAAAACAAGTGTTTTCAGTAATAGGAATAGAGTTGAGAGTTGGAGTTGCTTTGTCTTTCTGAATGAACTCTGGTACTACTGTCTTCTTTGCTTGTGAATGATCTTCTTCTATGGCAAGCTGTAAGTGATCAAAGCCATTGTCCGTGGTCATTGATCTCCTCTGCTACAGAATGAACATGGCCGTGGCCATTGGCCGTGGTTACTCAATCTGTCGAAGGGTGAAGCGCATAGCAGTCCATTCTCTTGGCGATCCTACTCAAAACTCCATAGACAAAGTCGAATCTTCCGGATCAGAGAACGCTGCTTCTTTGGATTCTAATCTATACCACGGACACTTAATCTCCCCAGAGATCGGTTAAACTGGTGTCACGAGAAGTTTCCAACGAAGTCGTTGATTAACCGTCTGAGAGATGTATAAACATAGTTGTTGGCTCGTGCTTTTCTTCCAGGTACTCACATGAACCCAAGTAGACGCGGGTGTTTGTCAGGTACGTTCGTCTTAATGTGATGAATAGAGCTAATTGGTTAGATCATCCTATTCACCACGATGAAGATCAGAATATACATCTTAGAGATAGATCAAACACGGATCAAAGAAGAAATAATAATACTTTTATGAATTCATAGGACTCAGCAGGGCTCCTCCCCTCAACCTAGGAGGTTTAGAAACTCATACTGAAAGTAAAAACACAAAGTAAATGAAAATATGGCAGACCTCCCTCGGTGAGAGGTGTAAAAGGTTCTTTAAATACTAGGTCAATGACTAAAGATTACACAGAAAGGGTAAAACAGTCTATTTAGTGATAAAATCCACTTCTGGGGCCCACTTGGTGAGTGTTTGGGCTGAGCTTTGATGTGATACACGTGCTATGAGGCTCCTTGGGCGTGGAACGCTAGCTAGGGGGTCCTCTCTAGGCCTTTGGACGCTGGGCTCTGCTCTTTGGGCTTTGGACGCCTGGAAGGGGCAGGAAACTAGCGTTGGATGCCAGTTCTGGGCCTTCTAATCCGAAGCAAAGTATGGACTATTATATATTGTTGTAAAGCTCTGGAAGTCAGCTTTCCATAGCCATTGAGAGCGCTCCATTGGGGCTTCTGTAGCTCCAGAAAAGCTCTTCCGAATGCAGGTAGGTCAGATTTGGACAGCATCTGCAGTGCTTTCAATGTCTCTGAATCAGACTTCTGCTCCAACTCCTCAATTTCAGTTAGAAAATACCTGAAATTGTATAAAAACACAAAAACCCATAGTAGAATCCAAAAATATGAATTTAACACTAAAACCTATAAAAACTCAATAAAAACTAAATAAAACACAATAAAAATTATATGAAAATGATGTCAAAAAGCGTATAAAATATCCGCTCATCACAACACCAAACTTAAACCGTTGCTTGTCCCCAAGCAACTAAAAACACAATAGGATAAAAGGAAAATTAAGATACAATAAATTTCTAAGTTTCAAATGAAGCTTAGTTAAAATCAGATGAGCGGGACTTAGTAGCTTTTTTCTTCTGAATAGTTTTGTCATCTCACTATCCATTGAAACTCAGAGATGTTGGCATCCTAAGGAACTTAGAATCCAGATGATATCATTGCCTTTCCTAGTTAAGCTTATTTTGATTCTTGAACACAGCTTTCTGAGTCTTGGCCATGACCCTAAGCACTCTGTTTTCCAGTATTACCATCGGATACATTCATGCCAAGACCTCCACTTGCTCTCTTTATGTCTGTCCGTGCAAGATAGATAAATTCTAATTAAAATATATTTAAAATATTAGTAATAAAATTAGTAAAAATTAAACTTATGACTATTTTAAAGACTTTTATAAAACTTGACAATAAAAAGTCAAAAACAATATTTTTATAAAAAATGGATTATTTTTTTTTCAATTATTTGATATAATGTAATATTTCACCTTACATTTTTTTAAGTGAAATAAAAAAATATATAAAAAAAAGATATTAATTAATAAAAAATTATACTAAATAATTGAAAAAAAAATTGAGAAGATCTTCTCCTACTTTTATACATGACACCAAAAAACGTCTCTGACTATGTATATTTCTTTCTATAGGTACATAACCAAAACACCAAAAGCTTGTACCAAAATGAACCTGGAATGGCCAATGAAAATAATTAATGGAAATAATTAATGGTCGGGGGCGAAGAATTACCCCAGAGAACTAGCTAGCTCTATGTGCTACTATCAAATGCAAAGTTTTCAACGAAGCAATCAATGCTTCATAAGTTTACATCCCTAATAACACTGAAGATTGCCGAAATTGTCAGGAAATTAATAATGGTTGCACCCAAAATATGAGCTCATTGCATCACCCTTTATGGACCTTTTAGTCCCATTTTAATCTTCAGCTGCATTGCAAGGAGCAGCGGTTTAAATTGTCAGGTTGCTTCCTTCAACGTCAATTACTGAAATTTTGATTAAAAAATATAATTTTTAAAAACAATTTATGTATATAAAACATTTTAGTGCAGATATTATGCAATTGTCCTGATTAAAAATTGTATATATATCTTTTTTAAATTTATGAAATTTATTTCCCTCTAAACCAAACTGAAGGGTATTTACAAATTTGATTAATTAATATTATTAATATTATTGATATTATTATTAATATTAATAAATGGTTACTAATCGTTTAGTACCATCACTACTATAAAACTAGTTATTACAGATGGATATTTTCGACGGATTTTATTCCACGAAAATACAGACGGAATTTTAGAAAAAAAAATTTCGGAAAACAAAAAAATGAATTAGTATAAATTACAGACGGAAAAGAGAATCCGTCGATAATTCTGTTGAAAAAATTAATTTTTTCATAGAAAATGGTTACATGCGGAAAAATCTGTCTGTAATTAAATAGACAAAATGTGCGTTTTATTAAATTATTACAGACAGAAAATCCGTCTATAATTTAAAATTTTTCGTCGAAAAATATTAAAATAAGGGTGGTGACCGAAAAGCTCACCGTTTCAATCACGATACTTCTACAAATCTCCACACTCATCCCTTCCAAATCCTCCATCAGCGGAGAATCTCAGCTTTGGTTCAGTTGCACAGAAGCTCCGTCACACCCCTTCCCGGATCTTCTCAGTGTGTTGCTCGCGTCTCTCCTTTCAAATCCAATCCTGCAATCCGCTAATTTAGCCAAAGTTTGGAGGTTAGATTTTTAATTTCATGCAATTAATTCTTCTTTTTCCAATGAATCTTCTCCGTCACGCTCTCTTCCGTTCCTCCTCCTCCTCCGCCGCCGCCTCTGCTGCCATTGTTCGGTTGTTCCTCTGAGTTATCGGCGTCTTCCACATGATCTCTCTCTATCATCCCTTGCGTCGCACGAACCCCCTCCTAGTGATTCTGTTGCTTAAGGTTCAATTTTTCTGGGCCAATTTTAGATTTATCAATTTTTCTTCGCAGTTTCTTTCTTCTTGTTGTTGTTGATGCTGATTGAGCTTCTTGTTCCTGTTGTAGTTTCTATCACATGCTGGTATCTCGAAACAGATGGTAATTTTGCCCTTTCCATTCTCTTTCTTCTATTTAAATGTTTTTAATTTCTAGCTTAGGGATTCTATCACCTGTTCTGAGCTTGTTCCATGATTCTACTCTATTTGTGATTTTTTTTGTGTGTGGATAAATGCATTGCTTTCAATCATTCATCTTGGTTAATTGTTTTTGGACCCTAGAATTGCACATTCTTAATTAATCAGTGTTCTAGCAATACAGTAAAATTCGTTGAACTCTTATAGATATAGAATGGAATTGAACTTCTAGATTATGGCTTCTCTTAATCACTTATTGCAGCAGATAAATTTATCTATGGAGAAATTATAGTATTAGGATTATTTATTGCAATATTATTCTCTCTTCTGTGATTTGGAAGTTGTAGAAGTAGTTAGGTGATATGATAAGATAGAATATTGAAAGGTTCACTTTTTTCTCTTTTTGTTTTATGACCTTCTTTTCAGCTTAAATATTAATGGAAAATGAAATTAACTTTGTCTATGACCTACTTGGCTGAGGAGTGAGGAGCAGATACTCCGAGATGATATCAAGTTTGGTGGAAAAGCCCAAATAGCTTTTCATGAAAGATATCAGGTTAGTGCACTGATTGATTCTATGGATTTGTCAAATAGGAATTGGTTACTGACCTGGTTATTTTGGTGGCAGGATGCTGCCCAAGTATAATGTCACTGCCACATTAAGGTTGGTTTCAAATTAATAAGGAACATGATTTATTTCCTTTTTTCTTTTTGAAGGTGTTTTTGTTTTTGGTATACATACTGCAAATGAATTTGATTTTCACTTTTTGGGTCTGTTTGGTTTATGCTTTTATTTTCTGTTTGGTATAATAGGTATGCATTTCATGCAAAGATTGCAAATGCTGATTAGTTTTATTGGCTTATATGATTTGGCAGGTCTCAAGACAAACCTCTGGCTGCAATGCAATTTTGTTTACTTCAAGTATTAAAACAATGAAAAGGTTTTCTCCTTGGAAAGTTGAAATTTTGGACAGAGTTCTTCTGTATGAAGGCACTGAAGAGGCACATCGATTGTGGTCAGAAAATGGTGAGTGTTACAAAAACCAAAAAGAAAAGGAAAATTCATTTTAACCTCCCATGATGCTTTGCATGTAAAAGAGAGAGAGAGAGAGAGAGAGAGAGAGTAAAGGGGGATGTATCTATGTGTTCTTTTACTGTTGAAACCATATGGTTTTCTGTTAAATTAGAATAACCCTGATTAGAGTAAAATAAACTTTGGATGGGATATTTATTTGTTTTATTTTTTGAAGTTTGGATAAGGTTTGTATAATAGGGTGGTGGTTAGAGTTTCTTAAACATAGTTTTAGCTTCATTATTATTTATTTCCTTCTTTTTCAGGATGGGATGTCAAAGTTTCTTGCATTCGTCAGTTACAAATAGCACTAGACTACTTTAAATTTGATGAAATAGAAAGGTAAGTAGGCCAAAGTTTAGACATTGATCTAATAGGCATAGTATATTTTAAATTTGTAGTTTTGAGTTATGATATGTTGCATGTGTTCATGGATGCTTTGTGCAGCACTATTTCAAGGTGGGATAGTGCTTTGCAGAAATGTAGGAAATATTCTAGGGTGGACATTTATGCTATTTCAGTTTCTGCATTATAATTTAGTATTTTATCTGTGGTGGCAATTCACATGGACAGATGATGGGTCAAAAGGTTGGTGAGGTGCGGGGCAACACAGTGGATTAGATGTCATTTTATTTTTAGGTTGTTTGACGTTGACCAAAGGCATGAAGGTTGTGTTACTTGGAAATGTAGTGTGCATAAACTTGGTCTAGGAAGCTAAATGGCTATGGAGCTTTCCTCTAGAGAGGACTTAATTATAGCACTAGGTTTTTTCAGACTTTAGCATTAGTATGGATAACCAAATGGGTAGGGTGTAATGGTGTGATCACTGCTGTTTGAAAATATGATTTGTTTTTTTGTTTTGGGGTACAATATAATATGTATTTTTAACTCGTACATAAACACATAATATAAAGTCCTCTCTCGGTAAGGAGCTAGCTTACTTATAATAAATATCTACATGTTCTTGAAGCATTTTTCGAATCTTTCAACATCTTGAATCTCACTTTTTGTTACACTAAGAGGGTTTGGACTATAGACAAGGCTATCTGAAAATTTAGAAGTCCAAGGATAGTCAGGTCTGCTGCCTGGACAGAAGTACTAAGTAGGATGAATTATAAGTAATATGCTGGATATTTGTAGGCTTCTTAGTGCAGCTATTTCCTGTAATTGTGCTATATGCAGTTTGGGTTAAAAAATATAATGCTTTTTAGTGCAAAATATAATTTTCATTGACAAGCAAGGTTCGTAGGATAAGATTAGGTGTTTGACTTCTTTTGGTGTAAAGCACATGATCTTTACAAAGGAATTTTCTCCTCCAATATGTTGAGAGATTTAAAAGCTTTGCTTCATTGGTATACTCTTGTTTGATCTCGTTTAGTCTTGTTTCTTATCGTTATATATACTTCTTTTCATGTTGATAAAATTCCACTTTATCATAAAAGAAAACTTTGTTGGAGTACATTAGTTTACATTGAATTATATTGTCGTTCATTAAATTGTTTCAATAATAGTGAAGTTCAAGTTGAGATGGATTACATCGCTGTGCTTATGTAATATTTAGCATTTTTAACAGCAAAAATTATCTAATGAAATTCACTTTCTAGTTTTATTGATGAATAGATCTTTGAAAATACTTATGGATGTGAATCTAGTAGAAGAGGGGATTTTGAGGTTGCTCTTTGCTGCAGTATTTCTCATTGTTAACAAAAATGGAAATGATAGCGAAACTTCTGCTGCTTCAGGGTAAATTTATTTGCATGTTGCATCTCTTAGCTTGGTTATGAATCATTCATAATTTATTATATAAACCTATTTGCTAATTGTAAGACATGATGTCATCTATGTTAAATATATAGAGTAGAGGTCTATTCTGGCATTCTAATTATATATGTGAAATCACATTGGTCTTTTATCTTTTGTTTAGTTTCCTTCAGATGGCTATCTTTACGGATTTTTTGTATAAAAAAGTTGTTAGTAAGAGTGTTTCAGAATTTTGGAACTACTTGAATTTCCTTATGGCTAGTTTGTTTAGGATAGCTACATTGGATGAAAAAACTGAAATTAGGTGAGTTTTGAATGTCCCTTTAGGAATTAACCAAGTTCTTTTTCTTATTCATATTCTTTCAGATTTGTTATGCCTTCTCCTTTAGTATAGTACATTTGAAAGGAGAAAATAAATTGTTAGAAAAATTAGTGGATATAACTCAACCTTTTTGAGTTATAGGTTTTTTCATCTGATTTATGATATCTTGTTTCTTGTGGTGAATATTTAGGCTTCTTGCACTGGCTACTTCCGTTGCTAAGGGTATTAATAGTCCATATAGTGTGTCTATAAAGATTAATATAAAAAAGGCTTCTTGCTAAGGGTATTAATAGTCCCTCAAACAGATTAATTATTGATTACCGATGTTTGCCGTCAAAGAAAATATATATAGTTGGGCTAATAAGCTGAAGTGTTTAAGAAAAGAGCTAAGTGTAGTATGTCATGTTAGAACTTCACAGAACGTATCATGACTCCATCCAGTTAAAGCTTAATAATATGAGATGCAACCTATATATAATTTGTTAAAGAAAAAAGACTTGCATCAACATGGCATCCGTCTCAGAGAATTCCAATATAGTAATTTGCATCTTATACTCTTAATTGTTTGCTTCAAGAGAAGGAGAAAGATCAGTGGGTTGTTGCTTTTTATTTTGGAGCATATATACGACTATATATTGCTTCTACTACAACTTTCTTTTCGTCTCGTATCTTTCTTTCTTACTTGATTTCTACATGCATCCATCATCCGTGTATTTGCTTTTCTGCTAATCTCTCATTTCTCTCTGAGCTTTTTTAAAAGAAAAGAATACACCTTTATTTTTATTTTGTTTTCTACAGGGGCTTATGCTTTAAATTAACTTCTTTATTCACAGTCATCGAGTATAGGAGTACACTTTCTAGTTATTAAGAAGCATCACTAGTTATTAAGGAGACTCCTGTTCTAGTTCAAGACTCAGCAAAGATTAAAGAAGCACCACCAGGTTCTTTCTCTTTTTCTCCTATTAAACTTGCAGCCCCAAATCGAAAGTCACTGGAACTAGACCAGATGTTGAGGTGAGCTTCACTTGTGAATTTTTTACTCGAGATGAAGAATACACTGTATATAGATTATGTTGTCACTATTTTTTTATTTTTGTCAGAATTTGATACTTGAGAAACAGATGAAAAATGGAAAAATATAAGGAGGCAAAGAAGCCTGAGGCAGAGGATCAATTCATGACCCCACTGTTTGAATCAATGGACACAATAATGATGAATGGTTTCTGTACAGATGAAGTTCTAATTTTAGAACCTAATTAAGCAACCTTATTGTATATTTTGACTTAATTAGAGGACAATAGTTGATGTATCAATACACTTTGTTGATGTACGGTTGTTACTTGTTATTATAATAGATGTATCAGCACTTTGTTTATATTTTGAAATATATTGACTTGTTTATTTATAGTACGTTTCTTTTAGTTTGATAATACGATGAATTTATTTATATTTTAAAATATTATAAATATTCGAATACAAATTAGATAAAAATTTGTATTAAATTTATATTCATTTTGTTGTAATTGTAAAAATAAAAAAAATTATTTTACCTTACTGACGGATTTACAAATGGATTTTCTGTCTGTAATCAGAGTGTGAGATGATTTTCCAAGGTTCAAATTACAGACGAAAAATCTGTCAGAAAATCTGTCTGTAATTACAGACGGAAAATCCGTCTATAATTACAGACAGAAAATCTGTCAGAAAAATCTGTCAGTAATTACCGACAAAAAAAATGTCGGAAAGTTCGTCAGCTTTGGGAAATGGATGGAGAATTTACAGAGGGAAAATCCGTCGGTAACTGGTAAAAATTCGTCGGTAATTTTTCGACGGAAAAAAAATCCTCGGTAAATAATTTCCGACGGGGCTTTTACAAAGGGACAAAATCCGTTGGTAACCAAAAATCCATCTGTAATAAAGACTAAATCTGTCTGTAAATCTGTCTATATTAATCCATTTTCTAGTTGTGCATTTGGTTGAAGGGACACAACCTTTTAAGGATTGTGTATGTTCAAAACATTGTGTCTATTGGCTAAAGGGACACAACTCTTTAAGAATTGTGTATGTTCAAAACATTGTATCTATTGGCAATAAAAAAGACACAACCATTTGTATACGTAACTAATCATAATTGCTACGTGCAATATGTATAAATAAGTCCTTGTCCACTATTTCAGAGACAGGAGTACTAAGTGTATATTTTAATCAACTATTAAGAGATTTTCTTTGTTCAAGAGAGTTAAGAATTTCTTACTATTACTAATTAAAAAATTCTTAGGTTTCATTATTTTATCCTAGGAGAGTATTGTCATCAACCCTATAGCAACTAAGTGTGGGGACAAATATCTCTCTAAAGAAAGTGATCTAATCGTGCCCTGAAACCACTACACAAATATAAGATTTTGTCATCTTCTCATAATAATATACCCAACAATTTTTTAGAGATATTTCTTGAAGATGGCACAAGATCAAAACACTACGTTCAAGGTCATGAATCAAGAGTTCGTCAAATTAGATCGCTTTGATGGAACGAACTTCAACCGTTGGAAAGACAAGATGATGTTTCTTCTTTCAGTTCTCAATCTTGAATACGTGATTGACCCAAAGACTATACTAATTGCCAATGCCGCTGAAAATTCCACACCGAAAGAGAAAGAAAAGATTGTTCAATTGAAGAAGAAACATGATGAAGATACTTTTTCATGTCGAGGTCATATTCTCAATACTTTATTCGACCGACTCTATGATCTCTACATGTCAATTCAATCACCATTAGAGATTTGGAAATCTTTGGAAGAAAAGTACAATACCGAATGACAAGGAACAAATAAGTTTTTTTATGATGAAATATTTTGAATTTATTATGAATGATACTATGCCTGTCATGGATCAAATTCATGAATTACAAATCCTTATAAGTAGACTTCGTGATCTACAAGTGGTGATCCCTGAATCATTACAAGTTGGAGCAATTATTTCAAAATTGCCTTCATCTTGGAATGCTTATAGGAAGAAACTTTTACATCTCGGTGAGGACTTCACAATTGAGAAATTACTAAAGCATATATGTATAGAGGAGGAAACTCAAAAACATGATGTTGTGTATCTTTCTCAAATTTCTAAAGTGAATCATATTGGTGAAAACAACACCAATAAGAAGAAAAGAAAGTTCTCTAAAGATTCAAAGCAAGATAAGAAGAGACAAAGAGAGTGTTATCATTGTCACAAGAAAGGACACTATATCAAAGAATGTAGACTTCTGAAAAAGGAAGCACCAAAGACCAACTTAGTGGAAGAGAAGGATCTAATTGCTATGGTTGCAGAAAAAGTACAAAACATGCATATTGGCATGGTTACAGAAGTTAACATAGCAACACAAGGAAAATTACTTGAATGGCGGTTAGATTCAGGGGCTACTATTCACGTTTGCAACGATCGCAACCAATTCAAAACATATGAAGAAGTTAATAATAGAGAGGTCTTAATGGGCAATGACAACTCAGCCAAAGTTTATGGTCAAGGAATCGTGGAATTGAATTTTACATCTGGAAAGAAATTAAGTTTAATAAATGTACTTCATGTTCTAGATTTGAGAAAAAATTTTGTTTCTGTTAGTCTCTTGTGTAAGAAAGGATTCAAAGTTGTAATGAAATCTGATAAAGTGATCTTGCTTAAGAATGATATATTCGTAGGAAAAGGATAACGTACTGAAGGCATGTTTAAACTTAGTATTAATAAAGTGAATGTTTTATTGTATGTTGTTGATTCTTGTGATTTATGGCATAGTAGATTAGCACACTTAAATTACAAATCAATTGAATATATGCAAAAGAATAACTATATTGATCTTAGTAACAAGGATTTTAATAAGAAATGTGATATTTGCTTACAATCCAAAATTACTAAGAAACCTTTTCCTAAAGTTGAAAGAAATACACATTTATTGGAGTTGATTCATAGTGATATTTGTGAACTAAATGGCAATATTACTAAAGGAGAAAAAAGATATTTTATAACTTTTATTGATGATTGTTCTAGATTTTACTTAGGTGTATTTGCTTAGAAATAAAGATGAAGCTTTTGAAATGTTTAAGAAATATAAAATGGAAGTAGAAAATATGCATAATAAGAAAATAAAAGTTCTTCGTAGTGATCGAGGTGAAGAATATTTTTCTAATGAATTCGATCACTTTTGTGAATTACATGGTATTGTGCATTGATGAGCGGATAATTTATACCCTTTTGGCATTGTTTTTACATAGTTTTTAGTATGTTTTAATTATTTTTTATTATATTTTTATTAGTTTTTATTCAAAAATCATATTTCTGGATTTTACTATGAGTTTGTGTATTTTTCTGTGATTTCAGGTATTTTCTAACTGAAATTGAGGGACCTAAGCAAAAAAATCTGATTCAGAGGCTGAAAAAGGACTGCAAATGCTGTTGGATTCTGACCCTGCTGCACTCGAAATGAATTTTCTACAGCTACGGAATCCCAATTAGCGTGCTCTCAATTGCGTTGGAAAGTAGACATCCTGGGCTTTTCAGCAATATATAATAGTTCATACTTTGCCCGAGATTTGATGGTCCAAACTGGCGTTCAAACTCAGCCTAAAACATCTTGGCGTAAAACGCCCAAACTGGCACCAGAATTGGAGTTAAACGCCCAAATTGTCACCAAAGCTGGCGTTTAACTCCAGGAACAGCCTAAGCATGAAAAAACTTCAATGCTTAGCACAAGCACACACCAAGTGGGCCCCGGAAGTGGATTTCTGCATTATCTGCACTTAGTTACTTATTTTCTGTAATCCCTAGTAACTAGTTTAGTATAAATAGCACTTTTTACTATTGTATTCGGGGGCTATCATAGTATTGTACACATTTGGGGGCTGGCCTCACGGCCATGCCTAGATCTTTCTCTTATGTATTTTTAACGGTGGAGTTTCTACACCACATAGATTAAGGTGTGGAGCTCTGCTGTTCTTCATGAATTAATGCAATTACTACTGTTTTTCTATTCAATTCATGCCTACTTCTTCTCCAAGATATATACTCTTGTACTTAATTCAGTTAAGTCAGAATGAAGGGTTGACCCGTGACAATCACCCAATCTTTGTTACTCGCTTAGCCAAGATCCGCGTGCCTGACAACCACAAAGCGGTCTACATGATGTTCAACGTAGTCATTGGACGGCAGCCAGAGTATATTCTCTTGGATATCTAATACACGGACCGAGTCCGTGAGATTAGTATCTTCGTGGTGTAGGCTAGAATCATTAGCAGCATTCCTGGGATCCGGAAAGTCTAAACCTTGTCTGTGGTATTCCGAGTAGGATCCGGGAAGGGATGATTGTAAAGAGCTTCAAACCTGCGAATGTTGGGCGCAAGTGACAGTGTGCAAAAGGATCAATGGATCCTATTCCGACGCTAGCAGGAACCGACAGATGATTAGCCATGCAATAGCTGTACCTGGTATTTTTCATCCAAGACGAGAAATCTGACAGTTGATTAGCCGTGCAGAAACCGTAGAGGACCATTTTCACTGAGAGGATCTTACAGCTTGCCATGGAAGGAAGTAACGCATGGTTGAAAGAAGGCAATAGGAAAGCAGAGGTTCAGAAGCAACAAAGCATCTCCATACGCTTATCTGAAATTCCCACCAGTGAATTACATAAGTAACTTTATTTTATCTTATGTCTTTATTTATCTTTTAATTATTTAAACCTCATAACCATTTGAATCCGCCTGACTGAGATTTACAAGGATGACCATAGCTTGCTTCAAGCCGACAATCTCCGTGGGATCGACCCTTACTCACGTAAGGTATTACTTGGATGACCCAGTGCACTTGCTGGTTAGTTGCACCGGAGTTGTGAAAAGTGTGAATCACAATTTTATGCACCAAGTTTGTGGCGCCATTGCCGGGGATTGTTCGAGTTTGGACAACTGACGATTCATCTTGTTGCTTAGATTGGGTAATTTTATTTTATGTTTAAGCTTTATATTTTTAATTTCGAAAAAAATACAAAAAAATTTAATAAAATCATAAAAATAAAAAAAAATTTGTGTTTCTTGTTTGAGTCTAGTGTCAAATTTTAAGTTTAGTGTCAATTGCATGTTTTAATTTTTCTTTAATTTTCGAAAATATATGCATTGTGTTCTTCATTGATCTTCAAGTTGTTCTTGATGATTTTCCTTGTTTGATCTTTAAATTTTCTTGTTTTGTGTCTTTTCTTGTTTTTCTTGTGCATTTTCGAATTCATTGTGTTTAAAAGTCAAAAAGTTCTAAGTTTGGTGTCTTGCATGCCTTTCTTTTCTTAAAAAATTTCAAAAATATGTTCTTGATGTTCATCATGATCTTCAAAGTGTTCTTGGTGTTCATCTTGACATTCAAAGTGTTCTTGCATGCATTTTTGTTTTGATCTTAAATTTTTATGTTTTTGGTCTTTTTATTATTTTTCTCTCTCCTCATTAAAAATTCAAAAATAAAAAATAATATCTCTCCCTTATTTTGCTCTTAAATTTTGAAATTTTGAATTGATTGAGGCAAAAAGTTTTAAAATTTAGTTGTTTCTTGTTAGTTAAGTCAAATTTTCAATTTAAAAATTCTATCTTTTTCAAATCTTTTTCAAAATCAAATCTTTTCTCATTTTTTCTTTCATATTTTTCGAAAATTTTAAAATTTATTTTCAAAATCTTTTTCTTATTTTTATTTCATATTTTCGAAATTAATGCTAACATTAAATGTTTTGATTCAAAAAAAATTTTCAAGTTGTTACTTGCCTATCAAGAAAGGATCAATCTTTAAATTCTAGAATAATATCTTTTAGTTTCTTGTTAGTCAAGTAATCAACTTCAATTCCAAAAATCAAATCTTTTTAATTTCTTTTTCAAATCTTTTTCAAAATAAATTTCAATCATATCTTTTTCAAAACTTAATTTCAAATCCTTTTCTAACTTCTTATCTTTTCAAAATTGATTTTCAAATCTTTTTCAATTAACCACTTGATTTGTTTGTTTAATTTTAAAAAAAAAGTTTACTATTTCTTATTCTTTTCAAAATCACCTAGCACTACTTTTCTCTCTCTCTAATTTTCGAAAACTACTAACCCCTTTTTCAAAATTCTTTTTAATTAACTAATTGTTTTAAATTTTAATTTAATTTTATTTCTCTTCTTAAAATTTCAAATTCTAACTAATAATTAAAATAAAAACAAAAATATTTTTCTTTTCTTATAAATTAAAATTCGAACCCTCTCCCCCTCTCTGTGTTCGAATTTCTCCCTTCTTCATTCTACTCTTCTATTCTTCTACTCACATAAAGGAATCTCTATACTGTGACATAGAGGATTCCTCTTCTTTTCTGTTCTCTTCTTTTTCATATGAGTAGGAACAAGGATAAGAACATTCTTGTTGAAGCTGATCCTGAACCTGAAAGGACTCTAAAGAGGAAGCTAAGAGAAGCTAAAGCACAAAACTCTGGGGAGGACCTAACAGAAATTTTCGAAAAAGAAGTAGTTATGGTAGCCGAAAATAACAACAATGGTAGATATGCAAGGAAGATGCTTGGTGACTTTATTGCACCCTCTTCTGACTTCTATGGCAGAAGTATCTCAATTCCTACAATTGGAGCAAACAATTTTGAGCTTAAGCCTCAATTAGTTTCTCTAATGCAGCAGAATTGCAAGTTTCATGGACTTTCATTGGAAGATCCTCATCAGTTTTTAGCTGAATTCTTGCAAATCTGTGACACTGTTAAGACCAATGGGGTTAATCCTGAGGTCTACAGGCTTGTGCTTTTCCCCTTTGCTGTAAGAGACAGAGCTAGGACATGGTTGGTCTCACAACCTAAAGATAGCCTGAACTCTTGGGAAAAGTTGGTCAATGCCTTATTGGCCAAATTTTTTCACCTCAAAAGTTGAGCAAGCTTAGAGTGGAAGTCCAAACCTTTAGACAGAAGGAAGGTGAATCCCTCTATGAAGGTTGGGAAAGATACAAGCAATTGATCAGAAGGTGTTCTTCTGACATGTTTTCAGAATAGAGCATCTTATGTATATTCTATGATGGTCTGTCTGAATTGTCCAAGATGTCATTGGACCACTCTGCTGGTGGATCTCTTCATCTGAAGAAGACGCCTGCAGAAGCCCAGGAACTCATTGAGATGGTTGCAAATAACTAGTTCATGTACACTTCTAAAAGAAATCCTATGAATAATGGGACAACTCAGAAGAAAGGAGTTCTTGAGATTGATACTCTGAATGCCATATTGGCTCAGAACAAAATATTGACTCAGTAAGTCAATATGATTTCTCAGAGCTTAACTGGAATGCAAGCTGCATCCGGCAGTGCTAAAGAAGCCTCCTCTGAAGAAGAAGCTTATGACCCCGAGAATCCTGCAATGGAAGAGGTGAATTACATGGGAGAATCCTATGGAAACACCTATAATCCTTCATGGAGGAATCATCCAAATTTCTCATGGAAGGATCAACAGAAGACTAATCAAGGCTTCAATAATAATAATGGTGAAAGAAATAGGTTTGGCAATAGCAAGCCTTTTCCATCATCTACTGAGCAACAGACAGAGACTTCTAAGCAGAGCCTCTCTGACTTAGCAACCATAATCTCTGATTTAACTAAGACCACTCAAGGTTTCACGACTAAAACAAGGTCCTCTATTAAAAATTTAGAGGCACAAGTGGGTCAACTCAGTAAAAGAGTGACTGAAACCCTTCCTAGTACTCTCCCAAGCAATACAGAAGAGAATCCAAAAAGAGAGTGCAAGGCCATAAACACGTCCAACATGGCCGAACCTGTAGAGGAGGGAAATGCAGTGAATTCCAGTGAGGAAGACCTCAATGGGCGTTCACTGGCCACTAAGGAGTTCCCTAATGAGGAACCAAAGGAATCTGAGGCTCATATAGAGGCCATAGAGATTCCACTGAACTTATTGTTGCCATTCATGAGCTCTGATGAGTATTTTTCCTCTGAAGAGGATGAAGACATTGTTGAAGAGCAAGTTGCTCAATATCTAGGAGCAATCATGAAGCTGAATGCCAAGTTATTTGGTAATGAGACTTGGGAGGATGAACCTCCATTGCTCATTAATGAACTGAATACCTTGGTTCAACAGGAATTACCTCAGAAGAAACTGGATCCCGGAAAGTTCTTAATACCTTGCATCATAGGCACCATGACCTTTAAAAAGGCTCTGTGTGACCTTGGTTCAAGTATAAACCTCATGTCACTCTTTGTAATGGAGAAACTGGGGATCTTTGAGGTACAAGCTGCAAGAATCTCACTAAAGATGACAGACAATTCAAGAAAACAGGCTTATGGACTTGTAGAGGATGTCTTAGTGAAGGTTGAAGGCTTTTACATCCCTGCTGATTTCATAATCCTAGACACTGGAAAGGATGAAGATGAATCCATCATCCTTGGAAGACCCTTCCTAGCCACAGTAAGAGCTGTGATTGATGTGGACAGAGGAGAGTTAGTCCTTCAATTGAATGAGGACTACCTTGTGTTTAAGGTTCAAGGATCTTCTTCTGTAACCATGGAGAGAAAGCATGAAAAGCTTCTCTCAATACAGAGTTAAACAGAGTCCCCACACTCAACTTCTAAGTTTGGTGTTGGGAGGCCAACATCAAGCTCTGAGTCTCTGTGAAGCTCTCCAAGAGCTCATTGTCAAGCTATTGACATTAAAGAAGCACTTGTTGGGAGTCAACCCAATGTTATTATATTTATTTATATTCCATTGTTATTTTATGTTTTCTTTAGGTTGATGATCATGTGAAGTCATAAAAATAATTGCAAAATTAAAGCAAAATGAAAAACAGCATAAAAAATAGCACACCCTGGAGAACGAGCTTACTGGCGTTTAAACGCCAGTAAGGATAGCAGAATGGGCGTTTAACGCCCAGCCTGGTAGCATTCTGGGTGTTAAATGCCAGAATGGGCAGCACTATAGGCGTTTAACGCCAGAAAAGGCTGTCTGGCATCTGGATGGCGTTAAACGCCAGAAATGGGCAGCAGACTGGCGTTTAACGCCAGGAAGGGTAGCAAAGCTGGCGTTTAACGCCAGGAAGTGTAACAAAGCTGGCATTTAATGCCAGGAAATGTAGCAGAGCTGGAGTTAAATGCCAGGATTGGCACACAATGGGCATTTGAACGCCAGAAGGGTGCAGGGAACAGACTTCCTTGACACCTCAAGATCTGTGGACCCCACAGGATCCTCACCTACCCCACCTCTTCTTCTCTCCTCTTCACACCTTTTCATAACACTCTTCCCCAAATACCCTTCACCTATCAAATCTTACCCTCTTCTCCATAATCTCTTCACCATTCACATCCATCCATCATAAACCCCACCTACTTCACCATTCAAATTCAAACCATTCCCCTCCCAAACCCACCCCTTCTAACATTCATTCCCTCTCTCTCTTACTCTATAAATACCCCCTCCTTACCACCTTCCATTTCACACATCATACACAATACACCCCCTTGGCCGAACCCTCTCCTCACCTCCATCTCCTCCATTTCTTCTTCTTCTACTCATTTCTTTCTTCTTTTGCTCGAGGACGAGCAACCCTTCTAAGTTTGGTGTGGAAAAAGAACTGCTTTTTTATTTTTCCATAACCATTAATGGCACCTAAGGCCAGAGAAACCTCTAGAAAGAGGAAGGGGAAAGCAATTGCTTCCACCTCCAAGTCATGGGAGATGGAGAGATTCATCTCAAAGGTCCATCACGATCACTTTTATGAATTTGTGGCCAAGAAAAAGGTGATCCCCGTGGTCCCCTTCATGCTCAAAAAGAGTGAATACCCAGAGATCCTCATTCTTTCACTAGAAGAGTCAACTTTGATCAAAGGTTGGACCAAGTCCTTAGGGACATTTGTATGGAAGGAGCTCAATGGAAGAGAGACTCAAGAGGCAAGCCGGTTCAACTAAGAAGGCTTGACCTCAAACCCGTGGCTAGGGGATGGTTGGAGTTCATCCAACGCTCTATCATTCCTACTAGCAACCAGTCTGAAGTTACAATAAATCGGGCTATCATGATTCATAGTATCATGAATGGAGAGGAAGTAGAAGTTCATGAGATCATATCCCTAGAACTCTACAAGGTGGCGGACAAGCCCTCTACTTTGGCAAGATTAGCCTTCCCTCATCTCATCTGTACCCTATGCAATTCAGCTGGAATTGCCATAGAGGGAGACATCCTCATTGAAGGAGACAAGCCCATCACTAAGAAAAGGATGGAGCAAATAAGAGAGCCCACTCATGGACCTCAACAAGAGCATGAGAAAGTTCCTCATCATGAAATCCCTGAGATGCCTCAAGGGATGCACTTTCCTCCACACAATTATTGGGAGCAAATCAACACCTCCTTAGGAGAATTGAGTTCCAACATGGGACAACTAAGGATGGAGCACCAAGAGCATTCCATCATCCTCCATGAAATTAGAGAGGACCAAAGAGCCATGAGGGAGGAGCAACAAAGGCAAGGAAGAGATATAGAAGAGCTCAAGCACTCCATAAGATCTCCAAGAGGAAGAACTAGCCGCCATCACTAAGGTGGACCCGTTCTTTAATTTCTTTGTTCTTATTTTTTCTGTTTTTCGATTTACATGCTTTATGTTTTATCTATGTTTGTGTTTTTATTACATGATCATTAGTGTCTAGTGTCTATGTCTGAAAGCTATGAATGTCCTATGAATCCTTCACCTTTCTCTAATGAAAAATGTTTTTTGAAAAAGAAAAAGAAGTACATGAATTTTGAATTACATCTTGAAAAAACTCTAATTATTTTGATGTGGTGGAAATACTTTTGTTTTTTGAATGAATGCTTGAACAGTGCATATTTTTGATATTGTTGTTTATGAATGTTAAAATTGTTGGCTCTTGAAAGAATGATGAAAAAGGAGAAATGTTATTGATAATCTGAAAAATCATAAAATTGATTCTTGAAGCAATAAAAAGCAGTGAAAAGCATGCAGAAAAAAAAAAGTGGCAAAAAAAATAAAGAAAGAAAAAGAAAAAGCAAGCAGAAAAAGCCAAAAGCCCTTTAAACCAAAAGGCAAGGGTAAAATAAAAAGGATCCAAGGATTTGAGCATTAATGGATAGGAGGGCCCAAAAGAATAAAATCCTGGCCTAAGCGGCTAAACCAAGCTGTCCCTAACCATGTGCTTGTAGCGTGAAGGTGTCAAGTGAAAGCTTGAGACTGAGCGGTTAAAGTCGTGGTCCAAAGCAAAAAGAGTGTGCTTAAGAGCTCTGGGCACCTCTAACTGGGGACTCTAGCAAAGCTGAGTCACAATCTGAAAAGGTTCACCCAGTCATATGTCTGTGGCATTTATGTATCCGGTGGTAATACTGGAAAACAAAATGCTTAGGGTCACGGCCAAGACTCATAAAGTAGCTGTGTTCAAGAATCAACATATTGAAATAGGAGAATCAATAACACTATCTGAATTCTGAGTTCCTATTGATGCCAATCATTATGAACTTCAAAGGATAAAGTGAGATGCCAAAACTGTTCAGAAGCAGAAAGCCACTAGCCCCGCTCATCTAAATTGGAAATCAGCTTCATTGATATTTGGAATTCATTGTATATTCTCTTCTTTTTATCCTATTTTATTTTTAGTTGCTTGGGGACAAGCAATAATTTAAGTTTGGTGTTGTGATGAGCGGATAATTTATACCCTTTTTGGCATTGTTTTTACATAGTTTTTAGTATGTTTTAATTACTTTTTATTATATTTTTACTAGTTTTATTCAAAAATCACATTTCTAGATTTTACTATGAGTTTGTGTGTTTTTCTGTGATTTTAGGTATTTTCTGACTGAAATTGAGGGACTTGAGCAAAAAAATCTGATTCAGAGGCTGAAAAAGGAATGCAGATGCTGTTAGATTCTGACCCTGTTGCACTCGAAATAGATTTTCTGGAGCTACAGAAGCCCAATTGGCGCACTCTTAATTGCGTTGGAAAGTAGACATCCTGGGCTTTTTAGTAATATATAATTGTCCATACTTTGCCTGAGATTTAATAGCCCAAACTGGCGTTCAAAGTCAGCCTAAAACATCTTGGTGTAAAACGCCCAAACTGGCACCAGAATTGGAGTTAAACGCCCAAACTGTCACCAAAGCTGGCGTTTAACTCCAGGAATAGCCTAAGCACGAAAAAGCTTCAATGCTCAGCCCCAGCACACACCAAGTGGGCTCCGGAAGTGGATTTCTGCATTATCTGCACTTAGTTACTTATTTTCTGTAATCCCTAGTAACTAGTTTAGTATAAATAGCACTTTTTACTATTGTATTCGGGGGCTATCATAGTATTGTACACGTTTGGGGGCTGGCCTCACGGTCGTGCCTAGACCTTTCTCTTATGTATTTTCAACGGTGGAGTTTCTACATCCCATAGATTAAGGTGTGGAGCTCTGCTGTTCTTCATGAATTAATGCAATTACTACTATTTTTCTATTCAATTCACGCCTACTTCTTCTCCAAGATATACTCTTGTACTTAATTCAGTTAAGTCAGAATGAAGGGGTGACCCGTGACAATCACCCAATCTTCGTTACTCGCTTAGCCAAGATCCGCATGCCTGACAACCACAAAGTGGTCTATATGATGTTCAACGTAGTCATTGGACTACAGCCAGAGTATATTCTCTTGGATATCTAATACACGGACCGAGTCCGTGAGATTAGTATCTTCGTGGTATAGGCTAGAATCATTGGCAGCATTCTTGGGATCCGGAAAGTCTAAACATTGTCTGTGGTATTCTGAGTAGGATTCGGGAAGGGATGACTGTAAAGAGCTTCAAACCTGCGAATGCTGGGCGCAAGTGATAGTGTGAAAAAGGATCAATGGATCTTATTCCGACACTAGCGGGAACCGACAGATGATTAGCCATGCGGTAGCTGTACCTGGTATTTTTCATCCGAAACGAGAAATCTGACAGTTGATTAGCCGTGCAGAAACCGTAGATGACCATTTTCACTGAGAGGATCTTACAGCTTGCCATGGAAGGAAGTAATGCATGGTTGGAAGAAGGCAATAGGAAAGCAGAGGTTTAGAAGCAACAAAGCATCTCCATACGCTTATCTGAAATTCCCACCAGTGAATTACATAAGTAACTTTATTTTATTTTATGTTTTTATTTATCTTTTAATTATTCAAACCTCATAACCATTTGAATCCGCCTGACTGAGATTTACAAGGATGACCATAGCTTGCTTCAAGCCGACAATCTCCGTGGGATCGACCCTTACTCACGTAAGGTATTACTTGGACGACCCAGTGCACTTGCTGGTTAGTTGCACCGGAGTTGTGAAAAGTGTGAATCACAATTTCGTGCACCATGCATGAATCTTCCACTCCATATACTCCGCAACAAAATTATTTGGCGGAAAGAAAAAATCGTACCTTAGTGGATATGGTTAATTCAATGTTACTAAATGCTAAATTGCCTTACAATTTGTGGGGTGAAGCATTATTGACATCATGTCATATCCATAATAGGATATCATCAAGACATAGAAAGGTTTCTCCTTATGAAATTTGGAAAGGAAGGAAACTTAATTTAAATTATCTTAAAGTGTGGGGGTGTTTAGCCTTTTATCGAGTTCATGATCAAAAGAGAACCAAATTTGGGCCAAGAGCCATAAAAGGGACTTTTATAGGATATGCTCAAAATTGTAAAGCATATAGAATATTAGACTTAGTGTCTAATGTAGTTGTTGAATCAAGAGAAGTAGAATTTATTGAAAATAAATTTATCAATGATTCAACTTCTAATTCGGAGTATCCCCAAAATGATACTAATATTTCACAAAAAATAAATAATCAAAATAATAAATGTCTAAGCGACAAAGAGTTGATTGAACCAAGGAAGAGCTTGAGAGTAAGAAAAAAAAAGGACTTGGGTCCAGATTTTATTTCTTCTCAGGCTATCACCTTTTTAGTAGAAGGAACTAGGAATTCTGTAACAAACAAGATTCCTATTATTATGAACATAGAGGGTGATCCTCAAACATTCAAAGAAGCTATGGCTTCAAGGGATTCTATTTTTTGGAAAGAAGCAATAATTAATGAAATGGACTCAATATTATCTAACAATACTTGGGTCTTGGTTGATTTGCCTCCAAGATCAAAGCCTATAAGATGTAAGTGGGTATTTAGAAGAAAGTATAACACTGATGGTTCATTACAAACCTTTAAAGCAAGGTTAGTGACTAAGGGATTTAGACAACAAGAAGGTCTAGACTATTTTGATACCTACACACCTGTGGCAAGAATGACTTCTATTAGGGCTCTTATAGCATTAGCATCCATACATAAGCTTCATATACATCAAATGGATGTTAAAACGACTTTTCTAAATGGAGATCTTAATGAAGAAATCTATATGGAGCAACCGGAAGGCTATGTGCTACCCAGAAATGAAAAGAAAGTTTGCAAATTAATTAAGTCTTTGTTTGGGCTAAAACAAGAGCCTAACAATGGCATGAGAAGTTTGATTTAGTGGTGTTATCAAATGGCTTCTCACATAATAGTGCGGATAAATGTATTTACTCAAAATTTACTAAAGATTATGGAGTAATCATTTGTTTATATGTTGATGATATGTTAATCATCGGAACAAATTTAGAAGGAATTCGAATAACGAAGGAGTGTCTAACTTCTAAATTCAAGATGAAGGATTTGAATGAAGTTGATACAATATTAGGCATAAACGTGCATAAGAATGAAGTTGGCTTTACTTTAAGTCAATCTCATTATATCAAAAAGGTATTGAAAAAGTTTGATCATCTCACAATTAAAGAATCCAATACGTCGTATGATCCTAAACTTAAATTAGAAGGAAACATGGGAAGACCTATAGCACAATTAGAATATGCTAGTGCTATAGGAAGTTTAATGTATGCAATGCATTGTACTAGACCTGATATAGCATTTGTTGTGTGCAAATTATCAAGGTTTACAGGAAAGCCTAGCAATCAACATTGGAAAGCTATAACAAGAGTTCTTGGTTATCTCAAGAAAATTATAAACTTGGGATTACATTATAGTAATTATCCCGTAGTTTTAGAAGGTTATTCTGACACAAGTTGGATTACAAATCTTAGTGACAACAAATCCACTTCAGGATGGATTTTCACCATAGATGGTGGAGCAATAAGTTGGGGCTCAAAGAAACAAACATGTATTACACATTCTACTATGGAGGCTGAGTTTGTAGCTTTATCAGCCGCAGGTAAAGAAGCAGAATGGTTAAAAAATTTGTTATATGATATAAAGCTGTGGCCAGAGCAGATGACAGCCATTTCAATTTTCTGTAATAGTGAATCAACCATGTCTCGAGCATATAATAAGGTTTATAGTGGAAAGTCTAGACATATAAGTTTGAGACATGAGTTTGTGAGGCAACTAATAGATGATGGTGTAATTACCATCACTTATGTAAGATCTCAAGGAAATTTAGCAGACCCTTTGACTAAAGGTTTGTCAAGGGATAAAATCAAAGAGACTACTGCTAAAATGGGATTAAAACCTATTATTGCTAAATGATGGGAACCCAACCTTATTCTAGTAGACCACTAGTTTCAAGGTTTAATGGGTAATAATAAGTTATTTAGCAATTGGAGCACTAAAGTATAGGATTTAGTGCTATTTACAAAAAATTAGGAGGGTGAGTTTAAACTCTTAATGAAATGATAATATTATCTATCAAAAGATTCCACCTATATGAATATAAGAGTGGTGCCGCTCTAATCGAGAATTTTAGAGGTTTTATTCTCGTAAATATTCATGAAACTAGGATAAGCACAAGGCCATATAAGTGCTTAAAATTGTAAACTCTTGAACTTGGAGGGTATAGGTAATGTATGTGATTTTTGGTACTAGCATATAGAGTATAGGTTTAATCGATTAGACACCTATTACTTCGTTAAAACTTTAAAATTTACACTAAAAGAATGTTTAATCTTAGTGACACATTCTTTATGCATATACTTGTATGACATTTAAATTTGTAAATAGTGGGGGATTAAAGGGTATTTACAAATTTGATTAATTAATATTATTAATATTATTGATATTATTATTAATATTAATAAACGGTTACTAACCGTTTAGCACCATTTGGTTGAAGGGACACAACCTTTTAAGGATTGTGTATGTTCAAAACATTGTATTTATTGGCTAAAAGAACACAACTCTTTAAGAATTATGTATGTTCAAAATATTGTATCTATTGGCAATAGAAAATACACAACCATTTGTATACGTAACTAATCATAATTGCTAATACGTGCAATATGTATAAATAAGTCCTTGTCCA
Organism: Arachis hypogaea; assembly: GCF_003086295.3. Taxonomy (NCBI): domain Eukaryota; kingdom Viridiplantae; phylum Streptophyta; class Magnoliopsida; order Fabales; family Fabaceae; genus Arachis; species Arachis hypogaea. The sequence continues at coordinate 103,803,825 of NC_092050.1, forward strand.
CTATTTCAGAGACAGAAGTACTAAATGTACATTTTAATCAACTATTAAGAGATTTTTTTTTGTTCAAAAGAGTTGAGAATTTCTTATTATTGCTAATTAATAAATTTTTAGGTTTCATTATATCCTATGAGAGTATTGTCATCAACCTTATAGCAACTAAATGGAGGGACAAATATCTCTCTAAAAAAAGCGATCTAATCGTACCTTAAAATCACCACACAAATATAAGATTTTATCATCTTCTCGTAATAATATAACCAACACAAACATATAATTTTCACCTGCATCGTTTTAGGGTACAATAATTTAATAATAAGAATTGAGGAACAAGGTAATTCGTTGTAACTAAAACGAATTAATATGAAAGATTTAGCTTGGTGGAGAATCGCTTGAGTAATTCATTGTAGAAAACAATGAATCAGTACGACTAAAATTGTTACCTTTTGAAATGAGTATAACTAAAATAACGACTACAGTTTTTTTTTTTTTTTTTTTTTACCAAAGATAGAAAATTCGAACCCGCAACCTCTTAATTGAGTATGGGGAGACTATGTCATTTGAGTTATAACTCATTGACAAATGACGACTACAGTTAAAATAATGAATACTATAAAAATATATTTATTTTTTAAAAAAATATTTAGAATAAAAAAATTTTAATTTTATAAAAATTCTTACAATAATTATAAAAAATTAGTTATACTTGTTACAAGATGTAATTTTGTGATGATTACAATAAAAAAATTTTAAACTTTATAAAAATACTTATAATAGTTATAAATAATGTTTATAATTAAAATTCTTAATGTTTATAAAAATAATTTCATGTTGTATTGGCAACCAAATAAGCATACACCAGATAAGTAACATAATAGATTAAAACTACAAAATTTATAATATGAAAATATAGTTATTAATAAGTTAACCATAGATAAAACTAATAAAACTACTTATATATTTTTTATTACCGGAAACTTTACAATCTTAAAATGAACTTGTTTGTTTGCATTTTTATTTAAAGTGTTTTCTGTTCTTTAGTAATATTTTTCTAAAACAATAAACAGAAAATATAATTTTTAATTCTATTTTACGTTTTTATTCCTCATCATAAAATTCTAAAACGATAAAATCAAAATACAAATCAAGTAGACTTTTACATTTTTTTTACAAAAATTTTTATTTTTGAATCCTATACGAGTGTTAATTTTTAATCTATACCATCAATATTGTTAAAAAAATTTAAAATCTTATCTTTTCTATGTATATAAGATTTTACTTTTGTTGTGTTAACAAGAAATAAAATAAAAATAAGATTAATTAGGTAATGTCACTAGAATATAAAAATATAAAAAAATGGTAGTGTTAAAGCTTATATATTTTGGAAGGATATATAAGATTAATAATATAAAGTAAACCTCACTTTAATAATATAATAATTTTGAAAAATGAAAATAGCATATATAATTTTAACATAATTTATGAAAATATGAAACGACGCCAAAAAAAAATCTTCCTTTCTGCGTTTACAATAAAGATATTCTAAACTATTAGGTTATGTAATTATTATTAATCAAATTAAACTTTGAATTGGTCAAATATATTCATTTTTACTTTCAGAAGCAGTTTTGCAAACTAGAAGTAACAACACAGAATCATACTGGAAGATATGCTTGAAAAAGAAGGGTTTATCTTTTATTTCTTTTTCCAATCAAATAACCATTTTAAAAGTAAGGGGTTTACTAACCTATGTCCTAAAAATATATGTTAAGGACATCATAAAAAAATATTTAACCAAAAGTTATTGAAAAATATATTTTTTCATATTTTTAATACATTAAAAATTTAAAAATTTTCTTTTATTGCACTCTTTAACATGTTATTTAGAGAAAAACACTATTATTTAGAGAAACTATGTTGTCTTTGGGGTATGTTTAAAATGAGTACAATAATTATGTGTTTATTGGATATGTCACATTTATATAGACCATTAGATTTTATTAAATAAAAATTAAAGACTAAAATAAAAGAAGAATATTGATAGATTCTAATAAATACAAAATATCCTAATACGTAAATAAATATTTTAAATAATTGAATAAAAAATAATTAAATATACAATACTTTAAATGACAACAAAATCTTTTATTCTTAAATAATTAAATAAAAAATATATAAATACAAAAGTATGAGTATTTTTTATTTAATAAGATTATTTATTATGAAAAAAAATTTTATGATAATAAAAAATTATATTAAAATAAAATTTTAACCTGTAACATAAAAATATAAAATAATTAAAATTTTATTTTATATTAATTGACAAATAATTATATTATTATATTCAAAATTTATTAACTAACTAATTTTGTTAAAGATATTATTATATAATATAATTTTTTATCAAAATATTTCAAAAATATAATTTATTTAAAATATTATATATAATATATCAAAATATTAACCTTTTCACTTTTTTATTTTTTAAAAAAAAAACAGAATAAATAATATAATTCTAAATACATGCTTATCACATTATATATTTACTTATATTAGTAAGACCTAAACTAATCAAACTCATGTAATTAAAAATATAAAACATATAAATACAAAAATAAATATTTTTATTTATTAAAATTAATTATTTTACAAAAAAAATTTATAATATTAAAAAATTATATTAAAATAATATTTTAAACTACAACATAAAAATATAAAATAATTATATTTTATTTTATATTACTTGATAAATAATTAGATTATTATATTCAATACTTATTAACTAAATACTTTTGTTAAAAATATTATTATATAATATAATTTTTTATCAAATATTTGTCAAAAGATAATTCATTTAAAATATTATATATAATATATGAAAATATTTTTTTTTAATTTTTTTAAAAAAATTAAATATATATATATATATATATATATATATATATATGTATGTATGTATGTATATAATAGTAACTGATATAGAATTGGTATATATTCTTTTATTCTTTAGCCTTTCTAATATATATGTAAATAATAATTTAAAATTATATATTTATAATAAGATCATTTTTTTATTTTTATTATTTTTAAGTACTTTTTTATTATTTTAGTTAAATTTTTTATACTCTAACTTGACCAAGATACATGGGGGTAAGTAGAGGCCTGACCCAGCTTTTTTTAAAAAAAAAATAGTAGTCACTAGTCAGAAGTCCAACCCAACCCAAATAAAATATTAAATTTTTTTAAATCCCTAAAACTAGAGTTAAATCTCAATTTGGCCCTTAAAATTTGGCCTGATACTCAAAATAATCTCCACAATTTTATTGGTCCCGATTAGAACCCCAAATTTACAATTGTGGCTCCAGCTTGTCCCTGCGATCATCTCCGTCACCTGAATGCTGATCTAGCGCAATTGCATAACATGGTGGACATTACTTAAACGACGGCGCATTGGTTTCGCGCGCAAACCCTTTGGAAACCACTTAGTGTAACGGTGTTCTTGATGTTTGGCAACTTATGATCATCGTAGTGGAAAGAAAAAAAGTTTTAACCCACAAAAGACTGAAACGACGTAATTTCCAAAAGGTTTGGGCGCGAAACTAATGTGCCGTCATTTAAGTAGTGTCCACTGTGTCATGCAATTGCATCAAATCAGCATTCTGGTGATGGAGATGATTGCAGGGACAAATTGGAGCCACAATTACAAATTTAGGGGTTCTAATTGGGGCCAACGAAATTATAGGGGTCATTTTGAGTATTGGGCTAAATTTCAGGGGCCAAATTGAGATTTAACTCCGTAAAACTAATTTTCTCTCTTCACGTTTCCTATTCTTTCTTAATCCTTTTGTTTTCTAACAAGTCACGCAGCGTCCTCACTGGGTCATGTCACTTCCATTGCTTAGTCTCTAGTGAAGTTTTCAAATTTCAATCATATTCATATTAATTAAAGCAATGTATTTATTTTATTTTTCACTTCTTTTATATAATTACATAAAATTATTAATTAACAAAGTACATTGTTTTATTATGAAACAATATAATTTTTTTTTTGTATTTACATAGACAAATTTTTTACTTATTTTTAAGATTTATTCTCTCTTATTTTTTATTTTATTTTTTAATGAAATTGATAGTGATTTAGTGAAAAAATTATTATTATTATTATTGATGTTTAATTAATAAAATATACTTAGACTTTGTTTATTCATGTAAGTATATAATTATTTGAGTTTTTTTTTCAGGTAAAAAGAAACTAGAACATTTTATGATGAAAAAGCAAAGTAAAATTGATGCAATTTTTAAGAGAAAAGTTACTGATAATGTTGGAGATCAAACAAGTCAACCCTCTAATCCTATTTCATAAGAAAGTCAAGTAAGTGAGCTCTCTAATCTTACTCAAAATACACATCAACATGAAACCAAAGTACCAAGATTAGAAAGAGATGTTGATATCTCTTTACTAGAAAGGGATCCAGGAAAGCGACGTCCAATTTGGTAGTATAATGTCAATGAACGTGATAAGATTCGTAGAGCATACATAATAGCTGGGCCATACCAACCAACAAATATTAGCTATCCAGCTTCTGGTAATAACAATCACCGTCGATATTTTCAATCTTCTTGGTTTAAGAAATTTTCAAGTTGGTTATAATATTCACTAGAAAAAGATGCTGCTTATTGTTTGCCTTATTACTTGTTTGGTAAACATTATATTGCTCGCAATGATGGAAAAAATACATTTTCAGAGTTAGAATTTAGTAACTGGAAGAAAGTAAACAATGGGATAAATTGTGCATTTGTATGTCACGAGGGTTCTATTCCTAATTCTCCCCATAATTTATGTGTGAAATATTGTGATGATTTAATGGCTCAATCTAAGCATATAGACAAAATTTTTGATAGGCATAGTGATGAAACTATTGCAAATAACCGTTTAAGGTTGAAGACATCTATTAATACTATTCGATGGCTTGCATTTCAAGCATGTGCATTTAAAGGCGATGATGAAAGTTCTGGATCTTTGAATAGGGAAAATTTGATTGAATTAATTAAACTTTTAACTTCCTGTAATCAGAATGTTAATAATGTTGTCCTTGAAAATGCTCCTGGAAATGCTCAATATATATCTCCTGGTGTTCAAAAAGATATATTGCATATCTTTGCTAGAAAAGTGCGTGCAACAATTCGAGAAGAAATTGGTGATTCTAAATTTTGTATAATTATTGATGAAGCAAGAGATGAATCAAAACGAGAACAAATGTCTGTGGTTTTGAGATTTGTAGACAAGCACGGTTGGGTTCAAGAAAGATTTTTTGATCTTATACATGTTTCTGATATATGTTCTTTGACATTGAAAACAGAAATTTCATCAGTTCTTTCTCGTCATAATCTTGATGTCCAAAATCTTAGGGGACAAGGTACGATGGAGCTAGTAATATGCGCGGTGAATGGAATGGATTGCAAGCTCTATTTTTGAAAGATTGCCCTTTTGCTTATTACATTCATTGTCTTGCTCATCGATTACAATCAGCACTTGTTTCTGCAGCCAAAGAAGTTTGTTATGTTCATCAATTCTTTTCAAAACTTACACTAATTGTGAATGTTGTGACTGTTTCTCCTAAACGTCATGATCAGTTAAGGGTTGCTCAAGCAAATAATGTTACAAACTTAATTGCCAATGATAAAATTGTGATAGGTAGTGGACTTAACCAAATTGGTACTTTGCAAAGAGCTGGAGATACTAGATGAGGGTCTCATTTGAATTCTGTACGTAGCTTGTTATGTATGTTTGATGCTACTTGTGAAGTTCTTGAAAAAAGCATCGAAGAAGGTAATTTCTCCACTCGTGGTGATGCTAGTGCTGCTTATGATGCTATCACATCCTTTGAATTTGTCTTTATTTTGTATTTGATGAGAAATATTTTGGAAGTTAATCATGATCTTTGTCAAGCTTTGCAACGAAAAAATCAAGACATATTGAATGCTTTAACTCTGGTTTCTACTACGAAGACTTTAATCCAAAGAATGAGAGAATCAAGCTGGGAGGCTTTCATAAAAGAAGTTATATTATTTTGTGAGAAACATGAAGTTGAAGTTCCTGATATGAAAGCAATGCATATTCCTACAAGAGGCTGAACTCGCAAAATTGTTGATCAAATTTCAGTAGAGCATCATTACGGTGTTAATTTATTTCTGGCTGTAATTGATACACAATTACAAGAGATTAATGGAAGATTCAATGATAATATGGTGGAATTGCTTACTTTAAGTTCAACTTTAGATCTCAGAGATAATTATAAGTTCTTCAGCGTCAACAAAGTATGTGAATTAGTAGAACGATTTTATCCAGGTGACTTCAGTGACCAAGAGAAATTTCACATTAGAATGCAAGCTCAACATTATGAACTTGATGTTCCTAATCATGTTGAATTAACTAACTTGTGCACAATTTCAGAGTTATGTCAAGGATTAACGAAGACAGGAAAGTCTTTAAGATATCCTTTGATTGATCATTTGATTCGCTTGATATTAACTCTCCCTGTTTCAACTGCTACAATTGAGAGATCTTTTTTAACTATGAATATTGTGAAGAATAGACTCAGAAACAAAATGGAAGATGAATTGCTTGCTAATTGTCTTTTGATTTACATTGAGAAGAAGATTGCTGAAAGATTTGACACAGATTCTATTATCGATGAATTTTATGATATGAAGAATCAACGTGTACCACTTCGTTAGTAAAAAGTACACTTTTTTTGTATGTTAAATATATATTCTCTATCAGTATATTTTTGTAATGCATCTTACATTATAATTTATTTGTATATAATTTTTATTATATAGAAAAACTTATATCAAATAATTCATCAAATTAATTTTTATGTGAATAAGGAAATTCAAATTTTTGGACTAATAAAATTCGAGAGTATGTTCCTCATATAACTTTCTTGAGTATTATTGGCTACAAGCCTACAACAATATTCTTTTTTTTCTATATCTTTTCCAAATATACATATATATATAGGGACGAATCCAAGAATATTATTATGGGGGGCAATAATATATATAATATTTTTTATTATATATATATATATATATATATATATATATATATATATATATATAATTTTATCAACGCTTAAAAAGTGGTGCTAAAATTGAAATAATATTTTTTCAATTTAAAATTAAAAATAAAAAATTATCAAAATATATATAAATAGAAAATAATTTTTTAATATTATAAAATAATTTGCATAATAATTAATTTTAATAAATAAAAAATATTTATGTTTTTTGTATTTATATGTGTTATATTTTTAATTACGTAAGCTTGATTAATTTAGGTCTTACTAATATAAGTAAATATATAATGTGATAGACATGTATTTAAAATTATATTATTTATTCTGTTTTTTTAAATTGAAAAAAATAAAAAGGTTAATATTTTCATGTATTATATATAATATATATTTTAAATAAATTATATTTTTGAAATATTTTGATGAAAAATTATATTATATAATAATTTTTTTACCAAAGATAGAGAAACTCGAACTCGCGACCTCTTAGATGACTATAGGGAGACTATGCCATTTGAGCTATAACTCATTAACATATTATATAATAATATCTTTAACAAAATTAGTTAATTAATAAATTTTAAATATAATAATTTAATTATTTGTCAAGTAATATAAAATAAAATTTTATTTATCTTATCTTTTTATGTTATGTTTAAAATTTTATTTTAATATAATTTTTTAAAATTATAAAATTTCTTGTATAATAAATAATCATATTGAATAAAAAATATTCATATTTTTGTATTTATATGTTTTTTATTTAATTATTTAAGAATAAAAGATTCTGTTGCCATTTAAAGTATTGTCATTTAAAGTATTTATTTATGTACTAGGATATTTTGTATTTATCAGAGTCTATCAATATTCTTCTTTCATATTAGCCTTTGATTTTCATTTAATAAAATCTAATGGTCTATATAAATATGGCGCATCCAATAAACACATAATTGTTGTGCTCATTTTAGAGATATGATAACAACATCACATACTCTAAAATCTAAATTAGGCACTAATACACTTAGCTTCCTAATTCATTGATGGTGCAGAATCACTAAACCAGTCTAATTTCAATGTAAGGCTTGCAAATTGGTGCGACTAGAATGAAGAATGCTCATCCAACTAAACTGCAATGCAATTTCCTCATCGTCCAATTAAAAGTTCGAATCCTTGAATTATTAATCACCCAAAAATGGGTGAATCAGATGCATTGCACTCCAAAAAGAGTGTCACAAATTAGGCATCTCTCTTGCTCAACGTTTCCTATAAATTGCATCGCCAATCAATCAACTATCAAACCAAAAAAAAAAATAAAAAATAAAAATCATATCCAAAATAAAAAAAAATTCCCAAAAAAAAAATTAAAATAAGGAGGAAAATGGCCACAAAACCAAGAAACTCCAACACTAAGGTGTCTCTCATGGTCATGGTTACAATAATCCTAACAACATCCAATGTTGTTCTGTGTGATGATAAGACTCCAGTTCCAACTGACAGGGGACAACTGGAATCATGGTTCAACCAAAATGTGGGTCCATTGGAACAAAGAAAGAGCACTTTGGACCCTGCTCTTGTGGCGGCCGAGCAAGGTCCTAAAGTCATTAAGGTAATGCAAGACGGTAGCGGCGATTTCAAGACCATCACCGACGCCGTCAATAGCGTCCCTTCCGGGAATGCCAAGCGGGTGATAATCTCCATAGGTGCTGGGAATTACAATGAGAAGATCAAGATTGAAAGGACCAAGAATTTCATCACGTTTTATGGCGCACCTGGAGGGAACTTACCAACCTTGTCCTATGGTGGCACTGCACAACAATATGGCACTGTTGACAGTGCTACGCTGATTGTTGAATCTGATTATTTCGTCGCTGCTAACATCCAAATCTCGGTTAGAATATTTAATCTGCATTTAGGGTATCATTGGTTTAGATTGGGTAAAAACATTTTGTACACGAGTTCAATGTGTGAATCTACATCATACACACATTTCATTTAGAGTAAAATATTTTTTTTTAACCATAAAACTTAAAAACACTGAAAAATTTTAATATAAACGAACTGAACTCGTTTTTACCTATGAAAGATGATTTATATTGACAATATTCTAAACTTTCATAGGTAAAAATAACAAATTTTCATCTTTTATATGCATAAAGTTAGTTTTATTTATAAAAGCTTTTGTCCTAATTTTGCCCTCCAACCAAACATATCCAACACTTATAATCATTTCAATTTTACCCTTTTTATAGGTGATTTACTTATTATGTTTTGATGATCATTTTATTGTTTGTGAAATTGGTTGTATACACAGAATACTGCACCAAGACCTGATGGAAAGAGGCCTGGAGCACAAGCAGTAGCATTGAGAATTTCAGGAGACAAAGCAACGTTTTATAATTGCAAGGTGTTGGGATTCCAAGACACAATCTGTGACGATAGACATAGGCATTTTTTCAAAAATTGCTTAGTTCAAGGCACCGTCGATTTTATTTTCGGAAGCGGGAGGTCATTGTACCTGGTAAATATAATAATGACTATAATAACTCTGTTTTTCTATATGAAAATGGGAATTCACCTTCATGAAATTACTTTAGAAAATGTTTTACTTTTTTAACAACAAAATGTTAAAATATGTTTAAAGAAATACTAGTAGGTCATCAGAATTTATTGTTTTTATCTATTAGATAGCTATCAATGTTTAAAAAGTATGGAATGAAATATGTTGTTAAATTACTAAACTAAAAAAATTGAGTTGATGGCTAAATGATTATTGAAAATAATAAATTCTAATTATCTCCTAATATTTTTGATATATTAATACTTTTATATGCAAAAAAAAAAAAAACAATAATTTAAAATTGAAGTAATAGTAAACATGTAAAAATAAGGCTAAATTTTTTTTAATATTGGTCAAAGATGTACTAGATTATTAGATTTTATGTGAGTTTTATTCTATTCTAAGAAAAAATTTTTACTTTTTAAAAGACACAAAATGACGCTAACATTTTTGTTTAAAGTTTTTTTAGTTAGTTAAAAAAACGCATTGACGTTTTTATTAAAAAATATATTTTTTTAAAATTTTACAGTGGCTACGGCATTGCCGTTGTTTTTATTTTTTTTTTAATTATTAAAATAGAGAATGGTGTCGCTCTTTTATTATTTTAACAAATTTAAAAAATTAAAATTCTCGATATAACACACAATAGAAGGGTAACATATTTGGGAATAATATGATTCCAATATTTAAAAAAATTTCTAAAAATAACGGTAACAATAATAAAGAAGTTTGAAACTTTGGAATTATGGTACATGTTTTTTAACGATATTTGACAAAATCTTAATCTCTTTTTTGAATAATTATGTTTTAATGCATTCCGTTATAAGCAAGAAGTTATTTATTAGTTAAAGCATTCTAATCATCAAATAATATCTAACTACTAAGCATGCACAAGCACAACATGTCTCAAGAATATAGCCTCGAAAGTAATTAATTATATGTGTAGACAATTTTTTTAGACACAGAAATATAAGAGCACCCTTTCTAATCTTGGAATGCAGAACACGGAGTTGAGGGTTCTTGGGGACAGTGGAATGACAGTGATAGTGGCACAAGCAAGAACAATGGACTCACAGGACACAGCCTACGCATTTGTGCATTGCGACGTTACCGGAACAGGGACTGGCTCTTACTTGGGTAGAGCATGGATGTCTAATCCCAAAGTCATTTTTGCTTACACCACCATGACCAGTGTTATCAATCCTGTTGGTTGGAGTGACAACATGCACACTGAATATGATAGGTAAATCTTTCATTCATAAATACTAGTATTATATGAATTTTCAAATTAAACTTTTATTATAAACATAAATATTTGACTTAATCACCAACTATGTTGATCTTGAAAATGAGTTATTGACTATTCGTGCATTCTTATGAACAGAACTTTATATTTTGGAGAGTATAAAAACTCTGGAGCTGGAGCTGCTCCCGCTGGGCGCGCCAAATTCTCAAAGCAGCTAAGTGATGCAGAGGCACAACCTTTCCTCAATCTTGGTTTCATTGACGGCTCCACTTGGCTACTTCCTCCACCAAGAGTCTAATTCCATTCATTAATAAATTCAATTTCCCACATTAAATTAATTAACTATATGGCCTGCATATATTGGCCTTGTGTCCAATAGTTTAGTTGTAGGCACGAATAACTTTTTATTAGGATGACCAAATCGTATTCTCAGCAATAATGGTCTTAACTAGGAAATGTGTTAGCAGGACACGACAGGGTGAATGTGTATACACTATACCGTGTAGGTTGTCAATACCAAATGTATCTCGATTTGTTGTGTAGAATAAAATTGTTAATATAAATATTATTTTTTATTATAAGTAAAATATTGTTATGAGGTGTTTGCCTCATATATTTTGTTAGAAAGAATAAGTTGGAGATATAAAATTTTTACGATTCTCCTATTCTAAATTTACATTGTTTTTAGTTTGTTATTTTCAATAGTAAATGGTGTACTTGTAAAAATTTCACTTAAATTAGCATAAGTTGCGAAAAATACTAAACTATAAGTTATGATATTATAGTGGACTCTTTTAAAATTATGAATGATCTCTTATATATAATTGATTTTAGAATGGTAAATAGTATCTTTTTAAGTTGAACTCCTAAAACTATGATAACTATAATTATTGATGACTGATATTTGACCTACATATAGAGTAGCGACACTTATTACAATTCAAAGCATATTTATGACTCTAGTCAAACAGTAATTCTTGATTATTGTTCTGGACCAGACGTCCAGACCCTCTGAGGCCTAACATAGCCAGCCCAAAAAGATTCCCACCACCATAACGGTTCGGGATCGTCTTCTCCTCCCAACCACCTTTTGAATTGTAAGGAATGGACCCCTCCCACTAAGATAAGATAACCTGGCAAAACGTATAAAAGGAGAGTCCCTTCAATCCCAAGGTATGATTTAATTCTACCTAAACACACAAATCCTATCTCATTAACTCTCTGACTTGGACATCGGAATGTATGTATAGTTTTAAAGAAAATCTTTTTTTTTATCAACCTTTTTCCATATTTATTCAATGAAATAGCATGGTTTTGCAATTCTCTCTTGAATTGTGCTTAGTTGTAAAATAACATGCTTTTTAGGCCCTTAAATTGGTGATTTTAACTCACTTTAATTCCATTCGATGCCTTGATATATTTGTTGAGGGATTTCAGGTTCATGAGGCAAGTATTGGATAGAAGAAATGAGGAGAAAAGCATACAAAGTGGAGAATGCATGAGGAAACAAGAATTGGGAATGCATCGATGGGCGTGCACCCGTAATAGGCGCGCACGCGCAGAAGTGGCTTCGGATAGAGACGCGCACGCGTACATGACGCGTACGCGCGGATGAAGAAACAGCCAATTGACGCGCACGCGCACATGGCGCGTACGCGCCGATACTCACACGTGACCCACTTAAAGGCAAAATGCTGGGGGCAATTTCTGAGCTGCCCAGGCCCAAATCCAACTTGTTTCTGAGTGTATTTCATGCAGAATTGAAGTCCAAGCAAGGGGGGAGCAATTAGTTAGTCAACATGAGCCTTTAGTTAGTTTTCTAGAGAGAGAAGCTCCCTCTTCTCTCTAGAATTAGGTTAGGATTAGGTTAAATTATCTTGGATCTTGAATTAATTACTTGATTTCATCTTGTTTCTTTTACAATTTCTCATTTCTACATCTTGATTTTCTTAGTTGTAATGTTAATTTCTCATTTTGGTCTCTTGCTTGTTGATTAACATTGTCGGATCTAATCTCCTTTTGATGCAATTTCGTGTTTCTATGTTTCTTTTATGTTGATCTTACTTACTATTATTGATTTCTCACTTATGATAGTCGTGGGTTTTCTTAATTTTATCATTTTGTGATGTTTACTTTTCTTGCACATTAGATGTTTGATATAATGCTTCCTATAGTTTTTGAGTAGTTCTCTTGACCCTTGGCCTAGGCTAAAGGGGATTGAGTGATCTTGAGTCCTTGGGCTTCATTGAATCGGTAATTCCAGAACCTTGGGGATCAAATTGATAACCATTGACTCTACCCTACTACTAGTTGATTAGTAGCTAGATTGGAACTTATGGATTGATGTTGATCAAGCCATTTGATGTGCTCCAAGCCTAGGAGTAGTCATTACATACTTAAGGCTTTAGTGAGTAGACTTAATGAGCTCGGTTCCTCTTAATTATCAATATTTGAATTGTTGACAAGGATAGTGATCTCAATTACCTAAGTCTTAGCCAAGAGTTCTTTATCTTGCTTTCTTTAATTACTTGCTTAATCTACTTTTTCTTGTTCATCTTATAACCCAAAACCCCCTTGCCCATTTATAGCCAATAATTGACCACTTCATTGCGATCCCTTGTGAGACGACCCGGAGTCTAAATACTTCGGTTAATTTTCATTGGGGTTTGTACTTGTGACAAAATCATATTTTAATTTGATGTGAGAGTTGTTTGTTGGTCTGGAGCTATGCTTACAACGAAGTAATTCCTTTCTTTAGGAAGAAAATCTAGACCGACAACAATTTTTGCAATCAAATTAATGGCGCCGTTGCCGGGGATCGCAATGGTGCTATGTTATTGGCTACTGTATATATTGTGAATAGCTTGATTTTTGGTTTGCTTGTTGGTTTTGCTAGTTGTAGAACTTAGTTTCCTTTATTTCTTGTTAGCTTTTGTTTTTTTTTTATTATTTTCTCTTGACACTATGAATTCTCATCCTTTTGGCTATGATTGTGGTTTTAACTATGTTGTAGGAAATGGAAGCTTCAATGAGGATATGCATCAAGGATTTGGGAATCAAGGATGGGAGGAGCCCCAAGCTTGTGGACAACGTTCTTGGCAACAACCTCCTCCGAACTCTTGGGGGTATAATCCTAATCCTAATGCATACCAATCCAATATGTGTGATGACCCTCATTGTGGTTGTCAACCACAATCATCATATGCAAATGAACCCCCTCCTCAATATAGCCCTCCACCATACTCACATGCCTCACACCACCATTCACCTCCATATGACCCTAACCCATACCCACTATACCAACCACCATATGAACCATATCTAGAGCCACCACCATTCCAACACCAATACTCCCATAAACCACAAAGTCCACACACACCACCTCAAGAATTTTACCAATATGAACCACCTTCCAATTACAACAACCTTTCCTCAAATAATGAAATCTCTCTTCCACCACCACCTCCCGATGAAACCCTTATGTTAGAACTGAGAGACCTTGAATCTCGTATCTTAAGGCGTCAAGGGGAGGATGAAAATAAGTTTAAGGAGTTAAGAGCAAGGAAGGCTAGCATGGTAGAAGCCGTAAGTCACCTAACATACCACCTAAGCTCATGCATCCTAAGTACTCCCATTGTCGAATGTGGAGAAACAATCAAGGAGCCTAGTGAGGGAGTGAACTTGAAGCTCTATGGAGAGAAAGAGGAGTTAAAGCAAGAAGTGCAACAAGAGGAGGAGGAAGAGATTAGTGAGCGAAAGGAAGTAGTGGGTGGATGTTTAGGATATGTGGAGCACATAAAGGAATCTCAAGTTGAAGAGCCCTCTTCCACGGAGTCTGGAAGGGATGTTAAAGAGGAAAGTGATGTTGCAGAAGTAGACAGAGAGTTGAAGGAAATTGATCAAGAAGTGGATTCCATCATTAGTGATTTTTTGCCCACATTGATCAATCCCCTTGACGATCTTGTTGAGCCTTCTCCCAGTGGGCTAGAAAGTAATGTTGAGGAGGATGTGCAACCTCCAAGGCCTATTGTGAGAGAAGAATTGGAAAAAGTGTTCCAAGCAACAAGCTCCCTTGTATATGATGATTCCGCATTAACATATGACACTTTCGAGTTTGAAGAGTCCTTCCCCAATATGCTTGGACTTGATGATAAAGTAGACTTCACTAGACCTCCTATCTATGATGAGAGTGATGGGGAAGAAATAGAAGAAATTGGTGAAGAAGAATGTGAACTTGACGAAGCTTGGCAAGAGGTAGAACTTGAAAAACCTTACCAAGTGATGGTAGCCTCTAGAAGAGGATTGACGGGAGTGGAGCGTGCTTTATCAAGATCATTGGGAACCCCTCCACCTAGGTTGTCATCCAATCCTTCATTTGAGTGGGTAAAACTTTTAACTCTTAGCTTTATTATCCCACTTGAATTTGGTTTGCTTGAAACGAATGGCCAACTTAGGGCGCTTTGTGGAATTAAGCGAAAGAGGAGGATGTCTAGTGGTTGGCGTTGTAAATCTAGACTCATTATGGTTGGAAGCTCAAAATTGAAGAGCATGAATTGGTGTAGTGCTCAATTAAATGAGTCTAGGAGGGTAGTTTGGTGGTTTCATGAGAATTCGGCTTTCTTGTCACCCGGACAGAATCAAGGCGATCAACTAGAAGATGGGTGCGAAGATAAGATATGGGACCCTGGATCACAACATGAAAACCAATTTTGGGAGCTCATATCTTGGAAAGAACCTCACCCATGCTTGGTAAAGATGGTTGGACTTATGACGACCGATTGAATGACAAGCACTCTTAGAGATTCAAGGATGGATACAAACATAAACCACCTTGACAAGGAGCCTTCCAAATGTCCAACTTAAGGACTTAAACTAAAAGTACTTGGTGGGAGACACCCCACCATGGTAAACTCTTTCCATTCTCTTGTAGATATAATGAATGAATGAATTGGGTTCCATTGTATATAGCTTTCTTACCCCCTTAGTATATTTTGCCTTGCTTGCTAAGTTGTTTATACACTCTATGCCTTAATTAGGGATGATTCTTTGAATTTGAGTTTTTGCTTGGATTGCAAGTTTCCTCAAATTGCTTGAAAAATTCCCAAAATTCAAAAATATGTTTGATTTTACATTTTATCTGGTTTTAGAGAGGTTGGGAGGATTATGAGCTCTTCTTGGTGCTTAAAAAAAAGCCAAGCACACGCAAGCGCACAGTGCGCGCGTGCCGGCTGTGCATTTCGCACTTTCAGGGCCAAGGACCAGAGAGTTGTGCCACTTTTGGGCCAACTCTGGGCCTTAAGCCATGCGGATGCGTACGTGACGCGTCCGCGCCCCTTGCGTTTCCCTACCTGTGCGTAGGCGCACTTGGCGCCTCCGCGCCCCATCATTGATCAACTCATCCACACGGACGCGTAGAGTGCGCGCGCGTCGATGCATTTTTGCATCACCCAGGCCAAAGACCCGAGAGTTATTCCAACTCTGGGCCACTTTTGTGCCTCTGGTCCAACTCACCCGCACGGACGCGCACTGTACGCGTCCGCGCCCATTCCCACATCTCCCATCCACGCGCAGGCGCATGTGACGCTCTCGCGCTACTTCCTTAATCTCCCATCCACGCGGACGCGCACGGTTCGCGCATGCGTGGATTCAAAATTTACTAACCCGCAGGGACGCGAAAGCCCTAGCGCAGTCGCGCACTCCTTCTCTCTTCTCCTCATCGTTCCCTCTACTCCTCTCTTTCGTAAACCCCTGAACCAGCCAGCGACCTCAACCACCACCAGCCCGTTGACTACATTCCGCCGCCGGCTACCACAACCCTCTCTTCCCTTTGTTTTTCTTTCGCCCTCACCGGTTCTCACTCTCACTGCTCCACTTCTCTCTACTGCAACCACTAGTAACCGCCGCGACAACCATTGTCGCCGGCGAGCCTTCGCCCTCAACCCATTCTCCTTCCCTCGGCCATTTCTTCTTTCCTCGCCCTTTCGCCCCCCTCTCTTCTCACTTGTCTCTCTCACCGTCCCCCTCTCGCTACTCTCTGCCATTGAGCGCCACCGCGAGCTCCACTGCGCCGCCACCATTCCTGGGCAGCGCCACAGTTTTGCTACTCCCTCTTTTCCATTTTCAATCTCTTCACTTTCTGCTTCTGCACTCCAGGTCACGCCCTGCTTCTGCTCTGTTTCTCTACTATTTTCATTAATTCTGATATGATTAGAGTAGATTAATTAGTTGAATAATCTGTTTGTTAGGTTAGCTTAGAGATGCATGCTGTTAGGTAGTTAGGATGTGGTTAGATGATTCTAGGCCTGATAACTGCGCTGTTTGTGTTTACTTGTTCAAATGTTACATGCTGAATAATGAGTGACATGCTCTGTTTGTATGATTCTGTTTCGCTGCTGTGTTGATCTTGACTGCTGCTTGCTGAAATTCATTATCTGACTGTGTTTGGTACTGCCCTACTATGCGTGATCCATGCTCATGTCATGCTTGTGCATTTTTGGATTCATATACCTGTTTTTGCTGCTTTATGCTATCCGGGAACATCCAATTTACTGCTGGAATGCTGCCCAATTTTCTATAAAATTGTTTTGTTCTTAACTTACAACCTAAGGCTTGAACTTGGCACTTTTTGAAGTAAGTTTTGCCTGACTTCAACAAGTTCAATTCCTAGGTTGCTATGGTTGGCATTTCCGTGCTTACTTGTATTTCCCGCGATATGCAATGGATTGGTTAGTTCAAGGAGTTTCTTGTCGGATTTCTGTGACAAACAATCCCTTACCTAACTCATCAACTTGAACCTTTTGTGTCTTCACCCTCCAAGTTGAGTCAATTGCCTTTTCAATCGTACTGAACTTCCAACTTGACTTTAACTTGTCATTTTCCTCCATAAGGTTCATTTAATTGCAATAATTGGTGGATCTCACTAGTATAACCCTTCTTGGTTCAAAACTGTTTTTAAGTGCTTTTGGTTACATTAGTGCATACTTCACTTTTTCAATACCAACTATTGCAAAACCCTTTTGACCATGACATTAACTGATGATTTGCTTTCCATATACATGCTTTTGTGCAAAATTTTCATATTTCATCATCAATGACTAAATGTCCCTCATGATTTTGAGTATGCTTACCTTCCATACTTGTGCACTTCTTTTAATTGAGCCAGTAACCGTCATACCACTAACTTTTGAACCATTTTTCTAACTTCTAACTTGTTTAACAAACTAACTTTGCTTTTGTTTTTCAACTTAACTCTTTTGATCATTATTTTGGGTATGATGTTTCATGAGCTTAATACACAAAGCATTGTGCAATTATGGTTTGAATTCTCGGTTTGCGACTTAGTTTGGACTATGAATTTTGTTACTTGCATTCCAAGAATTCTCTTTTCTTCACTCACTTCATGAGTATGTCTTACCTTGAGTGCTATACATCTACTTGGCTAGTTGCTTATATCATATCACAGCTGTTTTCAAGATATCAGATAAAGGAAAAGCCATAGCTACTACCTCAAAGAAGAGGAAGCGTTCCAAAGCCTCTACCCCTTCCTCTTATGCCAACTATGCTAAGAATTCGCTGAATGACGTGGAAAAAGAGAATCAATTGTTACCATCCAACAACCCAACCAAGTTTTCCAATCTCTACTGTTAGCTTCGCTTCCCCAAATATCGGAAGACGAATCTGAACATTGAAAAGAAACTGGTCCTTCCCAACGACGTGAGACGCGCCATCAATACCCGTATTCTGGAATTGGGCTTGGACTTTGTTTATAGGGATTTGGGGAGGATAAACACTTCGTAGGTGAAAGAGTTCTACTGTAACTTCTTTCGTGACACTCTTGATTTAGTCCACCTGCGGGGTAGGAGATCTTGATTACTGAGGCAGCTATTGGGGAGGCATTGCTTTGCCGACCTCGTACTGATAACGCATGCGCCTATCAGTAGGCAGAAATAGCTATCCACTACATGACCTTTGATTATGAGGTGTTGAAGCACGTGATTGCCACATCGGACGCCCCTTGGGTGATGGATTCTGGTAACAAGAAGTCCAAGGGGATGCTATTCACCTATCTATCGAGAGAGGCTAAGACTTGGCAGCATATATTCGCCCATTATGTCCTGTCCACCACTCACTTTTCAGAGATTCTGATAGATATGCTAGTTTTGATTGGCTGTGTCATGGAGGGGAAAGAGGTAGACTTTCCCCGGTTGATCAAGCAGAGCATGTGGCGCACGCACATCCGTGGCCTACTACCATTTCCTACATTGGTCACCAGCATGATTGAGCTAGCCGATGTCCCATGGGAGGATGATGACGTGACACTACCACCCCTAGATGACGACGACAAGGAGGTTACTATTCCGTGGGGTGGGTGGGTGCACGAGAAGCCTCCACCCAGACGCTGTTCTCGAGCTAGAGTAGTGGTGGAGGTAGCTCAGCCTTCATCCTCCGCAGCAGCAGTAGGACCCTCCTCGGCTTCCGCAGCTGCAGCACCCTTGCCACCACCGCCAGCACCTGAGCCGACATACATGTTAGTGCAGTGCCTGTTTCGCTTCATGGAGATCAGCGAGCATCGTATCATGCGATGTCTCGATCGCATAGACCAGGTGTTTGTATCACAGGGCATTGAGCTACCTCCGCTCCCAGACTCTTCCGCCTCTGATGAGCAGGATTAGGAGGAGGAGCATGTTGAGGAGCCAACTCAGCAGGAGGCACCCCCAGAGACACAGGCCACCACAGTGGTTCCGCAGCCCCTTGAGGACTCACAGCCACAGCCACAGCCTGAACCTGAGCCACAGCCCAGCGCGCCTGTTGATCCCCAGCCCGTGCTTCAGCAGTAGCATCGAGGACGATGCTTCATCCTAAAGTGTGGGGAGGTCACCGTTCGTGACTGGTGGATAGGATTTGTGTGGTGAACTTTCGGATATTTATTTTCTAGTTTCTGCTACTTTATTTCATTTTGCACTTTATCTTTGAGATCACTTTGAGACTATTGTATATATTTGTTATTCTGGGATTACTTCATCTTAGTCATCACATTTTGCACCTTAGATTGTATACATTCCATATTTTGGTTGGATTTTTATTATATAGTTGTTTTAGCCCTTTTGGTTGTGAATTGGAAAAATATTGTGAATTGTTGAAACCTAGTTGATCCCCTTTGCATATGAAATATGCTTTGATTGGAAAAGGGGTAAAACTAGGAAAATTTTTTTTAGTTTTCTAAATCACAACCTTGCATTAGAATAAGCTTAGTCAATATGATGAAAATTTCCAAGAATTCCATTTCTAGGGCACCACTCCAATTGGTTGAAATTTTTTTTAGGACTTGCCTGATTATACACTTTGTGGATCATGTTTCGAGCAAGGAACTCAAGCAAGTGAGTTTTGAGCCTAATTGTGTGGTTACATCATATGACCACTTATTTTCATTCTTATGTGCATTATTCTCTTCATATGAGTGTAATCTTTGATTTGTTTGATTCTTTATGTCCATTACTTTGTGTACACATGCATTTATATGATTGAGGCCATTGTTCAAATAGTTCACTCACCCAAATAGCCTACCTTTTATCTTCCATTGTTAACCAATCTTGAGCCTATGCTTAACCCATTCGTTCTTAATTGTAGCACATTACAAGCCTAAGTGAAAAATAATAAATATCTCTTAATTTGGATCTTTGATTAGCTTAGGCTAGTGAGAGTGTTTATCATTTGATTGTGGGAGAGTTGGGAACATTGAGTAGTGATAAAAGTGTGTTTTTGTATTTGTGTTGAGAATCTTGGAAATTGGGAACATACTCATGTATTAATCATGTGTAAACCATATACATTGATGTTCTTGTATACATTTTAGTTTGAAAGAAAAAAATGAGAAAAACAAAAAGAAAAAATATATATATATATATATATATAAAGAAAAAGAAAAGCAATAAAAAGGGGACAAAGTGCCCCAAAGTGAAGTTCAATAATAATCAATGCATATGTGTGGTGATCGAAAGAGAATGTGATGACAAGTCATCTTAGCCTAGTTTCACTAGTCTTTTTCTTTGTTTTTATTAGGTTTTATGCACTTTCTTGCATTGTAAGTAAGTAATTTGGAATGAAATTGCATGGTTTCTTTGAATCAATCAACCACCATTTAATTGATACTAAATCATGAGGTTTAAGCTAAATTTAATTGATATTTAAATGATTTATAAACCTTGTGAATTTGGTGATACTTTGATTGGTTGTTTTGATTACTTGTAGGTGAAGAAAAGAAGAAAACAAGAAAGCGTGGCCTAAGAAGCGTGGCTCAAGGAAGAGAAAAATGTGGCAAAGGAAACAAAGAAGCATGGCACATGGAAGAAGGAAGCCACAGCGCTCTCTAAGGGAGCACAACAATGAACCAAGGAAGCAAAGCTTGGATGCTACGCTCTCCTTGAGAGCGGAGCACAATTTTGAACCAAGGAAGAGAAGGGAGAAGCATAATGCTCCGCTCTTGTCAAGAGCATTATCAGGCTTCACTCAAAAAATAAATTCAAAGACAAAGTTTGCTAGTGAAAGCTACAAGGTTCGAACTCATGAGCAAGGGGGAGTGGGGGAGTGCTACTCACAAAGGAAATAAGCCAAAAATGGCTAAAATGCTACCCCCAAGGATCGAACAAAGTACCTTAAGGAAGCAAGGAGCAAGGCACCACTTTGTGCACAAAAGAAATTGGCCAGCGCATGCCTCCCCAAGGTTTCAAACTTGGGACCTCACCCAAACAAAAGGAGTGCTACGCTCTTGCCAAGAGCAGAGCGCTACTCTCCTCATTCCTTGCACAATTGTGACACGGCCAAGGAGGCTTGACGCGCACAACTTGTCACAGCCAGAAAGAGCTTGGAGCGCACAAGACACACCAAGGCAGCATTGATGCTACGCTCTCAAGGAGAGCAGAGCGCTATCCTGAGGCACCCAACCTTGGCACGCAACAAAGAGGCCAAATGCAAGCATTGATGCTCCGCTCCCCACAAGAGCAGAGCACTCCACTGGGAGCAAGCAACATATGGGCTGAAAATTCAATTAAAAATCCAACTTAATTCAATTCTTCACCAAATTAAAAAGCCCACTCCAAATTCTAAAATCCAAAAATAGAAAGTGTATAAATAGAAACTAGTTTGATTTAGGGAGGACCTTTTTGCTTCTTGGAGAATTTCATTTTGTAATTTTGAGAGTTTTACTTTGAATTTGGATCTTGGAGAATTTGGAAGGAGAATTGATCTCTCTTCTTTCTTGTTCTTGCTTGAGCACTCTTTACTTCTTGTCTTGGATCTTGGGTGGAGAATTGAAGAAATTCTATTTCAATCTCACCTTGAGATTTCTTTGTTTATCTTTCTGCATAATTCTAAGAACTGTGATTTACATTCCAAATTTTGTTTACTGTTTTCATCTCCCATTTCTTCTGAAATTTACTTTTCCATTTTCTTTTGCAATTGTTCTTGATGGATCAAGGAAGGATTTGAGATCTAGACTTGTTTTCTAGTCTCTGCCACTCCTGAGATCTTCAATTTCTCTTTTAACTTCTGCATTCAAGCTACATTTACTTTCTGTTTTAATTCTTCAAGCATTTCTACTTTTCTGTTTAAGATCTACTTCAATTCAATTTATCTTTTGCTCTTCTGCTTGTTGCAATTGAATTGTGATTGTTTATTTTCTGTAATCCCAGCTCCCTGAACTCATTTACAATTCAAGCAATTTATATTTCTTGCACTTTAAGATTCAGTTATTTACATTTCTTGCAATCTAAGTTACTGCAATTTAATTTACTTGTTCTTTAAGATTCAGCACTTTTATTTTCTGTTCTCTTTAATTTACTGCAATTCTTCCCTCTCCCTTTACAATTCATGCAATTTAATTTCTGTCAATTATAAAACACTGAAACCAACACTTGATTTGCTTGACTAAATCAACCACTAAACTAAAATTGCTCAATCCTTCAATCCCGTGGGATCGACCTCACTCACATGAGTTATTATTACTTGATGCGACCCGGTACACTTGCCGGTGAGTTTTGGGTGTTGGAGTTCGTTTTCCAAAAATATCCCATCAAGTTTTTGGTGCCGTTGCCGGGGATTGATTAGATTGACAATGATTAAGTGAAGTGGAGATCTAGATCAAGCACTTTTTCTTTTCTATTTCTCTACTTTTTAACTAACACACTAACTGTTTGTATTTTTGCTTAAACTAACTAAAATTTCACTCTAGCAATGGATTGAAGTGTTACTGTCCTTCTGGTTTTATGTGATTTTTATGTTTTGTTTGTATGTCAGGGACAAGGGGAGCTATACCCACATTTTGTGAACAAGACGAAAGAACCCTCAGGAGATTAAGAAGAGCTGAAAGAGGGAAAAGCATTGTTGGAGAAGAGGATTCAGAAGAAGAGTTCCAAGATATGGAGGAACACTCAACAAACCCAACAAATCCACCAGGAGGAGCAGCCAATAACAACAACAATCCACCACAGAGAAGAGTTTTGGCTTTCTATACATTTGCAAATCTTAGACATTGTGCGAGTAGCATTCTTACCCCTAATGTTAATGCAAATAACTTTGAACTAAAGCCACAACTCATCACCTTGGTTCAAAATAATTGCTCTTATGGAGGAGGACCACTTGAAGATCTGAACCAACACTTGTCTACTTTTTTGAGGATTTGTGACACTGTCAAAACCAATGGTGTGCATCCTGACAGCTACAAGCTACTGTTATTTCCATTTTCTCTCAGAGACAAAGCTACTCAACGGTTGGAATCCTTTCCAAGAGATAGCATCAACAATTGGGACGATCTAGTGAGCAAGTTCCTTGTCAAATTTTACCCACCTCAAAGGATCGTCAGGTTGAAGATTGAAGTACAAACATTCACACAAATGGAATCTAAACCTATCTATGAGGCATGGGAGAGATACAAGGCTCTAATCAGGAAGTGCCCTCCTAAAATGTTCAATGAATGGGATAGATTGCAGAATTTTTATGAAAGTTTAACATTGAAATCTCAGGAGGCTCTTGATCACTCAGCAGGAGGTTTTTTACAATTGATGAAGACTGCAGAGGAAGCTCAAAATCTCATTGATATGGTGGCTAATAACCAATATTTCTTTGCTCACCAAAGGCAACGCCAACCATCACAAAGGAAAGGAGTGATGGAGTTGGAAGGAGTGGACTCAATCCTAGCTCAAAACAAAATGATGCAGCAGTAAATTCAACAACAATTTGAGCAAATGGCCAAAAGGATTGATAGCCTCCAAGTTGCAGTAGTCAACACAAACCAACCATCAACCACATAGGGGCAAGGTGAAGAAGTTTGTGAAGACCAACAGCAAGAACAAGTCCAGTATATGCACAATCAAAATTCTGGGACAAATGAGGTTTATGGTGACACTTACAACCCCTTCTGGAAGAACCACCCCAACCTCAGATGGGGAGACAATCACAATCAAACTCAACAGCCATGGCAAAGGACTTCAAATCAAAACAGTTAGAAAAATACAAACCACAATAACCAGTAGAATAATAACCAAAACACATAAAGAAAATCACAAAACACTTACCCCAACTATAACCATCATCCATCCAATAACCAAGCCACCAATCAAAACACTTACCCTCAACCCTCAACACCCCACAACCAACCAATCTCATAAGACTCTCAGAGGATCACCAACTTGGAGATCTTAATGGATAAAATGATGAAGCACCAAGAAATGACAACAAAGAACCAGGAAGCTTCCATGAAGAATATGGAAAGGCAGATTGGACAGCTTTCCAAGCAAATTGCTATTGAGAGACCTTTAAGCTCACTCTCAAGTGACACCATTCCTAATCCAAAAGAGGAATGCAAAGCTATACAGCTAAGGAGTGGAAAGATCTTAGTGAAAAATGAAGAAGCAACCAAGAAGCCAAAGGAAAATGACAAGAAACAGGGTGAAAAAGAGGAAGCCAATGATAAGGATGTAACAGCAAGCAAGCAAACTCAAAATCAGGCTCAAGAAAAGGAAGACCAGCCACAAACTTCAAGAAAAGGGAAGGAAGCAATTGAAGAACCAACCAAGGATCACAAGCAGGGAGTGAACTTCACACCTCCGTTGCCATATCCCCAAAGGTTCAACAAGGAGACTAAGGACCAACATTTCCCTAAATTTCTTGAAATCTTTAAGAAATTGGAGATCAACATACCACTGGCTGAGGCATTAGAGCAAATGCCCCTATATGCAAAGTTCTTGAAAGAGCTTATAAACAAAAAGAGAAGTTGGCAAGAGAAGGAGACCATTATGCTCACTGAAGAATGTAGCGCTGTGATCCAAAGGGGTATCCCACCAAAGCTCAAAGATCCAGGGAGTTTTGTGGTCTCATACACCATAGGCAAGATGACATTGGAAAATGCCCTATGCGAATTAGGTGCCAGCATCAACTTGATGCCCCTTTCAATGATGAGAAAGCTTACTATAGAAGAAATCAAACCTACTAGGATGTCACTAGTGATGGCCGATAGATCAATCAAGACACCCAATGGAATTGTGGAAAATTTACTAGTGAAGGTTGGAGAGTTTATCTTCCTTGCAGACTTTGTAATCTTGGACACAGAAGGAGAAGGAAACAACTCAATCATCTTGGGAAGACCATTTCTAGCTACAGCAAGAACCACTATTGATGTGGAGAAGGGAGAAATGACCTTCAGGGTGCATAATGAGCAAATGGTAATCAATGTCTTTAAATCAATGCAACATCCCTCTGAGCAAGAAAATTACATAAAGGTGGATGTGATAGAAAGCTTGGTAGAAGAAATGTTTGAGAACAACTATCAAGAGCACCAGGAGGAATAAGGAGAGGAAGTGGTAGAAATATCCATTGAAGACAAGGAAGAGGATAAGCCAAAATAGGAGTTGAAGCCTCTCCCTCCTCACCTCAAATACGTGTTTCTTGGGAAAGTAGAAGCCTTGCCAGTAATCATAAACTCTTCCTTGAACATGGAAGAGGAAACAAAGTTGATTGAAGTATTAAAGGCTCACAAAACAGCCTTGGGTTGGACAATTGAGGATATCAAAGGCATCAGCCCTGCCATCTGTATGCATAAAATTTTATTGGAGGAAGAGTCAAAACCTGTGGTTCAACATCAGAGAAGACTCAACCCAACCATGAAAGAGGTGGTTCAAAAGGAAGTGATGAAGCTATGGAATGCTGGGATAATCTTCCCAATCTCGAACAGCTCGTGGGTGAGTCCGGTTCAAGTTGTACCAAAAAAGGGAGGAATGACAGTCATCACCAATGAGAAGAATGAGTTGATCCCCACTAGAACAGTGACTGGGTGGAGAATGTGCATAGATTACAGGAGACTGAATGATGCTACAAGAAAAGATCACTTCCCTCTGCCCTTCATTGATCAAATGTTGGAAAGATTAGCAGGCCATGCTTACTACTGCTTCTTGGATGGGTACTCTGGGTACAATCAAATAGTGGTGGATCCCAAGGATCAAGAGAAGACTTCCTTCACATGCCCATTTAGAGTTTTTGCCTACAGGAGGATGCCCTTTGGGCTATGCAATGCCCCAGCCACTTTTCAAAGGTGTATGCTTGATGTGTGGAAAACGATCCAATACAAAACTCACCGGCAAGTGTACTGGGTCGCATCAAGTAATAATAACTCACATGAGTGAGGTCGATCCCACAGGGATTGAAGGATTGAGCAATTTTAGTTTAGTGGTTGATTTAGTCAAGCGAATCAAGTATTGGTTGAGTGGTTTGTATTTGGCAGAAACTAAATTGCATGAATTATAAGGAGATAAAGAAGAATTGCAGTAGTTTAAAGAGAACAGAAATTAAAAGTGCTGAATCTTAAAGAACAAGTAATGTAAATTGCAGAAACTTAAATTGCAAGAAATGTAAATGGATGAATCTTAAAGTGCAAGAAATGTAAATTGCTTGAATTATAAAAGGAATTGGGAATTGGGATTGCAGAATTTAAACAAGAGCAAGTGAATTGCAATTAAACAGAAGAGTAGAAGGTGAATTGAAATAAAATAGATCTCAACAGAAAAGTAGAAATGCTTGAGAAATTAAAACAAAAAGTGATAGATGCTTAATTTGCAGCAATTTAAAAGAAGGTTGAAGATCTCAAGGAGTGGAAGAGACTAGAAAACAAGTCTAGATCTCAAATTCTTCCTTGATCCAACAAGAGCAATTGCAAAAGAAGTAAAGAAAAGTAAATTGCAGCAAGTGTAGAAGAAGATGCAGTAAACAGAAAAGGAAATTCAATTATGTAGAAGAAGTAAACAAGAGATCTCAAGGTGAGATTGAAACAGAAGTTCTTCAATTCTTCACCCAAGATCCAAAGCAAGAAAATAAAAGAGTGCTTAAGCAAGAACAAGGAAGAAGAGAGATCAATTCCCCTTCCCAATTCTCTTAGATCTAAATTCAAAAATAAAAGCTCCAAAAATGAAAATGAAAGTTCAAAGAAAAATTCAAAGTAAAGTCTAGAGGTCCTAATTAAATCAAACTAGCTCCTATTTATACACTTTCTATTCTTGGATTTTAGAATTTGGATGGGCTTTTAATTTGGTGAAGATTTGAATTTAATTGGATTTTTGAATGAATTTTAGTCCATGTGAAAGTTGCTCCCAGGAGGATGCTCAGCTCAAGTGGGGAGCAGAGCATTGGAGCTTATGTTGGAGATCCCTTGTTGCGTGCCTTGATTGGGAGAAGCATCAGGGGAATGCTCTGCTCAAGTAGGGAGCAGAGTATTGGTGCCTTGTATGCATATCTTGTGGGCACCTTGTCCATGTCATGATGCGCCTTGTGCTCCCTAGCCGTGTCAAGCATGCTTGTGTGCACCCATGAGTAGCGCTCTGCTCACCTTGTGAGCTGAGCATTGGCTCCTCCAAGGAGAGGTCCTTGGTTCGAAACTTGCTGAATGCAATTTGGCAATTTTTCTTTGTGAAGGAAACCAAGATATCTCATGCCTTGCTCCTTGAGGTGTTGAGTTCGAACCTTGGGGGATGCATTTTGTGTATTTTCTTTTGCCAAGCTTTGTAGTAGCGCTCCCCACTCTTCCCTTGGGTCATGGGTTCAAACCTTGGAGAGAACATTTGGCAAACATTTCCTTGGATTTATTTCTTGTGAGAGCCCGATAATGCTCCCTTGGAGAGCTGAGCATTGTTTTTCCTTTCCTTGTTTCTTGTTTCTCAAATTGTGCTCAGCTCTCAAGGGGAGCAGAGCATTGAAGCTTGCCTCCTTGGTTCATTGTTGCGCTCCCTTGGAGAGCACTGGGCTCTTGGGGAGAGCTTCGTGGCTTCCCTCCTTTCATGTGCCACGCTTTCCACTTTTCTTTGCCACACTCTTCTCTTCCTTGGGCCACACTTCTTAGGCAATGCTTTCTTATTTTCTTCTTTTCTTCACCTACAATTAATCAAAACAACCAATCAAAGTATCACCAAATTCACAAGGTTTATAAATCATTAAAAATCAATTAAATTTAGCTTAAACCTCATGATTTAGCATCAATTAAATGGTGGTTGTTTGATTCAAAGAAACCATGCATTTCCATTCCAAATTACTTACTTAGAATGCAAGAAAGTGCATAAAACCTAATAAAAACAAAGAAAAAGACTAGTGAAACTAGGCTAAGATGACTTGTCATCAATGCTTTCCATTTTTTTTTGATATGGTGGAAAAATTTTTATAAGTCTTCATGGATGATTTTTCTGTCTTTGGCAATTCATTCAACACTTGCTTGCATCATTTAACTCTTGTTTTGAAAAGATGCCAAGAAACTAATTTGGTATTGAATTGGGAGAAATGCCATTTCATGGTTCCGGAAGGAATAGTTATTGGGCATAAAGTGTCATGTAAAGGTATAGAAGTTGATAAAGCTAAAATAGAAGTTATTGAAAAACTCCATATACCTGTTAATGTGAAAGCAGTAAGGAGTTTTCTTGGGCATGCTGGCTTTTACAGGAGGTTCATCAAAGACTTTTCAAAAATAGCAAAACCATTGAGCAATTTACTAATGATTGATACTCCCTTCATCTTTGATGACAACTGTAAACATGCCTTTGAAACTCTCAAGAGAAAACTCATTACAGCACCAATTATCACACCCCCTGATTGAAATTTACCTTTTGAACTTATGTGTGATGCAAGTAACCTTGCTATTGGTGTTGTGCCATGTCATATATTATGCCAGCAAGGTGTTGAATGAAACACAGAAAAATTATACCACCACTGAGAAAGAACTTTTAGCAATTGTATATGCATTTGATAAGTTTAGGCAATACTTGATTGGTTCAAAGGTTATAGTGTATACTGACCATTCTGCTCTCAAGTATTTAATGTCTAAACAGGATTCAAAGTCAAGGCTTATTAGGTGGGTGCTGCTGCTACAAGAATTTGATATTGAAGTGAGAGATAGAAAGGGAAGTGAAAATCAAGTAGCAGATCATCTATCAAGAGTGCCACAAGAAGCCAAGCAAGATAGACTACAGCAAGTAAATGAGAATTTCCCTGATGAGCACCTTTTCCAAGTTCAACAAGCACCTTGGTTTGCTGACATAGCAAATTACAAAGTAGGAACGAAAATACCTCAAGAATTTTCCAAGCAACAAGTGAAGAAGCTACTCAATGAAGCAAGGAAGTTCTTGTGGGACGAACCTTTTTTATTCAAGAGATGCTCTGATGGAATGATTAGGAGGTGTGTCTCTGAAAATGAAATGAAGGACACATTGTGGCATTGTCATGGTTCAGCATACGATGGACACTTTGGACCAGAGAGAATAGCTGCAAAGGTACTGCAGAGTGGCTGCTATTAGCCAACTATCTTCAAGGATGCTAGAGAGTTTGTTCACCAAAGCAATGAATGCCAAAGAACTGGAGGATTGACGAGAAGGAATGAGATGCCTCAAAATTTCATCTTGGAAGTGGAGCTATTTGACCTATGGAGCATTGATTTCATGGGACCCTTTTCCCCTTCCTACTCTTTCAGATATATCTTGGTGGCAGTGGAGTATGTCTCAAAGTGGGTGGAAGCCATAGCCACAACCACCTGTGATGCATAGATTGTCCTTCGATTCCTTAAGAAGCACATTTTCACTAGATATGGAGTGCCCAAGGGTCTTGTTAGCGATGGTGGTGGTCACTTCTGCAATAAACAGATGGAGAAACTCCTCCACAAATATGGAGTAATCCATAAAGTAGCCACACCATACCACCCTCAGACTAATGGCCAGGATGAATTAGCAAATAGGGAGTTGAAGAAGATCTTAGAGAAAACAGTGGGAAGCACAAGAAAAGATTGGGCCAGAAAGTTAGAAGATGCACTCTGGGCATACAGGACATCTTTCAAAACTCTCATTGGAAAGTTCCCCTTTCAGCTATTGTATGGAAAATCCTGCCACCTCCCTGTAGAGCTTGAACACAGAGCTTTTTGGGCTACTAAACTCCTCAACCTTGATTCTCAGGCAGCAAGGAAAAAAAGGTTACTACAACTAAATGAGTTGGATGAATTTAGACTAGAAGCCTATGAAAATGCTAAGGTATACAAGGAAAGAGTCAAGAGGTGGCATGACAGGAAGATTTTAAAGAAAGAGTTCAAACCAGGACAACAAGTACTTCTATACAACTCACGGCTCAAGATTTTCCCTGGCAAGCTCAAGTCCAAATGGACTAGCCCATATTTAATGACAAAGGTTTTTCCTTATAGAAATCTGGATTTGCTAGATGAAGCTACACAGAGTCATTTCACAGCAAATGGGCACAGAGCAAAGCCTTACTTAGGAGGGCATGAGAAACATTGGCAAGGAACTAAGTTTCGTGTTCACACACCAAAGTAAGTTCAAAAGCCCACAACCAAGCTTTACAGATTAACCAGATACCTAGAGGGCTTGAAAAGCAAGCAACGTTTGAGGAGTATGTAGGAAAACAGCCAACAAATTAAAGAACATTTGCATTATGACTCAGAAGGAGCATAACAGAAGGAAGGATGAAAAGCTGCAACCCAACAGGTTGTATTTATACTTGATCCTTGTTGTTATGAAATATTTTAATTTAGGGATTCCTTCATGTCTGGCTAGAATGTTCATTTAGTTGCAAGTGAAAGTACATGCTAAAGAAAGCTATATGCATAATTTTTGCTAGAATAAAGTATCTGCATAATAATTGTCATCCTTCATTAGCTTGAATATTCTGTTTTGCTCCCCTTGCTGTTTGAATAAAAGAGAGATGTTTGATTTAGAAAAGTAATTGTTCAATGTTGCAAAAGTTAGAATGAAAGTTAGTGGTGGTATGTGTTTGATTCAATTGTTAGCTCACAAAATAATTGCTGCATAATGACATGTTACTTGAAGCCTAAGCTAGTTGCTGCTATGATCCTTCAATTAATGAAAAACCCTTGAGAATGAATCAAAACAGAAAGAAAAAGAAATGGAAAAGCCAAAAAGTGGCAAAGAAACAAACAATAAGGCTAGACACCAATAGCTTGGACCCTAGGACACATGCCTGTGGTATTTTTGTACTAGGATATGCTTGGACAAGTAAGTTCTAAGGAGTATTTCAAAACTTGGCCACTTAGATCAACTGATTTGGGATTGCCAACTGAAAGTCCACAATAAAGAGCAACCTAGCCACAAAACACTTAGTTTTCCAAAGAGATGCTGGGCATCAATGATCCTAGGAAGAAAAAGGTGAGCCATGTGTATGTGGTGAAGAAATGTTGAGTATAATTAAGCCAAAGGCTACTGCAACATTTGCCACCAAGCCTTCAATGAGTAATAAGCTCTCTAAGCAAAAGAAAGAAGGAAAAAGCTAACAAGGGAAGTAAGCAAAAAGCAAGGCATTATAGCAGCAACCTTAGTGAACCCTTGAGGAAACAATGTTTATTTAACAGCAAGTAATAAATGAGCTATTATTGATCTGCATAAAACCCCATGAACCAAGTTCAACTATCTGCTTAATAAGGACATGCACACTTCTCTATTTCAATCTATCTTCTCTTATGTTTAATGCTTGCTTGGGGATAAGCAAGTTTTAAGTTTGGTGTTGTGATGACAAGTCATCTTAGCCTAGTTTCACTAGTCTTTTTCTTTGTTTTTATTAGGTTTTATGCACTTTCTTGCATTGTAAGTAAGTAATTTGGAATGAAATTGCATGGTTTCTTTGAATCAATCAACCACCATTTAATTGATACTAAATCATGAGGTTTAAGCTAAATTTAATTGATATTTAAATGATTTATAAACTTTGTGAATTTGGTGATACTTTGATTGGTTGTTTTGATTACTTGTAGGTGAAGAAAAGAAGAAAACAAGAAAGCGTGGCCTAAGAAGCGTGGCTCAAGGAAGAGAAAAGTGTGGCAAAGGAAACAAAGAAGCATGGCACATGGAAGGAGGAAGCCACAGTGCTCTCTAAGGGAGCACAACAATGAACCAAGGAAGCAAAGCTTGGATGCTACGCTCTCCTTAAGAGCGGAGCACAAGGAAGAGAAGGGAGAAGCATAATGCTCCGCTCTTGTCAAGAGCATTATCGAGCTTCACTCAAAAAATAAATTCAAAGACAAAGTTTGCTAGTGAAAGCTACAAGGTTCGAACTCATGAGCAAGGGGGAGTGGGGGAGCGCTACTCACAAAGGAAATAAGCCAAAAATGGCTAAAATGCTACCCCAAGGATCGAACAAAGTACCTTAAGGAAGCAAGGAGCAAGGCGCCACTTTATGCACAAAAGAAATTGGCCAGCGCATGCCTCCCCAAGGTTTCGAACTTGGGACCTCTCACAAGCAAAAGGAGTGCTACGCTCTTGCCAAGAGTAGAGCGGTACTCTCCTCATTCCTTGCACAATTGTGACATGGCCAAGGAGGCTTGACACGCACAACTTGACACGGCCAGAAAGAGCTTGGAGCGCACAAGACACACCAAGGCAGCATTGATGCTACGCTCTCAAGGAGAGCAGAGCGCTATCCTGAGGCACCCAACCTTGGCACGCAACAAAGAGGCCAAATGCAAGCATTGATGCTCCGCTCCCCACAAGAGCAGAGCACTCCGCTGGGAGCAAGCAACATATGGGTTGAAAATTCAATTAAAAATCCAACTTAATTCAATTCTTCACCAAATTAAAAAGCCCACTCCAAATTCTAAAATCCAAAAATAGAAAGTGTATAAATAGAAGCTAGTTTGATTTTGGAAGGACCTTTTTTCTTCTTGGAGAATTTCATTTTGTAATTTTGAGAGTTTTACTTTGAATTTGGATCTTGGAGAATTTGGAAGGAGAATTGATCTCTCTTCTTCCTTGTTCTTTCTTGAGCACTCTTTACTTTTTGTCTTGGATCTTGGGTGGAGAATTGAAGAAATTTTGTTTCAATCTCACCTTGAGATTTCTTTGTTTATCTTTCTGCATAATTCTAAGAACTGTGATTTACATTCCAAATTTTGTTTACTGTTTTCATCTCCCATTTCTTCTGAAATTTACTTTTCCATTTTCTTTTGCAATTGTTCTTGTTGGATCAAGGAAGGATTTGAGATCTAGACTTGTTTTCTAGTCTCTTTTACTCCTGAGATCTTCAATTTCTCTTTTAGCTTCTGCATTCAAGCTACATTTACTTTCTGTTTTAATTCTTCAAGCATTTCTACTTTTCTGTTTAAGATCTACTTCAATTCAATTCATCTTTTGCTCTTCTGCTTGTTGCAATTCACTTGTGATTGTTTAATTTCTGTAATCCCAGCTCCCTGAACTCGTTTACAATTCAAGCAATTTATATTTCTTACACTTTAAGATTCAGTTATTTACATTTCTTGTAATCTAAGTTTCTGCAATTTAATTTACTTGTTCTTTAAGATTCAGCACTTTTATTTTCTATTCTCTTTAATTTACTGCAATTCTTCCCTCCCCCTTTACAATTCATGCAATTTAATTTCTGTCAATTACAAAACACTCAAACCAACACTTGATTCGCTTGACTAAATCAACCACTAAACTAAAATTGCTCAATCCTTCAATCCCATGGGATTGACCTCACTCACGTGAGTTATTATTTCTTGATGCGACCCGGTACACTTGCCGGTGAGTTTTGGGTGTTGGAATTCGTTTTCCAAAAATATCCCATCAGAATGCATGAGTGTGTGAAAAAGTGAAGAATGGGTAGTTAAGTTTGTTTAGAATTATATAGGTTGTCATAGGTTAGGAGGGAAGTTTAAGTTAATCAAATATTCGAATTTCAAGCTCACTTGACCATATGCATCCTACCTTGACCCTAACCCCATTACAACCTATGGGAAGTCCTCATGATATTTGTATGCATGCATAAAGTAATTGTTGATTGTTAGATGAAAAACAAATCTTGGAAAGCATGATTAGGGGAGAATTGAGTGAATCAACCCCATACACTTGAGTGCCTAGAGCGGATACACATCCGGTGAGGGTTCGATCGCTCAATTACATGTCTCCACACATAATCATCTTTTCTTAAAAGTTTGTAAGATCTTTCAATGATTCAATTCAATTGTGGGTTTGCTTTGACTGCTATGGAATTAGCCCTTATACTTATATATGTATTCTTGGAAGTTGATTTATTTTGACCAAGTGGATGCATTCATATAGATAGATTGCATTTAGTTAGCTTGCATTGAATAAATGTTGATACCCCTTGCTTCTTTCTTGATTTTAGCATGAGGACATGCTTAGTTTAAGTGCGGAGAGATTTGATAAACCTAGATTTCGTGGTTTATCTTGTGCTTATTTTAGGGGATTTTATCACCTTTTCCCACATTTAATCAATGAAATAGCATGGTTTTGCAATTCTCCCTTGAATTGTGCTTAGTTGTAAAAAACATGCTTTGTCGGCCCTTAAATTGGTGATTTTAACTCACTTTAATTCCATTCGATGCCTTGATATGTTTGTTGAGTGCTTTCAGGTTCATGAGGCAAGTATTGGATGGAAGAAATAAGGAGAAAAGCATACAAAGTGGAGAATGCATGAGGAAACAAGAATTGGGAATGCATCGATAGATGCGCACGCATACTAGGCGCGCGCGCAGAAGTGGCTTCGCATAGAGATGCGCACGCGTACATGACGCGTACGCGCGGATGAAGAAACAGCCAATCAACGCGCACGCGCACATGGCGCGTACGCGCCGATACTCACACGTGACCCACTTAAAGGCAAAACGCTGGGGGCAATTTCTAAGCTGCCCAGGCCCAAATCCAACTTGTTTCTGAGTGTATTTCATGCAGAATTGAAGTCCAAGCAAGGGGGAGCAATTAGTTAGTCAACATGAGCCTTTAGTTAGTTTTCTAGAGAGAGAAGCTCCCTCTTCTCTCTAGAATTAGGTTAGGATTAGGTTAAATTGTCTTGGATTTTGAATTAATTACTTGATTTCATCTTGTTTCTTTTACAATTTCTCATTTCTACATCTTGATTTTCTTAGTTGTAATGTTAATTTCTCATTTTGCTCTCTTGCTTGTTGATGAACATTGTCGGATCTAATCTCCTTTTAATGCAATTTCGTGTTTCTATGTTTCTTTTATGTTGATCTTGCTTACTATTATTGATTTCTCACTTATGATAGTCGTGGGTTTCCTTAATTTTATCATTTTGTGATGTTTACTTTTATTGCACATTAAGTATTTGATATAATGCTTCCTATAGTTTTTGAGTAGTTCTCTTGACCCTTGGCCTAGGCTAAAGGGGATTGAGTGATCTTGAGTCCTTGGGCTTTATTGAATTGGTAATTCCAGAACCCTTGGGGATCAAATTGATAACCATTGACTCTACCCTACTACTAAGTTGATTAGTAGCTAGATTGGAACTTATGGATTGATGTTGATCAAGCCATTTGACGTGCTCCAAGCCTAGGAGTAGTCATTACATACTTAAGGTTTTAGTGAGTAGACTTAATAAGCTCAGTTCCTCTTAATTATCAATATTTGAATTGTTGACAAGGATAGTGATCTCAATTATCTACGTCTTAGCTAAGAGTTCTTTATCTTGCTTTCTTTAATTACTTGCTTAATCTACTTTTTCTTGTTCATCTTATAACCCAAAACCCCCTTGCCCATTTATAGGCAATAATTGACCACTTTATTGCGATCCCTTGTGAGACGACTCAGAGTCTAAATACTTCTGTTAATTTTCATTGGGGTTTGTACTTGTGACAAAACCATATTTTAATTTGATGTGAGAGTTGTTTGTTGGTCTGGAGCTATACTTACAACGAAGTAATTCCTTTCTTTAGGAAGAAAATCTAGACCGATAACAACTTTTGCAATCATACCTACCCTTCGGTAAAGAAATAAGTACCTTAATAATAACGGTGAGGGAAAATAAAATTCTACAACAACTTGACTCACAATTAAACCTTTCTACTTATGTGCAGTTTCGCAATGAATTCTTCTGGTCACGCCTCTGAAAAGGGTTGGGAAATTTAGGGTGAGAATAAATCTACGCATTCTCAATAGAGAATGAAAATTCCATAAAAGTAAAGAATAAAATGCAAATAGTTAACTTACTCAAGAAAATTATTTTTTATTAACCCTTTAAAATGCTTTTGGTTTTACTTTAGATAATTAATTACTTTCTTTAAATTCCTAACATACATACTACTAGAAAACTAGTTATTACAGACGATATTTCCGACGGATTTTATCCCACACAGAAATACAGACGGAATTTCAGAGGGATTTTTTGTCAGAAAACAAAAAAAATGAATTAGCATAAATTACAGATGAAAAAGAGAATCCGTCAATAATTCTGTTGGAAAAATTAATTTTTTTCGTGGAAAATGATTACAAATGGAAAATCCGTCTGTAATTAAATGGACAAAAATACTAGTTTTATTAAATTATTATAGACAAAAAATCCATCTGTAATTTAAAATTTTCCGTCGATAATTTTTAGTTAAACCTAGCATTTGCTCGAACTCCACTCACAACACACAAATCAAAGAAACCTAGCTAAACCTAGCGGTTTTACTTCAAATCGAAGAACTCCCTTAGCTAAACCTAGCTTTCCCCTCTCCATCAACGGGCTCCTTCTCTCCGCCGCTAACGGAATGAACCCGCGAAGCTGATAGAATGGTCAACCTTGTTAGGTTCAGCTCCTTCGTCCCCTACCCCGTCGCTAAGGACACCCGCGGTTGGCTCCTCGACCCTATCTTGTTAGCTCGAGCTTCTGGCATTTTAGGTTTTTCTTTTTTCCCTCTAACTTCGGTGTTTCTCATCATTGCCTTTTAGTTAGAGATCGGTATGTCAAATTGTATCATGATTAGCATGTTTATAATGTGATTATGCGATGGAGCAGAGTTAAATTGAAGTTGAGAATTTTTGGGTGGAGTAATTTGGTGTCTCGTTCATTTCGAGAATAGTTTGCATTTTAGCTTTGTTTTCTTTTAATAAGGATTTTGCATTCTTGTTATGGATATGTTTCCTAGTGTTTAGTGGATTTGTTGATGTATTTGAGTGTTTTAATGGAGACTTAGATGTACGATGTGATTCTATGTTTTGTGGCCATTGGAATTTGAAAGGGAAATGGTAGTTGGTTCTCTGTAGGTGGAGCTCTCACTTGTGCTTCGGTTCATATAGGAGAGATTCGGCCTGGCAGGTTGAGAGGGAATCATAGGCATCATGATTGCAACGAGACATTTGTCCTTTGGGGTGCCCTAACCAAATTTAGGGTAAGCTTTATGGGATTCTATATTTCTATTATTTTATTAACATTTATTTGTACTTCATATTTCTTGAGATATTTCTCACTATTTATTGTTAAGTATAGCAACTATTGCAGAGAGTAAAGGTGTTTTAACAGCATGATGTAATTAACTATTAGTTGCAATCGCAATTCTAAAAAATCAATGAGGCTGCCATAGTTCCATTGCTCTGGGTTGAAAAGTATTTCATATGACACAATTTATTGGATTAGCTGTGAAAATTTAGCATATTGAATTTAGTTGACATAAGACAGAAGTTAATAGGCCCAAATTTCTTAAATCAATAGGAAGAAATCCCTCATATGTTGATTTGGAGGTGAGTTAATATTCAGGACATGTCTTGTAGCTTACTTTTCCTCATTAAACCAAATTTTGTTGCTTTATTCTAATTATTTGAATGTGTTCTTGTTTGACTGTTGACTGAACAAAAATTGACAAGAAAGGAAGGTATAAGCTTTTCTTGTTTGAGGTTACTTGCTAAGATTAAAGCCTTGCTATCTTTCACTTAAAATTTCTGAAGGTTTTGATAAATTTTACCACCAATAGAAGCAGGAGGCTAATCTGATTCAATCTGCTCTTATTGCCAATTATCTCTGTTTCCATCTCAATGTGTTCCTGTCCTAAATAACATTGTTCATCTTTTGTTGTTTAGGAAGCTTGCAGACAAGATTGCATTTGTGGTTACTATGTGGTTGTTCCGGACTTCTTTTATGGTGAACCATATGATCCTCAAAATACTAATAGTCCTTTAGGAGAGTGCAGACAAGAAGTGCAGAAGGAGGAACACTGAAAAAAGCAGCATAACATGTCACCATAAACATGCTTCTTCTTCTTCTTCTTCTTCTTCTTTTCAGGATGTATGGTGTGGCCCTAGAATTGGATTAGCATTAGATCATGCTTCTGCTTCTGTGGATTGTGTGGTGGCAAGGAAGAATGCTTCTTCAAGAAAGAACCTTGATGCTATTGAGAGAGCAACACATAGGGAAGAGGTATTCTTCTTTCTCCATCATCATCTTCTACTTCAATTCTTACTATTTTCTTTTTTATTTATTTAATTGATTCATTTATGTTGTTTTCTCTTCAGACACTACATTTTCATGTTCATATAATTGTTGTGAATTGAAGCCTCTTCTCTTCCTCAACTCAATGACAGTTCTTGATTGCTTAATTGATCAAAGACTTGTATAAAGTATCCAGTCACTAATTGAATCTAAATCACTTGCTTTTAGACTTGTTCTGGTTTATTGCATTGTGTGCATTACATGTTCTAAATCTACTATTGTTATTTGGCAGCGTCCATGATCTTTAAAAAGAACTAACCCTGAAAAATCTATGAAAGAGTTATGAGCAGCTAGTCAAAAACTTGGTATAATTATGAGTGTTTCTTAATCTAGTGTTAAGTTCTAAGAATTTTTAGGGGCTAATAGTTTCTTCTATTTATGTCCATATAGAACAATTCAATGTATCAAATCTCCAAAGTCAATGACTCATTTATAATTGAATTTGGCATAATAAAGCTGATTCACTTCTTCTAACATTATATGATGTCTTAATTTTTTGATAATTTTTTACCTCTGCTCTGGCTAATGCTTATCTTGTTTCACTATTGAAAATTAAGTATAAAATGCATGGCTGAGTCATTCTGTGTACTTGAAAAGGGTTATCATTCTGTGTACTTAGCCAATAAATGAACCGTTATCATTCTGTGTTGTGTTCTACCTCTTTTAGTACATTAATAAATCAATGCAACTGGAGAGAGTATTAAAGTATTTTTGTTTTCTAATCTGTGGATTCTTGTCTTTTACTCTTTTTACCATGAAGAATAAATGTTATTCTGTTTGGATATGTAATGCAAATATTTTTTACTTTGTGTTATCAACAGGTGCTGTGGCAATTGCAGTTGCAAATCCAACTGATCTTGTGAAAGTTAGACTACAAGCAGAAGTTGGTTTTAAACTTAAATTATGTGATATTTAACATATCTGCTTGATTATATTGACAGCTTGTAGAGGAAAAATGCCAAGAAGTGGAAGCCAGAGCTAGGGAGCTTGATAAATAGGTGAGGGTCCCTGGTGCACGAAATTGTGATCCCTGGTAATGGCTCCAAAAACTTGGTGCTCTAATCTTAATTCATAATTTGTCACAACTTCGATACAACTAACCAGTAAGTGCACTGGGTCGTCCAAGTAATAAAACCTTACGTGAGTAAGGGTCGATCCCACGGAGATTGTTGGTATGAAGCAAGCTATGGTCATCTTGTAAATCTCAATTAGGCAGATATCAAATGGTTATGGAGTTTTCGAATAATAATAATAAATAAACAGAAAATAAAGATAGGAATATGATAAACCCATATTTCATGAGTTCTTTTGTGCTTAATTTGAGTGATTTATTCAATCCTCCACCTACTTATTCGTATTAACTGCATGGTTTTACTTTCCCTTCCTTATTATGTCATATTGTGAAAAACATGTTTCCTAAACTTTTAAAATTAATTATTTTAATTACCTTTATTTCCATTCGATGCTGTGATTAGTGTGTTGAGTAGTTTCAGATTTTCTAAGGCAGAATGACTTAAAGGATGGAAAAGGTAACATACAAAAATGGAAGGAGAAAGCAAAACAGAGCTTTGAAGGAAACTGGTATTCACGCGATCGCATGGACGACACGATCGCGTGCCAGAAGTGAAGATGTAGCGACGTGGCCGCATGACTGACGCGACCGCACGACATAAGCAGAACGCATACGACGCGGATGCGTGACTGACGTGACCGCGTGGCAAGGAAAAGCTCCGAATGACGCGACCGCGTGACCCACGCGGACGCGTGACAGAGGCCACGTATCAGAATTTACAAAATAGTCCCCAGCAATTTCTGAAGCCCTTTTTGGCCCAGATCCAAGTACAGACAGCAAAGACCAGAGGTTATAAAGTGTGGGAATGCACCCATTCAAGAGAGAGCTTGCATATTTTATTTTTCAATGATTTAGATTTAGTTGAGAGGGAGATCTTCTCCTCTCTCTCTCTCTCTCTCTTAGGATTTAGGATTTCTTCTCGCTTTAAGAGTGACTCTCAATCCAGGTTTTATATTTCTTTGTTCTAAACTTCCCTTTCACTTTATTTATTTATTTCAGTATCTGAGTTGGCTATTTACCTTTATAATTGAATCTATGAATTCTTCCATGTTATAGACTGTTATTTGAATTAATGATAATTGAGGTATTTTCAGTTTATGATTGTTCTCTTTGATTTAAGTTACCATTGCTTCCCATCTAAGGACATTTTTATTATTCCAGCAATTTTACTTTTTCCCCTTTTGGTCCTGGTTAAGAATTCAGTAACTCAACAGCTATTAAACTCAACATAATTAATAATCGTTATCTTGCTAATTGAGCTGAACTTAAGTAATCCCAACCTTTTCTCAGGAAATAAATAGGATTCAAAGGTCAATTTAATTAGTCCCTTGACTTTCCTTTGCCCTAGTAAAGGTTGACCAAGTGGAGTTTAGATTCAACTTTCATTATAGTT
Source organism: Arachis hypogaea (assembly GCF_003086295.3). Taxonomy (NCBI): domain Eukaryota; kingdom Viridiplantae; phylum Streptophyta; class Magnoliopsida; order Fabales; family Fabaceae; genus Arachis; species Arachis hypogaea. The sequence continues at coordinate 103,844,925 of NC_092050.1, forward strand.
GAGAGAGATAACTCCGTTGGACCTCCAACTTCTCTTACCTTGCCAAAAGTCTGCTTTACTATATTTATTTATTTTAATTTCCATTTACTTTACTTGTCATTTAAATTACTTGCTTCTCATCTTCTAAACCCCGATTACAACCTTTATAGCCAATAATAAGAACATACCTCCTCGCAGTTCCTTGAGAAGACGACCCGAGGTTTGAATACTCGGTTAACAATTTCTAAAGGGGTTTGTTACTTGTGACACCCAAAACGTTTGTACGAAGGGATTTTTGTCGGTTTAGAGACTATATCTACAACGCGACTGTTTTTATGATATTCTTTACTGGCAAAAATCCCAACGTCAAAAATAGTGCCGTTGCCGGGGAACTGCTAACGTGTGCCTTATTATTGGTTATTGTAAATACTTTTCTTTTGCTTGTTTATTTATTTTTGTTTTTTTCTATTTATCTTTATTTGTTACCATGAACTCTCACCCCTCTCGCTTTGAGTTTGGTTCTAATATTGTTAAAGGAAATACAAGTTACAGCAGGAACGCACATCAAGGTCAGACCAATCAAGGATGGATGGAACCAAGAGGATCTAATCAACCCTTTTGGCAGCAACACCCTCTGAGATATCCTGGACAAAGACCATTCTACAATGTATACCCAGCTGAAAGATATGGTGGACAACCTTGTAACTACCAACAAGCCCCACCCCGTGCATGTAAACCATCCTTTCAATATAACCTCGAACCACCACACTCACAAGCTTCTCTTCACCATTCGCCACCATATGATCCTTCCTTACCCCAGTGCCAATCCAATCGCTCCCAATCACCACCACTTTCCTTTGTGTCATGTCCAAGTCCAGCAACCCGAGAGGCAGAGGTTCGCCTAACGGAAACAGTAAATAAATTTCAAACAACCATTCAACAACTGGAGCAAGCAATAATTCAATGAGTTTCTAGGCGCTCAAATACACAAGGATCAGCCACAGCCCCATGTGAACAGTCTAACGAAGAGCGTAGCATGAAGGAGATACCAGAAACTCCAGTGGACAAGACAGAGAATGAATTCGTACTAGAACAAGTAGAAGAAGCTGTCATCGCTCAAGAAGAAGAGTTGGTTGAAGATCTAGGATATGCTGAACCTCCATGGGAATCCAGAATTGAGGAACACGCCGTCAAGGAGACTACAGTTGATGCTAAGGAGGATATTTCTCCAAGGCAAGTCGTTTATGAAGAATCAGACGGAATAATCCAAGAAACAAATTTCCTCGATAGTGATAGTCACGAGTCTAGCTCTCTTAGTGATGAACTTGCATCCACAAGTGAATTCTCTGAGATCGAAGAATCTTCCCCAAGTGAATATGAAGATGATGCAGAGGTAGATTTCTCTCAACCTCCAATCTATGACTCAAGTGATGAGGAAGACACAGAAGACTTTGACCAGGACACAGATACAATTGAAGATCTTTGCAAAGAAGTGGAGGAATTCACAGAAGAGCACAAAGAAATGGAACTTGTAGAACCACCAAAAACACCTATCCCAAGGCCATTACCACCTAATACAAGATTCAAGTGGGTACAATCCTTAACTTATAACTTTACTTATTCACTTGAATATGGTTTGCTTGAAACAGATGGCCAGCTTAGAGCTCTCTGCGGCTTTAAGAGTAAGAGGGAAATAGCTCGTACTCAGAGCTGGTGCACAAGGTTCAATAAGGTTCCACGCTTCACCTCGAAGTACACGGATTGGTATCATGCTCAATTACATGGATCACGAAAAACGTTTGGTCACCAAGGTAAGATTCTACTTCTTAAACCGCCCGAATGGAAACATGTAGATCAAGACGGAGGTGGATTTAAAAGCAAGGCTTGGAATCCTGGACTCTATCCTGACATTCGTCGTCCCGGGAGCCTGAAAATCTGTTTGGAGCTGCTCAGAAGCTTTGCATGCTTGGTTTGGGACCCCGGAGGCTATTGGCATTTCAAGCACTGGTGGAGATTTTTAGACGAATTTAAACATAAGCCGCCATAACAGGATACTCCTCCAATGTCCAACTTAAGGACTTTAACTAAAAGTGCTAGGTGGGAGACAACCCACCATGGTATGGTCGCTTCTTTTTCAATTTATTTCTTGTTAATTGCTTTCATTTTTTCTTTTTCATTTTAATTTATTAAACCTGGAATCATGCATAGCATTCATGTTAATCATTGCATTCTGCATTTTTCATGCATATATAAAAAAAAGGGTGCACGACGCGACCGCATGCCCCATGCGATCGCGTCATATTGCGAGAAACACCACCCACGCGACCGCATGACCCACGCGGCCGCGTGATATATATATCGGCGTAAGGATCCAACGAACAGAAAGTTAGGCTGGAATCGTGCGGCCCTTGTACGTTTCGCATAAATTGGCCCACGCGATCGCATGCCCCATGCGATCGCGTCACTTGCACAATACCAATCCCACGCGACCGCGTCGCATGGATTGCACATCACCCCAAAAGGAGACAGAGAGTTGCGCTGAAACGGCGCTGGAGTCGTGCGTTTAGCACGAATTCCAGCGACGCGATCGCGTCAACCCTCTTTCCCCCCCTCTCATGCGATCGCGCGCCCCACGCGATCGCGTCATTCCCATTTTCACCCCAACCACGCGACCGCGTGCCCCACGCGGCCGCGTGGATTCGAAAATATAACCCCCCAGCCACGCGAACCCTATCAGTCGTGCAGCCCCCCACCCCCAACCCTCTTCTCCCTCTCTGCTTCTTCTTCCTCCAGCCACCACCCAGCACCACCCAGACGCCGCCGCCGTCTAGACACCGCCACTGTACCACCCCCTTCCCCTTTTTCTTCTTCTTTCTTCCTCTCTCCTCCCCTCTCCGCCACCACCCAGAACCACCACCCACCACCGCCGGCCATCCAGACGCGCCCCCCCTCCGCCACCCACCCGCAACCCCCCCTCCCCTCCTCTATCACTAACCCTAAGACCCTATCCCCATTCCCCCTCAGCCGCCACCGCACCGCCATGCCCCGCCACCGCGCCGAACACCACCGCCGCCATCACCCAACCGTTCTGCTTCTCTCGCTTTCCAGGTTCCGCAACACGCACTCCCTTTTATCCGTTCGTCGTTTTTCTGTATTTTTTTTCATTTTTGTTCATACTTAGGATAGATAGATATGCATGCTGTAGTGGATTTTTAGGTTGTTAGGCAGCTTAGGCTGTGGTTAGTGGATCTAGGTCTGTTTACTTGCATTGTTCCTATTTCTGTTTTATCATAACTGCAATTCTGCTGTTCCTGTGACCTCGTTCATATGCTGTGATTTCTTGCATTTGCTGCTTGTTACTCTGAATTTTCCTGTTTCTATTACTTATAGGTAACTACAGCAAGTTTTTAATTCATATGAACTGCTATGATTGCTGTTTATTTTCCGGGACAATCCAATTTTAGCCGGAATGCTGCCCAAATTTTTTGTAAATTGTTTTCATTCATGTTTTGGTTTGGCATTTCTGAACTCTGTTTTACTCTGCTTTACCCAAACTGTTTCATGAATGCTATGGCAGACTTTCTTATCCTCTTTGGTTTCCTGGTTCATAAACTGCATTTGTGATTCACTGATTCCAATTTTTGCTTTCTTTATTTCTATTCGAATCAGCATCACCCTGTTTTCCTTGTTCGATTATGAGTACTTCTATTCTTACCTGTGAGTCCTTGTTATATGGAATTTTTCTCTATGCCACTTACTTTAACCCGCACTTTACTAACTCACTAATTTTAATTTACTAATTTCTTTTTCAAATTCTAACCATACTAACCCTTTTGATCTCTTTTCTGATTATTTTCACTTTCCTCTAACTTTCTAACCATGGCATATTGATTATTTTTCCATCTAACATAAATTCAATCACATTTCATATACTCATTTTCCTTATTTTATTTCTCCTTTGCCGCTTTGAGTTTCCTTTGTTTAATTGCCTATTTGCTTTACTATTTTTATCCATATCCTGGTTTTCTATTTTTCAGGATGTCTGCCTCACAAAGGAAAGAAAAAGGCAAGGCTACTGGCAAGCGCAAGCGAAAAGATTCCTCCCAGTTCATCATTGCCTTCATGCACGATTCCTCATGGCGGGAGAAGAACTTCACACAGCAGGAAAAAGCTGACCAGCTGCTCCCTGCAAATGATCCTATAAAATTTGCAAACCAGTACTGTGAGCTGAAGTACCCGGCTTTTGTAAACTCCAGAAATCTATACTTGGAGCGAACTCTGAAGATTCCAAAAGCACTCCAGCAGTACACCACTGAGCAAGTCAAGCAAAGGGGCTGGTTCTTTCTGGAGAGAACACTGACAGAGGTCAATGCATCTTGGGTCCGGGAATTCTACTGCAACTACTACCTCACCACCCTAGATGCCGTAAACCTGAGAGGAAAACAAATTCTGGTCACTGATGAGGCCTTAGAGGACATTCTCCTGCTCCCAGCCAAGTCCGATCAGCCTGATGGTTATTCGAAGGCTGAGGAGGACTTGCGCCAGATGCAGTTTGATTGGGATGCTGTGAAGGCACGGATAGCTCTGGACCCGACTGTTCCTTGGGAGATGGGTCAGGACCCCACCATGCCTAGAGGGATCAAGAGGGCGTACTTAAATGATGAGGCTCGGTTATGGCACCAGATCTTGAGTAATTATGTGATGCCGAGTACTCACGAGACGGAGATCCCGGCTGCTATGATCACCCTCCTTTGGTGTGTGATAGAGGGGAAGGACCTTATCTGCCACGCTTTATCCGGCATTTTATGGCCAGGGTCCACGTCCGAGGCACCCTCCCTTTTCCGTATCTGGTTACACAGCTAGGCCGTCGAGCTGACGTGCCATGGGAGGATGCCGATGAGAGACCACCAGCGGCGGATTGCAGGAAGATCATTCCTCACAACAGGAACTTCTTAGCTTTGGGCTACAGACCACCACCCTTCACTGCTACTGATGAGCCATCCCCACCGTCTGCTGGACCCTCTTCATCCACAGCTGCCACTCCTGCTCCTACTGCTACCACTGCACCTTCATCTGCCTCTGAGCCCGTATACCGCCTTGTGCACCGCCTATTTCGACAGCTTGATCAGATGGAGCACCGTAACCGGCGCCGGTATGAGAGATTGGAGTGTCGCAACAAGCGACGCTATGAGCACCTGAAGCTGATGATACGATCCGGCGACATCCCCTCTGAGCCCGACACACCGTCTGAGCCATCAGAGGAGGCGGAGGATGGGCACGAGGAGGAGACTCATTTCCAAGAGGAGACCCATCAGCAGGCAGCCACAGAGCAGGCTGCCCCGCATCAGGAGGTTATGCCCTAGATAGAGGCTGCGGATCCGGAGATCCCGATCTAGTCAGCCCCACCTCTACAGTAGCCAGACCCTCAGCCCACCACCACCATAGAGCCTCCAGCTGCCATCCCTACCAGTGATGACACCCCTTCACACCCGGCTTGATTGAGCACCAGGGACGATGCTTCATTTTAAGTGTGGGGAGGTTGCCATCTCTGGCGTTTATTTTGGTGAACCACTACATACTTTTTCTTTTATTTTGAATATTTTTCTGTATTTTTCTTTTTACTGTTATTTTCTGAGTACTTATACATTGCTTTTATGTATTTTTACTCTATTTTTGCATATTGCATCTTTAGTTCATATTTTTAGTTATTTAGTTTAGTTTGCAATTCTGATTTATTAATGGATTAATTAGTATAGTTTACCCTTTTTAGCATAAGATAGTATAGTTTAAATTGAAAAATATAAAAAGGAAGTAAACTAGGAAATTGAACATATCAGATTTAAATCCATAAACCTTGTATATAGCATTACATGATGTAGTTAAGCTGACAACATTTCATCAAGGAGGAACATTAAAACTTTAAAAGCTACCCTAAATAATTTTTTTATGAGAATAATGGGAATTTTTAACTAAACCTGCATAACATATATAAATGATATATGATGCTTGAGTTCGAGAACACACAGCCTGTGAGTCTTGAGCTTAATTGTATGGTTGCATTCAAACCATAACTTCATTCCTGTGTGTTTCGCTTCTTTTTATTCTGATGTTCTTTACTTTGCTTTAATCTATATGTCCAATTATAGAATATAGAATAGATACATACCAAAAGAATGATTGAGGCCATCATTTGATTTTAGCTCACTTACCCCAGAATAACCTACCTTTCACATCACCCTTGTCATCCCCCTTGAGCCTTTAAAATCCCTTTTATTCTATTTAGCCACACTACTAGCCTTAAGCAGAAAAAAAAACAAAATAAAATCCCAAGTTGAATCCTTGGTTAGCTTGAGATAGAAAATTATGAACAGATTAGAACATGGAAAACCTATTGGGAACATGGATGATAGAAACAAAAGGGTAGAAAAGTTAAAAAAAATAAAATAAATTTGGGAAGCATGCTCATGAGAAATCAAAATGATTCAACTACCATGTTCAGTTAAAAAAGAAAGAGTTATTTTTCAGCATTTAATAAAAGGGGATACAAAAGAACCCCCCCCCCCAATGCAACAATACACATGGGATAAAAATAAAATTTGAAACATGAGCATGTAACAACAAGTGGGAAAATATGGGAAATTAGGTAAAGAAGTTTTGTTTTACTAGATATGTATGTTAGGTGAGATCTTAGTCTAATTAAGGATTCACTTATTAGCTCACTTAACCTTATACATATATCCTTGCCTTTACCTTGGCCCCATTACAACCTTAATTAAAGACCTCCTGACTTTTTGGTATGACTATATTTTATAATTGTTGATTGGTTAGATGAAAAACAAAGCTATAGAAAGTAAGAATAAAAAGAAAAGTAGAGTGAATAAACCCAGTAAACACTGAGTGACTAGAGGGTAAACACAAAATCCAGTGAGGGTTCAATAACTCATCAACATATATCTGTACTTAATTTACTAATTGTTTTGCAAGTTAGTACAATGTTTTCTTTCCCATCTCATTTGCTGAAACGCTTCATTATTTAAGGGTTGGCTATACATATACATGACTCCTTGAGAATATGAACTAACTTGACAACATGTAAGCTTTATATATGAGTGAATAATTTAGAGTTGCATGATGCATCATTCACTTAGGTAGTTGCATTTAAATTAGGTTGCATTGCATGACATTCCATCACTTTAACCTTAATTATTTACCTTGGGTCTAGCATGAGGACATGCTAGTGTTTAAGTGTGGGGAGGTTGATAAACCCATATTTCATGAGTTCTTTTGTGCTTAATTTGAGTGATTTATTCAATCCTCCACCTACTTATTCATATTAACTGCATGGTTTTACTTTCCCTTCCTTATTATGTCATATTGTGAAAAACATGTTTCCTAAGCTTTTAAAAATTAATTATTTTAATTACCTTTATTTCCATTCGATGCCGTGATTAGTGTGTTGATTAGTTTCAGATTTTCTAAGGCAGAATGACTTAAAGGATGGAAAAGGAAACATACAAAAATGGAAGGAGAAAGCAAAATGGAGCTTTGAAGGAAACTGGTATTCACGCGATCGCATGGACGACGCAATCGCGTGCCAGAAGCGAAGATGCAGCGACGCGGCCGCATGACTGACGCGACCACGCGACATAAGTAGAATGCATACGACACAGACGCGTGACTGACGCGACCGTGTGGCAAGGAAAAGCTCCGAATGACGCGACCGCGTGACCCACGCGGACGCGTGACAGAGGCCACGTATCAGAATTTACAAAATACGCCCCCAGCGATTTCTGAAGCCCTTTTTGGCCCAGATCCAAGTACAGACAGCATAGACCAGAGGTTATAAAGTGTGGGAATGCACCCATTCAAGAGAGAGCTCGCATATTTTATTTTTCAATGATTTAGATTTAGTTGAGAGGGAGATCTTCTCCTATCTCTTTTAGGATTTAGGATTCCTTCTCGCTTTAAGAGTGACTCTCAATCCAGGTTTTATATTTCTTTGTTCTAAACTTCCCTTTCACTTTATTTATTTATTTCTGTATCTGAGTTGGCTATTTACCTTTATAATTGAATCTATGAATTCTTCCATGTTACAGACTGTTATTTGAATTAATGATAATTGAGGTATTTTCAGTTTATGATTGTTCTCTTTGATTTAAGTTACCATTGCTTCCCATCTAAGGACATTTTTATTATTCCAGCAATTTTACTTTTTCCCCTTTTGGTCCTGGTTAAGAATTCAGTAACTCAACAGCTATTAAACTCAACATAATTGATAGTCGTTATCTTGCTAATTGAGCTGAACTTAAGTAATCCCAACCTTTTCTCAGGAAATAAATAGGATTCAAAGGTCAATTTAATTAGTCCCTTGACTTTCCTTTGCCCTAGTAAAGGTTGACCAAGTGGAGTTTAGATTCAACTTTCATTATAGTTGAGAGAGATAACTACGTTGGACCTCCAACTTCTCTTACCTTGCCAAAAGTCTGCTTTACAGTATTTATTTATTTTAATTGCCATTTACTTTACTTGTCATTTAAATTACTTGCTTCTCATCTTCTAAACCCCAATTACAACCTTTATAGCCAATAATAAGAACATACCTCCTCGCAGTTCCTTGAGAAGACGACCCGAGGTTTGAATACTCGGTTAACAATTTCTAAAGGGGTTTGTTACTTGTGACACCCAAAACGTTTGTACGAAGGGATTTTTGTCGGTTTAGAGATTATATCTACAACGCGACTGTTTTTATGACATTCTTTACTGGCAAAAATCTTAACGTCAGAATACTTATGCAAATCATTGGTGAGAATTTTAGATAAGCGTATAGAGATGCTTTCGTTCCGCTGAACCTCTGCTTTCCTGATATCTTCATCCAATCATTCCTACTTCTTTCCATGGCAAGCTTTATATAGGGCATCACCGTTGTCAATGGCTACATCCCATCCTCTCTGTGAAAAAGGTCCAAATGCTCTGTCACGGCACGGCTAATCATCTGGAGGTTCTCGATCATACTGGAATAGGATTCACCCTCCTTTTGCGTCTGTCACTACGCCCAGCACTCGCGAGTTTGAAGTTCGTCACAGCCATCCCTTCCCAGTTCCTACTCGGAATACAACAGACAAGGTTTAGACTTTCCGGATCTCAGGAATGGCCATCCATGGGTTCTAACTTATACCACGAAGATTCTAATATCTCAGACTCGGTCCTCTGTATTAGATATCTAAGAGATACTCATTCTAGCTTGTTTGCATGTAGAACGGAAGTGTTTGTTAGGCACGCGTTCATAAGTTAGAATGATGATGAGCATCACATAATCATCACATTCATCATGTTCTTGGGTGCAAATGGATATCTTAGAAACGGAATAAGTTGAATTGAATATAAAACAGTAGTACTTTGCATTAAATCATGAGGAACAGCAGAGCTCCACACCTTAATCTATGGAGTGCAGAAACTCTACCGTTGAAAAATACATAAGTGAAAGGTTCAGGCATGGCCGAATGGCCAACCCCATGATCTAAGAACTAGACGTCCCAAGATGTCTAATACAATAGTAAAAAGTCCTATTTATACTAAACTAGTTACTAGGGTTTACAGAAGTAAGTAATTGATGCATAAATCCACTTCCGGGGCCCACTTGGTGTGTGCTTGGGCTGAGCTTGAAGTTTACACGTGCAGAGGCTTCTTTTGGAGTTGAACGCCAAGTCGTAACGTGTTTTTGGCGTTCAACTCTAGTTCGTGACGTGTTTCTGGCGTTTAACTCCAGACTGCAGCGTAGAACTGGCGTTCAACGCCCTTTTGCGTCATTTAAACTCGGGCAAAGTATGAACTATTATATATTTCTGGAAAGCCCTGGATGTCTACTTTCCAACGCCATTGAGAGCGCGCTATTTAGAGTTCTGTAGCTCCAGAAAATCCACTTTGAGTGCAGGGAGGTCAGAATCCAACAGCATCAGCAGTCCTTCTTCAACCTCTGAATCTGATTTTTGCTCAAGTCCCTCAATTTCAGCCAGAAAATACCTGAAATCATAGAAAAACACACAAACTCATAGTAAAGTCCAGAAATGTAAATTTAACATAAAAACTAATAAAAACATCCCTATAAGTAACTAGATCCTACTAAAAACAATGCCAAAAAGCGTATAAATTATCCGCTCATCACAACACCAAACTTAAATTGTTGCTTGTTGGTGGACGAAATTGTGTTCCATGTTCTTTGTACTTGTGTGAGGTTAACAATATATAATTGTATTGAATCCTCATTGTGGCTCTATGTGTGGACACAACTCCGTTCAACTAACCAGCAAGTGCACTGGGTCGTCCAAGTAATACCTTACGTGAGTAAGGGTCGAATCCCACGGAGATTGTTGGTATGAAGCAAGCTATGGTCACCTTGTAAATCTCAGTCAGGCGGATTTAAACATGATACTTGATTAGATTAAAATAAACAATAAAAGGGATAGAGATACTTATGTAGATTCATTGGCAGGAATTTCAGATAAGCGAATGAAGATGCTTTTCGTTCCTCTGAACCTCTGCTTTCCTGCTATCTTCATCCAATCAGTCTTACTCCCTTCCATGGCTGGCTTTATGTGATACATCACCACTGTCAATGGCTACTTTCGGTCATCTCACGGGAAAATGATCCAATGCCCTGTCACGGCACGGCTAATCGTCTGGAGGCATCACCCTTGTCAATGGCTTCATCTTATCCTCTCAGTGAATAATATGCTCACGCACCCTGTCACGGCACGGCTATTCATCTGTCGGTTCTCGATCATGCCGGAATAGGATTTACTATCCTTTTGCGTCTGTCACTAACGCCCTGCAATCGCGAGTTAGGAGCTCGTCACAGTCATTCAATCATTGAATCCTACTCAGAATACCACAGACAAGGTTTAGACCTTCCGGATTCTCTTGAATGCTGCCATCATTCTAGCTTACGCCACGAAGATTCCGGTTAGGAGATCTAAGAGATACTCATTCTAGCTTATTTCATGTAGAAAGGAAGTGTTTGTCAGGCACGCGTTCATAAGGGAGAAGGATGATGAGCGTCACACATAATCATCTTCATCATGTTCTTGGGTGCGAATGGATATCTTAGAAGCGAAATAAGAAGAATTGAATAGAAAACAGTAGTACTTTGCATTAATCTTTGAGGAACAGCAGAGCTCCACACCTTAATCTATGGAGTGTAGAAACTCTACCGTATGAAAATACATAAGTGAAGGTCCAGGCATGGCCGAGATGGCCAGCCCCCTTAGTCTAAGAACTATGCGTTCCAAGATGGTCAAAAAGACTAGTAAAAGGTCCTATTTATAATAAACTAGCTACTAGGGTTTACATGAGTAAGTAATTGATGCATAAATCCACTTCCTGGGCCCACTTGGTGTGTGTTTGGGCTGAGCTTAAGTGTAGCACGTGCAGAGGCCATTTGTGGAGTTGAACGCCAGTTTCTATGCCAGTTTGGGCGTTCAACTCTGGTTTTGGATCCTTTTCTGGCGCTGGACGCCAGATTTGGGCAGAAGGCTGGTGTTGAACGCCAGTTTAAGTCGTCTATTCTTGGCCAAAGTATGGACTATTATATATTGCTGGAAAGCCCTGGATGGCTACTTTCCAACGCAATTGGAAGCGCGCCATTTCGAGTTCTGTAGCTCCAGAAAATCCACTTTGAGTGCAGGGAGGTCAGAATCCAACAGCATCAGCAGTCCTTCTTCAACCTCTGAATCTGATTTCTGCTCAAGTCCCTCAATTTCAGCCAGAAAATACCTGAAATCACAGAAAAACACACAAACTCATAGTAAAGTCCAGAAATGTGAATTTAACACAAAATCTATTAAAAACATCCCTAAAAGTAACTAGATCCTACTAAAAACATACTAAAAACAATGTCAAAAAGCGTATAAATTATCCGCTCATCACAACATCAAACTTAAATTGTTGCTTGTCCCCAAGCAACTGAAAATCAAATAGGATAAAAAGAAGAGAATATACTATAAATTCCAAACTATCAATGAAACATAGCTCCAATTATATGAGCGGGACTTATAGCTTTTTGCCTCTTAAATAGTTTTGGCATCTCACTTTATCCATTGAGGTTCAGAATGATTGGCATCTATAGGAACTCAGAGTTCAGATAGTGTTATTGATTCTCCTAGTTCAGTATGATGATTCTTGAACACAGCTTCTTTATGAGTCTTGGCCGTGGCCCTAAGCACTTTGTTTTCCAGTATTACTACCGGATACATAAATGCCACAGACACATAATTGGGTGAACCTTTTTAGATTGTGACTCAGCTTTGCTAAAGTCCCCAATTAGAGGTGTCCAGGGTTCTTAAGCACACTCTTTGTTTGCTTTGGACCTTGACTTTAACCGCTCAGTCTCAAGTTTTCACTTGACACCTACACGCCACAAGCACATGGTTAGGGACAGCTTGGTTTAGCCGCTTAGACCAGGATTTTATTCCTTTAGGCCCTCCTATCCACTGATGCTCAAAGCCTTGGGATCCTTTTTATTTGCCCTTGCCTTTTGGTTTTAAGGGTTATTGGCTTTTTCTGCTTGCTTTTTCTCTTTCTTTCTATTTTTTTTTTCGCCTATTTATTTTATTTTTTTTTCTGCAAGCTTTGTTTTTTTGCTGCTTTTTCTTGCTTCAAGAATCATTTTTATGATTTTTCAGATTATCAAATAACATGTCTCCTAGTCATCATTCTTTCAAGAGCCAACATATTTAACATTCTTAAACAACAACTTCAAAAGACATATGCACTGTTCAAGCATACATTCAGAAAACAAGAAGCATTGTCACCACATCAATATAATTAAGCTAAGTTCAAGGATAAATTCGAAACTCATGTACTTCTTGTTCTTTTGAATTAAAACATTTTTCTTTTAAGAGAGGTGATGGATTCATAGGACATTCATATCTTTAAGACAAAGTTACTAACTACTAATGATCATGTAATGGAGACACAAACATAGATAAGCACATAGAAAACGAAAAACAGAAGAAATAAGAACAAGGAATGAATCCACCTTAGTGATGGTGGCGTTTCCTTCTTGAGGAACCAATGATGTCCTTGAGCTCTTCTATGTCTCTTCCTTGTCTTTGTTGCTCCTCCCTCATTGCTTTTTGATCTTCTCTTATTTCATGAAGCATGATGGAGTGCTATTGATGTTCCACCCTTAGTTGTCCCATATTGGAACTCAATTCTTCTAAGGAGGTGTTGATTTGCTCCCAATAGTTTTGTGGAGGAAAGTGCATTTGAGGCATCTCAGGGATCTCATGGAAGTGAGCTTCTTGCGCCTCTTGAGCTCCATGAATGGGCTCTCTTGCTTGCTCCATCTTTTTCTTAGTGATGGGCTTGTCCTCTTTGATGAGGATATCTCCCTCTATGTCAATCCCCGCTGAATTGCATAGGTGGCAAATGAGGTGAGGAAAGGCTAACCTTGCCATGGTGGAGGACTTGTCAGCCACCTTGTAGAGTTCTTGAGGTATAATCTCATGAACTTCCACCTCTTCTCCAATCATGATACTATGGATCATGATGGCCCGGTCTATAGTAACTTCAGACCGGTTGCTAGTGGGAATGATTGAGCATTGAATGAACTCCAACCATCCTCTAGCTACAGGCTTGAGGTCCAATCTTCTTAGTTGAACCGGCTTGCCTTTGGAGTCAACCTTCCATTGAGCTCCTTCTACACATATGTCCATAAGGACTTGGTCCAACCTTTGATCAAAGTTGACTCTCCTTGTGTAGGGGCGTGCGTTCTCTTCCATGTATGGCAAGTTGAACGCCAACCTCACATTCTCCGGACTAAAATCTAAGTATTTCCCCCGAACCATTGTAACATAGTTCTTTGGATCCGGGTTCTTACTTTGATCATGGTTCTTGGTGATCCATGCATTGGCATAGAACTCTTGAACCATTAGGATGCCGACTTGTTGGATGGGATTTGTTAGAACTTCCCAACCTCTTCTTTGAATTTCATGTCGGATCTCCGGATACTCATTTCTTTTGAGTTTGAAAGGGACCTCAGGGATCACCTTCTTCTTGGCCACAACATCATAGAAGTGGTCTTGATGGGCTTTGGAGATGAATCTTTCCATCTCCCATGACTCGGATGTGGAAGCTTTTGTCTTCCCTTTCCCTCTTCTAGAGGATTCTCCGGTCTTAGATGCCATCAATGGTAATGGAAAAAAAAAAAAAGCTATGCTTTTACCACACCAAACTTAGAATATTGCTCGCCCTCGAGCAATAAACAAAAGAATAGATGAAGAAGAAGAAGAAATGGAGGAGAGGGAGAGGGTGATGTGGTTCGGCCAAGAAGGGTATAGAGGGGTTGTGTTGTGTGAATTTGAAGAAGAATGGAGGGCTTTATATAGGGAAGGGAGGGGGGTTATGGTTCGGCCATATGGGTGGGTTTGGGTGGGAAATTGGTTTTGAATTTTGAAGGTAGGTGGAGTTTATGAGGTAGGTTTATGGGGAAGAGTGTTTATGGGGTTGTGTGAAAGAGAGTGGTGAGAAGAAGTGAGTGGAGGTAGGTGGGGATCCTATGGGGTCCACAGATCCTGAGTGGATCCTGTGGGGTCCACAGATCCTGAGGTGTTCAAGGAATTACATCCCTGCACCCATTAGGCATGTAAAAATGCATTTGTACCCAACTCTGGGCGTTCAGCGCCAGGTTGGTGGCCATTTTGGGCGTTCAACGCCCATTTGTGTGCCATTTCTGGCGTTGAACGCCAGAACCATGCCTGTTCTGGCGTTCAGCGCCCAGAAGCTGCCCATTTTGGGCGTTCAGCGCCAGAACCATGCTCTGTTCTGGCGCTGAACGCCAGACAGATGCTCCTCCAGGGTGTGATTTTTCTTCTGCTGTTTTTGATTCCGTTTTCAATTTTTCTATTTATTTTGTGACTCCACATGATCATGAACCTAAGAAAACATGAAAAACAATGAAAATAAAAGTTAGATAAACATTGGGTTGCCTCCCAACAAGCGCTTCTTTAATGTCAATAGCTTGACAGTGGGCTCTCATAGAGCCTCACAGATGTGCAGAGCTTTGTTGAAACTCTCCAACACCAAACTTAGAGTTTGGATATGGGAGTTCAACACCAAACTTAGAGTTTGGTTGTGGCCTCCCAACACCAAACTTAGAGTTTGACTGTGGGGGCTCTGGTTGACTCTGCTTGGAGAGAAGCTTTTTCTGCTTCCTCTCCATAGTTGTAGAGGGAGATCCTTGAGTTTTGAATACAAGGGAGTTCTCATTCCATTGAAGGACTATTTCACCTCTGTCAACATCAATCACAGCTCTTGCTGTGGCCAGGAAAGGTCTTCCCAGGATGATGGATTCATCCTCTTCCTTTCCAGTATCCAGGACTATGAAATCAGTAGGTATGTAAAGGCCCTCAACCTTTACTAATACATCTTCTACTTGTCCATAAGCCTGTTTTCTTGAGCTGTCAGCCATCTCTAGTGAGATTTTAGCAGCTTGCACCCCATAGATTCCCAGTTTCTCTATTACATAGAGGGGCTTGAGGTTTATTCCTGAACCAAGGTCACACAGAGCCTTAAAGATCATGGTGCCTATGGTACAGGGTATTATGAACTTTCCAGGATCCTGTCTCTTCTGAGGCAATGTCAGTTGATCCAGATCACTTAGTTCATTGATAAACAAGGGAGGTTCAACTTCCCAAGTATCAATGCCAAATAATTTGGCATTCAGCTTCATGATTGCACCAAGAAACTTGGCAGTTTGCTCTTCAGTAACATCCTCATTCTCTTCAGAAGAGGAATACTCATCAGAGCTCATGAAGGGCATAAGGAGGTTCAATGGAATCTCTATGGTCTCTAGATGAGTCTCAGATTCCTTTGGTTCCTCAGAGGGAAGCTCCTTATTGACCACTGGACGTCCCAGGGGGTCTTCCTCCTTGGGATTCACGTCCTCTCCTCTCCTCACAGGTTCGGCCATGGCGCTTATGTCAATGGCCTTGCACTCTCCTTTTGGGTTCGCTTCTGTATTGCTTGGGAGAGTACTAGGAGGGATTTCAGTGATCCTTTTACTCAGCTGGCCCACTTGTGCTTCCAGATTTCTAATGGAAGACCTTGTTTCATTCATGAAACTTACAGTGGCCTTAGATAGATCAGAGACTAGATTTGCTAAATTAGAAGCATTTTGTTCAGAGTTTTCTGTCTGTTGCTGAGTTGATGATGGAAAAGGCTTGCTATTGCTAAACCTGTTTCTTCCACCATTATTAAAGCCTTGTTGAGGCTTTTGATCCTTCCATGAGAAATTTGGATGATTTCTCCATGTTGAGTTATAGGTGTTTCCATAAGGTTCACCTAAGTAATTTACCTCTGCTATTGCAGGGTTCTCAGGATCATAGGCTTCTTCTTCAGAAGATGCCTCTTGAGTACTGTTGGATGCAGCATGCATTCCATGCAGACTCTGAGAAATCATATTGACTTGCTGAGTCAATATTTTGTTCTGAGCCAATATGGCATTCAGAGTATCAACTTCAAGAACTCCCTTCTTCATAGGCGTCCCATTGCTCACAGGATTCCTTTCAGAAGTGTACATGAACTGGTTATTAGCAACCATGTCAATGAGTTCTTGAGCTTCTGCAGGCGTTTTCTTTAGGTGAATGGATCCACCTGCAGAAGTGTCCAGTGACATCTTTGATAGCTCAGATAAACCATCATAGAATATATCCAGGATGGTCCATTCTGAAAGCATGTCAGAAGGACACTTTTTGGTCAACTGTTTGTATCTTTCCCAAGCTTCATAGAGGGATTCACCTTCTTTCTGTCTGAAGGTTTGAACATCAGCTCTAAGCTTGCTCAGCTTTTGAGGACGAAAGTACTTGGCTAAGAAAGTCGTGACCAGCTTATCCCAAGAGTTCAGGCTGTCTTTGGGTTGAGAATCCAACCATAATCTAGCTCTGTCTCTTACAGCAAAAGGGAAAAGCATGAGCCTGTAGACTTCAGGATCTACTCCATTAGTCTTAACAGTATCACATATCTGCAAGAATTCAGTTAAGAACTGAAAAGGATCTTCAGATGGAAGTCCATGAAACTTGCAGTTCTGCTGCATCAGAGAAACTAATTGAGGTTTCAGCTCAAAGTTGTTTGCTCCAATGGCAGGAATGGAGATGCTTCTTCCATGTAAATTGGAATTAGGTGCAGTGAAGTCACCAAGCATCTTCCTTACATTATTATTATTTTCGGCTGCCATCTCCTCTTCCTGTTCGAAAATTTCTGAAAGGTTATCTCTGGATTGTTGTAATTTAGCTTCTCTTAATTTTCTCTTCAGAGTCCTTTCAAGTTCTGGATCTGCTTCCACAAGAATGTTCTTATCCTTGCTCCTGCTCATATGACAAAGAAAAAAGCACAGAAAAATAATAATAATAATAGAGATCCTTTATACCACAGTATAGGGATCCCTTTGTGAGTGGAAGAAAAGAGGGGGAGACAAAGAATGTGATGTAAAGGAAGAAACACAACTGTACGGATGGAAGAGATGTGAGATGAGATGTTAGGATATGATTGAATAAATAGAATGAGATGGGGGAGGAATAGTTTTCGAAAATTATTTTAAAAAGAGTTAGTGATTTTCGAAAATGATTTTTGAAAAATGTTAGTAATTTTCGAAAATTTTTGAAATCAAAAATAAAAAATAAAAAATAATTAGTTAATTAAAAAGAAATTTTTGAAAAAGGGGGAGATATTTTCGAAAATTAGAGAGAGAGAGAGTTAGTTAGGTAGTTTTGAAAAAGTTAAGAGACTAACAAAAAGTTAGTTAGTTAGTTGAAACAAATTTTGAAAAAGATAAGAAGTTAGGAAGTTAGAAAAGATATTTTGAAAAGATATTTTTGAAAAAGATAAGATAAGAAGATATTTTTGAAAAGATATGATTGAAATTAGTTTTGAAAAAGATTTGATTTTTAAAATCACAATTAATGACTTGATTCATAAGAAATCACAAGATATGATTCTAGAACTTAAAGTTTGAATCTTTCTTAACAAGCAAGTAACAAACTTCAAATTTTTGAATCAAAACATTAATTGTTTATGTTATTTTCGAAAATTTGGTATAAAAATAAGAAAAAGATTTTTGAAAAATATTTTTTTGAATTTTCGAAAATAACTAAGAATTTTGAAAAAGATTTGATTTTTGAGA
Organism: Arachis hypogaea; assembly: GCF_003086295.3. Classification (NCBI taxonomy): domain Eukaryota; kingdom Viridiplantae; phylum Streptophyta; class Magnoliopsida; order Fabales; family Fabaceae; genus Arachis; species Arachis hypogaea. The sequence continues at coordinate 103,863,079 of NC_092050.1, forward strand.
AAGATTTTGAAAAAGATAAGATTTTCAAATTGAAAATTTGATTTGACTCATAAGAAACAACTTGATTTTTAAAAATTTTTGAAAAAGTCAATCCAAATTTTCGAATTTGATGAGAGAAAAGGGGAAAGATATTTTTTTGATTTTTGAATTTTTATGATGCAAGAGAAAAACACAAAAAAAATGCAATGCATGAAATTTTTAGATCAAAACATGTGATGCATGCAAGAATGCTATGAATGTCAAGATGAACACCAAGAACACTTTGAATGTCATGATGAACATCAAGAACATATTTTTGAAAAATTTTTAATGTAAAGAAAACATGCAAGACACCAAACTTAGAATTCTTTAATGCTTACGCACTAAGAATTCAAGAATGCATATGATAAACATGAAAAGACATAAAACAAAAAATCATCAAGATCAAACAAGAAGACTTACCAAGAACAACTTGAAGATCATGAAGAACACTATGAATGCATGATATTTTCGAAAAAAAATGCAAGATGCATATGCAAGTGACACCAAACTTGTGATATGACTCAAGACTCAAACAAGAAACACAAAAATATTTTTGATTTTTATGATTTTCTAATTTTTTTTTGGATTTTTTTCGAAAATTATATGAAAAAGAAAAATTAAGGATTCCAAAATTTTTAACATGAATTCCAGGAATCTTGCCATGTTAGTCTAAAGCTTCAGTCCAGGAATTAGACATGGCTCACTAGCCAGCCAAGCTTTCAAAGAAAGCTCCAGTCCAAAACACTAGACATGGTCAATGGCCAGCCAAGCTTCAGCAGGTGATCATGGATCAGCAGCAGGTGGATGAGTAACAACTAATTTGCTCTTGATAACAAATTGCAAGCCTCAGTCCAAATGAATTTAGACATGGCTTTACAGCCAACCAGGCTTCACATGCTTCATGAAACACTAGAATTCATTCTTAAAAATTTTGAATAAATTTTTGAAAACATTTTTATTATTATTTTTTTTTTCGAAAACAGATGAGAAAATTTTGAAATATTTTTGAAAATTTTTTGAAAAGAAAACAAAAAGAAAATTACCTGATCTGAGCAACAAGATGAACCGTCAGTTGTCCAAACTCAAACAATCCCCGGCAACGGCGCCAAAAACTTGGTGAACGAAATTGTGTTCCATGTTCTTTGTACTTGTGTGAGATTAACAATATATAATTGTATTGAATCCTCATTGTGGCTCTATGTGTGGACACAACTCCGTTCAACTAACCAGCAAGTGCACTGGGTCGTCCAAGTAATATCTTACGTGAGTAAGGGTCGAATCCCACGGAGATTGTTGGTATGAAGCAAGCTATGGTCACCTTATAAATCTCAGTCAGGCGGATTTAAACATGATACTTGATTAGATTAAAATAAACAATAAAAGGGATAGAGATACTTATGTAGATTCATTGGCAGGAATTTCAGATAAGCGAATGAAGATGCTTTTCGTTCCTCTGAACCTCTGCTTTCCTGCTATCTTCATCCAATCAGTCTTACTCCCTTCCATGGCTGGCTTTATGTGATACATCACCACTGTCAATGGCTACTTTCGGTCATCTCACGGGAAAATGATCCAATGCCCTGTCACGGCACGGCTAATCGTCTGGAGGCATCACCCTTGTCAATGGCTTCATCTTATCCTCTCAGTGAATAATATGCTCACGCACCCTGTCACGGCACGGCTATTCATCTGTCGGTTCTCGATCATGCCGGAATAGGATTTACTATCCTTTTGCGTCTGTCACTAACGCCCTGCAATCGCGAGTTAGGAGCTCGTCACAGTCATTCAATCATTGAATCCTACTCAGAATACCACAGACAAGGTTTAGACCTTCCAGATTCTCTTGAATGCTGCCATCATTCTAGCTTACGCCACGAAGATTCCGGTTAGGAGATCTAAGAGATACTCATTCTAGCTTATTTCATGTAGAACGGAAGTGTTTGTCAGGCACGCGTTCATAAGGGAGAAGGATGATGAGCGTCACACATAATCATCTTCATCATGTTCTTTGGTGCGAATGGATATCTTAGAAGCGAAATAAGAAGAATTGAATAGAAAACAGTAGTACTTTGCATTAATCTTTGAGGAACAGCAGAGCTCCACACCTTAATCTATGGAGTGTAGAAACTCTACCGTATGAAAATACATAAGTGAAGGTCCAGGCATGGCCGAGATGGCCAGCCCCCTTAGTCTAAGAACTATGCGTTCCAAGATGGTCAAAAAGACTAGTAAAAGGTCCTATTTATAATAAACTAGCTACTAGGGTTTACATGAGTAAGTAATTGATGCATAAATCCACTTCCTGGGCCCACTTGGTGTGTGTTTGGGCTGAGCTTAAGTGTAGCACGTGCAGAGGCCATTTGTGGAGTTGAACGCCAGTTTCTATGCCAGTTTGGGCGTTCAACTCTGGTTTTGGATCCTTTTCTGGCGCTGGACGCCAGATTTGGGCAGAAGGCTGGTGTTGAACGCCAGTTTACGTCGTCTATTCTTGGCCAAAGTATGAACTATTATATATTTCTGGAAAGCCCTGGATGTCTACTTTCCAACTCAATTGGAAGCGCGCCATTTCGAGTTCTGTAGCTCCAGAAAATCCACTTTGAGTGCAGGGAGGTCAGAATCCAACAGCATCAGCAGTCCTTCTTCAACCTCTGAATCTGATTTCTGCTCAAGTCCCTCAATTTCAGCCAGAAAATACCTGAAATCACAGAAAAACACACAAACTCATAGTAAAGTCCAGAAATGTGAATTTAACACAAAATCTATTAAAAACATCCCTAAAAGTAACTAGATCCTTCTAAAAACATACTAAAAACAATGTCAAAAAGCGTATAAATTATCCGCTCATCACTTGTCCCCAAGCAACTAAAAATAAAATAAGATAAAAAGAATAGAATATACTATAAATTCCAAAATATCAATGAAACATAACCCCAATCAGATGAGCGGGACTTGTAGCTTTTTGCCTCTTGAATAGTTTTGGCATCTCACCTTATCCATTGAGGTTCAAAATGATTGGCATCTATAGGAACTCAGAGTTCAGATAGTGTTATTGATTCTCCTAGTTCAGTATGTTGATTTTTGAACACAGCCACTTTATGAGTCTTGGCCGTGGCCTAAGCACTTTATTTTCCAGTATTACCACCAGATACATAAATGCCACAGACACATAACTGGGTGAACCTTTTCAGATTGTGACTCAACTTTGCTAAAGTCCCTAATTAGAGGTGTCCAGGGTTCTTAAGCACACTCTTTTTTTGCTTTGGACCTTGACTTTAACCACTCAGTCTCAAGTTTTCACTTGACACCTTCACGCCACAAGCACATGGTTAGGGACAGCTTGGTTTAGCCGCTTAGGCCAGGATTTTAATCCTTTAGGCCCTCCTATCCACTGATGCTCAAAGCCTTGGATCCTTTTTATTTACCCTTGCCTTTTGGTTTTAAGGGTTATTGGCTTTTTGCTCTTGCCTTTTGGTTTTAAGAGCTTTTGACTTTTTCTGCTTGCTTTTTACTTTTCTATTTTTTTTTTCACCATTTTTTTTGCAAGCTTTGTATTCACTGCTTTTTCTTGCTTCAAGAATCATTTTTATGATTTTTCATATTATCAAATAACATGTCTCCTGTCCATCATTCTTTCAAGAGCCAACATATTTAACATTCTAAAACACCAACTTCAAAAGATATATGCACTGTTCAAGCATTCATTCAAAAAACAAAAAGTATTGTCTCCACATCAATATAATTAAACTAAGTTCAAGGATAAATTCAAAACTCATGTACTTCTTATTCTTTTGAATTAAAAACATTTTTCATTTAAGAGAGGTGATGGATTCATAGGACATTCATAACTTTAAGACAATGTTACTAAATACTAATGATCATATAATAAGACACTAACATAGATAAGCACTTAACATAAAGAAAACGAAAAATAGAAAATTTGAGAACAAGGAATGAGTCCACCTTAGTGATGGTGGCATTTTCTTCTTGAGGAACCAATGATGTCCTTGAGCTCTTCTATGTCTCTTCCTTATCTTTGTTGCTCCTCCCTCATAGCTCTTTGATCTTCTCTAATTTCATGGAGAATGATTGAGTGCTCTTGATGTTCCACCCTTAGTTGTCCCATGTTGGAACTCAATTCTCCTAGGGAGGTGTTGATTTGCTCCCAAAAGTTCTGTGGAGGAAAGTGCATCCCTTGAGGCATCTCAGAGATTTCTTGGTGATGAGCTTCTTCATGCGTCTCTTGAGATCCATGAATAGGCTCTTTTGTTTGCTCCATCCTTTTCTTAGTAATGGGCTTGTCCTCATCAATGAGGATATCTCCCTCTATGTCAATCCCAGCCGAATTGCATAGCTGGCAAATGAGGAGAGGAAAAGCTAAACTTGCCATAGTGGAGGACTTGTCAGCCACCTTGTAGAGTTCTTGAGGTATAATCTCATGAACCTCCACCTCTTCTCCAATCATGATGCTATGGATCATGATGGCCCGGTTTATAGTAACTTCAGACCGGTTGCTAGTGGGAATGATTGAGCGTTGAATGAACTCCAACCATCCTCTAGCTACAGGCTTAAGGTCCAGTCTTCTCAGTTGAACCGGTTTGCCTTTTGAGTTAATCTTCCATTGAGCTCCTTCCACACATATGTCCATGAGGAATTAGTCCAACCTTTGATCAAAGTTGACTCTCCTTGTGTAGGGGCGTGCGTTCTCTTCCATCATTGGCAAGTTGAACGCCAACCTCACATTTTCCATACTAAAATCTAAGTATTTCCCCCGAACCATGGTGAGATAATTCTTTGGGTTTGGGTTCTTACTTTGATCATCGTTCCTAGTGCTCCATGCATTAGCATAGAACTCTTGAACCATTAGAATTCTGACTTGTTGGATGGGGTTTGTTAGAACTTCCCAACCTCTTCTTTGGATCTCATGTCGGATCTCCGGATACTCATTTTTCTTGAGTTTGAAAGGGACCTCGGGGATCACCTTCTTCTTGGCCACAACATCATAGAAGTGGTCTTGATGGGCTTTGGAGATGAATCTTTCCATCTCCCATGACTCGGAGGTGGAAGCTTTTGTCTTCCCTTTCCCTTTTCTAGAGGATTCTCTGGTCTTAGGTGCCATCAATGGTAATGGAAAAATAAAAAGCTTATGCTTTTACCACACCAAACTTAGAATATTGCTCGCCCTCGAGCAAGAGAAGAAAGAAAAGAAGAAGAAGAAGAAGAAGATATAGAAGAGAGGGAGAGAGGGTTGTGTTTCGGCCAAGACGGGGATGAGAGGGTTGTGTTGTGTGAAAATGAAGAAGAATGGAGAGGTTTATATAGTGGAGGGAGAGGGGTTAAGGTTTGGCCATATGGGGTGGGTTTGGGTGGGAAAAGTGATTTTGAATTTTGAATGTAGGTGGGGTTTATAAGGTAGGTTTATGGGGAAGAGTGGATGGATGTGAGTGGTGAATGGGTAATAGGGAAGAGAGAGATTGAGGTGATTAGTGAAGAGTTTTGGGGAAAGGTGTTTATTGGGAAGAGAGGATGAATGAGAAAAGGGGAGAGTATGAGTGGAGGTAGGTGGGGATCCTGTGGAGTCCACAGATGCTGAGATGATCCTGTGGGGTCCACAGATCCTGAGGTGTCAAGGATTTACATCCCTGCACTATTGAGGCATGTAAAATGCCTTTGCATGCAATTCTGGCATTTAAACGCTGAATTGATGCTTGTTCTGGGCGTTCAACGCCCAGATGCAGCATGTTTTTGGCGTTGAACGCCAGTTCTATGCTTGTTTCTGGCGTTCAACGCCAGCTTTTCTCAGTGTGCATTCCTGGCGTCTGAACGCCAAGATGCTGCTTGTTTCTGGCGTTCAACGCCAGATCCATGCTCTGTTCTGGCGTTGAACGCCAGCCAGATTCTCCTTACTGGCGTTTAAACGTCAGTAAGCCCTTCCTCCAGGGTGTGATTTTTCTTCTGCTGTTTTTGATTCTGTTTTTAATTTTTCTATTTATTTTATGACTCCACATGATCATGAACCTAATAAAACATGAAAGAACAATAAGAATGAAAATAAAATTAGATAAATAAAAATTGGGTTGCCTCCCAACAAGCGCTTCTTTAATGTCAATAGCTTGACAGTGAGCTCTTATTGAGTCTCACAGATGTTCAGAGCATTGTTGAGACTTTCCAACACCAAACTTAGAGTTTGGATATGGGAGTTCAACACCAAACTTAGAGTTTGGTTGTGGCCTCCCAACACCAAACTTAGAGTTTGACTATGGGGGCTCTGGTTGACTCTGCAGTGAAAGAAGCCTTTCATGCTTCTTCTCCATGGTTACAGAGATAGATCCTTGAGTTTTAAACACAAGGTTGTCCTCATTTAGTCGAAGGATCAATTCTCCTCTGTCCACATCAATCACAGCTCTTGCTATGGCTAGGAAGGGTCTTCCAAGGATGATGGATTCATCCTCTTCCTTCCCAGTGTCTAGGATTATGAAATCAGTAGGGATGTAAAGGCCTTCAACTTTTACTAACACGTCTTCTACCTGACCATAAGCCTCTTTTCTTGAATTGTCTGCCATCTCTAATGAGATTCTAGCAGCTTGCACCTCAAAGATTCCCAGTTTCTCCATTACAGAGAGTGGCATGAGGTTTATTCCTGACCATAGGTCACATAGAGCCTTCTCAAAGGTCATGGTGCCTATGGTACAAGGTATTAGGAACTTTTCAGGATCCTGTTTCTTCTGAGGCAATCTCAGTTGATCTAATGCATTTAGTTCATTGGTGAACAGGGGAGGTTCATCTCCCCAAGTCTCATTACCAAATAAATTGGCATTCAGCTTCATGATTGCACCAAGAAACTTGGCAACTTACTCTTCAGTAACATCCTCATTCTCTTCAGAAGAGGAATACTCATCAGAGCTCATGAGTGGCATAAGGAGGTTCAATGGAATCTCTATGGTCTCTATATGAGTCTCAGATTCCTTTGGTTCCTCAGAGGGAAACTCCTTATTGATCACTGGACGTCCTAGGAGGTCTTCCTCACTGGGATTCATGTCCTCCTCCTCTCTTGTGGGTTCAGCCATGATGGTCAATTCAATGGCCTTGCACTCTCCTTTTGGATTTTCTTCTGTATTGCTTGGGAGAGCACTAGGAGGGGTTTCAGTGATCTTCTTACTCAGCTGGCCCACTTGTGCCTCCAAATTTCTAATGGAGGATCTTGTTTCATTCATGAAACTAAGAGTGGCCTTAGATAAATCAGAGACTAAGTTTGCTAAATTAGAGGTATTTTGTTCAGAGTTCTCTATCTGTTGCTGAGTGGATGATGGAAAAGGCTTGCTATTGCTAAACCTGTTTCCTCCACCATTATTAAAGCCTTGTTGAGGCTTTTGTTGATCCTTCCATGAGAGATTTGGGTGATTTATCCATGAGGGATTATAGGTGTTTCCATATGGTTCACCCATGTAATTCACCTCTGCTATTGCATGGTTCTCAGGATCATAAGCTTCTTCTTCAGAAGATGCCTCTTGAGTACTGTTGGATGCAGCTTGCATTCCATTCAGACTCTGGGAAATCATATTGACTTGCTGAGTCAATATTTTATTTTGAGCCAATATGGCATTCAGAGTATCAATTTCAAGAACTTCCTTCTTCTGAGGCGTCCCATTACTCACAAGATTCCTCTCAGAAGTGTACATGAACTGGTTATTAGCAACCATGTCAATGAGTTCTTGAGCTTCTGCAGGCGTTTTCTTTAGGTGAATGGATCCACCTACAGAAGTATCCAATGACATCTTAGCTAATTCAGACAGACCATCATAGAATATATCCAGGATGGTCCATTCTGAAAGCATGTCAGAAGGACACTTTTTGGTCAGTTGCTTGTATCTCTCCCAAGCTTCATAGAGGGATTCACCTTCTTTCTATCTGAAGGTTTGAACATCCACTCTAAGCTTACTGAGCTTTTGAAGAGGAAATAACTTGGCTAAGAAAGCCGTGACTAGCTTATCTCAAGAGTTCAGGCTATCTTTGGGTTGAGAGTCCAACCACATTCTAGCTCTGTCTCTCACAGCAAACGGGAAAAGCATGAGCCTGTAGACTTCAGGATCTACTCCATTAGTCTTAACAGTATCACAGATCTGCAAGAATTCAGTTAAGAACTGAAAGGGATCTTCATATGGAAGTCCATGAAACTTGCAGTTTTGTTGCATTAGAGAAACTAATTGAGGTTTAAGCTCAAAATTGTTTGCTCCAATGGTAGGGATGGAGATGCTTCTTCCATGTGAATTGTAATTTGGTGCAGTAAAGTCACCAAACATCTTCCTTGCATTATTATTATTTTCGGCTGCCATCTCCTCTTCCTTTTCAAAAATTTCTGTAAGGTTGTCTCTGGATTGTTGTAATTTAGCTTCTCTTAGTTTCCTCTTCAGAGTCCTTTCAGGTTCAGGGTCTTCTTCAACAAGAATGTTCTTGTCCTTGCTCCTGCTCATATGAAAAAGAAGGGAATAGAAAATAATAATAGGGATCTTCTTTGCCTCAGTAGAGAGAGGTTCCTTTGTGTGAGTAGAAGAAGAAAATAATGTAATGTAAAGAAGAGAAGAGGAAAAACTCGAACACTGAGAGGGAGGTGGTGTTCGAATTTTTGGATGGGAGAGAAGTGTTAGTAGATGAATAGATAAATAGAAGAAGATGAGAGAGAGAAATTTTCGAAAATAATTTTTGAAAAGGAGTTGATGATTTTCGAAAATTAAAGGGGAAATAAAATTAAAATTAAAATTTAAAACAATTAATTAATTAAAAAGAATTTTTGAAAAAGAGGGAGGTATTTTTGAAAATTAGAGAGGGAAGAGTAGTTAGGTGGTTTTGAAAAAGATAAGAAACAAACAAAAAGTCAATTAGTTAGTTGAAACAGATTTGAAAATCAATTTTGAAAAGATAAGAAGATAAGAAGTTAGAAAAGATATTTGAAAAAGATAAGATAAAAATATATTTTTGAAAAGATATGATTGAAATTAGTTTTGAAAAAGATTTGATTTTTAAAATCACAATTAATGACTTGATTCACAAGAAATCACAAGATATGATTCTAGAACTTAAAGTTTGAATCTTTCTTAACAAGTAAGTAACAAACTTGAAATTTTTGAACAAAAACATTAATTGTTGATGATATTTTCGAAAATATGATATAAAATTAAGAAAAATATTTTTGAAAAATATTTTTAAAATTTTCGAAAATAATTAAGAAAAATGAAAAAGATATGATTTTTGAAAAAGATTTTGAAAAAGATAAGATTTTTAAATTGAAAATTTGATTTGACTCATAAGAAACAACTAAATTTTAAAAAGTTTTGAAAAAGTCAACTCAAATTTTTGAAAATTTATGAGTGAAAAAGGGAAAGATATTTTTTTTTTATTTTTGAATTTTTAATTATGAAGAGAAAAACATCAAAAAGACTCAATGCATGAAATTTTGGATCAAAACATGTGATGCATACAAGAACACTATGAATGTCAAGATGAACACCAAGAACACTTTGAAGATCAAGATGAACATCAAGACTTATTTTTGAAAATTTTTAATGAAAGAAAAACATGCAAGACACCAAACTTAGAGATTTTCAATAATTATACACTAACAAGTTAAAAATGCATATGAAAAACAAGAAAAGACACAAAACAAGAAGATATGAAGATCAAACAAGAAGACTTACCAAGAACAACTTGAAGATCAGGAAGAACACTATGAATGCATGAATTTTTCAAAAATTTTTATGCAATATTTAAAACATGCAATTGACACTAAACTTAAAATTGACTCAAGACTCAAACAAGAAACAAAAAATATTTTTGATTTTATGATTTTATTAATTTTTTTGGATTTTTGTATATTTTTATTTTTTTGAAAACCTATAGGGAAAAGGAAGCAATGAATTCAAAGTCCTCAATCAAGATTCCAGGAATCATACCAGGTTATTCTAAAGCTCGATGGCCAGCCAAACTTCAGCATACCAATTTGAAACTTTAGAATTCATTCTTAAAAATTTTAAAATAATTTTCGAAAACAAAGGGAAAATAAATTTTTTTTTGAAAGATTTTTGAAAACAAATTTTTTTTTTTTGAAAAGAAAATGAAAAGAAAGTTACCTAATCTGAGCAACAAGATGAACCGTCAGTTGTCCAAACTCGAACAATCCCCGGCAACGGCGCCAAAAACTTGGTGCACGAAATTGTGATCCCTGGTAATGGCTCACAACTTCGATACAACTAACCAGCAAGTGCACTGGGTCATCCAAGTAATAAAACCTTACGTGAGTAAGGGTCAATCCCACGGAGATTGTTGGTATGAAGCAAGCTATGGTCATCTTGTAAATCTCAATCAGGCGGATATCAAATGGTTATGGAGTTTTCGAATAATAATAATAAATAAACAGAAAATAAAGATAGGAATACTTATGCAAATCATTGGTGAGAATTTCAGATAAGCGTATAGAGATGCTTTCGTTCCTCTGAACCTCTGCTTTCCTGCTGTCTTCATCCAATCATTCCTACTCCTTTCCATGGCAAGCTTTATATAGGGCATCACCGTTGTCAATGGCTACATCCCATCCTCTCTGTGAAAAAGGTCCAAATGCTCTGTCACGGCACGGCTAATCATCTGGAGGTTCTCGATCATACTGGAATAGGATTCACCCTCCTTTTGCGTCTGTCACTACGCCCAGCACTCGCGAGTTTGAAGTTCGTCACAGCCATCCCTTCCCAGATCCTACTCAGAATACCACAGACAAGGTTTAGACTTTCCAGATCTCAGGAATGGCCATCCATGGGTTCTAACTTATACCATGAAGATTCTAATATCTCGGACTCGGTCCTCTGTATTAGATATCTAAGAGATACTCATTCTAGCTTGTTTACATGTAGAACGGAAGTGTTTGTCAGGCACGCGTTCATAAGTGAGAATGATGATGAGCGTCACATAATCATCACATTCATCATGTTCTTGGGTGCGAATGGATATCTTAGAAGCGGAATAAGTTGAATTGAATATAAAACAGTAGTACTTTGCATTAAATCATGAGGAACAACAGAGCTCCACACGTTATTCTTTGGAGTGCAGAAACTCTACCGTTGAAAAATACATAAGTGAAAGGTTCAGGCATGGCCAAATGGCCAGCCCCCATGATCTAAGAACTAGACATCCCAAGATGTCTAATACAATAGTAAAAAGTCCTATTTATACTAAACTAGTTACTAGGGTTTACAAAAGTAAGTAATTGATGCATAAATCCACTTCCGGGGCCCACTTGGTGTGTGCCTGGGCTGAGCTTGAAGTTTACACATGCAGAGGCTTCTTTTGGAGTTGAACGCCAAGTCGTAACGTGTTTTTGGCGTTCAACTCTGGTTCATGACGTGTTTCTAGTGTTTAACTCCAGACTGCAGCATAGAACTGGCGTTCAACGCCCTTTTGCTTCCTCTAAACTCGGGCAAAGTATGGACTATTATATATTGCTGGAAAGCCCTGGATGTCTACTTTCTAACGCCGTTGAGAGCGCGCCATTTGGAGTTTTGTAGCTCCAGAAAATCCACTTTGAGTGCAGGGAGGTCAGAATCCAACAACATCAGCAGTCCTTCTTCAACCTCTGAATCTGATTTTTGCTCAAGTCCCTCAATTTCAGCCAGAAAATATCTGAAATCACAGAAAAATACACAAACTCATAGTAAAGTCCAGAAATGTGAATTTAACATAAAAACTAATAAAAACATCCCTAAAAGTAACTAGATCCTACTAAAAACATACTAAAAACAATGCCAAAAAGCGTATAAATTATCCGCTCATCAATTCCTCCTACTCTTCTCCTTTTTCCAAACAAAAAAAAAGATATTAACTGAGCTTTGAAACCTAACAATATTAATGTATAATACCATTTTTTATATTAATGTATATATGAGTTTGATTTTTCATTTGCTTAATACTTACCAATAGAAATTGCTTTACTCCTTGTGCTGCCTTTGCTGATTTTTCGTGTCCTTGTTCATTTTAATTTTGGCAGGTTGCTTCTCTTAGAGAAGGTGTATCCCTAGAAACCAAACTTCTGAGCAGGTAAGTTCTTGTGTCAGTTTATCTTTGAAGTTTTTCAGGTTATCTGATGACAAACACAATTCAATTAAGTTCACAAGGTCGAAAACCGACTTTGGAATATCTCCATGAATTTTGTTGCCGCATAAATTTAAGTACAGCAAGGAATAAGATGAGATTGCACTTAGATTTCATGTGAATTGGTTACTTGAAAGGTCTAAATGTTTCAAAAGCGACAAAGATAAACACCAAGAAGGAATTATCCCATTTAAATAGCAGTTGATTGTTACATGCTTGATGTAGCTTTATGTAATGTATTGCTTTTTAATAAGATCCATGCACATTTCATTGGTTATTTTGATTTATGTTCTTCACAAGACTGGGATATTTGTAGAATCTGGAAAGCCATTATTTACAATCTGGTTCTCATTTTTCTGTCATTTACAAATTTGTTGATTATTTCATGAACCTAGTTTCTTAACTGGAATGCTTGGTGGTAAAAAGTATTTTATAGCAGGAATCTGACATGTTCACTTTCTCTGCAGATTGAACCTATTCGTAATCTTTTTGCTGCTCTTTTCCTAGCCAGCATTGGAATGTTGATTCATGTTCATTTTCTCTGGAACCATGTTGACATTCTGGTAGCATCTGGTAGTATCTGGAACTCATGTTCATTTTCTCTGGAACCATGTTGATTCATGTTCATTTTCTCTTCTCAGTCGTGCTTCTAATCTTTATCTAGTTGAGGTTTGTGCTAAAATGGTTGTGACTATACTGATGAATCCAGTCTTTGATAGTTTAACAGTTTCTAATCAAAAACCATCCCTGATGTTCTTATTATACAGTGATTTTGCTTTATCCATTGAATCCAAAAAGGCAGAAATGGTGATATAGATTGATACTTAATTATTGCCAGCCAATAGGGATTCTGATATTTATTAATTTCAGGGTAAACTATATTTGCTGCTTCTTGGGACCACATCTCTTAGTCTGGTACGAAACATTTTTATATATTTGAATTAACAGCTACAGGGATCCATAACTGATCCATAATTGGGGGTTATAGTCTTGCAGATTTTGAAATGCTGTGAACATGGCAATATACACATATAGCTGATAAACTTGGTGCAAAGAAATGGATAGGACAATAAAAACTTCTCTGTCTTTCAAAGAGATTGTTCTTTCATTAAAAAGAAAGTTTGAATTGAATGTCAATGTTAGACAAGTTTTGATGTGGGAAAAATTATCTATTCTTCAATATTGAAGTTTACCAAGATCAAGTATTTAAGTCTGAAAAACGTAAAGTATATCATAAGTTGTCATCAGTTTCAATGCTTTGAATTCAATGATACTGCTATTAATTTATTATGAATGCATAATCCCATCAATAATTTCTCAGCTAATTTCTGCAGGTAACAACTCCTTTACTTTACTATATGTAGAATCCCATCAGATATTCAGTCATATTTTGCTACATTTGTAAAAGTAGTTGTGTTCATGCTTGCTACTTGAATGGTTTGGGTAAAAGATTGAATTTGATAGAATAAGAGAATACTAATGTGGGTGTAAAATTATTTTTTAAACTAACATCTAATTAGGTGTTTTATATAGTTAAAAGCAACTTCTTTTTGAGATATTTGGTGTGAAAATGAACTGTTTTTCTTTTTTCCTTTTTAATTTATCTGTAAGATCTTATTGGATGTAATACATGAAAATTAAATTATTATTCCCGAATGTCATCCATTTTCATATCTTTTTGTTTCGTATTAAATTTTTGGATTAATTCTTCTCCCGCCCCTGTATTAGTCAAGGGACATTTATTTCCTACAAAAGCTTCTGAATTTGAAAGGACATGATGGTTTCAGAATGAATGAAGTGCTTGTGTCATTGTGGTACATAATGGGTTTGTGGCCCTTGGCCTATAGCATGCTGCTACTTCCTACAGGAAGGAGGTATTTCACTCTGAATCTGATATTTCCTAAAAAATTAACATGGTTTGTTAATGTTAATTGCACTCTAATTGCAATGTTAACTCTATTATTACTTTGCATGCCCTTGCAATGTTGATTATGATGTTCTACAGCTCAAAAAGCAAAGTTCCTATTTGGCCCTTCCTTTTACTTTCATGTTTTGGCGGTGCATATGCGCTTCTTCCTTATTTCATACTTTGGAATCCACCAGCACCTTCGATTGAAGAAACTGAGCTTAAATCATGGCCATTGATCTTTCTTGAATCAAAAGTAACTGCAGTGGTAAGCACTCATCTTAGTTTCATCTTGAAAATTGTTGCAGGAAGATACTTGAAATTTAATCAAAAATAACTGCAGTGGTAACAACTCCTTTTTGGTTCTTTTTTCTAATAATTGCCTTATTTGTTGTCTGAGTGTAGATCGGATATAGTAAGGTAGACATCCTCTGCTCAGAAAGTGGAAAGCAGCGAATAATTTTGATGGACCAAGAATCTCAAGAGGCAAGTATATTGCCATCATCACTAAGAAGCTCAAGAAAGAATGAAGCTATCCATAAATTAGGATATTGAATCTTGATGAGTCTACTAGTAGTTACTTGTCATCTAATGTATTCAAATTGTATTATTGTATGGAAATAATTGCTTCTTATTATAAAGAAAGCGCTTTGTACTCACTGGTGTGTTTTTCTATTTATACCATCAATAAAAATTTGTATTTATTAATTTATATTTATTTTGTATGAAAACAAATTTATTTTGCAATGAAAAAATCTAAAAAAAAAATTCTATTTTATCTTACTGACGAATTTACAGACGGATTTTTTGTCTGTAATCAGAGTGTGGGAAGATTTTCTAAGGTTCAAATTACAGACGAAAAATCTGTCAGAAAATCCGTCTGTAATTATAGACGAAAAATCCGTCGGAAAATCCGTCTGTAATTACCGACAAAAAATCCGTCGGAAAGTTCGTCATCTCAGGGAAATGGATGGAGAATTTACAAAGGAAAAATCCGTCGGTAACTGGTAAAAATACATTGGTAATTTCTGACGGAAAAAAATCCGTCGGTAAATAATTTCCGACGAGGCTTTTACAGAGGGACAAAATCCGTTGGTAATTTCGTCGGTAACCAAAAATCCATCTGTAATAAAGACTAAATCTGTCTGTATTAATCCATTTTCTAGTTGTGACAATTCAATCCACGTTAGTTTTATCATATTGGTACAGTAACATGCACAAACAAAACACACAATACAAACACACAAGCAATTCATACGTAAATCACAAGTAAGAAATTCACAAATAACACAACACAACAATATAAAGCACGCCTAAGCAATTTATACAAATGCATATGATGAATGTCTGTCCTAAGCAGGTCATGAGCTCACGTGTCAATTTACACCCTATAGCCCGACATTACCTAAGAATTAGTCTTAGATATGGTTTTCCAGATGTTTAGTTGCATATAAGTCCTATGGTCGAAGCCATTCAGTTGACTTTAAATTATATTAAGCCCTACGACAAAGCCATAGTCCTACGGCATAGCTGTTCAATTGACTTTAAATTGCACCAAAATGCCTACCTCTAGAGAACAGTTCTCAGCTTGTTGGCGTCCCCACTATATATTCAACACTGCACAAGCCGAATAAAATCCTCGACTTTACCAGACACTCAATCCTCATTCAACATTCTTAGTTATTTCATTTATTATTCATAGCCTTTCATTCATCTCTTACTCATCAACCTTCAATTATCATTTTAACCTCATTCTTTCATTAAAAAAAAAAAAGAAAATCATTTCATCCTCATTAATATTTTACCTTAAACTTTTTCTTATCTTCCTAAATCATTCTTTCAAGTCACTTTCAAACAGTTTAAATTTAACTTGACACTTTAAAATAATATCCATTTTTAAAGCTTATAAACAACCAATAACCAACATCAACTAAGCATTTAATCATCTATTGCTATCAAATATCCAATTTATTAATCAAACATCCAAGGCACAGTTTACACAATTCAATTTAATTAAATCCTTATATTTTTTTAAAAATTCGAACATAACCTCCCTTAAAAATAGACTTAGTCACCCCTTAAGCATTCTCTCAATCTCAACAATTCATCAACCATTACAATGTCATAAAATAAAATCAGAGTTCCAAACAAGTATTAGTTTCCCAAACAAACATGGAAAGGTGTACACTACCATTAAACAAATCTCAAGTCACACACATTCAACAATTATCAAAATAACACCAAAATTAATCACATTTACAGCAACAAACCAAACTTTAGTTACAAAATCAAAATTCAATCATTAACAATAAACCTCTAGCTCAAGCATTCCTCTAATAATCAAAGAATTACGCTTTCTTACAACTCCACTGATTGCCAAACATTATTGAAACTGAATCAATTAAAAACCCAACAAAGTTAATCAAACCATCAGATAGTCATTAACTTATGTATTTATTTATTAAAACTTCTTAGGGCATTCATATATTTGAAAACCGTAATTTTTAAAATAAATCTCCTACCTCCATTAGTTGCAATTCACAGATGTTAGGAATGCAGCAACCATCTACAACAACAACAACAACTCAATGTAGTAGCAACAACAGAGGAAGCTTTGAAAAGGCGACTAACAAACACAACAACGGTAGAAAAAGGAAAAATGAAGAGTGAAGCAAGATCTAAATAGTGGTAGTGATGACACGTCATCACAACCACTTTTTAGGCTTCTTTTTCATTTGCTTTCTTAGTTTTTGAGTTAAATCCTTATGTTTTTAGTGATGCTTTGATAACTAATCATATCTTTAGAGTTGTGTTAGAATAATTAGGTTTTTAGGCTAAAATCAAGCAAATTAGGATGAAATTCAACACAAAAACAAGCTTGGAAGCGCAGACCCAAAGAAGACTAACCCAAATGCCTAGAATGCCAAGTTAGGTGCCCAAATCCAAAGCCTGGCTCGGCTCCAAGGAGTGGCGCCCATCATTGTAAAATCTTACAAAATATTAAGTAATTAATTTACAACTAATAAATAAATTAAATGAGAGAAAAAAATTAGAGATTTAATATTTATAATTTAGATAAATAAAAATATTTAAAGTGTGAATTAAAAGGCTTATCTTAAAAGTTTTGGCCAAAAATTAGACCAACAAACTAAAACAAGTGAACCGGGCCCAAGTGGGTCCAAGCCCACACATATATAAGGCTTACAACTTAACAAATTCAGTATTTCTCCTTCATTTGAGAAAAGAGACACGAAAATGGAAGAGAGAAAAGAAGAGAAGAGAAACCCTAACCACCATCAACTTCAAACTTCCATAACATTCGCTCTGGAGCTCCGATTGACAAGCTGTTTACAGTCACGCGTTTGTCTCAGCTTCCTCTTTATTTCTATCTAAGTATTATGGTTAATAACTCAAAATTCCAGCCCAAATTTCTATTTCAAAGCTGAAATTGCATTTTGGTTTAGGTATTAAGGATTTTTTGTGATTTTGATGTTATAGGGATTTTCTAGCTTATATTGGCAGTATCCATCACTAATTTCAGTGGGTAAAGATAAGGAATCCTTTTCCTTTCTTGGTTCATCAATTTATGAAAATTTTAGTTTTTAATTTTGTGTCAAATTGTATAATATGATGTTAGATTGAGTAATTGGAAGCTTGGCTTTATGGAACTTTGAAAAGAAAAGCTTGGAAGCTTGAAATTGCAACATTCAAGTATGGGTGATAGTTTTGAGTAGGCATTATGTAAGGTTATGTGAAAATCTAGCTTACTTGCTGCTAGGATAAGTTGAATGGATTTAATTGTTGATATGCTTGAATAATGGTTAGTATGAGCATTGAGTTGGTTCATGTGTTTTGGCATGAAAATTGAGACTAAAAATAATGAGTTTTTGATGAATTGAGAAGTGCTATGTGATATTGTGATATATGTTGGTGCTATATTGCATGAAAATGAATATGTATGTTGAAGTTTTAATTGAAAATTGGGTGTATCAATATTGTAAATTGGGCCGGAGGCCGTGATAGGGTGAGGAATTCCCTATCTGAATAGTTGAGATAAATGGTGTAAATTGTTGTATGAGAATGAGATGATTTAATTATTGATTGATAGAGAGTTTGGATATATATATATATATATATATATACATATATATATATATATATATATATGTATATATATATATATATATGTATATATATATATATATATGTTGTATGTTATTGATGGATATGGATATGTTGATGGAATGGGTTAACTAAGTTGGAAGTGAGTTGATTTAGGCTTGGAATGGTTGAGGATGTATGGATGAGTGTTTGGGATGTGTATAAGTGATTTTGGAATGCTTTATGATGAATTAAATTGAGAATTTATGAAATTGATGGATTATGAAAATTTGATAAAAACCTATTTTTAGCCAATTTCGGCGAGCCATAACTTGGCGCTCAGAGTTCGGGTTTGAATGAGATTGGTCTTAAATTAAATCTAGTGGAAAGATCTTTAAAATCATTTAAAGATGAAGAAAAACAGAATTTTGTAGAAAAACTTATAAGAGTTTGAATTTGGGGGTTTAAAAGTGAATTCTATAGAAGTTGTAGAAAATTGAGGTCATGCGTTCGTATGACCCATGCGTACGCATGATGGGTGAAACATAAGTAAAATGATTTCGTGCGAGTTTCATGCACATGCACAAAGACAGAGTTGCATGTACACACGAGGCATGCGTATGTACAACCCGCATTTTCAGAATTTAATATTTTTTCTGCACGTACCATGCGCACGCACAGAAGGGAACTCGCCATACCACTACAAGAAAAAGGCGTATTTGTAACAAAAAAATTGTTACAAAACGTCGAAATTTTGAAACAAAAGTTTTTTGTAACAAAAAAAGGGGCCATTGCAGTAAGTCCCGTTACAAAAAGTTTTTGTAACGAAAAATGGAACTGTTACAATTCAATATGATGTTTTGTAACAATTTTTTCTAATACAAAAAACTAGAAGCCGTTACAAAAGTGGTAACAAATTTTGATCTTCAAAGTATTTTTCGTGACAATCTATTTTTTCCTATCAAAAAATTTTGTTACAAAATGTAACTTGATTTTGTAACATTTTTTTCTTTAGTTACAAAAGTAAAATAATTATTTTGTAACATTTTTTTAATTAACTAATATATTAACTATTTTATTAATCAATTCTACATTTATATAATATGTAAAAACATACATAATTCAAACATGTCTCATTTAGCTAAAATTATTTTAAAACAAAATAACATTAGTGAGTACATTGATTAGTTCTACAAGTTATATGTCTTGCACAAGTTCAACCAAAAGTTAAAAGTTCTAACATAGATTAGTGTCTCTATGAATCAAAATATTCTTGAGCCCTCAAAGTAGCATGTGGTCACCATTTCAGCACTCCTATAAATAAGAAAATCCGAAACAAAAAGTTAGGTGCATAGTCAAAAGAAATATCTTGAGGCAATCAGAAATCATGTAGCAAACAAGGGTCTATTTTGACACAAATTCGTCAAATAGAACTTGTTTGCTCAAACAACACAATGCAGTTTAATTGAGCAACCAAATAGGACAATAACCAAATAGTGAATAATAAAACCTGAAGCTTCCAACTTCCAACAACCAAAATAGTGAAGCACTTAGCTGGATAATCAATCAAATGAGCTTAGCAACAGTTGAAAACCAAAAGCAATTAAATACCAACTCAATCAATTAATTGAATCAAAGATGAATATTGAAAACAACTTAAGATAAATTCCGGCAGCATTTCAGCAGTAAATTTGCCTATTTCACAATTTCAATCAATCAATTCAAATTCTATATGAATTCTTTGACAGTTAAAAATACAAAAAATCATAATGAATTCATAGGAAGGAAGTAAATAAGCCAATTCCAGCAAGAAAACATGAGGAAACAATTAAAACCAATCCAACCAACAAGAAGTAGAGTAGCACTCAGCAGAACAGCAATCAATGGCCCATCATACAGCACCCAAAACAGTAAAATGAACAAAGGTAATGGATTCAGGCAGCATTCTATTCATTGAAGTCAATAACCATTACACTTGCAAGAAGCAGGGGCACATCAGTTTATCCATTAATTCAACAGAAAATCAATCAAGCTAAACTAAACGATTTTAGCAACAGATTTATCAATAAAACTAATCTCAGTTCAGCAACCATCATCTATTCCAGCACAAACAACAATAACTCAGCAGCATTTCCTTTCTCATTGAATTTAACAATCATTCAACAAGCAGGCAATGAGGGGAAAAAATCAGCAGAAACCAACAGCAAGTATAGAGCAGCAATAACAACTTAATGTGAGAAATTATTCAACAACAAATGCACACACAAATACAAGGATTACTTAAATGACTCATCATGCTTATCCACATAAGTCTGCAGTGAAACCACTTACCGTTTCACTTAAGAGGCTTGTAACAACAGCTTTTTTATCAACTTCTTTCTCATTCTCCCTATCAGGCTCACTGTCAGTACTGGTAGGAGGTGGAAGTGCTGAACCACCAAACATGGCTTCGTCATGAGCAGCTTGGATTTGTTCCTCCCTTCTTGCCTTGATAAGAAAATGGATTCGATTTATGTTTAGTCTTCCATACATAGATGATGCATGTATGTTAATGGTGTGCGAAATCGTGATCATTCCATTCCTTGGTAACGGCGCTAAAAACTTAATACGCACGTTCATGATCTTATATCTGTTTCACAACTTCGTATAACTAACCAGCAAGTGCAATGGGTCGTCCAAGTAATAAACCTTACGTGAGTAAGGGTCGATCCCACGGAGATTGTCGGCTTGAAGCA
The DNA here is from genome assembly GCF_003086295.3 of Arachis hypogaea. Classification (NCBI taxonomy): domain Eukaryota; kingdom Viridiplantae; phylum Streptophyta; class Magnoliopsida; order Fabales; family Fabaceae; genus Arachis; species Arachis hypogaea. The sequence continues at coordinate 103,883,971 of NC_092050.1, forward strand.
AGCTATGGTAATCTTGTAAATCACAGTCAAGCGGATATCAAATGGTTATGAAGTTTTCAAAAAATAATAATAAATAAATAGAAAATAAAGATAGAAATACTTATGTAAATCATTGGTGAGAATTTCAGATAAGCGTATAGAGATGCTTTCGTTCCTCTGATCTCTGCTTTCCTGTTGTCTTCATCCAATCAATCCTACTCCTTTCCATGGCAAGCTTTATGTAGGGCATCACCGTTGTCAATGGCTACATCCCATCCTCTTTGTGAAAAAGGTCCAAATGCTCTGTCACGGCACGGCTAATCATCTGTCGGTTCTCGATCATACTGGAATAGGATCCATTGATCCTTTTGCGTCTGTCACTACGCCCAGCACTCGTGAGTTTGAAGCTCGTCACAGCCATCCCTTCCCAGATCCTACTCGGAATACTACAGACAAGGTTTAGACTTTCCGGATCTCAGGAATGGCCATCCATGGGTTCTAACTTATACCACGAAGACACTAATAACTCGGACTCGGTCCCCTGTATTAGATATCCAAGAGATACCCGTTCAATCTAAGGTAGAACGGAAGTGGTTGTCAGGCACGCGTTCATAAGTTGAGAATGATGATGACTGTCACGATCATCACATCCACCATATTGAAGTGCGAATGAATATCTTAGAAGCGGAATAAGTTGAATTGAATAGAAAAACAGTAGTACCTTGCATTAATCTTTTACGAACAGCAGAGCTCCACACCTTAATCTATGGTGTGTAGAAACTCTACCGTTGAAAAATACATAAGTGAGAGGTTCAGGCATGGCCGAGAGGCCATCCCCCAAACGTGATCTAAAGATGAAACTAAAGATGTTCCGAAGATGATAACTCAATAGTAAAAAGTCCTATTTATAAAAACTAGTTACTAGGGTTTACAGAGATAAGTAATTGATGCAGAAATCCACTTCCAGGGCCCACTTGGTGTGTGCTTGGGCTGAGCTTGAAGTTTACAAGTGGAAAGGTCATTCTTGGAGTTGAACTCCAGTTTGTAACGTGTTTCTGGCATTGAACTCCACTTTGCAACTTGTTTCTGGCACTAAACGCCAGACTGCAGCATGAAACTGGCGTTGAACGCCAGTTTACACCGTCAATCCTTATTCAAAGTATGGACTATTATATATTGCTGGAAATCCCTGGATGTCGACTTTCCAACGCAATTAGAAGCGTGCCATTTGGAGTTCTGTAGCTCCAGAAAATCTATTTTGAGTGCAGGGAGGTAAGAATCCAACAGCATCTGCAGTCCTTCTTCAACCTCTGAATCTGATTTTTGCTCAGGTCCCTCAATTTCAGCCAGAAAATACCTGAAATCACAGAAAAATACACAAACTCATAGTAAAGTCCAGAAATGTGTTAACATAAAAACTAATAAAAATATACTAAAAACTAACTAAATCATACTGAAAACATACTAACAACAATGCCAAAAAGCGTATAAATTATCCGCTCATCACAACACCAAACTTAAATTGTTGCTTGTCCCCAAGCAACTGAAAATCAAATAGGATAAAAAGAAGAGAATATACTATAAATTCCAAAATATCAATGAAACATAGCTCCAATCAGATGAGCGGGACTTGTAGATTTTTGCCTCTTGAATAGTTTTGGCATCTCAAAGTTCAGAATGATTGGCATCAATAGGAACTTAGAATTTAGATAGTGTTATTGATTCTCCTAGTTCAGTATGTTAATTCTTGAACACAGCTACTTTATGAGTCTTGGCCGTGGCCCTAAGCACTTTGTTTTCCAGTATTACCACCGGATACATAAATGCCACAGACACATAACTGGGTGAACCTTTTCAGATTGTGACTCAGCTTTGCTAAAGTCCCCAATTAGAGGTGTCCAGGGTTCTTAAGCACACTCTTTTTTTTGCTTTGGACCTTTACTTTAACCGCTCAGTCTCAAGTTTTCACTTGACACCTTCACGCCACAAGCACATGGTTAGGGACAGCTTGGTTTAGCCGCTTAGGCCAGGATTTTATTCCTTTAGGCCCTCCTATCCACTGATGCTCAAAGCCTTGGATCCTTTTTATTACCCTTGCCTTTTGGTTTTAAGGGTTACTGGCTTTTTGCTTTTGCGTCTTGGTTTTAAGAGCTTTTGGCTTTTTCTGCTTGCTTTTTCTTTTTCTATATTTTTTTTCGCCATTTTTTTTTCTGCAAGCTTTTGTATTCACTGCTTTTTCTTGCTTCAAGAATCATTTTTATGATTTTTCAGATTATCAAATAACATTTCTCCTGTTCATCATTCTTTCAAGAGCCAACATATTTAACATTCATAAACAACAACTTCAAAAGACATATGCACTGTTCAAGCATTCATTCAGAAAACAAAAAGTATTGTCACCACATCAATATAATTAAACTAAGTTCAAGGATAAATTCGAAACTCATGTACTTCTTGTTCTTTTGTAATTAAAACATTTTCCCATTTAAGAGAGGTGATGGATTCATATTCACTACTTTAAGGAATAGACACTTGAATACTAATGATCATGTAATAAGACACAAATATAGATAAACATTTAACATAAAAATGAAAAACAGAAAATTCAAGAACAAGGAATGAGTCCACCTTAGTGATGGTGGCGTTTTCTTCTTGAGGAACCAATGATGTCCTTGAGCTCTTCTATGTCTCTTCCTTGTCTTTGTTGCTCCTCCCACATTGCTCTTTGATCTTCTCTAATTTCATGAAGGATGATGGAGTGCTCTTGATGTTCCACCCTTAGTTGCTCCCAATAATTGTGTGGAGGAAAATGTATCCCCTGAGGTATCTCAGGGATCTCTTGATTTGCAGTCAAATATTCTACCACTGAACTATAGACCCTTGAGATGAATCTCTCCATCTCCTATGACTTGGAGGTGGAAGCTTTTGTCTTCCATTTCCTCTTTCTAGAGGTTTCTCTGGCCTTAGGTGCCATCAATGGTTATGGAAAAACAAAAAAGCAATGCTTTTTCCACACCAAACTTAGAATGTTTGCTCGTCCTCGAGCAAAAGAAGAAAGGAATAGTAGAAGAAGAAGAAGATATGGAGGAGATGGAGGGATGTGTGTATTCGGCTATATGGGTGGGCTTGGGTGTATGATGGTTTTGGAGGGGAATTGGAGGTGATTAGTGAAGGGTTCTTGGGAAAGGGTGATATAGGATTATGAGGAGGTAAGGTGAGTGGAGGTATGTGGGGATCCTGTGGGGTCCACAGATGCTGAGATGATCCTGTGGGGTTGGTGTGACGAAATTGTGATTACACTTTGATTATGTAAAATTCATTGCTCTTTCTTTCCCTGGTAATGGCGCCAAAAAAACATGATGCCAATACCATGGTTCACAACTTCGCACAACTAACCAGCAAGTGCACTGGGTCGTCCAAGTAATACCTTACGTGAGTAAGGGTCGAATCCCACGGAGATTGTTGGTATGAAGCAAGCTATGGTCACCTTGTAAATCTCAGTCAGGCGGATATAAAATAGTAATGGGGTTTTCGAAAATAATTAATAAAAGAGGGATAGAAATACTTATGTAAATCATTGGTGAGAATTTCAGATAAGCGCATAGAGATGCTTTCGTTCCTCTGAACCTCTGCTTTCCTGCTATCTTCATCCAATCAATCTTACTCCTTTCTATGGCTAGCTTTATGTAAGGATGTCACCGGTGCCAATGGCTACTTTCGATCTCTCTCGGGAAAATGATCCAAATGCTCTGTCACAGCACGGCTAATCGTCTGGAGGCATCACCTTTGTCGTTGGTTGCATCCTATTCCTCCCTGTGAAAATGGTCCGATGCGCTGTCACTGCATGGCTAATCATCTGGAGGTTCTCGATCATACTGGAATAGGATTTACTATCCTTTTGCGTCTGTCACTACGCCCAGCACTCGCGAGTTTGAAGCTCGTCACAGTCATTCAATCCCAGAATCCTACTCAGAATACCACGGACAAGGTTTAGACTTTCCGGATTCTCATGAATGCCGCCATCAATCTAGCTTATACCACGAAGATCCCAATATCTCGGACTCGGTCCCCTGTATTAGTAATCTAAGAGATACTCGTTCAATCGAAGGTAGAACGGGAGTGGTTGTCAGGCACGCATTCATAGGGAATGATGATGATTGTCACGTTCATCACATTCAAGTTGAAGTGCGAATGAATATCTTAGAAGTGGAATAAGTTGAATTGAATAGAAAACAGTAGTACTTTGCATTAATCTTTGAGGAACAGCAGAGCTCCACACCTTAATCTAATGAGTGTAGAAACTCTACCGTTTGAAAATACATAAGTGAAAGGTCCAGGCATGGCCGAATGGCCAGCCCCTCTGATCTAAGAACCAGGCGTCCAAAGATTCCAAGATGTCTAGTACAATAGTAAAAAGTCCTATTTATAATAAACTAGCTACTAGGGTTTACAGAAGTAAGTAATTGATGCATAAATCCACTTCCGGGGCCCACTTAGTGTGTGCTTGGGCTGAGCTTGAGTGTTACACGTGTAGAGGTCATTCCTGGAGTTGAACACCAGTTTTGGTGCCAGTTTGGCCGTTGAACTCCACTTTGCAACTTGTTTCTGGCGCTGGACTCCAGAATTGGGCAGAGAGCTGGCGTTGAACGCCAGTTTGCGTCGTCTAAACTTGGGCAAAGTATGGACTATTATACATTGCTGGAAAGCCCTGGATGTCTACGTTCCAACGCAATTGGAATCACGCCATTTTGAGTTCTGTGGCTCCAGAAAATCCATTTTGCGTGCAGGGAGATCAGAATCCAACAGCATCAGCAGTCCTTCTTCAACCTCTGAATCTGATTTTTGCTCAAGTCCCTCAATTTCAGCCAGAAAATACCTGAAATCACAGAAAAACACACAAACTCATAGTAAAGTCCAGAAATGTGAATTTTAACATAAAAACTAATGAAAACATCCCTAAAAGTAACTAGATTCTACTAAAAACATACTAAAAACAATGCCAAAAAGCGTATAAATTATCCGCTCATCACAACACCAAACTTAAATTGTTGCTTGTCCCCAAGCAACTGAAAATAAAATAGGATAAAAAGAAGAGAATATACTATAAATTCCAAACTATCAATGAAACATAGCTCCAATCAAATGAGCGGGACTTATAGCTTTTTGCCTCTTGAATAGTTCTGGAATCTCACTTTATCCATTGAGGTTCAGAATGATTGGCATCTATAGGAACTCAGAGTTCAGATAGTGTTATTGACTATCCTAGCTCAGTATGATGATTCTTGAACACAGCTATTTTATGAGTCTTGGCCGTGGCCCTAAGCACTTTGTTTTCCAGTATTACCACCGGATACATAAATGCCACAGACACATAATTGGGTGAACCTTTTCAGATTGTGACTCAGCTTTGCTAAAGTCCCCAATTAGAGGTGTCCAGGGTTCTTAAGCACACTCTTTTTTTGCTTTGGACCTTGACTTTAACCGCTTAGTCTCAAGTTTTCACTTGATACCTACACGCCACAAGCACATGGTTAGGGACAGCTTGGTTTAGCCGCTTAGACCAGGATTTTATTCCTTTAGGCCCTCCTATCCACTGATGCTCAAAGCCTTGGGATCCTTTTTATTTGCCCTTGCCTTTTGGTTTTAAGGGTTATTGGCTATTTGCTCTTGCCTCTTGGTTTTAAGAGCTTTTGGCTTTTTCTGCTTGCTTTTTCTTTTTTTATATATTTTTTTCTCGCCTATTTTTTTTTCTGCAAGCGTTGTTCTTTGCTGCTTTTTCTTGCTTCAAGAATCATTTTTATGATTTTTCAGATTATCAAATAACATGTCTCCTAGTCATTATTCTTTCAAGAGCCAACATATTTAACATTCTTAAACAACAACTTCAAAAGACATATGCACTATTCAAGCATACATTCAGAAAACAAGAAGCATTGTCACCACATCAATATAATTAAGCTAAGTTCAAGGATAAATTCAGAACTCATGTACTTCTTGTTCTTTTGAATTAAAACATTTTTCATTTAAGAGAGGTGATGGATTCATAGGACATTCATAACTTTAAGACATAGTTACTAACTACTAATGATCATGTAATGAAGACACAAACATAGATAAGCACATAACATAGAAAACAAAAAACAGAAGAAATAAGAACAAGGAATGAATCCACCTTAGTGATGGTGGTGTTTCCTTCTTGAAGAACCAATGATGTCCTTGAGCTCTTCTATGTCTCTTCCTTGTCTTTGTTGCTCCTCCCTCATTGCTTTTTGATCTTCTCTTATTTCATGAAGGATGATGGAGTGCTCTTGATGTTCCACCCTTAGTTGTCCCATGTTGGAACTCAATTCTCCTAGGGAGGTGTTGATTTGCTCCCAATAGTTTTGTGGAGGAAAATGCATTTGAGGCATCTCCGGGATCTCATGGTGATGAGCTTCATACGCCTCTTGAGCTCCCTGAATGGGCTCTCTTGCTTGCTCCATCTTTTTCTTAGTGATGGGCTTCTCTTCCTTAATAGGAATGTCTCCTTCTATGAAAGCTCCAGCTGAGTAACATAGATGGCAAATAAGATGAGGAAAAGCTAGCCTTGCCACGGAGGATGACTTTTCGGCTATTTTGTAGAGTTCATTAGAGATGACTTCATGAACTTCTATTTCCTCTCCAATCATGATGCTATGAATCATGATGGCCCGATCCACAGTAACTTCAGATCGGTTGCTAGTGGGGATGATGGAGCATTGGATGAATTCCAACCATCCTCTAGCCACAGGCTTGAGGTCCAATCTTCTTAGTTGAACCGGCTTGCCTTTGGAGTCAATCTTCCATTGAGCTCCTTCCACACATATGTCCATGAGGACTTGGTCCAACCTTTGATTAAAGTTGACCCTTCTAGTGTAGGGGCGTTCATCTCCTTGCATCATAGGCAAGTTAAATGCCAACCTCACATTTTCCGGACTAAAATCCAAGTATTTCCCCCGAACCATTGTAACATAGTTCTTTGGATCCGGGTTCTTACTTTGATCATGGTTCTTGGTGATCCATGCATTGGCATAGAACTCTTGAACCAATAGGATGCCGACATGTTAGATGGGATTTGTTAGAACTTCCCAACCTCTTCTTTGAATTTCATGTCGGATCTCCGGATACTCATTTCTTTTGAGTTTGAAAGGGACCTCATGGATCACCTTCTTCTTGGCCACAACATCATAGAAGTGGTCTTGATGGGCTTTGGAGATGAACCTTTCCATCTCTCATGACTCGGAGGTGGAAGCTTTTATCTTCCCTTTTCCTTTTCTAGAGAATTCTCCGGTCTTAGGTGCCATCAATGGTAATAGGAAAACAAAAAGCTTATGCTTTTACCACACCAAACTTAGAAGTTTGCTCGCTCTCGAGCAAGAGAAGAAAGAATAGATGAAGAAGAAGAAGAAATGGAGGAGAGGGAGAGGGGGTTATGTTTCGGCCAAGAAGAGAAGAGAGGGTTGTGTTGTGTGAAAATGAGGAAGAATGGAGGGTTATATATAGGGATGGGAGGGGGGTAAAGGTTCGGCCATTTAGGGTGGGTTTGGGTGGGAAATTGATTTTGAATTTTGAAGGTAGGTGGAGTTTATGAGGTAGGTTTATGGGGAAGAGTGGATGGATGTGAGTGGTGAAGAGGTGATGGGAAAGAGAGATTGAGGTGATTGGTGAAGGGTTTTGGGGAAGAGTGTTTATGGGATTTTGTGAAAGAGGGGTGAGAAGAAGTGAGTGGAGGTAGGTGGGGATCCTGTGGGGTCCACAGATCTTGAGATGATCCTGTGGGGTCCACAGATCCTGAGGTGTTCAAGGATTTACAACCTTGCACCAAAGTAGGCATGTAAAATGCCCTTGCACACAACTCTGGGCGTTCAGCGCCAGATTGGTGCCCATTTTGGGCGTTCAACGCCCATTTGTTGCCCATTTCTGGCGTTGAACGCCAGAACCATGCTTGTTCTGGGCGTTCAGCGCCAGCTCTTCTCCAGGGTGCAAGTCTGGCGTTCAGCGCCCAGATGATGCCCATTTTGGGCGTTCAGCGCCCAGATACTGCCCATTTTGGGCGTTCAGCGCCAGAACCATGCTCTGTTCTGGCGTTGAACGCCAGGCAGATGCTTCCTCCAGGGTGTGATTTTTCTTCTGCTGTTTTTGATTCCGTTTTCAATTTTTATATTTATTTTGTGACTCCACATGATCATGAACCTATAAAGACATATAACTAGGAAAAATATAGTTAGATAAAAATTGGGTTGCCTCCCAACAAGCGCTTCTATAATGTCAATAGCTTGACAGTGGGCTCTCATGGAGCCTCATAGATGTTCAGAGCATTGTTGAGACTCTCCAACACCAAACTTAGAGTTTGGATATGGGAGTTCAACACCAAACTTAGAGTTTGGTTGTGGCCTCCCAACACCAAACTTAGAGTTTGACTGTGGGGGCTTTGTTTGACTCTGCTTTGAGAGAAGCTTTTTCTGCTTTCTCTCTATGGATGCAGAGAGAGATCCTTGAGTTGTAAACACAAGGTTGTCCTTATTTAATTGAAGGATCAATTCTCCTCTGTCCACATCAATCACAGCTCTTGCTGTGGCTAGGAAAGGCCTTCCTAGGATGATGGATTCATCTTCTTCCTTTCCAGTATATAAGACTATGAAATCAGCAGGGATGTAAAGGTCTTCAACCTTTACTAACACGTCCTCTACTTGTCCATAAGCCTGTTTTCTTGAATTATCTGCCATCTCTATTGAGATTTTAGCAGCTTGCACCCCAAAGATTCCCAGTTTCTCTATTACAGAGAGGGACATGAGGTTTATCCCTGAACCAAGGTCACACAGAGCCTTAAAGATCATGGTGCCTATGGTACAAGGTATTATGAACTTTCCAGGATCCTGTCTCTTCTGAGGCAATGTCAGTTGATCTAGATCACTTAGTTCATTGGTGAACAAGGGATGTTCATCTTCCCAAGTCTCAATACCAAATAATTTGGCATTCAGCTTCATGATTGCACCAAGAAACTTGGCAGTTTGCTCTTCAGTAACATCCTCATTCTCTTCAGAAGAGGAATACTCATCAGAGCTCATGAATGGCATAAGGAGGTTCAATGGAATCTCTATGGTCTCTAGATGAGTCTCAGATTCCTTTGGTTCCTCAAAGAGAAACTCCTTATTGATCACTGGACGTCCCAGGAGGTCTTCCTCCTTGGGATTCACGTCCTCCTCTCCCTCATTGGGTTTGGCCATTTTGGTTATGTCAATGGCCTTGCACTCTCCTTTTGGATTTTCTTCTGTATTGCTTGGGAGAGTGCTAGGAGGGATTTCAGTGATCCTTTTACTCAGCTGGCCCACTTGTGCTTCCAAATTTCTAATGGAAGACCTTGTTTCATTCATGAAACTTACAGTGGCCTTAGATAGATCAGAGACTAAGTTTCCTAAATTAGAAGTATTTTGTTCAGAGTTCTCTGTCTGTTGCTGAGTGGATGATGGAAAAGGTTTATTATTGTTAAACATGTTTCTTCCACCATTATTAAAGCCTTGTTGAGGCCTTTGATCCTTCCATGAGAGATTTGGATGATTTCTCCATGATGGATTATAGGTGTTTCCATAAGGTTCACCTAAGTAATTCACCTCTGCTATTGCAGGGTTTTCAGGATCATAAGCTTCTTCTTCATAAGAAGCCTCTTGAGTACTGTTGGATGCAGCTTGCACTCCATTCAGACTCTGAGAAATCATATTGACTTGCTGAGTCAATATTTTGTTCTGAGCCAATATGGCATTCAGAGTATCAACTTCAAGAACTCCCTTCTTCATAGGCGTCCCATTATTCACAGGATTCCTTTCAGAAGTGTACATGAACTGGTTATTTGCAACCATGTCAATGAGTTCTTGAGCTTCTGCAGGCGTTTTCTTTAGGTGAATGGATCCACCTGCAGAAGTATCCAATGACATCTTTGATAGCTCAGATAAACCATCATAGAATATATCCAGGATGGTCCATTCTGAAAGCATGTCAGAAGGACACTTTTTGGTCAACTGTTTGTATCTTTTCCAAGCTTCATAGAGGGATTCACCTTCTTTCTGTTTGAAGGTTTGAACATTCACTCTAAGCTTGCTCAGCTTTTGAGGAGGAAAGAACTTGGCTAAGAAAGTCGTGACCAGCTTATCCCAAGAGTTCAGGCTGTCTTTGGGTTGAGAGTCCAACCACACTCTAGCTCTGTCTCTCAGAGCAAAAGGGAAAAGCATGAGCCTTTAGACTTCAGGATCTACTCCATTAGTCTTAACAGTATCACATATCTGCAAGAATTCAGTTAAGAACTGAAAAGGATCTTCAGATGGAAGTCCATGAAACTTGCAGTTCTGCTGCATCAGAGAAACTAGCTGAGGTTTCAGCTCAAAGTTGTTTGCTCCAATGGCAGGAATGGAGATGCTTCTTCCATGTAAATTGGAATTAGGTGCAGTAAAGTCACCAAGCATTCTCCTTGCATTATTGTTGTTGGGTTCGGCTGCCATCTCCCTTACTTGTTCGAAATTTTCAATAAGGTTGTCTCTGGATTGTTGTGATTTAGCTTCTCTTAGTTTCCTCTTTAGAGTCCTTTCAGGTTCTGGATCAGCTTCAACAAGAATGCCTTTTTTTTGTCCCTGCTCATAAGAAAGAGAAGAGAAAAAGAAAAGAAGAGGAATCCTCTATGTCACAGTAAAGAGGTTCCTTATTGTTAGTAGAAGAAGAGAAGAAGAAGAAAAAATTCGAACACAGATAGAAAAGGGGGGTTCGAATTTGGTGAGTGATGTGAGGAAGAGATGTTAGTAGATGAATAAATAAATAGAATAAGATGAGAGAGGGAGAGGATTTTCGAAAATAATTTTTTTGAAAAAGAGTTAGTAATTTTTGAAAATAGTTTTTGAAAAATGTTAGTAGTTTTCGAAAATTAAGATTTTAAAAATTGAAATAATTAGTTAATTAAAAAGAAATTTTGGAAAAGAGGGAAGATATTTTCGAAAATTAGAGAGAGAGAGTTAGTTAGGTGGTTTTGAAAAAGATAAGAAACAAACAAAAAGTTAGTTAGTTAGTTGAAACAAATTTTGAAAAGATAAGAAGTTAGGAAGTTTAGAAAAGATATTTTGAAATCAAATTTTTGAAAAAGATAAGATGAGAAGATATTTTTGAAAAGATATGATAAAAATTAGTTTTTTTTGAAAAAAAAAGATTTAATTTTTAAAATCACAATTAATGACTTGATTCACAAGAAATCACAAGATATGATTCTAGAACTTAAAGTTTGAATCTTTCTTAACAAGTAAGTAACAAACTTGAAATTTTTGAATCAAAACATTAATTGTTATTTGTTATTTTCGAAAATTTGATATAAAAATAAGAAAAAGATTATTGAAAAATTTTTATAATTTTCGAAAATAACTAAGAAAAATGAAAAAGATTTGATTTTTCAAAAAGATAAGATTTTTAAATTGAAAATTTGATTTGACTCATAAAAACAACTAGATTTTAAAAATTTTTGAAAAAGTCAAATCTAATTTTCGAAATTTTGAGAGAGAAAAAGGGAAAGATATTTTTTTTTTTTTTTGAATTTTTAATGAAGAGGGAGAAAAATAAGAAAAATGATGCAATGCATGAAAGTTATGGATCAAAACAATGAATGCATGCAAGAATGCTTTGAATGTCAAGATAAACACCAAGAACACTATGAAGATCATGATGAACATCAAGAACACATTTTTGAAAAATTTTTAATGCAAAGAAAACATGCAAGACACCAAACTTAGAATTCTTTAATGCTTAGATACTAAGAATTCAAGAATGCATATGAAAAACAAGAAAAGACACAAAACATGCAAATGCAAAGATCAAACAAGAAGACTTACCAAGAACAACTTGAAGATCATGAAGAACACTATGAATGCATGATTTTTTCGAAAAATGCAAGATGCACATGCAATTGACACCAAACTTATAACATGACTCAAGACTCAAACAAGAACACAAAAAATATTTTTTATTTTTATGATTTTCTAAATTTTTTGTATTTTTTTTGACAATTATTTGAAAAACAAAAATAAGGATTTCAAAATCTTTAATATGAATTCCAGGAATCTTGTGCTCTTTAGTCTAAAGCTCCAATCAAAGGGTCAGACATGGCTCCATTCAAGTTTTAGAATGGATTTACATCCATTGAGGTGATTAGTTGAAGACCAATCCCAAAGGAGTTTGGGTATGGCTTTTCAGCCAGATAGGATTCAACATGTTACCATGAAACTCTAGAATTCATTCTTGAAAGTTTTGAAGCCATAGAATAATTTATTTTTGAAAACATTTTTATTTTAAAATTTTTTTTTTCGAAAACAAAGGAGAAAATTTTGAAAGATTTTTGAAAAAATTTTTGAAAAGAAAACAAAAATAAAATTTACCTAATCTGAGCAACAAGATGAACCGTTAGTTGTCCAAACTCGAACAATCCCCAGCAACGGCGCCAAAAACTTGGTGTGACAAAATTGTGATTACACTTTGATTATGTAAAATTCATTGCTCTTTCTTTCCCTGGTAATGGCGCCAAAAAAACATGATGCCAATACCATGGTTCACAACTTCGCACAACTAACCAGCAAGTGCACTGGGTCGTCCAAGTAATACCTTACGTGAGTAAGGGTCGAATCCCACGGAGATTGTTGGTATGAAGCAAGCTATGGTCACCTTGTAAATCTCAGTCAGGCGGATATAAAATAGTAATGGGGTTTTCAAAAATAATTAATAAAAGAGGGATAGAAATACTTATGTAAATCATTGGTGAGAATTTCAGATAAGCGCATAGAGATGCTTTCGTTCCTCTGAACCTCTGCTTTCCTGCTATCTTCATCCAATCAATCTTACTCCTTTCTATGGCTAGCTTTATGTAAGGATGTCACCGGTGCCAATGGCTACTTTCGATCTCTCTCGGGAAAATGATCTAAATGCTCTGTCACAGCACGGCTAATCGTCTGGAGGCATCACCTTTGTCGTTGGTTGCATCCTATTCCTCCCTGTGAAAATGGTCCGATGCGCTGTCACTACATGGCTAATCATCTGGAGGTTCACGATCATACTGGAATAGGATTTACTATCCTTTTGCGTCTGTCACTACGCCCAGCACTCGCGAGTTTGAAGCTCGTCACAGTCATTCAATCCCAGAATCCTACTCGGAATACCACGGACAAGGTTTAGACTTTCTGGATTCTCATGAATGCCTCCATCAATCTAGCTTATACCACGAAGATCCCAATATCTCGGACTCGGTCCCCTGTATTAGTAATCTAAGAGATACTCGTTCAATCGAAGGTAGAACGGGAGTGGTTGTCAGGCACGCGTTCATAGGGAATGATGATGATTGTCACGTTCATCACATTCAGGTTGAAGTGCGAATGAATATCTTAGAAGTGGAATAAGTTGAATTGAATAGAAAACAGTAGTACTTTGCATTAATCTTTGAGGAACAGCAGAGCTCCACACCTTAATCTAATGAGTGTAGAAACTCTACCGTTTGAAAATACATAAGTGAAAGGTCCAGGCATGGCCGAATGGCCAGCCCCTCTGATCTAAGAACCAGGCGTCCAAAGATTCCAAGATGTCTAGTACAATAGTAAAAAGTCCTATTTATAATAAACTAGCTACTAGGGTTTACAGAAGTAAGTAATTGATGCATAAATCCACTTTCGGGGCCCACTTGGTGTGTGCTTGGGCTGAGCTTGAGTGTTACACGTGTAGAGGTCATTCCTGGAGTTGAACACCAGTTTTGGTGCCAGTTTGGGCGTTGAACTCCACTTTGCAACTTGTTTCTGGCGCTGAACGCCAGAATTGGGCAGAGAGCTGGTGTTGAACGCCAGTTTGTGTCGTCTAAACTTGGGCAAAGTATGGACTATTATAAATTGCTAGAAATCCCTGGACGTATACTTTCCAACGCAATTGGAAGCACGCCATTTTGAGTTCTGTAGCTCCAGAAAATCCATTTTGAGTGCAGGGAGGTCAGAATCCAACAGCATCAGCAGTCCTTCTTCAACCTCTGAATCTGATTTTTGCTCAAGTCCCTCAATTTCAGCCAGAAAATACCTGAAATCACAGAAAAACACACAAACTCATAGTAAAGTCCAGAAATGTGAATTTTAACATAAAAACTAATGAAAACATCCCTAAAAGTAACTAGATTCTACTAAAAACATACTAAAAACAATGCCAAAAAGCGTATAAATTATCCGCTCATCAGGGGTCCACAGATCTTGAGGTGACAAGGATTTGCATCCTTGCACCAATTAGGCGTGTAAAATGCCTTTGCATGCAATTCTAGCATTTAAACGCTGAATTGATGCTTGTTCTGGGCGTTCAACGCCCATATGCATCATATTTCTGGCATTGAACGCCAGCTTCATGCTTGTTTCTGGCGTTCAGCGCCAGCTCTATGCTCTGTTCTGGCATTGAACGCCAGCCAGATGCTCCTTACTGGCGTTTAAACGCCAGTAAGTCCTTCCTCCAGGGTGTGATTTTTCTTCTGCTGTTTTTGATTCTGTTTTTAATTTTTGTATTTATTTTGTGACTCCACATGATCATGAACCTAATAAAACATGAAAGAACAATAAAAATAAAAATAAAATTAGATAAATAGAAATTGGGTTGCCTCCCAACAAGCGCTTCTTTAATGTCAATAGCTTGACAGTGGGCTCTCATGGAGCCACATAGGTGATCAGGTCAATTTTATAGACTCCCAACACCAAACTTAGAGTTTGACTGTGGGGGCTTTAGTTGACTCTGTACTGAGAGAAGCTTTTCATGCTTCCTCTCCATTGTTACAGAAGGAGATTCTTGAGTTTTAAACACAAGGTTGTCCTCATTCAGTTGAAGGATCAATTCTCCTCTGTTAACATCTATCACAGCTCCTGCTGTGGCTAGGAAAGGTCTTCCAAGGATGATGCATTCATCATCCTCCTTCCTAGTGTCTAAGATTATGAAATTAGCAGGGATGTAAAGGCCTTCAACCTTTACTAACACGTCCTCTACTAATCCATAAGCTTGTCTTACTGACTTGTCTGCCAATTGTAATGAGAATAAGGCAGGTTGTACCTCAATGATCCCCAGCTTCTCCATTACAGAGAGTGGCATAAGATTTATGCCTGACCCTAGGTCACACAGAGCCTTCTCAAAGGTCATGGTGCCTATGGTACAGGGTATTAAGAATTTGCCAGGATCTTGTCTCTTTTGAGGTAAAGTTTGCTGAACCCATGTATCTAGTTCACTAATGAGCAAGGGAGGTTCATCTTCCCAAGTCTCATTATCAAACAACTTGGCATTCAGCTTCATGATGGCTCCTATATATTGAGCAACTTGCTCTCCAGTTACATCTTCATCCTCTTCAGAGGAAAAATAGTCTTCAGAGCTCATGAATGGCAGAATGAGATTTAATGAAATCTCTCTGGTCTCTATATGAGCCTCAGATTCCTTTGGGTCCTTAATAGGGAACTCCTTCTTGCTTGAGAGACGTCCCATGAGGTCTACTCATTGGGATTCACGTCCTCTCCTTCCTCTCTAGGTTTGGCCATGTTGACTATGTCAATAGCCTTGCACTCTCCTTTTGGATTTTCTTCTGTATTGCTTGGGAGAGTACTAGGAGGGGTTTCAGTGATCCTTTTACTCAGCTGGCCCACTTGTGTTTCCAAATTTCTAATGGAGGACCTTGTTTCATTCATGAAACTTAGAGTGGCCTTAGATAGATCAGAGACTATATTTGTCAAGCTAGATGGATTCTGCTCAGAACTCTCTGTCTTTTGCTGAGTAGATGATGGAAAAGGCTTGCTATTGCTAAACTTGTTTCTTCCACCATTATTAAAGCCTTGTTGAGGCTTTTGTTGATCCTTCCATGAGAGATTTGGGTGATTTCTCCATGAGGGATTATAGGTGTTTCCATAGGATTCACCCATGTAATTCACCTCTGCTATTTCAGGGTTCTCAGGATCATAAGCTTCTTCCTCAGAAGATGCCTCTTGAGTACTGTTGGATGCAGCTTGCATTCCATTCGGACTTTGAGAAATCATATTGACTTGCTGAGTCAATATTTTATTCTGAGCCAATATGGCATTCAGAGTATCAATTTCAAGAACTCCCTTCTTCTGAGGTGTCCCATTACTCACAGGATTCCTCTCAGAAGTGTACATGAACTGGTTATTAGCAACCATGTCAATGAGTTCTTGAGCTTCTGCAGGTGTTTTCTTTAGGTAAATGGATCTACCTGTAGAAGTATCCAATGACATCTTAGCTAATTCAGACAGACCATCATAGAATATATCCAGGATGGTCTATTCTGAAAGCATGTCAGAAGGACACTTTTTGGTCAGTTGCTTGTATCTCTCCCAAGCTTCATAGAGGGATTCACCTTCTTTCTGTCTGAAGGTTTGAACATCCACTCTAAGATTAATAAGCTTTTGAGGAGGAAAGAACTTGGCTAAGAAAGCCGTGACCAGCTTATCCCAAGAGTTCAGGCTATCTTTGGGTTGAGAGTCCAACCACACTCTAGCTCTGTCTCTTACAGCAAACGGGAAAAGCATAAGCCTGTAGACCTCGGGATCAACCTCATTGGTCTTAACAGTATCACAGATCTACAAGAATTCAGTTAAGAACTGAAAAGGATCTTCAGATGGAAGTCCATAAAACTTGCAGTTCTGCTGCATCAGAGAAACTAATTGAGGTTTCAGCTCAAAATTGTTTGCTCCAATGGTAGGAATAGAGATGCTTCTTCCATGTAAATTGGAATTAGGTGCAGTAAAGTCACCAAGCATCCTCCTTGTATTATTTTTGTTAGGTGCGTCTGCCATCTCCTTTTCTTGTGCGAAAATTTCAGTAAGGTTGTCTCTGGATTGTTGTAATTTAGCTTCTCTTAGTTTTCTCTTCAGAGTCCTTTCAGGTTCTGGATCAGCTTCAACAAGAATGTCCTTTTCCTTGTTCCTGCTCATATGAAAGAGAAGAGAACAAGAAAAGAAGAGGAATCCTCTATGTTACAGTAAAGAGGTTCCTTATTTGTTAGTAGAAGAAGAAAGGGAATAAGAGTGAAGAAGAATGGATAATCCAAACACAAGGGTGGGGATAGGAGCAGTGTTTGAGATGAAGAGAAGTGTTAGTAAATGAATAAATAAATAGAAGGAGATAGAAGAGAGGGAATTTCGAAAAATAAATTTTGAAAAAGAGTTAATGATTTTTGAAAATTAAGATAAAATTAAAATTAAAATTAAAAATTGAAACAATTGATTAATTAAAAAGAATTTTTGAAAAAGAGGGAGGTATTTTTGAAAATTAGAGAGGGAAGAGTAGTTAGGTGGTTTTGAAAAAGATAAGAAACAAACAAAAAGTCAATTAGTTAGTTGAAAAAGATTTGAAAATCAATTTTGAAAAGATAAGAAGATAAGAAGTTAGAGAAGATATTTTAAAATAAAAAAAAATTTTAAAAATATGATTTGTAAAGTTATGATAGAAAGATATGATTAAAATTAGTTTTGAAAAAGATTTGAATTTTAAATCAAAATTAATGACTTGACTCACAAGTAATCACAAGATATGATTCTAGAACTTAAAGTTTGAATCTTTCTTAACAAGCAAGTAACAAACTTGAAATTTTTGAGTCAAAACATTAATTGTTGATAATATTTTCGAAAATTATGAGATAAAATTAAGAAAAATATTTTTGAAAAATATTTTTAAAATTTTCGAAAATAAATAAGAAAAATGAAAAAGATTTAATTTTTGAAAAAGATTTTGAAAAAGATAGGATTTTCAATTTGAAAATTTGATTTGACTCATAAGAAACAACTAGATTTTAAAAATTTTGAAAAAGTCAACTCAAATTTTCGAAAATTTATGAGAGAAAACAGGAAAGATATATTTTTATTTTTGAATTTCTTAATGATGAGAGAGAAAAACATAAAAAATGACTCACAACATGAAAATTATGAATCAAAACACATGATGCATGCAAGAACACTATGAATGTCAAGATGAACGCCAAGAACACTTTGAAGATTATGATGAACATCAAGAACATATTTTTGAAAAAATTTTTATGCAAAGAAAACATGCAAGACACCAAACTTAGAAATTTTTAATGCTTAGACACTATGAATGCAAAAATGCACATGAAAAATAACAAAAGATACAAAACAAGAAAACATCAAGATCAAACAAGAAGACTTACCAAAAACAACTTGAAGATCATGAAGAACACTATGAATGCATGAATTTTTGAAAAATGCATAAATTTTTAGAAAAAAATGCAATTGACACCAAACTTAAAAATTGACACAAGACTCAAACAAGAAAAACATAAAATTATTTTTGATTTTATGATTTTATTAAATTTTTTTTGGTATTTTTTTTCGAAAATTTATTTGAAAAAGAAAAATAAGGATTTCAAAATTTTTAATATAAATTCCAGGAATCTTGTACTCTTAATCTAAAGCTTCAGTCCAGGAATTAGACATGGCTCACTAGCCAGCCAAGCTTTCATTGAAAGCTCCGGTCCAAAACACTAGACATGACCAATGGCCAGCCATGCTTTAGTATGCTATTACATGCATTGAAGTGATTAGTTGAATCCTCAGCCCAAAAGAATTTAGACATGGCTTTACAGCCAGCCAGGTTTCAATAAATCATCATGAAACACTAGAATTCATTCTTAAAAATTCTGAAGAAAAATATATTTTTGAAAATAAAATTTTTTTTATTTTTTCAAAAATAGGAATAATAAAAACAAAAAGGTTAAAATTAAAATAAAGTTACCTAATCTGAGCAACAAGATGAACCATCAGTTGTCCAAACTTGAACAATCCCCGGCAACGGCGCCAAAAACTTGGTGTTGTTGCCGGATTAAAAACTTGGCACCATTGTGGTCTGGAAACAATTGTGAAATTGTTGATCAAAATTGATTGTCCCAGCAACGGCGCCAAAAACTTGGTGTGCGAAATCGTGATCATTCCATTCCTTGGTAACGGCGCTAAAAACTCAATACGTACGTTCATGATCTTATATCTGTTTCACAACTTCGTACAACTAACCAGCAAGTGCACTGGGTCGTCCAAGTAATAAACCTTACGTGAGTAAGGGTCGATCCCATAGAGATTGTCGGCTTGAAGCAAGCTATGGTCATCTTGTAAATCTCAGTCAGGCGGATATCAAATGGTTATGGAGTTTTCGAATAATAATAATAAATAAACAGAAAATAAAGATAGAAATACTTATGTAAATCATTGGTGAGAATTTCAGATAAACGTATAGAGATGCTTTCGTTCCTCTGATCTCTGCTTTCATGCTGTCTTCATCTAATCAATCCTACTCCTTTCCATGGCAAGCTTTATGTAGGGCATCACCGTTGTCAATGGCTACATCCCATCCTCTCTGTGAAAAAGGTCCAAATGCTCTGTCACGGCACGGCTAATCATCTGTCGGTTCTCGATCATACTGGAATAAGATCCATTGATCCTTTTGCGTCTGTCACTACTCCCAGCACTCGCGAGTTTGAAGCTCGTCACAGCCATCCCTTCCCAGATCCTACTCGGAATACCACAGACAAGGTTTAGACTTTCCGGATCTCAGGAATGGCCATCCATGGGTTCTAACTTATACCACGAAGACACTAATAACTCGGACTCGGTCCCCTGTATTAGATATCCAAGAGATACCCATTCAATCTAAGGTAGAACGGAAGTGGTTGTCAGGCACGCGTTCGTAAGTTGAGAATGATGATGACTGTCACGATCATCACATCCACCATATTGAAGTGCGAATGAATATCTTAGAAGCGGAATAAGTTGAATTGAATAGAAAAACAGTAGTACTTTGCATTAATCTTTGAGGAACAGCAGAGCTCCACACCTTAATCTATGGTGTGTAGAAACTCTACCGTTGAAAAATACATAAGTGAGAGGTTCAGGCATGGACGAGAGGCCAGCCCCCAAACATGATCTAAAGATGAAACTAAAGATGTTTTGAAGATGATAACTCAATAGTAAAAAGTCCTATTTATAAAAACTAGTTACTAGGGTTTACAGAGATAAGTAATTGATGCAGAAATCCACTTCCGAGACCCACTTGGTGTGTGCTTGGGCTGAGCTTGAAGTTTACACGTGGAGAGGTCATTCTTGGAATTGAACGCCAGTTTGTAACGTGTTTCTGGCATTGAACTCCACTTTGCAACTTGTTTTTGGCGCTGAACGCCAGACTGCAGCATGAAACTAGCGTTCGCATGAAACTGGCGTTAAACGCCAGTTTACGTCATCAATCCTTATTCAAAGTATGGACTATTATATATTGCTGGAAAGCTCTGGATGTCTACTTTCCAACGCAATTGGAAGCTCGCCATTTGGAGTTCTGTAGCTCCAGAAAATCTATTTTGAGTGTAGGGAGGTCAGAATCCAACAGCATCTGCAATCCTTCTTCAACCTCTGAATCTGATTTTTGCTCAGGTCCCTCAATTTCAGTCAGAAAATACCTGAAATCACAGAAAAACACACAAACTCATAGTAAAGTCTAGAAATGTGAATTTAACATAAAAACTAATAAAAATATACTAAAAACTAACTAAATCATACTGAAAACATACTAACAACAATGCCAAAAAGCGTATAAATTATCCGCTCATCAGTTAACAAGGAACAAAACTGACTATTCATGAATATAAGAAGAGGAATATACCTCTATTTTAGAATACCAGAAACTCTGGCCAATTTGCTTGACCAAGGAAGCATCATCTTCAGCCATTGTAGATAGGTGGGTAAATACAATCAATTCAATTAAGTTTCAGGCTTAAAGCCACACCCTAAACCATTACTCATTATCATTTATAAGAAAAAATATCATTGGCATTCAATAATTAAAAGAATCCCCATGACTAAGTAATGAACAATTAAAATCAGTAAGTATTGGTGGTATTAACAAGCACACAACAACAGTACTTAACATTGGATCAATTAAAAATGAAGTTTACATTATCGAGATTCAGGACCCTGTGTTGCATTATCAAGAAAACATAGGAAGACTAAAAAAATTGTCCATTTTAAAACAGATTGTATTTGCAATGAAGAAGTCTGGGCAAATTTATTTAGAATAATGAAATTGGCAAACAAGTCCAACCTTCAATTTCCTCATCTTCAAGAGGCGCATCCTTTAGCCCTAAGTTTCTCTACAGCCTCGTCAACATTTTGCTGTAGAAACAAGAAAATTGAGTAATGAATATAATTAATTGGAGGCAAAGAGGAAGAGAAAGGGAAAAGGACCTGCTTGTGAGAAGAGATGACGACAGAACAGAGGCGGCGACGGCGAACGGAGGATCTGATGTGTGAGAAGGCAGCGCGAGCTCCCTCTCTTTCTTTCTTCGTGGATCTATCTCCCAGCGGCGGATCGGCGGCTCTGTGGTAACGGTGTGGCTAGATGCGACGGCGGCCTCCCTCCAGCGGTGGCGATGGGGCGCGAACGGCGATGGCGGCGAGGCTGGCTCCACGGCGTTGCAACTTGGGGACGGCGAGGTGGTGATAGCTCGTGAGGATGACGTCGACAGGACTCCTTGTGACGGTCGCGGTCCTCCTTCCCTCGGCGGCGTCAACGGCAACGGTGGGTTCAATGCCACCGGCGTAGCTCCCCCTCTCTTCCTCTCCTTTTCTCCTTTTCTTTTCCCCCTTTCTCCTCTTCACTCCCTCTGTTTCTTTCTTTCTTTCTTTCTTTTCGTTTATTTTCAAAAGCAGTATTGGGTTTGTGTATAGAATTAGGAATTTTGGGTTTAATTTGAATAAAATATTTTTAATAAAATTAGAGTATAAAATATTAATATTTGAAAAACTAACTTAATCTCTAAATTTTAAAATATTATTTGTGATATAAAAATACTTATTGATTCTCAATAAATTACTCTAATTGAAATACATGGTAATACAATTAATTTTTTTATTTTTAAAAAAATATTATTTAATCATAAATTTACAAATTAATTTTAATAAAATATTCTAATTAAAGTATTAGAGATAATATAATTAATTTTATTTGTTTATAAAAATTAAAGTATTAAATTCCAAAATCTAAAATATTTAAACTAAATCATATAAAGTTCTTATTATTTTACATTTGCTAAATTTTATAATTTAAATATAAAAAATAATTCAATAATTATAAAATCAGATAAAATCTTAAATTATTTTAAACTCAATTAATCAGAATTTGTTTTAATTATCTTTAATAGAATAATTTCAGATATTAAAATACTTAATGATAAATAAATCTAAATTAGCTCTTAATAAGATCTTCTAAAACTTTTACGTCTTACACACTATATAAAAAAATTTAATTTTTGAAATAAAATAAAATTATTTTAAAAAAATATATACACAATTTTTTTTACTCTTAAAGTGTTTAACACTTTGAAAAAAAAATTGTTATAAAATATACTTATATTTTGGGACAAATAATTAACTTGTTACAAACAATATTGAATTTTGTGACAAATTAATTTTTTATTACAAAATAACTGGAGTTTTTGAAACAGAAAGTTGTTTTGTTACAAAACAATTGGAGTTTTTGAAACAAAAAAATATTTTGTTACAAAATATTTTGAATTTTGCAACTTATTTTTTTTTTGTTACAAAATATTACAATATTTTGTAACAAAACACCATCTCGTTACAAAAACTAACATAATTTGTAACAAAATAAAACAGGTTGTTACAAAATATTATCATGTTTTGTAACAACTTGTAATGTTGTTACAAAACATTATCCTTTTGTAACAATCACTAATTATTATTACAAAATACTATTTTTTTGTAACAATTTTAAATTTGATACAAATTTTTTGTTACAAATGTTCCATTTTCTTGTAGTGTACGCATGAGACGTGCGTACGCACAAATATTCTGTTTTGCTTAAAATATGATTTTTAAATGTCTTGCCTATTCTACTCTGCTTTTTTACTTCTGTAATCCCTATTTGAGATCCGATGACTAGTTTCTATGCCGAGGATGAGTTAAGATTATTGAAAGATGAGAATTAGTTGAGATAATTGAATGATGAGCATGAATTGAGATGATTAAATGATAAAAATAAGTTGAGATGATTGAATGATGAGAATTATTTGAGATGATTGAATGATAAGAATGCGTTGATATGATTGAATAATGAGAATGAATTGATATGACTGAATGATGAGATTGATTTGATATGATTGGAGGAAAAGAATGAGCTTGATAAACCACAATTTTATGGTTTATTTTGTGTTGAATTTGGTGGATTTTACCAACTTTTCCTACATTTATTCAATGAAATAGCATGGTTTTATGAATTTTTCCTAAATTGTGCTTAAGAGTAAAAACATGCTTTTTAGACCTTAAAATTGCTAAATTTAATTCACTTTAATTCCATTCGATACCGTGATATGTTTGTTGAGTGATTCCAGGTTTAGAAGGCAAAGATTGGATTGAAGGAATGAAGAAAAAGCATGAAAAGTGGAGAATTCATGAAGAAATGAGGATTTCATGGATTCAAGGCCATGCGCACGCGTCCCTCATGCATACGTGTGAGAGGAAATTTTGCCAATCGACGCGCACGCATCACCCATGCATACGCGTGATACTGGTCACGTGACCTCATTAAAGGAACACACTGGGGGCAATTTCTGAGCTTAAGGATGCCCAAATCCAACTCATTTCTTGTAGTGCCTCCTCTGATGAGGAAGAGGAAACTAGGGAAGAGCAAGTTGCTCAGTACCTAGGACTTCTAATAAAGCTAAATGCCAAGTTATTTGGAACAGAGACATTGGAGGAAGAACCTCCAGTGCTCACCAAAGAGCTCAATATGTTCGTTCAGCAGAAGTTACCTCAGAAAAAGCTAGATCCCGGACGCTTCTTAATTCCTTGCACGATAGGTACCATGACCTTTGATAAAGCTCTGTGTGACCTAGGGTCAAGCATAAACCTCATGCCTCTCCTGTAATGGAGAGGCTGGGAATCTTTGAGATACAAGCTGTAAGAATCTCACTAGAGATGGCAGACAAGTCTATGAAATAGGCTTATGAACTCGTAGAGGATGTCTTGGTGAAGGTTGAAGACCTTTACATCCTTGCTGATTTCATAATCCTAGATACTGGGGAGGAAGAGGATGAATCTATCATCCTTGGAAGACCTTTTCTAGCTACAGCCAAGGCTATAATTGATGTAGACAGAGGAGAACTAGTCCTGCAATTAGATGAGGACTATCTTGTGTTCAAGGTTCATAAACCTCATTCTACCTCAGTTGAAGGAAGCACAAAAAAAAAACAAGAAGTGCTTCAACCACTCCTCTCAGAGCCCCTAGACACCAATTCTAAGTTTGGTGTGGGACAACCATCATCAAGCTCTGAGAGGGATGGCAGTAAGAAGAAAGTGCTCAAGGGCTGGAGGGATAAGAAAATCCCCACTGAAGACCTATCACCTGGCATAAGAGTTATCTTCACTAACAATCCAGTCATTCCACACACTGTGAATAGGATCTTGTCTCTAGAACATTGATGCGTATTTTCGGAAAACGAAAAACGAATTCCAAATTACACAAAACTAACCAGCAAGTGCACCGGGTCGTATCAAGTAATAATAACTCACATGAGTGAGGTCGATCCCACAAGGATTGAAGGATTGAGCAATTTTAGTTTAGTGGTTGATTTAGTCAAGCGAATCAAGAGTTGATTTGAGTGGTTTGTATTCGACAGAATTTAAATTGCATGAAATTAAAAGGGAGAAGGGTAGATTGCAGAAAATTAAAGAGCAAGGAAAGTAAATAAGCTGAATATTAAAGAACAAGTAATGTAAATTTCAGAAACTTAGATTGCAAGAAATGTAAATTGCAGAATCTTAAAGTGCAAGAAATGTAAATGGCTTGAATTGTAAAGGGAATTGGGAATTGGATTTGCAGAAATTAAACAAGGAACAATAAATTGCAACAAACAGGAATGTCGAAGATGGATTCAATTGAACCGGATCTTGACAAAAATGGAAATCAGCTTGGTGTAGCAACGAAACAGGGAAATTAAAATTTAAAGCTGTAGATCTCAGGACCCAAGAGACTAGATAACCAAGTCTAGATCCCACTGCCTTCCTAGATCCAGCAAGAGCAATTGCAAGGGAAATGTAAATTGCAGAGAGAATAGAAGAAGAAGCAATGAACAGAAATTGAATTTTGATTATGCAGAAAATTAAACAAGATCCAAAGGTGAGATTGAAACAGAAGTTCTTCAATTCTCCACCTAAGATCCCAAGCAAGAAAAGTAAAGAGTGCTCAACAAGAACCAGGAAGAAGAGAGATCAATTCTCCTCCCCAATTCTCTAGAATTCTAAAACAGCCAAACAAAAATGTAAAGTGAGTTCTCTACTGTAAGTGTTATGAAAATTCTAAAAGGAAGCTGCCTAAAAACTTAAATCCTAAGCTATTTATACACTTTCTTCAAATGGTCTTCAAGCCTTCAATTGGGCCTTTGTTCTTGATGGAATTGGGTTGATAAAGGCCTTGGTTGATTGCTCTTGGAGTTGGAGAAAGATCCATTGTGAACCGGGTTGAAAAACATAAAAGCTTGAGTAAAAGTTTGAGTAAAAGTTTGAGGTCAAACTTTTGCTCAAGCTTTTTATACCAGCTGCCCCATTCTTGCTGCTACCAACGTTTGAGCCAAAGTTTGGGGTCAAACTTTTGCTCAAGCTTTTTGTTCTCTCTTGCTCCTAGCCATTCCTTCCTTCTTCAACCTTCTTCAAAACTCTTTTCACCTATCATCAATCAACCAAACACATCAAAGCTTTGCTTAAAATCATGAGTTTGTTATTCTTTCATAATATATGACAATTATAGCATAAAATCTCATGAAATTGCATTAATTCATACATGGTTGATTGAATCAAAGGAAACATGGAAATCTACCCAATTGGCTTGCTTATGGCTCAAGAAAGTGCATAAATCAATTGAAAACAAAAGAAAAAGGCTAGTGAAAATAGGCTAAGATGACTTGTCATCAAACATATGGAACTTATCCATGAGAGCACAAACAAGAAGTTCACTGTAAGGGGCGAAATTCTGAGCCCCTATCCATCTCCTTAAGGAGCTAACCGTCAAGCTAGTGATGTTAAAGAAGCGCATGTTAGGAGGCAACCCAACCATAATTAAAGTTATTTCTATTTTTCATTAAGATTATTTCAGTTATATCAATTTAATTTTTATATTTGTTTAAGTTTGTGATTATATGCAGTAGTTAGAACAGAAATAGAAATAGTCAGAGTTGGAAACAGAACACCCTGGAGCAGGTACCTTACTGGAGTTGAATGCCAGCCAAGGAGGCTAGAGTGGGCATTCAACGCACATAAGGAGTAGCATTGCTGGCGTTGAACGCTAGCCAGAGAGCATGAAGCTGGCATTGAACGCTAGCCAGGGGGCAGAGACTGGGCGTTCAACGCCCCAAAGGAGGCAGAGACCTGGCGTTGAACGCCAGGAAGGAGCACCCCAATAGGCATTCAACGCCCCCATAAGGAGCATCAAGCTGGCGTTGAACACCAGCCAGGAGCAGGAGCTAGGCGTTCAACGTCCACAAGGGGGCAGGGAATTCAAATTTCCTTGCCCTTCAGGATCAGTGGGTCCCACAAAATCTCCACCTACCCCACCTTCGTCTCTCTCTTATTTTCACTCTTCCCTACACACTCTTCCCCATAAACTCTCAACCAATCACATCCATATCTCTTTCCAAAACCATCACAACTCCCACCAACCCCCACCCACTTCAAATTCAAACTTTTCCTCCAATTTACCCTTCCCATAACCAAACCCTACCCCATCCCACCACTATAATAACCCCTCATACCACCTCTCCAACACACACTTTATACACTATAGCCCCACTTGGCCGAATCCTCCTCTCCCCTTTCTCTACCACTTCTCTTCTTCACCTACTCTTTTCTTCATATTTTTCTCGAGGACATACAAAGTTTTTAAGTTTGGTGTTGGAAAAGCCTTGCTTTTTGCTTTCCATTCACACTTATGGCACCAAAGTTAGAGAATCCTCTAGAAAGAGGTAAGGGAAAGCAGTTGTTTCCACCTCCAAACCTTGGGAGATTTAGAGATTCATCACCAAAGCTCATCAAGACCACTTCTATGAAGTAGTGGCAAAGAAAAGGGTGATTCCTGAAGTCTCCTTAAGGCTAAAAAAGAATGAATACCCAGAGATCCGAAGAGAAATCTGGAGGAGAGGTTGGAAAGTCCTAACCAATCCTATCCTGAAAGTTGGGATCTTGATGGTGCAAGAGTTCTATGCCAATGCATGGGTAACAAAAAACCATGATACAAGCGTGAACCCACATCCCAAAAATTGGCATACCGTGGTCCGAGAGCGTCTCTTGGATTTCATCCCGGAAAGTGTAAGGTTGGCGCTCCATTTGCCAATAATGCAAGGAGACCCACATCCTTACACTAGGAGAGTCAATTTTGATCAGAGGCTGGACCAAGTCCTTTCAGACATTTGTGTGGAAGGAGCTCAATTGAAGAGGGATCCTCAAGGTAAGCCTATCCAACTAAGAATGCTTGACCTCAAGCCTATAGCTAGAGGATGGTTGAAATTCATCCAACGCTCTATCATCCCTACTAGCAATCAGTCAGAAGTTACCATTGACAAAGCCATCATGATTCATTGCATCATGATTGGAAGTGAGGTGGAGGTACATGAGGTAATACCTCAAGAATTGTACACGAAAGCTGAAAAGCCTTCCTTCTTAGCAAGGTTGGCATTCCCCCACCTTATCTGTCACCTATACAATTCAGCTGGAATTGTCATAGAAGGAGACATCCCTATTAAGGAGGACAAGCCCATTACTAAGAAGAGGATGGAGCAAACAAGAGAGCCTACGCATGCACCTCAACAAGAGCATGTGGAGATGCCTCAACAAGACATCCCTGAGATACCTCAAGGGATGCATTTTCCTCTCCAAGGCTATTGGGACCAATTGCACACTTCTCTATGAGAATTGAGCTCCAACATGGATCAGCTGAGGATGGGACATCAAGAGCATACTACTATCCTTCATGAAATAAGAGAAGATCAAAGAGTCATGAGGGAAGAACAACAGAGACAGGGACGTGACATAGAAAAATCAAGCACTACATTTGATAAAATCCCCTAAATTTAACATAAGGTAAACCACAAAATTGAAATTTATCACTATATTTATAAGATATGTTATTTATGGCTATAGTTTGAGAAAACAGGACAAGAATTGACCGTCTTCATCTTTGAGAGCTTACGTATACCCGTGCTAATGGACAATCTTGCAATGAAGAAACTCAAGTAAAACTTATAAGATATGTTATCACCTTTATTTATGGGAGGATCAGTACTTGGTGCACGAATTGCGAATCACACTTTTCACAACTCGTACCACTGACCAGCAAGTGCACTGGGTCGTCCAAGTAATACCTTACGTGAGTAAGGGTTGAATCCCACGGAGATTGTTAGTTTGAAGCAATCTATGGTTATCTTGTAAATCTTAGTCAGGAAGTCAATTATATTTATCAGTTGAATTGCAAATAAACAAGAAAGCATGGATTAAAGGTTACTTGTTATGCAGTAATGGAGAATATGTTGGAGTTTTGGAGATGCTTTGTCTTCTGAATCTCTGCTTCCCTCTGTCTTCTTGTTCACGCACGCACGTCCTCCTATGGCAAGCTGTGTGTTGGTGGATCACCGTTGTCAATGGCTACCTTCCATCCTTCCAGTGAAAACTACGCTCACGCGCTCTGTCACAGCACGGCTAATCACCGGTTGGTTCTCGATCCGGTTGGAATAGAATCCCTTGATTCCTTTGCGTTTGTCACTAACGCCCAGCCTTCAGGAGTTTGAAGCTCGTCACAGTCATTCAATCCTTGAATCCTACTTGGAATACCACAGACAAGGTTTAGACTTTCTGGATTCTCATGAATGCTGCCATCAATTCTAACTTATACCACGAAGATTCTGATTAAGAGATCTAAGAGATACTCATTCAATCTGATATAAAATGGAGGTGGTTGTCAGGCACACGTTCATGGTTTGAGGAAGGTGATGAATGTCACGGATCATCACCTTCATCATAGTTAAGCGCGAATGAACATCTTAGATAGGAACAAGCGTGTTTGAATGGAAAATAGAAATACTTGCATTAGTTCATCGAGACACAGCAGAGCTCCTCACCCCCAACAATGGAGTTTAGAGACTCATGCCATCAAAGAGTACAAATTTCAGATCTAAAATGTCATGAGATACAAAATAAGTCTCTAAAAGTTGTTTAAATACTAAACTAGTAGCCTAGGTTTACAACAAATGAGTAAACTATGATGGAAGATGCAGAGATCCACTTCTGGGGCCCACTTGGTGTGTGCTGGGGCTGAGATTTAAGCAATCCACATGTAGAGGCCATTTGTGGAGTTGAACGCCAGTTTTTGTGCCAGTTTGGGCGTTCAACTCCAGCTTTTGATCCTTTTCTGGCGCTGGACGCCAGAATTGGGCAGACGACTGGCGTTGAACGCCAGTTTACGTCGTCTATCCTTGTGTAAAGTATGGACTATTATATATTGCTGGAAAGCCCTGGATGTCTACTTTCCAACGCTAATGAAAGCATGCCATTTCGAGTTCTTTAGCTCCAGAAAATCCACTTTGAGTGCAGGGAGGTCAGAATCCAACAGCATCAGCAGTCCTTTTTCAGCCTGAATCAGATTTTTGCTCAGCTCCTTCAATTTCAGTCAGAAAAATACCTGAAATTACAGAAAAATACACAACTCATAGTAAAGTCCAGAAATATGAATTTTTCCTAAAAACTAATGAAAATAGACTAAAAACTAACTAGAACATACTCAAAACTATATGAAATTAACCCCAAAAAGCGTATAAAATATCCGCTCATCACAACACCAAACTTAAACTGTTGCTTGTCCTCAAGCAACTAGACAAATAAAATAGAAGACTAATAGGTTGAGAAGCAATAATATTTCAGAGTTTTTGATTGAAGCTCAGATTCTAATTAGATGAGCGGGACTAGTAGCTTTTTGCTTCTGAACAGTTTTGGCATCTCACTTTATCCATTGAAGCTCAGAGTGATTGGCATCTATAGGAACTTAGAATTCAGATAGTGTTATTGATTCTCCTATTTTAGTGTGATGATTCTTGAACACAGCTATTTTATGAGTCTTGGCCGTGGCCCTAAGCACTTTGTTTTCCAGTATCACCACCGGATACATAAATGCCATAGACACATAATTGGGTGAACCTTTTCAGATTGTGGCTCAGCTTTGCTAAAGCCCCCAATTAGAGGTGTCCAGGGTTCTTAAGCACACTCTTCTTTTTGCCTTGGACCTTGACTTTAACCGCTCAGTCTCAAGTTTTCACTTGACACCTTCACGCCACAAGCACATGGTTAGGGACAGCTTGGTTTAGTCGCTTAGACCAGGATTTTAGTCCTTTAGGCCCTCCTATCCACTGATGCTCAAAGCCTTGGGATCCTTTTTATTTGCCCTTGCCTTTTGGTTTTAAGGGTTATTGGCTTTTTGCTCTTGCCTCTTGGTTTTAAGAGCTTTTGGCTTTTTCCACTTGCTTTTTCTTTTTCTTTCTAATTTTTTTTTTCTGCAAGCTTTGTTCTTTGCTGCTTTTTCTTGCTTCAAGAATCATTTTTTATGATTTTTCAGATTATCAATAACATGTCTCATGTTCATCATTCTTTCAAGAGCCAACATATTTAACAGTCTTAAACAACAAATTCAAAAGATATATGCACTGTTCAAGCATTCATTCAGAAGACAGAGAGCATTGCCACCATATTTAACTAATTAGAATTTCTCTTATTAAAACTCGAAATTTTATTGCCTCTTATTCAAAAGATCTACTACTTTATTCATGTTTGCTGATGATGAGAAAAATAAACTATAGCTTAATTGGAGATAAAATCAAAATAGATACTAATTACTATTATATGACTCCTAAGGTAAACTTCTATAAGGACACTGTCACAGAGTTAAGGCAGAAATTGGAAATTAACAACCTTTATTCTGGGGGAACGGGGGTTCCTCTGATCCTTGGGGTGCTTGGTCCTACAAGAGAAGACTTTTGGCACTTTAATTCCCTTAAGTCACGCCCTTGCTCCTCTTGTTCTTTAAACATATAGGTCAGCATTTGACTGTGTTCCTTCTGTTCTTTTATTATTTGCTCCATAGCTTCCCGTATCTTGGTAACAGACATCTCAAGATACTCCCAGTATTCAGATTGAGGGATCTCTGGGAGGAATTCCTGTGCTCTCTTCTTGATGGGATCATCCTGTGCTTGTTGTTTTTCCATTGATGCTTTGGTGATTGGCTTCTCAATTGAGATGTACTCAGTTATTCCCATCCTCACTCCAGCGTCCTTGCAGAGCAGAGAAATCACGCTTGGATAAGCCAACCTGGCCTCTTTAGAATTTTTGTTAGCAATTTTGTAGAGTTCAGCTGAAATCAGCTGATGAACCTCCACTTCCTTTCCCATCATGATGCAATGGATCATCACTGCTCTTTTAACTGTGACTTCAGAATGGTTACTAGTGGGCAACAGAGAATGCCCAATGAAGTCTAGCCATCCTCTGGCGACTGGTTTGAGATCCTCTCTCTTGAGTTGATTTGGGACACCCTTTGTGTTGGTGGTCCACCTGGCTCCAGGGATACATATGTCCTCTAGAATCTTATCCAGGTCAATGTCTGCTCTCATCATCCTCCTGTTGAAGGAGTCTGGATCATCCTTTAGCTGAGGTAGCTTTAAGATCTCTCTGATCTTGTCAGGGGTGGTATGAACAATCTTTCCTCTGATCATGGTCCGATATTCATAGAAGGCAGTTCCAGATAGTTTTTGCTTGTCAGTCTGCCACATATTAGCATAGAACTCCTAGACCATGTTCCTTCCCACTTTCATTTCAGGATTAGCTAGGACTTCCCAGTTCCTGATTCGAATTTGCTCCTGGATCTCTGGATATTCATCTTCTTTCAGATTGAATCTAACTTCCGGGATCACTGATCTCAGACCCATTATTTTAAGATAATGGTCTGAATGTTCTTTAGATAAGAACTTCCCTTGATTCCAAAGTGGTTTTGGAACGCTCTCTTTCTTGCCTCTTGGAGTGGGTTGTTTTCCTTTAGGAGCCATGATCTTAGTGATCTCGGATAAACACACCAAACTTAGAGGTTTGCTTGTCCTCAAGCAAAAGAAAAGAAAGGAGAGGGATAGAAGGAGAGCTAGGTGCAATTGTTGATGGAGGAGGAGGGAGGCCGAACCCAACTTTAAAGGGATGGGGTGTGGGTGTTCGAAAAATTGGAAAAGATAAGATAAAAAGATTGAGTTGAAAAAGATAAGATAGAAGATATAGTTTAATTTTGAAGAGATATGATAGATTTTTGAAAAAGATAAATCTGAATTTTGAAAAAAATAATATGGAGATTTGAAAAAGATATGGATTAGTTGAAAAGATTTTAGAGTGAAAAAGATAGATTTGTTTTCAGAAAAGATTTGAAAAGAGTTGGATTGAATTTGGAAAGAGGGATTTTTAGAAATTAAGGATTTTAGAAATCAGGGTTCTTAACATGTTCATGTAAAAATCATGCATTGAAACATAAAATTTGAAATTAGAATGGAAATACGTGTGGAAAAATGAATTTGGCTCCTCCCTGCCTTCCTGGCGTTTGAATGCCCAAACACTGCCTGTTTTGGGCGTTCAGCGCCCGAATGCTGCTCTCCTGGGCGTTCAACACCCAGCTGCTGCCATTACTGGCGTTCAACACCCAGTGGGTGCCCATTTCTGGCGTTGAACGCCCAGATTGCTACCATTACTGGCGTTCAGCGCCCAGTGGATGCCCATTTTGGGCGTTGAACGCCCAAAATGCACTTTTACTGGCATTTTCTTGCCAGTGAGCTCTTTTTCTCTGTTTTGTGTGCCGAGGTCTTCTGTAAATGATTCCTCACCTTAGTGTCAGTGAACTTTATATAAACAAATAAAAAATAAAAATAAAAATAGGGCAAAATGCTTAGAGGATTGTTGCCCCATGGCTGGGTTGCCTCCCAGCAAGCGCT
Source organism: Arachis hypogaea (assembly GCF_003086295.3). NCBI lineage: Eukaryota > Viridiplantae > Streptophyta > Magnoliopsida > Fabales > Fabaceae > Arachis > Arachis hypogaea. Next base: position 103,917,065 of record NC_092050.1, read on the forward strand.
TCTTTATTGTCTTTAGCTGGACCTTGCTGAGCTTTTTAATCTAGCTTCAGCCTTGAGCATTCTTGCTCAATGTTGCCTTCAAGATAATGCTTGATTCTCTGTCCATTGACAATGAACTTCTTATCAGAATCAATATCTTGAAGCTCCACATAACCATATGGTGATACACTTGTAATCACGTATAGTCCCCTCCACCGGGATTTCAGTTTCCCGGGGAATAGCCTGAGTCTAGAGTTAAACAACAGAACCTTCTGTCCTGGTTCAAAGATTCTAGATGACAGCTTTCTGTCATGCCACTTTTTTTATTTTTCTTTATAAAGCTTGGCATTTTCGAAAGTTGTGAATCTGAATTCCTCTAGCTCATTTAGCTGGAGCAATCGTTTTTCTCCTGCTAGTTTGGCATCAAAGTTTAGGAATCTGGTTGCCCAGTAGGCCTTATGTTCCAGTTCCACGGGCAGGTGACATGCCTTACCATACACGAGTTGGTATGGAGAGGTACCTATAGGGGTCTTGAATGCTGTCATGTAAGCCCACAGAGCATCATCCAAGCTCCGTGCCCAATCCTTTCTACGGGTATTTACTGTCCGTTCCAGGATTCTCTTTAATTCTCTATTAGAGACTTCAACTTGCCCATTGGTTTGTGGATGATATGGAGTGGCCACCTTGTGGCGAATTCCATACCGAACCATGGCAGAGTAAAGCTGTTTATTGCAGAAGTGAGTGCCCCCATCACTGATTAGTACTCTAGGGACACCAAACCTGCTAAAGATGTATTTCTGGAGGAACTTCAGCACCATTTTAGTATCATTGGTGGGTGTGGCAATAGCCTCAACCCATTTTGATACATAGTCAACTGCCACCAGAATATAAGTGTTTGAGTATGATGGTGGGAAAGGTCCCATGAAGTCAATTCTCCATACGTCAAACAACTCAATTTCTAAGATTCCTTGTTGAGGCATGGCGTAACCATGGGGCAGATTACCAGCTCTTTGGCAACTGTCACAGTTATGTACAAACTCTCGGGAATCTTTATAGAGTGTGGGCCAATAGAAGCCACATTGGAGGACCTTGGTGGCTGTTCGCTCACCTCCGAAATGGCCTCCATATTGAGATCCATGACAATGCCATAGGATCCTCTGTGCCTCTTCTCTAGGCACACACCTACGGATTATTCCATCTGCACATCTCTTAAAGAGATAAGGTTCATCCCACAAGTAGTACTTTGCATCAGTAATTAATTTCTTCTTTTGTATCTTGTTGTACTCCTTGGGTATGAACCTTGCAGCTTTATAGTTTGCAATATCGGCAAACCATGGTGCTTCCTGAATGGCAAATAAATGCTGATCAAGAAACGTCTCAGAGATCTCAAGAAAGGGGAGGGACGTCCCTTCCACTGGCTCTATCCGGGACAGATGATCAGCCACTTGGTTCTCTGTCCCTTTTCTGTCTCTTATTTCTATATCAAACTCTTGCAGAAGCAATACCCATCTGATGAGCCTGGGTTTTGAATCCTGCTTTGTGAGTAGATATTTAAGAGCAGCATGGTCAGTATACACAATCACTTTTGATCCTACTAAGTATGATCTGAACTTGTCAATGGCGTAAACCACTGCAAGTAATTCTTTTTCTGTGGTTGTGTAATTTTTTTGGGTATCATTTAGAACGCGACTGGCATAATAAATGACATGCAGAAGCTTGTCATGCCTCTGTCCCAACACTACACCAATGGCATGATCACTGGCATCACACATTAGCTCAAATGGTAACGTCCAGTCTGGTGTAGAAATGACTGGTGCTGTGACCAGCTTAGCTTTCAGCATTTCAAACGCCTGCAGGCACTCTGTGTCAAACACAAATGGCGTGTCAGCAGCTAGCAGATTGCTTAGAGGTTTTGCGATTTTTGAAAAATCCTTTATAAACCTCCTATAGAATCCTGCATGCCCCAGAAAGCTTCTGATTGCCTTAACATTGGCAAGTGGTGGTAATTTTTCAATTACCTCTATTTTTGCTTGATCCACCTCTATTCCCTTGTTTGAGATTTTATGCCCAAGAACAATTCCTTCAGTCACCATGAAGTGACACTTTTCCCAGTTTAAAACTAGGTTGGTCTCTTGGCATCTTTTCAGAACAAGTTTCAGGTGATCAAGGCAGGAGCTGAATGAGTCTCCATATACTGAGAAGTCATCCATGAAGACTTCCAGAAATTTTTCCACCATATCAGAGAAAATAGAGAGCATGCATCTCTGGAAGGTTGCAGGCGCATTACATAGCCCAAATGGCATCCTTCTATAAGCAAACACTCCGGATGGACATGTGAATGCTGTTTTCTCTTGATCCTGGGGATCTACTGCAATTTGGTTATAGCCTGAGTAGCCATCCAAAAAGCAGTAATAATCATGACCTGCTAGTCTTTCTAGCATCTGGTCGATGAATGGTAAAGGAAAATGATCCTTTCTAGTGGCTATATTGAGCCTTTTGTAGTCAATACACATGCGCCACCCTGTAACTGTTCTTGTAGGAACCAGTTCATTTTTTTCATTATGAATCACTGTCATGCCTCCCTTTTTTGGGACGACTTGAACAGGGCTCACCCAGGGGCTATCAGAAATAGGATAAATAATCCCAACCTCCAGTAATTTGGTGACCTCTTTCTGCACCACTTCTTTCATGGCTGGATTTAGCCGCCTCTGTAGTTGCACCACTGGTTTGGCATTATCCTCCAATAAGATTTTGTGCATGCATCTAGCTGGGCTTATGCCCTTAAGGTCACCTATGGACCACCCAAGAGCTGTCTTGTGTGTCCTTAGCACTTGAATAAGTGCCTCCTCTTCCTGTGAATTTAAAGCAGAGCTTATGATCACTGGAAAAGTGTCACCTTCTCCCAGAAACGCATATTTCAAGGATGGTGGTAATGGCTTGAGCTCGGGTTTAGGAGGTTTTTCCTCTTTCAGAAGAAAGTTCAAAGGCTCTTTCATGTCCTCTGAATCCTCCAAATCAGGCTGAACATCTTTAAAGATGTCTTCCAACTCTGATTCGAGACTCTCAGCCATGTTGATCTCTTCTACCAAAGAGTCAATAAGATCAACTTTCATGCAGTCTGTTGATGTGTCTGGATGCTGCATGGCTTTGACAGCGTTCAACTTGAACTCATCATCATTGACTCTCAGGGTTATTTCCCCCTGTTGGACGTCAATGAGGGATCGTCCAGTTGCTAGGAAGGGTCTTCCTAGAATGAGAGTAGCACTCTTGTGCTCCTCCATTTCTAGCACAACAAAGTCAGTGGGAAAGGCGAATGGCCCAACCCTGACAATCATGTCTTCAATCACGCCTGATGGGTATTTAGTGGAGCCATCAGCAAGTTGAAGACATATCCGGGTTGGTTTAACTTCTTCAGTTAAACCAAGCTTTCTGATAGTGGATGCAGGTATTAGGTTGATGCTTGCCCCAAGATCGCATAAAGCTGTCTTGGTACAATTATCTTCCAATATGCATGGTATCAGAAAGCTCCCGGGGTCTTTAAGCTTTTCAGGAAAGCTTTTCAGAATGACTGTACTGCATTCTTCAGTGAGGAGAACTCTTTCTGTTTCTCTCCAATCCTTCTTATGACTCAAGATCTCTTTCATGAACTTGGCATAAGAAGGTATTTGCTCAAGTGCCTCTGCAAATGGAATCTTTATTTCAAGAGTCCTGAGATAATCTGCAAAGCGAGCAAATTGCTTATCCTGCTCCTCTTTCCGGAGTTTTTGAGGATAAGGTATCTTGGCTTTATATTCTTCAACCTTAGTTGCTGCAGGTTTATTGCCTACAGAAGTGGTTGAAGAAGCCTTTTTAGAGGGGTTGTTATCAGTATTTGTGTGTGTCTGATCCCTCACTGGCAATTGAGTGCCAGAGTTAGAAGCTGGAGTGAAACTAGACGCCAGCTCCTTGTCTGCTCCTAGCGTCTGAACGCCAGAACTGTGCCCATTTTGGGCGTTCAGCGCCAGATCTTGCCCATTTTGAGCGTTCAATGCCAGATCCTTGCCCATTTCTGGCGTTGAACGCCAGTCCTGCCTTGTTTCTGGCGTTGAACGCCAGTCCTGAGCATGGTCTGGGCGTTCAGCGCCAGCCTTCCACCAATTTTCTGGCGTTTCAGTTCCAGAATTACTTTTCCCTGGGCTCTTACTGTCCTCAGGTGAATTTTGGGTGGTTTTCTCATTTCTTAGCTTTTTGCTGCCTTGAGGTGGGGTATTTAATGTTTTCCCACTTCTTAGTTGAACTGCTTGGCATTCTTCTGATATTTGCCTTGATAGCTGCTGCTTTGTTTGCTTAAACTGTTCGTCCATATGTATATTAGCCATCCTTGTCTCTTGTAACCTGTCTTTAAATTCGGCTAGCTACTTTATTAGAAAGTCCAATTGCTGATTGAATTCAGCAGCTTGTTTTACAGGACTGAATTCAGCAGCTTGTTTTAACCTCTTCATTCATGGAAGGGTTGCTGCTTAGGTACAGATGCTGATTCCTGGCAACTGTATCAATGAGCTCTTGAGCCTCTTCAATTGTCTTTCTCATGTGGATAGATCCACCAGCTGAGTAATCTAGAGACATCTGAGCTTCTTCTGCAAGCCCATAGTAGAAGATGTCTAACTGAACCCACTCTGAAAACATTTCAGAGGGACATTTTTGTAGCATCTCTCTGTATCTCTCCCAGGCATCATAAAGAGATTCATTATCTCCTTGTTTAAAGCCTTGGATGTCCAGCCTTAGCTGTGTCATCCTTTTTGGAGGGAAATATTGATTCAGGAATTTTTCTGTCAGCTGTTTCCATGTCTTTATGCTGGCCTTAGGTTGGTTATTTAACCACCTCTTAGCTTGATCTTTTACAGCAAATGGAAACAGTAATAGTCTGTAGACATCCTGATCTATTTCCTTTTCATGTACTGTGTCAGCAATTTGTAAAAATTGTGCCAGAAACTCTGTAGGTTCTTCCTGTGGAAGACCGGAATACTGGCAGTTTTGCTGCACCATGATAATGAGCTGAGGATTCAACTCAAAGCTACTGACTCCAATGGAGGGTATGCAGATACTACTCCCATATGAAGCAATAGAGGGGTTAGAATATGACCCCAGAGTCCTCCTGGACTGTTCATTTCTGCTTAGGTCCATGATGGAGAAAGGGGAGATGATGTAAAATAGAGAAAATAATTTTATTTATTTATTTATTAATTTATTTCAAAAATAAAATAAATCAAAATAAAATAAATAAAAATGAGTAAAATATTTTCGAAAAAGTGAGGAGAGAGAAAGTGGTTAGGAGATTTTGAAAAAGATATGATGATTTTTGAAAAAGGTTTTAAATTTTGAAATAAAAATCTGAATTTTTAAAGGAGAGAGAAAAACAATAAGACAACACAGGATTTAAAATTTTTAGATCTGAGGTTTCTTATTTTCGAAAATTTTGGGGGGGGGGAATACCAAGGAACACCAAACTTAAAAATTTTAAGACCAAGACACAAGGAAAACTTAAGAACACTTTGAAGATTCACAAGAACACGAGAACACAAAGGAAGAACACCAAACTTAAAATTTTTAGAAAACCACAATAAATTTTCGAAAAACACAGAAAAATCAACAAGAAAACACCAAACTTAAAGTTTGGCACAGGATTTAATAGAAAAATTATTTTTTTTGAAAAAGATTTTTAAAAAGAAAATAAGGATTCTAAGATTCTAACACAACAATAAAAAGAGACTCTAAACAAAAAGAGAATTTTTTCCTAATCTAAGCAACAAAATAAATCGTTAGTTGTCCAAACTCAAACAATCCCCGGCAACGGCGCCAAAAACTTGGTGCACGAATTGTGAATCACACTTTTCACAACTCGTACCACTGACCAGCAAGTGCACTGGGTCGTCCAAGTAATACCTTACGTGAGTAAGGGTCGAATCCCACGGAGATTGTTGGTTTGAAGCAATCTATGGTTATCTTGTAAATCTTAGTCAGGAAGTCAATTATATTTATCAGTTGAATTGCAAATAAACAAGAAAGCATGGATTAAAGGTTACTTGTTATGCAGTAATGGAGAATATGTTGGAGTTTTGGAGATGCTTTGTCTTCTGAATCTCTGCTTCCCTCTGTTTTCTTGTTCACGCACGCACGTCCTCCTATGGCAAGCTGTGTGTTGGTGGATCACCGTTGTCAATGGCTACCTTCCATCCTTCCAGTGAAAACTACGCTCACGCGCTCTGTCACAGCACGGCTAATCACCGGTTGGTTCTCGATCCGGTTGGAATAGAATCCCTTGATTCCTTTGCGTTTGTCACTAACGCCCAGCCTTCAGGAGTTTGAAGCTCGTCACAGTCATTCAATCCTTGAATCCTACTTGGAATACCACAGACAAGGTTTAGACTTTCCGGATTCTCATGAATGCCGCCATCAATTCTAGCTTATACCACGAAGATTCTGATTAAGAGATCTAAGAGATACTCATTCAATCTGATATAGAACGGAGGTGGTTGTCAGGCACACGTTCATGGTTTGAGGAAGGTGATGAATGTCACGAATCATCACCTTCATCATAGTTAAGCGCGAATGAACATCTTAGATAGGAACAAGCGTGTTTGAATGGAAAACAGAAATACTTGCATTAGTTCATCGAGACACAGCAGAGCTCCTCACCCCCAACAATGGAGTTTAGAGACTCATGCCATCAAAGAGTACAAAGTTCAGATCTAAAATGTCATGAGATACAAAATAAGTCTCTAAAAGTTGTTTAAATACTAAACTAGTAGCCTAGGTTTACAACAAATGAGTAAACTATGATGGATGATGCAGAGATCCACTTCTGGGGCCCACTTGGTGTGTGCTGGGGCTGAGATTTAAGCAATCCACATGCAGAGGCCATTTGTGGAGTTGAACGCCAGTTTTTGTGCCAGTTTGGGCGTTCAACTCCAGCTTTTGATCCTTTTCTGGCGCTGGACGCCAGAATTGGGCAGAGGACTGGCGTTGAACGCCAGTTTACGTCGTCTATCCTTGTGCAAAGTATGGACTATTATATATTGCTGGAAAGCCCTGGATGTCTACTTTCCAACGCAATTGGAAGTATGCCATTTCGAGTTCTGTAGCTCCATAAAATCCACTTTGAGTGCAGGGAGGTCAGAATCCAACAGTATCAGCAGTCCTTTTTCAGCTTGAATCAGATTTTTGCTCAGCTCCTTCAATTTCAGTCAGAAAAATACCTAAAATTACAGAAAAACACACAACTCATAGTAAAGTCCAGAAATATGAATTTTTCCTAAAAAATAATGAAAATAGACTAAAAACTAACTAGAACATACTCAAAACTATATGAAATTAACTCCAAAAAGCGTATAAAATATCCGCTCATCAGTACTCCAAACAGAATTGAATTTATCATAACTCGTAGCTTCCATACCTAAACAGCTTTATGTGATTCAGGCTCCTGAGTTACTCTACAAAACCAGAATCATAACATCAAACACCTTAAAAGCATAATCTTAACCATAGGTTTTTTTTTCTCTTTTATTCTAAGCAAAATACAGAGAATCAGAACTAATAAAATGCATGCTCAATTGTAAAATGTTCAGCTTCAACAAATAAGTTTATGAATCTTTGCCAAACCTGGAATTCAACACGGTATATATGCTTATCAATACTTCACAAAAGTTTGGAAAAATAGCTTCCTATGCAAACAAATCCAAAGCAATGATTGAAGTTTTCATGCCATGCATAAGCAAAATATTTAGTTACAAAATAAAGAATGAAACAGAGAGAAATGAGGACATTACATATTGAAAACCAAATAATGATAAATGTTGTTTCCAGAAAGATCTAAAGAGACTGTAGAGTTAAAAGTCGACTAAGCCGGATATAACCTAAAAATCAGCAATCTCATTGCTAATATTATCATTCTATCAAAGATAAGATTGGATTTTTATGTTAGGAGATTTATATAAAACTGGTATAATGCAGATATTATTTATTATGATAAGCCTTTGTTGTGTCATTTTAATTAGGCATTAATTTAGTTCTGTTTTGCAATGAAGAAATTGGATTAATTAAGTATTAATTTTTTCAGTAAGCATTTTATTTTCATGTTTACATATATTCTTATTGATTTTATTAGATTGATTTAATCCCTTTTAGGATTCACTTAAGGAATTATCATCTCAAGTAAATGACGGAATATTAGAGATGAATGAACATAAGGTGATGGAGGAAGTATTTGGACTTGAACGACATGGACGAGTTCGTGGTTATGGGACTGGCGTGACACCTACACAATTATGGGGTCCTAGATCATTCATATTTTCTGATCTCCAAACAAAGCTTCAATGTGTAGCAAAAAAATAGAAGACTCTAAAATAGATGTGGAAGATTTGAAGAAAAAGGTAGATCATATAGTAGGAATACTTAAGCAACTATTGGATGAAAAGTTGCCTATAATTCAAAGTAATAACAATCCTACTTCACTTGATTAATGGCTCAAAACTTTGATAAGTTTATAAGTGTGATTCATATAGCACTATACAAAAAAGAACATTAATATGATATTATGATATTGAGTACTGGTTTTAGTACTTGGTGTTAATTGTTGTTGATATACTTGTTAAATGCTACATAAGAAATGCTATTTGTACTAATTTTAAATCATGATCAATGATCAAAGTTGCAAAGATATATATATGATAAATTGAAAGCATATTCATGTCATAGTGGTAGAACTTTTGTTTCGTCTATTGTTATAGTCATTTTTATTTAAAAAATCAATAATAAGTAACACTTTAACTTTTATAATAATGAATGTAAAAAAAAATATGATTAAGTTTTTTTATGGTAAAAAATTATCAAAAATTGTCTATGATATAATATATTTCACGGTTAATAATTGTGAAAAATTTTTGTTGAGAATTTTTATGGTCAATAAGTGTCAAAATAAATAGTATTTTTGACGGTTAATAAATATAAAAAAATATATATTCTCAAATTTTTTTAACATTATTTTTGACAACCAATATTTATCAAAATAAGATTAAACTTTTTTCACAATTACTTATATATTAAAAATACTATTTTTGACAAAACTTTTATTAACATTTTTTCATAATTAAAATAGTGTCAAAAATTATTTTTTGACAAATTTTAATTTTTTTTAACACATATAATCCTAAAAAATAATCTATATTGTTGTAACGTGTATATATATATATATATATATATATATTATTTCTATCTAAGTTTTCAATACATAATTTACCGATTTTAATAGTGTAGAGTAACCTTTTTTAAAAACATGTGTTTAACCATATTTTTTGCAAATAAAACAATTGACTAATTCTTTTGTAAAATAACATTTTATAAACCAAATTTAGATAAGAGGTACCTCGTTAACGAAAACCAAAACAAAAATCGTTCATGAAACCAAATTTAGAATAACAGTTTTTTACTTTTTAAGAATTCTTTGGAATTTTGCATTTTAAGATAGCATATACAAAAATGTTAGACGGCTACAACGTGATTTTTTTCTTTTTCGTAAGTATGTATACTTCTTTTTCTATTTCTTTTCTCTCATCCTCTTTTATTATCGTCGTCATTATTATTATCACCTCCTTCTCCTTCTCTTTCTCCTTTTTATTCTTCTTTTTTTCTTTGATTTCTTATGCTCTTTCTTTTTCTTTCTCTTTCATTATTATCTTCGTCATTCTTCTTCTTCTCATATATATGTTTAATAAAATTACTGAGTATAGAAATTTTTAGAGATCCACGTGTTTAGAACTTTGACTCACTCATTTTTTTTCTATATATATTCAACAAAAGTGTTAAGTATAAGAATTTTAATGCACAGTACAAAAAGGATCACAAGCTCAAAAAAATTAACTCACCAATAATTTGGACGTAAAAATATGAAATAAAAATAATAATAAATTAAAAATAAAAAATTTGACATCATAACTCGATCCACTAAATTATAGTTCCAACTGTAAAGTTATCTTCTTTGCAGTAGTTTGGATAGTATGGACATGAGGCATATGCGAATTTTGATAATAAGATTGTAGAAGTGGATAGAGCCTGGGAGATGACCAAGGCACTAGTTGTTCAGTGGAGGAAAGTAAATAAAAAGGGAAATAGACGTGAAAAAGAGGTGGCTGGGTCAAAATATTAATAAAAGAGATTGTGGGTCTAGTGGCATTGTGAACTTGGTAGGAAAGATTTGAATATATATGAAATTGGAGGATACATGTGTCAAATAAAGAAAATCAGCTTGTGTGTCTTATGAAAGAGTATAAGAGTGAAAAATCAAATGGGAGGTTGTTCTCACAGAGAAGCGAAGGACACTTCAATTCATATTGGAGGAGACAATCTAAAGGAAGAAGACATAAAGATGGTGATTGGGTACAAAGGTATGACAGAATGGATGAAAGGTGGTAAGGAAACAAGTTGGGACTAGAGATTTGTAAGGAATAAAGCAAGAAACATGAGTCAAATATTCCAAAACGTGGAATTGAAATACAGATGTGTGCTAAGTTTCAAAGAGCTTACGATATAGGAACAACTTGCAAGAGGAACGGAGGAGTCTTGGTGCCACTGGAGAATGATAAATGAAGAAAAAAAAATAAAACTAATCTTGGCATGGTTGGTGTGAGATTCTGGAACGGTAAGGAAGTGATGGATGGACGACTATAAGCAACAAGGTGCGGCCACACTATGAGGTATACAATGAATATTGCCTTGGTAATAGATAATTGATATTGCTTGGTTTAGTTTGAATAGGGGTAAGTTTGTTTTGTTGTCACCAATGTCATTCAGGATATTGTAATTTGGGAGGGATCTTGTAGAGTTAATTCACTCTCTATACTATTTTTAATTTTATAGTTTGGTCTTTTTTAGTATAAAAAATATTAGAATTAATTAAATATTTCCATGCAAATTGAAGATTAAAAACCTAATTGAATATTTAATTATATGTTTTTTGAAAAAAATATTCTATTAATTTTAATATTTTTGACATGAAAAGAATCTCATTACAAAATTAAAAATAATATAAAAACTCAATCGAAAAGAAAAAAATTATAAAGACTTAATTACAAATTTGATAAAATTATAAAGACTAACTGAGAAATTAAACTGAAAAAAATTATAATTCCAACTGCTTATAAAGTTTCTTAGTGTTTGACATGTTCAATTGAACCTAACTCTGGAACTTTAAACTTTGAATATCTATATGGTATTGAGTTTTATATTCCAACTCAAACACCTTGTGCATAAAATCAACAGAGAAAAAAAGAAAAGAAAAAAGCTAAGGAATTTTTCAAGCTAATTCACAGTTGCACAAAATCTAGGACTAAGAAATAACAACTAAAAATCAACATGTAGATTCAACCTTGGTCCTGCTATCTGACTCCACAAATCTGCACCAGAAGGGATGCTTCTGCCATACCATACTCATTTCCTCAAGAGGAACACCCTTTGTTTCCGGCAACAACTTGTAGATGAATATGGTCATGATAACCACAAAGCACCCGAAAAATATGAACAAACCGAATTTCAAGTGGCATAGCATTGACGTGAAGAATTGCGCTATGAAGAAAGTACTGATCATGTTTACCCCAACCGTGATGCTCTGAGCCGCAGGCCTGATCTCAAGTGGAAAGATTTCGCTCGGTACCAACCAGCCTAGAGGACCCCAAGACCATGCATAACCGGAAACGTATATGCAGATGATGCCAACAACCACAAATGCATACCATTTGGGAAGTGTGCCGGGGTTGCCACTAGTGCCGAATGCAACAGCAATAGCAATCGTCATGATAATCTGCGGTGCGAAACACACATAAGATACTAATTAGGAACTAGTATAACCAATGAGAAAAAAGGAAACCAGTTTATGATGTGAGGAGTGTGAAATAAGTACTTGGCAAATCAGCATTTGAGCACCACCCTCAAGGAAAAGTGTGCGCCTTCCGAATTTATCTACAAGAAGAATGGAAACGAGGGTTGAAACAGGTTTAAAGCTGCCAATGATCACTGAGGACATAAGAGAAGCCGTGCTTCCGAAACCAATTGTTCTAAACAAAATAGGAGCATAGAATGTGATCACGTTTAAGCCGGTGAATTGCTGGAAAAAGGGTATGCATATGGCGAAAACAAGCTGCGGTCTATACTTTCTCTCCATCAAGGTTCTCCAAGGGTGCTTAACCTTCTCTGAGGCTTCGCTAGCTGCAACTATATCTTTCAACTCTGCATCGATCTCAGTAGTGCCACGAATTCTCACAAGCTCCTTTCGTGCATCCTCAAGGCAGCCACGGGCAACAAGTGAGTTTGGTGAATCCGGAAGGCAAATTGAGCCTATGACAAAGATAACAGCGGGGACTGCACCAAGCCCCAAGCTCAAGCGCCATCCCTGACCACTCAGTATATTTGCAAAGTAGTAATTGAAGAGATTCGCAACAAAGATGCCTATAGTGATTGACAATTGGAAGCACATGTTAAGTGCTCCCCTGTATTTATAGGGTGCCATCTCTGAAAGATAAATTGGCACAGACTGCAATCAAATTGCAAAAGACAGCATAGTTAATTATAAGTATAAGAAATTCTAATGATCACAGTCGGAACTATACATGACTAGTAATGAGAAAGGTTCAATTTCCTCTTGAGATTGTAAGCATTAATCCATGATTTAATTTAAATCCCTAACCTTTCATAAAGTTCAATTTAGTCACGAGATTACATTTTGTGAATTGAACTATGAAATTGAACCTTTTAGTTGACAAGTAAGGTGGAGACTCACATGTAACTATTTTCGTGTGAAGTTGATAGCTAAAAGTCATTACATAATTTGACAGTTTGACTAAATTGGCAACTAGTCCAGCTCTCAACTATCAACTTCACATAAGGGCAACTGCATATGAGTTTCCACCAACAATTAATCAGAGCATAACCAAATCATAGAACACGAGTAAAAGTTGGACCTGATTTGCACAGCCAATTCCAAAACCAAGCAAGAGTCTCCCAATAATAAGCATCCATATGTGTACAGCTAATCCATTGAGTAATGCACCTCCAACAAAGAATATTCCGCCCAAGATCATGGTTGCGCGCCGGCCAAGCATCCGAGTTATGCTTGAGGCGCCGAGGCCAGCAACAAGGGCACTCAGATACAGTGAGGATGTGAAGAGTGTCAATACCTGACTGTTGAATTTACAATATTGGTTTGAAGAAGGCTTCAGAGTAGACTCCTTCTCATAAACAGAGGGAAAGAATCTCTTCAAAAATGGATCCATGGAAGTCACTCCACCTATAAAATTAAAATACATTATCAGCAATTGAATTCAGAACACATAAAGTACTAAAAATTTAGGCATATAATTTTATTTTTAAAAAAGAACATTATAAAATTGATTTCAGAACCATAAAAGTACCAAAATTTTAGTCATAAATAAAAAGAAAGAAACCGAATTTAGAAATTCAGTTCTTGTTGCAATGATAACCATCATAATTAAGGGTAAAACTGAATTACAAAACCCCTAATATCTAAATTACATTGAATACCCAGATTCTGAGATTTCGAACCACATTCACAGATTCAAACAAAGTGGCAAGAAGGATAGTTGAAAAGGCATTTATAAAAGAAGCAAAACTTTAAAATTAAACAAAAGACAAGAAAAAGAAAAGAAAAAGAAACAAAAAAGATTGGATTTATTGATTCACCTGAAACACCATGATCATAACCAAAAATCAAGCCACCGGTAGCAGCCATAATGCAAGTGAAGACAACCCTCAAGGTAAGCTTGCCCGGATACTTCACTGGAACTTCCATGAACGCTTGCTGAGCCATTGCGCTCTAGCTCTACAGCTCAGGAAGTATGATTAGAATTTAGAAGTACACACTATTTATAACATTTTATGTGTATATTTTTTCCTATCCGTCCATAGTTTTCGTTTTCATGATAATGATATGATGTATGAATCTATGATACTAATTATTACTATTATTAAAATTTTATTTTTATATAAAACAGTTTTACATATACGGTACGCTAATAAAAATAATTATCGTAATTTAAGAAATAGCCATAGAAAAAATTAGATATTGTATAAAATATATTTTACAGTTTATCAAAATTAAATTATTAATATTGTGACATTGACAACAAAATGATTGGAGACTAAATTTTTATAGTAATCTCTCACATTTATCACTTTCATTATTTTAATCTTTTAAATTTAAAATTCATTATATTGATTCTCGAAATCAAACTTCAGGCACTATATTTATATTGGTCACTGAACGGAGTGAACGTTTTCTAACATTGAATCAATAAATGAAATGTTGAACTAACTTTGATTTGCCACACTAGACATATGACTAAATAATATTTTTTCGTTTTAGCTTTTAAATAAGGTAAAAAAAGTCGTTTTGAAGAATGAAGAGAGATATAATAATTTGCATATCATATAAACTCTTTTTCTTTTTCTTATTTTTACCTTGTGTAAGTGTCAAAACGAAAAGATGTTGTTTAGTCATATGTCTAGCGTGACAATTCAGTATAAAAAAAGGATTCAGGAGTTAATATGGTATGCAGAATTGAATTTTAGGAAGCAGTATAAGTAATTTTGAATTTGAAAAACTAAAATAGTGAAAGTTGTAAATCTAAATGACTATTTTAGAGATTTAGTCCGCTATTAGATGTATTTATAGCAAGTTGGAATAAAGCGGAGATATTTTTCGTTTGAGATAGTATATTTTAGTTTCACAATGTTTTTCTTTGTATTTATTAAACATATTTATATCATATTATTTTGTTTTACTTATTTTGTAATTTGTATTCATGAATATTAGTCAAATGTAATTTCTGAATATACTTTATTAATAGAGAAAATTTAGGGGCCAGCACTTTTGTTGAAATCTAGTCAGTATTTAAGCATAAAAAAATGATTAATCTTACACTATTAGATTTTATCTCACACTATTAAAAATATCGATGATTACTAATTGATGGCTAAACATCACAAATTCTACTCATCTCCTAGCACTCCTTTTATTAATATCTTAAGATTATGAAAATAGGGCTACAAAAGGAAAATAAAAATAAAAAAGTATTTGCTTGTTGAAGCTGTATACGAAGTGAAATTGGAGCAGCAACTACTCCACTAATGATTAGTTTAAAGAGAAAATGAAAGCACACACAAATTGCGGATCCAAAGTCTAAAATGCACTGGAGAAGTGGAGACCCAGAAGAGCAATTCAACCTTCTTGATTTTGACTTAATGAGGTACCTTTTTCTGTGAGTTTAACACTACTGCTAATAAAATACTTTAAATTATTTTAAAATCTACTAGATTTTTCGCTGAGTTCATTCTGTTGATTAATAAAAGCATAAAGTATCCAATCCCGATATTAAAGCGTAATTAAATTTGTTTTCTTTTTCAGTTTTCACAATGTACCAAAATAGTACAAAAAGTAAGGTAACTATCTGTTTTAACTTTTTAGAAAAAATAGATTCTGTTTTAATTGTACATTTGTTGGAATGAAACACTCTTTAATATGTGGACAAGATCAATAATCAAGGTCACTTCCAGCACGAAGACATGGATTGGATATAAGGGAGGGGAATGAATTAAAGAGGAAGTTCTTTAAAAGAGGAAGTTCTTTAAAAGTTATAAGGGAAGAGAATGCATATTTTACAAATAGAAGAGAGGAGAGTGTCATTTTAACATTGCTTAAAAAAAAAAGTAGAATTTTCTCTTAAATTAAAAATAAGGTTAATTTGATTTTGACCATAAATTTTAAAGATCAAAATAGTACTTATTCCTAAAAATTAAAAAGAATTAAGAATTTAATAACACAAAATTGAAAAGAAAATATTCAATATTTCATTGTTACAAAAATTTAAAAAAGAGAATTATTAGAAGTTAGAACTAACCGGGTTATGGTATGTTGCACACTTTAACTACCAGAGCTATTCAATTTGAAAATAAATAAATAATGATGCAAGTGTTGGAATTCAGAATATGTGTGAACTAGAAATGTGATTGGGGAATGCTGGTTAGAACGGCGACAATGGGTGTTGGTTGATTGAACCTGTAGAAGCCTTCTGGACCAAAACAAGCATCATAATATATTATGAAGAATAATATATTATGATTGATCACGGGCGCTCTGAAGAAATGAATTTACTTATGGAGAATGTTGCAAAGAATTTCCTTTCAAAAAAAAATGTTGCAAAGAATTTATTTATTTTATTATTTTAAATATTTTACTAAACTATTTAAAGCTTTCAAATTTTTATTTTAAATAATATTTTTAAAAAGTAATTTTAAGAGTTTATTAACAAAAACCTTACTTTAAATATATTATTTATATATACAGCAATAATTAAAGATTTACTAACAAGTATCCCTTGCAACATTTTTTGAAAACACATAAATAAAAGTCTTCTTAAAAAGTTGTACAATATTTTCAAATTTTAATAATATTAAATGTATGAAAATTTACTCTTTCTATGAAAAATTTGCTTTAGCAAAACCCTACTAAGTACTAACGAAAGCAACTATCTTTTAAATAAATAAAAAATGGTTTATTTATTGAAACAAATAATTTGTAATATAATTATGAAAATATATAGTATGTCTTATCTCGTTTGCAATATAAACGAGATAAGAGTGGACGCGGCCTATATATACATGTCATTAACAGTAACGTTTTGGGCTCCATTTTTAATATTTCAACCACTTTTTTTTTTTTTTATCTTTTTTTGACCATATTATTGAGTAACTCTAAGATGGCGTGCGTAGATGTACGTGATCCGGACATCAATCGACTGAATGTAATATGGTACGTTGCCGGAGCAACCGACTTCGTGATTAGTTTTGTTATCTTAGCTTCAGGTTTATGTTATCGCATGTATGTATAAGCATGATTAGGATATTAGCCAAGAACTAATATACAATTTATGGTTTAGGTGGTTGAATATATCATTAGTAACGATTCATTGACAGGGTACGGTTTTAAAAATATAGTTCTAATTTTTTATTTATTTTGTAATTAAGTTATTAAACACATAATTATTAATTTAGATATTAAATATTGTGCTAGATATTTTTTTGAAGTCGATTTATTAATTATATATTTATTAATTTATTAATTTAGGTATTAACTATTTAAATAAAAGTTATTTTTAAGTAAATAATTATGTAATTTTATTTTTATTTAAATTAAATTATTAAGTAAAAATTTGTTAATTAGATTATTAATCACTTTAGTAAAATTTTTTATTTTAATTAATGTATGGATGAGATGTTTATTAATTAACTTAGTTATTATTAACGTAAAAGATTTTATTAAATTGTAAATTTTTATTAAATAAATTTATATAATAGTTAACTCAGTTTGTTATGTCAATATTTATTGAGATTTTATTTTTTTAATTTTGATCATTTATTTTTTGTCAGAGGCCTTACCTACTGTTTTTTGGATGAGTGAGTCACACACTTGCATCACCAAATATCGTTGTCGTTTTAAATTTGAGAGAGGCGGGCTTCAGTTATACAGTGTCTCAGAATTTTTTTTTTTGACAACTCCTTGATCATAGCATTCATAAAGCGTTGACGTTCGAAGACCCACATGTTCATGTTCTACCTGCCATAGAGTGAGTGCACCATCATTCTTACAGCATGTTGCATACCACCTCAGACTACGCACGCATGAAGAACTAGTAAAAATTGTTTCCATAATTTTTATAGATGGTACGACACTAAAACCTAGAAATTGGTGAAACAACTACTTGATACTAGGCCTCCATTTTTTTGTGATCTGGAACGGAAAAAAAAGTATTACTTCAAAAAAAAATATCTTTTTAAATAAGTTTAGAATCATTGCTTGTATTTTCATTTTAAGAGAAAAAATGAAACCGAGAATAAATATGTTTTCTGTTTTTCTTGAAAACTAAAATTGAGAATCTAAACATTCACAACTATTCATATTTGCGATAAATATTTGACCATATTTATCGAATCCTACAACTAGGGCTAGTAATGGGTAAGGTAGAGTAGGGTTTAGACTCTACTCTAATTGTATCCGCAAGTTGAAAATTTTTTTAAAATTCTACTCTATCTTATTCGCGGGTTGAGAATCTCTCAACCTTAACCTTACCCGCACCCTAAAGTTCTAAACCCTACCCTATCCGATCCTACTTGCAGAAACAAAAAAAAAATTCAAATAAATATAAAATTCAACAATTCCAAATTCGATACATATTAATAAAATAAAAAATAAAAAACTAAATTCAAATTAAAATTAAAAACAATAAAATCTTAAAGAAATCCAACATAAAATTACAAATAATATGATCATCAACTAATTTAGTAATTATTTCAAGTTTTTATAAGAAGAAGACTGTAAATACAAGATTCACTTTTTTCACTACATACATAACTTTTACATATATATTATATAATATATTAAGGGTGCGAGTAAGGTATACCCTAAATCCGTACCCTACCCGCGGACAAATTTACACCCTATCCTATTCTATCCGCAACGGATAGGATAGACAACCCTATCCGAACAGGTTGGTTTGGGTTAGGTACCCGCGAATAAGTTATATATTACTAGCTCTATCTTCGACTTTTTTTTTTTAATGAATGTAACATTCTAACAATTAAATACATAAATTATATGTATATATATAAAACATTTACATATTCGTTTTTTATACTACAAATGATTATGCCACTAGAATTGATATAGAGGGTAAAGGAATATAACATTTACATTATTCGTTTTTTTATACTACAAATGATTATGCCACTAGAATTGGTATAGAGGGTAAAGGATTTAAGTAGTATAATCCTATGTTTCAATATTGTGGACCTGATACGTAACTGATCAAAGAGAGGTTAAATTAGGTTTTATTCGATTGATATTAATCCTTTTGTAGTTTTCCACTTAAACCACTAACAGATAATGTCACTTGTTCCAAAGCATAATTTATTGCCGATATTGTGAAGTCAATTAACACCAAAAGAATCGCCACTCACTGCCTCACGGCCTCACGGGTGAGGAGGAGGGACCACATCACCTAAATTTGACTATGCTACCCTCGATTCACGTGACATTTTGTTTATTATTATTTATTAAGCAAGGTTCGACCAGTCATTAGACTAATCAAGTAACTCGTTTAATAATTTAATGATCTACTTAAAATTAAAATGCGACTGAATTAGTTTAATTAAATATATAATAAAATTATTAAAAATTTAATATATAATTTTAAATATTTAAATTTAATAATTTTAAATTAATAAAATTTAAAATTTTACGATTTTATGTAATAATCTATTTATATTTTATTATTAAAAATTCACGAAACAAAAATTTTTTAATTAATTTTTAAATTTTAATAAAGTAATCAACAATAATTTTTGAAACAAACGTTTATATTCTAGAAAAATTAAAAAATTTAAAATCAGAAAAATTAAACAAAAAATTCAAATTCAACAATCATATCATTAACAATTCCAACTCAAAACACAACAAAAAAAAGCAACTCAAAAATTAGATTTAAAAAAATTTAGAATAAAAAAATTAATAAAAAAAATCGAACATAAATTGAAGCAAACAGAGATTTCAGCAGTGCTTACTTATAGTCATAAACATTATTCGGTTATTCCAGGTTCCAGAATCATAGTAAAACAGAAATTCAAAATCATAAAAACGAATAAAAGAAAAAAAAACAAAACAATTGGAGGTTACCAACAACGACGGAGGAACCAAATTGACGGTGACAGAGGAACGAAACAGGCGGCAAGAAAGGAACAAAACTTAATTGCCGGCGAGGGTGGAACGACAAGACAAAGACGATGATTGAGCAAACTGACTAGCGAGAGAGGAATCAAACTGACTGCGCTTTGATATGCAAGTCCACAATGATGACGATGACAATGTAGAGAAGATGGCCACGAGCTTCGATCTGCAAGTTCAGAGGCGACGATGTGGAGAAGAAAGGGATTGAGGGCCAAGAGCTTCGAGTTGACCTTATGTCTTTCACTGCTGATGGCAACAACACCCTCTAGCTGAGGAGAAGAGTTCGGTGACGGTGGAGCTGAGCGTTGGCTGCTACTGTTGCTTGCAGAGAGAGAGGGGGTAATGGAATTAGGATTTTGTGAGAGAAAGAGATAGAGGGATAAGGCTCCGCTTTAGTACTCTGATTTTTTTTTTAAATTAAAACTCTGAAAATCATTAAAAATTTTCCGGTTCTACCGGTTTGCCAGTTTACTGCCGGTTCGACTAATTTTTTTGTCGGATTTTTAGCAAAAGATTTTCTATGTCAACCAAACCAACTAGAAGACCGATTCCCAGTTAACCTGGTCAAACCGACTGGTCCGATATGATTTTTAGAACATTGCATATGAGTGATATGAATGTGTAACAACCCATTTTTCGACAGGTCCAGATCACTACCGGTTGTCAGATACTACTTCTCAGTTAACCTAAAGACTCTAGACACTATGCTATTTATATACATATGAGCCTGTCGCGTTATTGGACTCGCATACGTTAGCCAGATTTTACATATTTTAGGGTTTCAAAGTTAGAATTCAATCCCAGCTAAAAGATGAGAATCCCATACAAAAAAATAATTAAAAATATTTATCACTTAATTGAAATAAATAGCCAACAAGTAGTCATAAAAACAAGCCAAATATCATACATCAACATCATGAGTTAGTATATGCCAGACTCAACCAACATACTTAGATAGATATATTTGTATATATATACAGACTTATGATCTTCTAGAGACCTAGTTGTGCAGCAAACCCCTAGGTTGGCATCTAACTAACAAAAGAAAATAAAATTCTAACTCTCAAAAAGACTCTATTAGAGTGAGAGAAAATAGAGTCTAAGAAATAAGACCCTCTATCCTACAGCTGTTGAACCGTCGAGGCATAAATTTGTAGTCTCTATCTCAGGATTGGTCTCGAGCATCACCAACAGCACTTCCATTACTCCCTGCATTTGCATCCGGCTCTATGGCCTCATCAGATCTCCAGTTTAGGTCTTTGTCAGGATCCTCTTCCTCAGATGAAGTAGAGAGATAACCAACTCTCACCGGCTTGGCCAATCTGAAGTACTCTCTCAGTGGGTCTAATTGAGCCTCTAGGGACTCGATCAGAATCTAAACAGGCTGTGGCTCAGGTGAAGGCTTTGGCTAAAATACTAGGGGCAGATATGGTGTAGGACTAGTGTATGTCGCCTTGGGCATAGCCGGATTATAGAAGAACTGCGGCAAAAATGAATGATGGTTACGTCACAAATGCATCATCTCTGTCAGAGATATCTCGTAGGGCATATCAGACTCAAAGTTGGAGCTGTACGATAGGTATACAAATGATCCCCCGTTGTTCACATACATCTGAGCGCTGGCCTTAGACCATAGAATCGTGATGTTCCGATTGGGGGTCCTAAAACATATACTCGCCTGGCACCTCTATGAATATAACTCCAGTAGCCGCAATCAACTCGGGGTCTTCCACCTGTGGGAAATGTGAGAGAAGGGGTGCGAACCTATATGGTTCCCAACAAGATGCTAACATGGAAACACATCTCTCTCATAATACCTAGGGTTCTTGGCTCTAGCGTTGTAATTATTCTTAATCCTAGTAATTTTAGTAAACTTCTTCTCACCTTTTTGCATTCGTATCTTTTAGAGTTTCGTTTTTAATCTTGTTCTTTTATCTTTATCATTACTTCCATGTTACTTAAGGACACAGAAAATATATACACATACACATAAAGCACATAGCAGTTAGAAATCACAGAGAATGAATAGTAAACAAACACAAATAAACGCGCAACTAATATGATGCATGTTTGTTCCTAGTGTAGGCCATGAGCTCATGCGTCGGTTGGCTATTTGCAACCCGATGTTACCCAAAACGCATCCTAAATATGGTTTCTTACTAAGTTAGTCAGGCATAGGCATCGTCATTAGCGAACTCATATCAGTCAGGATACTTCATTGGCACGGGCAAACCCGTATCAGTCAAGCCAAAAATAATGATAGTTGCTATAGCTAAGAAAAATGTGGGTCTTAGTGAGAAATTGGCTGTAACATGTGGTGAGTGTCCTCACCCCATATGGTTCTAGTTCAATTGGAGTATAATCTCCTCCTCTCCAGATAAATCTCTACCCATCCTATACGTTTTCTCTAGTGGGGTCTCTCTGTCTAGCCAGTACATTTTTTCTGGCGGGGTCTCTTACTCGTCTAGTTCATTTTTTCTGATGGAGGCATCAGCCTGACCAGTACGTTTCCCCTGGCAGGAGTCCTCAATCTTGTCCCGTACTTCTTCCCTGGTGAAGTTTTTTACTCGGCCAGTTCATTTCCCTAATGGGGACATCAACCCAACCAGTATGTATTCTTTGGCGGGGTCCTCAATCCTACTCAATTCTTTTCCCCTGCGGAGCTTCCCACTCACCAACCCTCTCCGTTGATAAGGTTCATGAGTTAAATCTCAAAGTAGTCCCTAAATTTGCACTCGAGCCTCAAAGTAATCCCTGAAATTAACAATTACTCAAATTTGTCCCCGAAATTGTCCTCCGGGACTCACAGTAGTCCCTAAAATAATTTCCGTCCATCCTTACCATTGAAGACCACTAAAAATGACATCGTTTTATATTTATTAAAAAAAAAGCACCTTCTGCCTGTCCCCCCTTTCCCAATACCCTTTTCCCTTTTCCTTTCACACTCCTTTTCCCTTTTCTTAACCTTTTCTCAGTCCTTTCCCTTTCCGTACCCCTTTCCCTTCCCCTTTCCCATCTCCAGTTTTCCTTTCTCTTTTCCTTCCTTCCATGGTCCTTTTCCCATTCTCCAACTCTTTCTCAGTTCTTCTTTCCCTTTTCCTTCCACGTTCCTTCCCCTTCCCTTTGTCCATTTCCAGTTTCCCTTTCCCTTCTCCTTTCACGGTCCTTTTCTCCTTCCTCAACCCTTACCCAATTTTCCTTCTCCTTTCCCTTTCACGCTCCCCTTTTTCTTCTCCAACCTATCCCCAATTTCTCTTTTCCTTTTTCTTTCCTTTTTGGCAATAACTGCCAATAAAAAGTAGGACTTTGTAAGCAACTCAGATAAAACAAAATAGTAATTTGTTAATTCACAGAGATAATGGAAGATGAAAAGAATTATCACCCTTTTCTGAGAGGAGGTAACAGAAAAGAAAAAGGTTATAGTCATGGCCTATCTTCCTCTCAGATGCAACTTATGGCTTCCTTCTGTGAGGCCCTATTGCCTTCTCAGCCTTGTACAATATTTCTGATTCTCAGGCTCTATTTTTCTGATGAGATGAATTTTGTTTTATTCATGTGAACCTTGCATGTGTTGTTTTTCTTCATGATCATCACAAGCTTAGCCAATTTGATTCAATTATTGTATTTGAATTTTCAATGTTAGTGTGTTACAATTGAACAACAGAGAGAAATTTGTGAATTGAATACAATTTAGAAGGGAAGGGGAAGGAGAAGTGAAAGGAAAGGCTGTGATTCTTTTTTTTTAAATAAATATAAAATGACGTCGTTTTAGTGGTCTCCAATGATAAGGATAGACGAAAATTATTTTAGGGACTACCGTGAGTCTCGGAGGACAATTTCGGGGACGAATTTGAGTAATTATTAATTTCAAGGATTACTTTGAGACCGAGTGCAAGTTCAAGGACTACTTTGAGATATAACTCTAAGGTTAATACAACATCTTGGAGGGCCTAACTCTTAACTCTTCTCTTATCTTTGCTCTTAAGTCTTTTAGCCTAGATGTCCCGTTATCTTAGGTGTCTTAATTACCTCCCTTTTTTATAGTTATAAATTCTTATTTCTCATGAGAGGATTTATCTTCACTCTCTT
Organism: Arachis hypogaea; assembly: GCF_003086295.3. Classification (NCBI taxonomy): domain Eukaryota; kingdom Viridiplantae; phylum Streptophyta; class Magnoliopsida; order Fabales; family Fabaceae; genus Arachis; species Arachis hypogaea. The sequence goes on from NC_092050.1 coordinate 103,940,955, forward strand.
TGTGTTTAAACTCTCGCACTCGACTTGTAATTTATTTCTAATTAGTTAGGTTTAGTTTCTATTGAGGTAACTCTGATATCTCAGTTTTGCTCCTACTTTAGAAATACTAAACAAACTTGTAATCGTGCAAATTTTATGTCTACACGCTTGTTTCAAACTAAGGTTTCTAACAAACTATGCAGCATACCTTTTTAACTACTATAACTTTCGATATTATAGAAAGATAGTGGGTTTGCTAAAACTCCAACCTGATAGCACCTTAATTCCTTACAAGGTCGATATACGTCGTGATACTTCTCTGTACTAGCTATCTTGCTACATAGGTGATATAGGGTCATAAAACTATGTTTTAGCTTTGGTTTTAATGTAATTGAATTAATAATATATTTTATACAAATTTCTCAACTTGCTGCCTCCATCTAGGATAAACTAGAAAAGACAACAAGTAATAACAGTTTTACGGAAATCACTAAAACTTCATTTTTAATCCAAGGCTCCTCAAATTTGGTATGATTCAACAAGACTCTTCTAGGTTTCGTTTGGTTTTAGTTTCATATCAATATCATTTCAAATGAAGAAGTTATGAAAATTTAAAAATGGTTCTGTTCAAAGTGATTTTGCCTCACCAAAACAGTGAGCTTATCTCCTTTCAGGTTGCATAACTTTTCCTCTAAAATGTGGATTGATCTGAAATTTAAACTGACTATTTTACACATCGCAGTCTTTCATTTGCCAAAAGTTGCAAATAAAAGTCTTTTAGAATTAAAAGATATGGAGATTTGAAGTTACTATTTTAAAATCTAAAAAACTGATTTTCTATAAAAAAAAATAGGTAAACTTTCAAAAATCATAACTTCCAATTCACAATCCCAAACATTCTAAAATTTTAAGAAAAATAAATAGAATTATTAAAGTATTATAAAAAATTGGTTTCACTCAAATTGGATATCTATAATGATAGTAGTAATTCAAGGAAGTTACTGACTTCTTGATGAGTGGATATTTTATACGCTTTTTGACATTATTTTTATATTGTTTTAGTTATGTTTTGTTTAAGTTTTATTATATTTTCATAGGTTTTAGTGCTAAATTCACATTTTTAGATTCTACTTTGAGTTTTTGTGTTTTTTGATGATTTCAGGTAATTTCTGGCTGAAATTGAGGGGTTTTGGCAAAGACTGATTCAGAGGCAAGGAAAGCGTAGCAGATACTGTCAGATTCTGACCTCCATGTACTCAAACGAGAATTTCTGGAGCTACACATGTCCAAATGATGCGCTTTCAAGGAATTGGAAATCTAACTTTTAGAGCTTTTAAGAAATATATAATTGTTTATACTTTTCTTTGAAGGAGCTTGCCATATTGGGCATTGAACGCCAAGGAGTTACCCCCTTTCTGGCGTTCAACGCCCCAAAGGAACCTAAGCCAGCGTTGATTGCCACATTCCACCCTATTCCTAGTGTTCAATGCTACCAAGAGGCAAAAGACAGCACCAATCACCCCCAATGGGCGTTCAACGCCCATCCCTCAAGATGGACGTTAAGCTCAGCCCAAGTACTCAACCAAAGTGGGCCCAAGAGTGGACTTTTGCACCTCTAGTCTAGTCTATCATACTTTTATACTTCTTAGTTATTAGATTAATATATATAGGAGAAGATCACCCTTGTTTAGGATCTTCTTCCACCATTTTCGAATTCACATTACTTTCTGTAAGCTATGAGCTACTAAACCTCCTAAGTTAGTGTTAGGAGCAGTGCTGATTCTCATGAATTAATAATATTACTGTTTCTATTTCAATACACGTTTGATTCCATTCCCTTGTGCATTTTCATTCTTTATCTCATGAATTGAGGATGAACTGTGACAATCATCCTTGTTCTACATGGGTTCCGTGTGAGTTCTGACTCGGATAGCATTTGAACCACAGCTAGAGAATGCACTGTGGATTTCAAGAGAGTGCCTGGGTGACTTTGGATAAGTGACATAAAATTCTGTTGACCATGGGTTGCTGAGGTCTTTGTGGCGTTAAGGCTAGAGTTTGAGAAGCAACATTCCCTGATCCGGAAGATCCGACCTTGTCTGTGGCATTTTGAGTAGGATCGCGAAGGGGAGTGGATTGCTTAGGTCTTCACCTTTGGCTACAGTGGGAAGCCATGAGTTAACTTGATGAGGATGTTACATGAGTTGCTTGGATATGGTGGGCTGCTAGGGTTTAGAAGAGGTTAACTTGATGAGGATGTTACATGAGTTATTCAATTACGGTTGCCATTGAATGAATCGTTCATTATTGAAGTAGACAGTAAGAAAAAGTTAATCCGGAAAGAATACGCATCTCCGAAGTCTTAACTGATTATCTACCACTGTTTTCACACTAACCTGGTATTTCTTTCTTTACTATTTTATTTATGCTTTCAAACAAACAACCATCTTCTCTAATCGCCTGACTAAGATTTACAAGATAGTCATTGCTTGCTTAATCCGACAATCTCCGTGGGATTCGACCCTCACTCACCTGAGGTATTACTTGGACGACTCGGTGTACTTGCAGGTTCAGTTGTGCGGAGTTTAATTTTGCGCACCACTTCTCTATTCAACTTTTGCAAATTCTGGTTCAAGTTCTACTCCATTCAGTTTCTAGAATCAGTGACCTTGGCCCCTTCTAAGTTACATAATTTATTTTTCAGAAGTCTAATACCCTGAAATTTGAACTGGATAAACTAGACACATTAAGCTTCTATTCAGCATTGGTTTGATCTCCAAACTCATCCAGAATTGGGAATTATGCATCTTGGAATTTGGTATTATTTTGCTAAATTTGATTCGGGCTGAATAGCGAGTAACACTACTTCTAAGTTGCATAACTCTCTCTGTAAATCTTGGATTACCCTGAAACTTGGATAGATTATACTAGACATCTATATATTTTGTTTTCCACTGGTTTCACCTAAATGTTCATTGAGATCTAGGAGTTATGAGTGTGGGAAGTTACTGTTTTAAAAAAAGAAAGCTAATTTTTTTTTTTGTAGAAAAGTGTTCATTTTCAAAAACTCATACCTTACAATCCATAACTCCAAAAAATCTGAAATTTTGAGAGATCAAACTAGACTCCCTAAAGTTTCATTTAAATTTAGTTTCATGTAATTTGGACTTTTATATTGAGAGCAGTAAATATGCTAAATTACTGGTTTTTCTATAACTTATACAGAATCTTTTTTTTATCATTCTTCTTGCAATTCTTTTAATCTCTCATACTTTGATTCTTAATCTTTCTTATGACTTTATAAACATTTATATCATCATTCACTTTATATCTCATCATAGATAACATAATTCTTAGCCCCAAGAATGTATTACAACATATCATCAATTTCGGTTATGATCATCATCAATAACTTGAATCATTATCATAATCAAAATAGAATCATCATCATCAAATTATCATAACATAATCATGAAACATTCCAGCACACATATAATTCATATTCGGCATCATCAACTTTTATATATCCTAAGAAATAGAAACCACAAAACCAATCATTATTCAAGCATGAGCATTAATTTTTAAAGATCTTAATCCTTACCTCTTCTGATCTTATCAATTTTCTATAAAATCCTGTTCTTAGCTCTCTCTTCCTCTCTCGGCCAAGACTCCTCTTCAAGCTTGGATCTTGTTTAGCTCGATGAACTTCGAGGATATGTTAGTAGTGACATTAGCTAGCATAAAACAAAAACAAGTGAGGCATTCAAAGAAGCTCTCATGGCCGAAAAAGAGAAGAAGAGTGGTGATATTATTCCTCACCTAATTGTTAGTTTTTGAGAAGCTCTAAAGATGATGAAGAAGACCAAGCTTATTGAACTCCTAGGAAGATGGTGGATGTAAGATCAGATTTGTAGTTGAAGAAAGCTTGATGGAAGTTAGAAGAACTCATTCTCCTCCTCCTAACTCACTTTTGGCTTACTCTCCTTCCATTCCTTCTATCACTTCTCTCAAACTCCTCCCCTTTTCTTACTATTTTCCTGAGTTTGAAGCTCACTCATATAAGATTGAAGGATTTAAGATGAGAAAGAAGAGGAGGAACTTGATAAATGATGAAGGTATTTGGTGCTCTTTCAAACTCTCTAGCTCTCTCTAACTCTCAGACTGTTCTCTCTTTGTTGCTCTCTTGTTTGTGTTTATGTAACACATTTAGTTACTTATTAGAGGATTTATAGGAAGAGGGAATGGAGAAAAGGTGAGCAACATAGCTTTGTAATGAAGAGAATAACACATGTAGGTTTGTGTAACACATTTAGTTTGCATGCTTGGTATAAACTGGAACATCCTGGAGGTAGTTCCCTTACTTATAGCAGTTGTAGTCTCTGCTGAGATACATCCTTGTGATCGAGGCAGTTGAATTGGTAGTGGAGCACAAACTATCTTAGCAATAGGATGATTTGCTCTTTGCATTGGGACTTATATATACTTATGTAAATATCCTCCGGCCAATCTTAGCTTCGCAGGTTGAGCCTGGAGTTTAAATATTTGTATCCTTGACACTCTTTTCTTATCTCATATATATATATATATATATCTTTACCTTTTCTTCATACGAAAGTAATCGTTAACTTGAGCGTTGTGCTTTTAATTTTTACATTTTTGCTTAACCAACCTTCAAGGCTCTTTTAATATTATATTCTTTTCATTATATTATGTATGTATATTTTATTTTAGAGATCGTAATGCCACACCCCTCTATTTTACGACTTAAGCATAAAGCTCTATGTGGTAGGGTGTTACATCATACTAATCAGCATAAATTTCTTGAAATAATCAACCTAAACACTTTCTCAAAATCATACCCTTTCCTTTTTATACTACATTTAAAGATAAACTAAATAAAGCATCCTTTAAGTTTTGAACCAACTCAATTCTATCCGAACCCCTTTTTGGCTCTTAAATCAGAAACAAATATATTTACTTTCAGCATGTTAAAAATTTTAACATAATATATTATTTGAGTATGAATTTTATAGTTGAAATGTTAACTAAAGAATAACAAAAGCAAAAATCCAATGAAAGACTATTTCAGGAATTCTATAGTAATTTAGCTTTCAACATTTTTAGATAAGGAACCCATATGGACACATGGATCAAGTAATGTTTATATGGTATCTCTATTTTTCTTTCTATCGACCATAAAAAGTCATTTGTATGAATAAAAACTTGTGATGAATCAGATATTAACAAACCTTCAGTAGTTGAATATATTAGAACAATATTTCCAAACATTGGCTGAACCATATTTTCGAAGGCATTCATCATAAAATCCATACACCAGTTGAATATATCGGTGATCTATGCTAAGGTTAAGTAAATCACACCTTATGTCATTGATGAGCAGATATTTTATACGCTTTTTGGCAATATTTTCTTAGTATGTTTAGTAGATTTAATTAAGTATAGTGAAAAATTCACTTTTTGGATGCTACTATGAGTTTTGGTGTTTTTCTTTTAATTTCAGGTAATTTCTGGGTGAAAACTGCAAGTTTTGGCAAAGTCAGATTCAAAGGCAAAGAAAGGCTAGCAGATGCTGTTAGATCCTGACCTCTGTGCATTCCAACGAGCATATATTGAGCTACAGAGATCCAAATGACGTGCTCTCAACGGTGTTGGAAATCTAACTTCCAGGGCTTTCCAGTAATATATCATAGTTCATACTTTACTTTGGAAATGATGGCTTAAACCGGGCATTGAACGCCCAAATCATCCCCTGCCCAGCGTTCAACGTCTCGAAAGGAGCAAGCTCGGTGTTGAATGCCCAAAATGGACCAAATCCAGCGTTCAACGCCCCAAGAGGAGTCCAAGCACGTGAATTCACCCCAAGCTCAGCCCAAACACTCACCAAGTGGGCCTAGGAAGTGGATTTTCGCACCAGGAGTCCAATTTATCTTATTTTTGTAATTGGTGCACGAAATCACAATCACACTTTTGCAATTCTGCACAACTAACCAGCAACTGCACTGGGTCGTCCAAGTAATACCTTACGTGAGTAAGGGTCGATCCCACGAAGATTGTCAGCTTGAAGCAAGCTATAATTATCTTGTAACTCTTAGTTAGGATAGCAACAATAATTCTCAGTTTTGATTGGAATAAGTAAAAGAGCATGGATTAAATGATACTTGTTATGCAGTGATGGAGAACAGGTTGAGGTTTTGGAGATGCTCTGTCTTCTGAATCTCTGCTTTCCTACTGTCTTCTTTTTCACGCACGCAGGTCTCCTTCCATGGCAAGCTGTATGTTGGTGGATCACCGTTGTCAATGGCTACCAGCCGTCCTTTTAGTGAAAAGGGTCCATGTACATGGCTAATCATCTGTCGGTTCTCACTAATGTTGGAATAGGATCCATTGATCCTTTTGCACACTGTCACTGCGCCCAGCGTTCATGAGTTTAAAGCTCGTTACAGTCATCCCTTCCTGGATCCTACTCGGAATACCACAGACAAGGTTTAGACTTTCCGGATCTCAGGAATGCTGCCAATTGATTCTAGCTTATACCACGAAGACTCTGATCTCACGGATTTGAATGTTCTGTTGTCAGGAGAGGCAGTCAAACTCGTGAACCAGGTATCCAAGAGATATACATTCAATCTAAGGTAGAACGGAAGTGGTTGTCAGGCACGCGTTCATAGGTTGAGAATGGTAATGAGTGTCACAAATCATCACATTCATCATGTTAAAGTGCGAATGAATATCTTAGAATAGAAACAAGCGTGATTGAATGAGAAACAGTAGTAATTGCATTAATCCATCGAGACACAGCAGAGCTCCTCACCCCCAACCATGGGGTTTAGAGACTCATGCCGTAGAAAATACAAGTTCTGATGTAAAAAATGTCATGAGGTACATAGTAAGTCTCTAAAAGTAGTTTTTATACTAAACTAGTGACCTAGGTTTACAGAAAATGAGTAAACTAAGATAGATAGTGCAGAAATCCACTTTCGGGGCCTACTTCGTGTGTGTTTAGGCTGAGCTTTGAAACTTTGACGTGCATAGGTTGCTCTTGACATTTAACTCCAGCTTTTGTGCCAGTTTGGGTGTTTAACTCCAACTTTTATGCCAGTTCTGGCGTTTAACGCCAGAATAGGGTAGAGACTTGGCGTTAAATGCCAGTTTGCGTGATCTCAACTCGGGCAAAGTATGGACTATTATATATTTCTAGAAAGCCCAGGATGTCTACTTTCCAACGCAATTGAAAGCGCGCCAATTGGACTTTTGTAGCTCCAGAAAATCCATTTCGAGTGCAGGAAGGTCAGAATCCAACAACATCTGCAGTCCTTTTTCAGCCTTGAATCAGATTTTTGCTTAGGTCCCTCAATTTCAGCCAGAAAATACCTGAAATCACAGAAAAACACACAAACTCATAGTAAAGTCTAGAAATGTGATTTTTGCATAAAAACTAATAAAAATATACTAAAAAGTAGCTAGATTATACTAAAAACTATATGAAAATACCCCCAAAAAGCGTATAAAATATCCGCTCATCAGTAATCCTTAGTCATTAGATTAGTATATATAGACAAGAGTTCACCCTTGTTAGGAACTCTTGACCCTTTACACTTTTCATATTTCTCTTCTGTAAATCATGAGTCATTAAACCTCCTAGGTTAAGGTTAGGAGCTCTGCTGATTCTCAGGGATTAATAATATTACTATTTCTATTTCAATCTATGTTTTATTCTATTCTAAGATGTATTTTCATTCTTTAATTCTTATGAATCTGGGGTGGAACTAGCGTATGACCCCTTGTTCTACATGAGTTCTTGCGAGTTTTCAGAGGGATAGCAGTGAACTATAAGCTTGAGATTTCATCTCTTAGATGGCTAATCTACAATCTTGTTGGGGACATGGGAACATCTGTTCAGCCAAAGTCTAGGGCAATTAGGGCCACTGTGGTATAAGCTAGAATCATAAAGCTTCATTCTCCAATCCGGAAGATCTGACCTTATCTGTGGCATTTTGAGTAGGATCATCAGAGATTGAATTGCTAGAGCTTCACCTTCGTTCAGATTGAATGACTATTAGTGTGGTAGTTGATCTGGATCAGAGGAGATTAATGACCATTAGTGCAGTGTTAATCACTTACGACTTGCCATGGAATGAATCATTCGTAATTGGAATAGACAGTAAGAAAGGTTAATTCGGAGAGATAAGGCATCTCCGAAGCCTTAACTGATTCCTCATTATTGTTTCTTCACTATTTCTTTACTGCTTTCTTATTTATTTTATGCGCATTCAACAACAACCAATCAACCTTCTATTCGCCTGACTAAGATCTGCAGGATAACCATTGCTTGCTCAATCCAACAATCTTCGTTGGATCGACCCTCACTCACCTGAAGTATTACTTGGATGACTCGGTGTACTTGCCAGTTAAGTTGTGCGGAGTTCTAATTTTTGCGCACTAGTCATCTATTAACTTGTATAACAAATATTCTCTTAGAATTCATGAAAGATAAGATAACATTGCATTAGATAACAAATATTTCAATTGAAGAAAATGGTTTAAAGAACCAAACCATAAACTCGCACTAATTCTGTAAGAATGATAAATCAATTCTCCCTTCTTATCATTGTGGTTCGGAAGTGATATCATTCTTAAGGGTCAACATACTATGAAATTAGAAAGATGAAAGAGAATTAAATCTTCTAACAGATCAATTGACAAACCAAACAACATGTATCAAACAGATGTTAGCAGATGTTAGCAGCCCATTGATATCTATAAAAATGTATCAAACACTTAAAGCAAATATAGCTCATTGTACATAAAAATTTGGAAAAAAAACTAATACAACAGAACATACCAACTAAATAGGGATGATCGTCAGTCATCTTCAAAAGTTCAGAAAAAGGATAAACACTGAAACAAGTCTTAAGGATGATATCATCATTAACCCCAATAACAGCAGTATGATGCTAGAAAGCCAACATAAACTCATGCTCTCTTGCTCTATAACCACCTTGGTTTAATTTGGAACAACACTAAAATAAGCCATTCTATAGACTTCTCCTTAAACAATGACATCTCTAAACATATTAATCAATTGCTTCTTAACACTAGCATGTATCTTGCAACGTTGAAAATTATAGAGCACCAGAAACATTATGAAATTGTTGACAATATCAATTTAAAACAAAAAAGTGTATAGAACAAAAACCATCCCAATATCAAACATCAGTATTTTTTTCAAACTAAAACATGACTTCCTTTAAAATAAGGTGAAGATAAAAAAAATAAATCACTATAAGAAATAACTAAAAGATCTAAACAAAAAATATTGCCATATAACAAAAAAATTACATTTTCATCGACTAAGACCATATCCATTGAATTAGCCACCTCATGATTTTTAAAGGAAGGTACAACCTACACTCTTAATACCCTAACTTTAAGTCTCCATGCTTTCCTAGGAGGATGAACCTTAGAGATCATATCAAAAGGAGGAGGCATTAAAACCCAAAAACAAGAAAACAAAACGGATACAACAAGTCACTATAGCAAAGAAATTAGATTAATGTAAAGAATAAAAGATCACCAGCTCAATGCATTGGAGGTGCAACATAAAGCGTCCTTTTATAGAGAAAACCAAAGGGTGAACTTTTTGAATTCAAATCCGATCAAGAATGAAGAGAAAAAAAATACACTTATACTAAAACACATAACATAGCATGGAAACACATGACACAGAAAAATCTATCCAATCAAAACCAACATCATACATAATCCACAATAGTATAACAAATTATCCCTATATCTAATTAGATCACGTAACTCCCAACCTCAATCCATATAAAACTTAACTACCTACTTGTATCACATCGTTATATCTCATGACACAAAACCCAATATCACACTAATATATATATATATATATATATATATATATATATATATATATATATATATACTTCTTGTTCATAACTATAGAAACCCGTACATCTTACCTAAGATACTAAGAGTAACTTCATCATCTACATGACACAACAATATTTTAAATAAAATGTAGACTAATCAAATAGAGTAGGTCAACAAATCACTTACACATTAATCAAATAACACATCACCATATTCTATGACATTCTAATAACACATTTATAATATTATACATGAGAAACTTCATAAGAATGTGGAAAATGATACATGCCACTTATAAAATAGAATCTAAAATCATCACTCTGCCTAAACTATTAACAAATAGTTAAAACTTATACCCTACAAAGAGACTTTATAAATTTTCGTGTATACCTAACCACACAAACATGAAGAAACTACCATTCATATCAAAATCATCTGCATACTGTCAGTTATAGATACATACATTAAAACATCCAAAATACTTCCTCATCAGTGACTACAAAAATGCTAAAACAAAAAATGCTTTGTTATTTATGTCAATTTCTCTTTTCTCAATGTCACAAAAGCAAAAAAGAAATAAAAAATCAAGTCACAAATAGAGATTATAATTCTATCCCCAAGATCAAATACCATATAAAAATAATTTTAAACTTAAAAGCAAAAAAATGAATTAAAAATTCAAAGAAACAAAAAGAAGTGAGCAGAAGCAGGGAAAATAGAAGCACTAAAATGACCTCAAGTTCCTCTCTGTGATAGATGAAATAATGAGATAAGAGGTCATCATTGAAGGCAGTTACTCTTGGCTGTGAAAGAAAGAGAAATAAGAGTGAGACACAACTTAGAGGAGTACATTAGCCACTCTTCTTGACTAATTAACCTGCTGTCCTTGATTGAAACTTCTTATTGCACATGAGCATTTATAGTTTTTTTCACACAATGAAATAACTAAGGTAATTAAAAAAAAAGATAATCTAATTTTTTAATGGCAAAAAATTTCTTACTATGTCATGTGGGTCTCATTAAAATGGTCAAGATAAAATCTCATTGTTTCTATAAAAATTTAATTCAAGCTTAATATAGATAGAATCATATTAGAGTTCAAAGATTAATATGCTTCACAACTCAGAGTTAACATTATACAATCAATAGCACAATCATATATCTAGCAAAGCAAAACAATCCTAAATAGTGCTGCACTCATTGATATTTGTAGACAAGAAAAAAAAACCTTTGTAACCTTTATAACCATCCAAATAGCAATGTGTTATATCCTTAATGAAATGGAAATTTCTAACCACCTTAAATACATAGCTTGCATTAAACAACAACCAAGTCATAAGATTGAATTAAATGAGCAAAAAAGTCATAAAAGAAAAACTACATTATTGATAATTAAAGCAGAAAATAACGATAAATTATTTCTAAATCAATATATCTTCCTAGAATAGTAATTGTAGACAAGAAAACAAGAGAGCAGTATTATTGGGAGCTTATATCAAACACATGGTGGACTACTTTAAAGTATCAACAGAATAACAAGTAGAAAATACCACAATATACAAATTCAAATCAAAGACTCCCCTTTCTATTAATATATTCTGATTTATCTTTTTTCATTTGAACTGTGTGATTTGAATGCTCATTCTAAGCCAAAGAAGAAAGAGGAACATATAATAATTTCCCTAATCATGATAAAAAAAACTATTAGAACATGGGAAAATCAAGTGTTCATTTTTATCAATGAAAAATAAGCATTCGTTCATAATTAACCCCCCAATTGACTATTCTATCAAAAAAGATTTTATGTTTCTTTCCATATTCAACCCACACACAAGTTTCAATATTTTTTAACCTTCCTGTGATTGAATGTTTCTTACCAAAACAACTATGAAAGAGAAAAAAGAACCAAAACAGAAAATAACCAATTAAAATCAACAAAAAAAATAATGATGAAAAGGAGAGACAAAAGAAATAACAACCTAGTAGAAAGTCAAATAAAATGTTAAAAGCAAAGAAAGATGAACAAAGAAGGGCATATGAGTTTTTGAAAAAACTTTAAAGAAAGGGCAAGAAGAGAAGGAAAAGGGAGACATGAAGCTGGAAAATTAGAGCACTGATCTTTGGTTTTGGAATAACATAGTTACCAAGCAAGATGGTCATAGACCATATCTCAGAATGCTCTCAGGAAATACAGGTACAGCACATAAATGCATCCATGAGTTGAAAACCTGCAGTGAATAAAAAGTAAGAGTAGTTGGTAACAAACCAAAACATGTTTAGAATAATACAACAACCAAAATGATTCACCGTAATTACATGGGGATACAACTCATCTCCTTTATATATGGCTTCTGTTGCTGCTGCCTTCGTGGTCTGCGTCACTGCAACCGATCACATTGCGCTCCTCTTCTTCCCCAACATCACACTCCTTATTAGCTGCAGCCATTGAATTTACATAGGTGTCGATGATCTGCCTCCTCTGTGCAACCATGGAGGGTTGTCTTTCAAACGATTAGGTTATTGATGCTTTATTTATCTTTGGAAGAGTTCTAAGTTCTGGTTACTTGGCTCGCTGAATCTGGATGGTTGCTGGTCCATTTGATTTCTTCCCTTCTCTGTTGCTGTCGGTATCCCACAGGCTCTAACCCTTTCGTTTGGCCTGGGTATCAGTGACGATCGTGTAAGAATTAGAAATTTTAGAAAAATCTTATTAAGAGTTAATTTTAATTTATTTATTCATTAAATACTTTAATCTCAAAAATTATTTTATTAGAGATAATTAAACAAATTTTGATTAATTGAGTTTAAAATAATTTAAGATTTTATCTGATTTTAAAATTATTAAATTATTTTCTATATTTAAATTATCAAGTTTAGCAAATGTAAAATAATAAAAATTTTATATGATTTGGTTTAAATAATTGAGTTTCGGAATTTAATACTCTAATTTTTATAAACAAATAAAATTAATTATATTATTTTATATTTTAAATTAGAATACTTAATTAAAAATCAATTATCAAATTGATAAATAAATAATGTTTTTTTTAAATAATTTTAAGGGATTAAATTAAATTTTAAATTTATATAATATACTCTAATTTTATTAAAATTTACCAAACCCCAATTTACCCAAAATTTCTAATTTTACTTTTACCCCAAATTAAACCCTAATTCCTAAATTAAAACCCACAAATCCTAACCTCCACCGCTTTACTGCCACTCACCCACTGCCACAACCCCTCACTCAATATACACAAACACACCCACACATAGCAGCAATTAAGAGAGAAAAGAAAAGGGGAAAAGGAAATCAGGGAAAGGATAGGAAGAGAGGACTGAGGGAGAAGTGAGTTGCGCTGCAGGGGAGAAGAGGAGAGGAAGAAGAGGGAGACCGAGCCATCGCGCCTACCGCAGTCTATCTCGCATCGCGACATTTCGTCGAGCTGTTTCGTGGTGCCGTCCTGTCCTGGAGCCCGAATCCGCATCGCTTTCGTTCCTCCACGTTTTGCCGAGCCTCCGTGGACAAGGAACCCGCGCGGGAGAGAGTTGTCGAAGGTGAAGCAGATCGCGCGGAGGTGGAAGGCATTGTTGCCTGCGTCACTGCCTTACCTCCATCGCCGCTGGAGCTTTGTTGTTGCCGCCTTTGTTTTGCCGTGGCCGTGGAGGCCGCTGGAAGAAGAGAGAGTCAGAGGAGAAAGAGAGCAAGCGAGATCTGAGGAGAGAGAAGAGCTCATGGGAGAGAACGCAAGGAGGAAGAACTAGAATCGCCGTTGTTGCCACCGCTGCTGAGGGCCAACCACCTAACCGAGCTTCTGTCGCCATCAGGTCCGCCGTCTGGTCACCGGGTATGGTGTGGGTGTTGCTGGAACCACCACCGGAGCTGCCACTATTTAGTTCAGACGATTCTCCTTAGTTGCGATAAGCGTTTCTGTTTCGAAAATCCCTTTAGTCACTATTCTGTTATCTTACGCTAAGGTTTTGCGGCGTTAATTGCTATAAGATTGAGTTTCAATTATTATATGTTGTGAGATATTGTGGTTGCTGCGGAAGTGGGTTGGATTTAGGTTGCAGCTACTGAGGTTATAGGCCGAGAACAAGGGGTTTTGACGCGCTGTATAGCTTTCGAGTTTCGACGAGTTGAGGTAGGGGCACTTTTCTTTAACTCATTTTATTTCCAAGGATTGTTATAAATTGATATTTATGTGAAATATATATTTTTGTGATTTCGTAAGTCTTATGGATTAGTTTAAGTTGCTTTGGACGAATGTAATTGTTTGTGTGGTGGAATTATTGATTATTTGATAAGTTTGAATACTTTGAGTTATTGATTGATTTTTGTTAAATTGTCGGTGGCCGAATTGATTTTCTTGAGATTTGGAAATATTTTGATATTGGAAATGAGTTTGATTTATTAAAACGGATTTGAGACATTGTATTTGGATTGTTGATTTATCGAGTATGATTTTTGAGAATTGAAAATGAATTGAGATATTGGAATTGAGTTGATTTTGGAAATGATTTAATAGAGCTTGAAGAATGTTTGGATGGGACCCGAGAAGGGTGGCATAATCCAAGTTTTAGAGGAGATGCTGCCTAATTTTTATAAAATTGGAGCTTTTGTTTGAAGTTCTTGTTAGAACGCTTTGGAGTTTTAAAGGATTTTATAATTTGATATTGCGTTATTTAGAAAAGGATTATGTTTTGAGTTTTGCTTTATTTAGAAAAGAATGAATTGTGGTTAAGGAAGTACGAAAATGATGATTTGTGAATGAATGAGACATATTACCCCGGGTAAGAGGCAGTGGCATTGTCCACTTGCTTCGGGAAAGAGATGAGGAATAAGAATGATGAAAACTGAGTTTGAATTGTGAAATTGAATTGAATGATATTGAGAATGGATTGAAAATGAAATTGAATTCTGATTGAGATATATGTGACCGGGTAAGATGCAGTGGTGTTATCCACTTGCTCCGGATAAGAGTTCTAGGCTTCGGGTAAGATGCAAGGGCTGAGTTCTGTCGCCGGTTATTCCGAGTCGAGAACTGTAACACCGCCTGAGTAAGAGGCAGTGGTGAGGTTGTCCCCTACTCTGGGTACGCGGGTAAGATGCAAGGGTTACGGCGATGTCTCACTTGCTCCGTGTTTGGTGTTCTGTCCAATGGTTAGCTACCAGGACATGTCGGGTTGGCTGTATAACCAACAGATGAGCTCATTAGCCATAGGGCAGACATGCATAATATGCATTTGCGTGCTTTGTTTGGGTTTGCATTTGTTTTGGTTTGCCTAACTGCTTAATTGTCTCTAATTGCTATCTGAGCTACTTGCTGTAACTGCTACCTATACCTGTGTTTTTCTTGTCTGTTTTACATGTGTTTGTTTTGATGTGGTACTTTTGAGATTGAGTTTTGGTGCTGAATTGATGATAGTATTGATTGATTGCATGATTGGTTTCTGACTGAAGTTTAGTAAAGTATGAAATATCAAACTAGTTCAACATAGACTTAATGAACCTATGTTTGGAACAGGTTGATCATTCATACAGTTAGGAAATTTTTAAGATTCTTTTATGAGAAAAGTGAGTTTTGGATTTCTGGATACTTAACTAATTTCTTTTAAAAAGTCATTGAATTTTTGAGTGATTAAACCGTCCATTTTTTTTAAAAAAAGATTCATAAGACATTAATAATCACTGAGCTAAAAAATAGATTTCTCTTTAAATATCTTCTTATGACAATTCTGAAATTCAGAGGTGAGACTGTGTGGTTAAGTTCTCACCCCCTACAGTTTTATCTTTTCAGGACAGACGAGAAAGCTTGCAAAGTTTTTGTTAAGTTCCTAATTATGTTGTTTTTGTTTGTATACATGTTATAGACTTTCCCTTGCCTTTATTATTATATTTTTGTAAGAGGGATAGGAGTCATGACTGTAATAACATGTATGTATATAATACTTATAAGTTGCTTGAGTAAGAAGTTTTGTATATGTGTATAAACTTGTTTATCTTCAGTTAAAAAGTAATTCCGTTTTTATTAAAAAGAAAATAGCGATGCGATTGTGATTCAAAGGCTCCTATTTTATTATTAAGTATATGAAGTCATCGTAATACTTCTTGCTATCAGAGTGGTGCAGCCGGAAGCGTGACTGATGAGCGGATAATTTATACCCTTTTTAGCATTATTTTTACATAGTTTTTAGTGTGTTTTAGTTACTTTTTATTATATTTTTATTAGTTTTTATGCAAAAATCATATTTCTGGACTTTACTATGAGTTTTTGGGTTTTTCTATAATTTCAGGTATTTTCTAGCTGAAATTGAGGGACCTGAGCAAAAATCTGATTCAGAGGCTGAGAAAGGACTGTAGAGCTGTTGGATTCTGACCCTCCTGCACTCGAAGTGAATTTTCTGGAGCTATAGATACCTAATTGGCGCGCTTTCAATTGCGTTGGAAAGTAGACATCTTGGACTTTCTAGCAATATATAATACTCCATACTTTACCCGATATTTGATGGCCCAAACTGGCGTTAAACGCCAGCTAGAGACCTTTTTTTGGCGTAAAACGCCAGAACTGGCACATTTCTTGGTGTTAAACGCCCATTTTTGCACCCAGGGTGGCGTTTAACTCCAATTTGAGGCATATGCACGTGGAATCTTGAAAGCTCAGCCCAAACACTCACCAAGTGGGCCTCAGAAGTAGAATTCTGCACTATCTACACTTAATTACTCATTTTCTGTAAACCTAAGTTACTAGTTTAGCATAAAAACTATTTTTAGAGATTCATTTAGCAACTCATGACATTTTACATCTCATATTGTATCTTCTACAGCATGAGTCTCTAAACCCCATAGGTAGGGGTGAGGAGCTCTGCTGTGTTTCAATGGATTAATGCAATTACTATTGTTTTCTATTCAATTACGCTTGCTTCTGTTCTAAGATACTCACTCGCACTTCAATATGAAGAATGTGATGATCCGTAATACTCATTATCATTCTCAACTTTATGAATGCGTGCTTGACAACCACTCCCATTCTATCTGAGCTCAACGTAGTCATTGGGCGATAGCTTGAGTGCGTATCTCTTGGGTCTCTAATCCACGGACCGAGTCCGTGAGATTAGAACCTTCGTGGTAGAGGCTAGAACCAATTGGCAACATTCCTGAGATCCGGAAAGTCTAAACCTTGTCTGTGGTATTTCGAGTAGGATCTGGAACGGGATGACTGTGACGAGCTTCAAACTCACAAATGTTGGGCGCAGTGACAGTGTACAAAAGGATAGAGAGATCCTATTCCGGCATAAGTGAGAACTGACAGATGATTAGCCGTGCAGTAGCTGTACCTGGTATTTTTCATCCGAGATGAGAGATTCAACAGTTGATTAGCCATACAGAAACCGTACAAGGTATTTTTCATCCGAGAGGACGGATGGTAGCCATTGACAAATGTGATATACCAACATACAACTTGCCATGGAAGGAAGCCTTGCGTGTTTGGAGAAGAAAATAGTAGGAAAACAGAGATTCAGACGACAGAGCATCTCCGGAACCTCAACCTGTTCCTCATTATTGAATCACAAGTATTATTCATTTCATGTTATTTATTTTTCATAAACAAAATCATTTTTATCATTAATCTCCTGACTAAGATTTACC
The DNA here is from genome assembly GCF_003086295.3 of Arachis hypogaea. Lineage (NCBI taxonomy): Eukaryota > Viridiplantae > Streptophyta > Magnoliopsida > Fabales > Fabaceae > Arachis > Arachis hypogaea. The sequence continues at coordinate 103,958,500 of NC_092050.1, forward strand.
AGATAACCATAGCTTGCTGACGTTAGGATTTTTGCTAGTAAAGAATTTTATAAAAATAGTCGTGTTGTAGATATAGTTTCTAAACCAACAGAAATCCCTTCGTACAAACGTTTTGGTTGTCACAAGTAACAAACCCCTAAATAAATTGATAACCGAAGTATTTAAACCTCGGGTCGTCTTCTCAAAGAACTGCAGGGAAGTATGTTCTTATTATTGGTTATGGAGATTGTAAATCGGGGTTTTGAAGATGAGGAACAAGTAATTTAAATTGCAATTAAAATAAGTAAAAGATTATAAAATAAATAAATAACTGTAAAATAAACTTTTGGCAAGGTATGAGAAATTAGAAGTCCTATCCTAGTTATCCTTATCAATGATGATGAAGATTGAATCTTAGTTCCACTTAGTTAGCCTTTACTTAAAGCAAAGAAAGGTCAAGTGACTAATTAGTTTGATCTTCAAATCCTATTTATTTCCTAAGAAAAGATTGGGATTATTGAAGTTCAATTCAATTAGCAAAGATAACAATTATCGATCATGTTTGAGTTTGATAACTCCCGAGTTACTGATTTCTTAACCAAGACCAAAAGGGGAAAAGTAAATCTACTGGAATAAAAATGTCTTCAGATTGGAAGCAACAGTAATATAAATAAAAGAAACAATTGTAAACTGAAATACCTCAAATAACATTAATTCAAAAGAGTAATCTGTAATATAGAAGAATTCATAAATTAAATTGAGAAGATAAATAAAAAGGAATGTTGAACCTGATAGAAAGAGATAATCCTGAAAGCAAATAAAATCCTAAATCTAAATCCTAATCCTAAAGAGAGAGGAGAGAACCTCCCTCAAAACTACATCTAATTCATGAAAAGTAACTAATTGGAGACTCCCGTCTAAATGGATGCATTCCCACACTTTATAACCTCTGATCTGTGCCTTCTAGACTTGGATTTGGGCCAAAAAGGGCTTCAGAAATCACTGGGAGCGTTTTCTGTAATTTCTAGTGCGTGGCCTCTGTCACGCGTCCGCGTGGGTCACGCGGTCGCGTCAATTGGAGTTTTCCTTGCCACGCGATCGCTTCAATCATGCGTCCGTGTCATATGCATTTCGCTCAAGGCGCGCGATCGCGTCAATCACGCGGTCGCGTCACTACCATTTCGCGCTGGCATGCGGTCGCGTCGTCCATGCGTTCGTGTCATTGTCAGTTTCTTCAAAAACTCCGTTTTGTGCTTTCCTTCCAATTTTGTATGTTTCCTTTCCATCCTTTAAGTCATTCCTGCCTTAGAAGATCTGAAACTACTCAACACATGAATCACGGCATCGAATGGAAGTAAAGGGTAATTAAAATAATTATTTTTAAAGTATAGGAAATATGTTTTTCACATACATCACATAATAAGGAAGGGAAAGTAAAACCATGCAATTAACATGAATAAGTGAGTGAAGGATCGAGTAAATCACTTAAATTAGGCACAAAATATATCATAAGATATGGGTTTATCAACCTCCCCACACTTAAACAATAGCATGTCCTCATGCTAAATCCAAGATAAAGAGTAAGGTAAGGTTGAAATGGTAGAATCTTATGCAATGCAATCTATTCTAAATACAACTACCTAAATGAATCATGTAATTCTAATTTTTATTCACTTGTATATAAAACTCACATGTAGTTGAATTAATTCACATTCTCAAGGAATCATATATGCATAGCCAAACCTTAGATAATGATAAAGCACTTTTACAATTGAGATGGAAAAGAAAAATATTTTACAAACTTGCAAGACAATTAATAATTTAAGCACAGATATATGTTGATGAGCTATTGAACCCTCATTGGATTTTGTGTTTATTCTCTAGTCACTCAGTGTTTATTGGGTTAATCATTCTATTTTTCTTTTTATCCTTACTTTCTATAACCTTGTTCTTCATCTAACCAATCAACAATTATAGATTATAGGCATACAAAAATCACGAGGTCTTTAATTAAGGTTGTAACGGGGCTAAGGTAAAGGGAAGGGTATATGTATAAGGCTAAGTGAGCTAATAAGTGAATCCTTGATTAGTCTAAGATCTCACCTAACATACATACTTCGTAAAGCAAGAATTTCTTTACCTATTCACCCAAATTTTCCCACTTTTCATGTTACATGCTCATGCATTAGTTTTAATTTTGTCCTATGTGTATTTGCTTTATTTTGCATTTGGGGAATTCTTTTGTATCCCCTTTATTCAAATACTGAAATTTTTTTTTAATGCACATGGTAATTCAATTATTTTGATTTTACATGAGCATGCTTCCCAAAATTTTTATTTTGAATTATGTTATTCTTTTTAACTTTCTACCCTTTGTTTTTATCATCCATGTTCCCAATAGGTTTCCCTACTTACACAACACACAATTTCTATCTTAAGCTAACCAAGGATTCAACTTGAGATTTTTATTTTGTTTTTCTGCTTAAGGCTAGTAATGTGGTTATAAAACAAGAGGGATTTTAAAGGCTCAAGGGGGCTAACAAGGGTGATGTAAAAGGTAGGCTAATTTGGGAATAGTGAGTTAGAATCAAACAATGGCCTCAATCACTTTCTTGGTATGTATCTATATTCTACAATCGGACATATAGATTAAAACAAAGTAAAGAATACCAGAATAAATAAGAAGGGCAGAACACACAGGAATAAAATATCATGGTTTAAATGTAACCATGCAATTAAGCTCAAAATTCACAGGCTGTGTATTCTCTAACTCAAAAATCATATATAAGTTATATATGTCATGCAAGTAAAAATTAAGAGTTCTCACTATTCTCAATGTAATTCTTAAGGTGGCTTTAAAGTTCTAGTGTTTCTCCTTGATGAAATGTTGTTAACTAACTAACATGTAATGCTATATATACAAGGTGTGTGGATTGTTTCTATTATGTTAAAGTTCTCTAGTTTATTTCCTTTTTATATTTTCAATTTAAACTAAGCTATCTTATGCTAAAAAGGGTAAACTATGCTAATCAATCCACAATTTCTATAACTACTAAGTTAGAATTGCAACTAAACTAAATGGCTAAAACATGAACTAAAGTGCAACATGCAGAAATATAGTAAAAATACATGAAAATAGCAATGTATAAGTGCTGAGAAATAAAAATAGAAATAAAGAGAAAAATACAGAAAAATAATAAAATAAAATGAAAGAGTCTGTAGTGGTTCACCAAAAAATTCGCCAGAGATGGCAACCTCCCCACACTTAAAATGAAGCATCGTCCCTGATGCTCACTCAAGCAGGGTGTAAAGGGGTGTCATCACTGGAAGGATGGGTAGCCGGAGTCTCTGTGGTGGTGGTCTGAGGATCAGCCTGCTGTAGAGGAGGTGCTGACTGAATAGGAACCTCGGGGTCTGCAGTCTAAATCTGATGCGGGGCCTCCTGATGTGATGCAGCCTGCTCTGTGCCTGCCTGCGCAGCCTCTCTGTGTGGATGGGTCTCCGCCTCGTGATCATCTGCCTCCTCCTCAGATGGCTCTGATGGGGTGTCAGGCTCGGAGGGGATGTCGCTGCTAGAACGGATCATCAGCTTCAGGTGCTCATAGTGTTGCTTGCTGCGACGCTCAGATCTCTCGTATCGCCGCCAGTTGCGGTGCTCCATCTAGTCTAGCTACCGAAACAGGCGGTGCACTAAGTGATAAACCGGCTCTGAGGCAGGTGGAGGTGCAGTGGTGGTAGCAGGGGTAGCTGTAGAGGAAGAGGAGCCGGCAGATGGTGTGGCTGTTTCATCAGTAGGAGTGAGGAATGGAGGTCTGTAGCCCAAAGCCAGAAAGTTTCTGCTGTGAGGGATAATTTTCTTGCATTCTGTAGCAGGTGGCTTCTCATCAGCATCCTCCTAAGGCACGTCAGCTCGACGGCCAAGCTGTGTAATCAGATATGGAAAGGGGAGAGTGACTCGGACGTGGACCCTGGCCATGTAGTACCGAATGAAGCGTGGTAGGTACAGGTCCTTACCCTCCGTCACACACCATAGGAGGGTGATCATAGCAGCAGGTAGCTCAATCTCGTGAGTACTCGGCATAATAAAGCTGCTCAAGATCTGATGCCATAGTCGAGCCTCATCGTTCAAGTATGCCCGCTTGATTCCCTTAGGCATGGTGGTGTTCTGACCCATGATCCATGGAACGGTCGGGTCAAGGGCTATTCTGGCCTTGACTGGATCCCAATCAAACTTCATGAAGCGCATGTCTTCCTCAGCTTTTTGATAACCATCTGGCTGATCGGATTTAGGCAGGAGCTTCAGAATATCCTTTATGGCCTCTTCAGTGACCAGTATCTGCTTCCCTCTTAGGTTTACTGTATCTAGGAAAGTTTTGAAGTAATTGCAGTAAAATTTCCTTACCCAAGATGCATTGACCTCAGTCAGGTTTCTCTCCAGGAAGAACCAGCCTCTTTGTTTGATCTGATCAGAGGTGTATTGCTGGAGTTCTTCTGGGATCTTCAGGGTCCTCTCCAGGTACAGGTTCTTGGAGGTTGCAAACACCGGATACTTCAGCTCACAGTATCGGTTTGCAAACTTAATGGGATCAGTAGCAGGGAGTAGCTGGTCAGCCTTCTCCTGCGGGGTAAAGTGTTTCTCCCGCCAGGAGTCATCATGCATGAGGTCTAGGATGGACATGGAGGATCTCCTCTTTTCCGTTTGCCAGTTGTTGCCTTTCCTTTTCCTTTTCTTTGTGTGTCTGACATCTTGAAAAATAAAAAACCAGGATATAATAAAAACCGAAAAAACAAGTATGCAATTAATCAAAAGAAGCACATAATGGCAAAGGAGTAGTAGAAAAATGAGTTAAGTAAATGTGCAGTAAGGATTGTATAGGAGTTAGAAAACTGAGAAGAGAAATCCACAATCCAAAATGTAATAGAATTCATGTTAATTAGGAAGAATTATCATCATGCCTTTGTTAGAAGGTTAAAGAGAATAGTGAAAAGCCAAGAAGGTAAATTTTGAAAGTTAGGTTGGGTAGGAATGAAAAAGAGTTTAGGGAGTTAAAATTAGTGAGTTAGTAAAAAGTGGATTAGAGTAAGTGGCATGATGATCATTCCCTAAGTAACGAAAATTCACAAATATAAGCAGCAAATAACTCGTAATCAAGCAAGGAAGTTAATGATGATTCATATGGGAATGACAAAAGTGGAATGGAATCATCCAAGTTGCAATTTATAAAACAGGAAATTGAAAAGAATAAGAAAGCTTGCCCTGGCATTCATGAATTGGTTTGGTAAAAGCTAAGTAAAGCAGAGTTCAAAGTGCCAAAACCAAAATATGAATGAAAGCCAAAATAGTTTACAGAAATTTGGACAGCATTCCGTCTTAAAATTGGATGTTCCTGGAAAATAAATGGCAATAAAAAGAGTTCATATGGATTGAAATATAGCTGCAATTACATATAAAGAATATTAACATGGAAAAGCAGCGTAAAGAGCAGCATGGAACAAGAAATTATAGCATATGAACAATACGAACAGTAACAGCAGAATTGCGAAATTAATAAAACAGGTAGCAAGAACAGCGCAATTAATCAGGCCTAAATCCACTAACCACATCCTAGGCTACCTAACAACCTAGAATCCACTACAACATGCATATCTAACTAGCCTAATGATGAACATAAACAGAAAAAATGTAATTAACTAGGAATAGAAAGAAAGGTGGTGTTTGGCGGAACCTGGAAGGCGTATGAAAGAAGGTGGGGCAGAGAGGTGGCTGGGGGATGGTGGTGGTGGCGGCTGATGCGGTGGTTGATGGTGGTTGTGCGGCGGTGAGGGCTGTTCAGAGGCAGGGGGTTTGGGGGGGGGTAATGTGGGTTGGGGGAAGAAAGGGAAGGGGGCGTAGGTGGCGGTTGGAGGTGCGGCGGTGACAGCGGCGCGGTGGGTGTGGCGGTCGCGGAGGGGGGCAGTGGTGGTGGAGGGAAGAAGAGGAAAGAAGAAGAAGAAAGAGGGGGGAGGAGGAAGGGGGTGGCGTGGCGGTGGGTTCTGGGTGGTCGACGGGGGGCGGTGGTCGGTGGTTGTGGCTGGGAGTTGGTAGTGGTGGAAGGTTGCAGAGAGGAGAGGAAGGAGAAGGGGCTGGGGGGGCGCGAATGGGTAGGGTTCGCGTGACTGGGGGGTTAGTAAATTTGAATCCACGCGATCGCGTGGGGCACGCGGTCGCGTGGCTGGGGTGAAATGGGGGTCGACGCGATCGCGTGGGTGGCGCGATCGCATGGAATGGGTAAAAGAGGGAATGACGCGGTCGCATGAGGCATGCGACCGTGTCACTGAAAATTGTGCTAAACGCACAATTCCAGCGTCGTTTCAGGGCAACTCTCTGTCTCCTTTGGGGTGTTGTGCAATCCATGCGACGCGATTGCGTCGCTCACGCTGTCGCATGGGATTGGTGTTGTGCAAGTGACGCGATCGCGTGGGTGGTGCGATCGCGTGGGTCGTTTTGTGTGGAACGCACAATGGCCGCACGATTCCAGCCTAACTCTCTGGACGTTGGGGATTTACGCCGATCTCCAGATCACGCGGCCGCGTGAATGACGCGGACACGTGGGGGTTGTTTTTCGCAACTGACGCAATCGCATGAGTGATGCGGTCGCGTCGCACGCCTACTTTTTTTTTTCTTGATGTAGGTATGCAATTATGCAGTATGCAATGCAAATGAATAATATTCAGGTTCGATTGAAATGGAAAACAAAAATAAATAACACGAAATAAAACTGAAAAAGAAACGACCATACCATGGTGGGTTATCTCCCACCTAGCACTTTTAGTTAAAGTCCTTAAGTTGGACATTGGATGAGCTTCTTGTTATGGCAGCTTGTGCTTAAATTCGTCCAGAAATCTCCACCAATTCTTGGAATGCCAATAGCCTCCGGGGTCCCAAACTAGGCATGTAAAGCTTCTGAGCAGTTTCAAACAGATTCTCAGACTCCCGGGGTGACGAATGTCAGAATAGATTCCAGGATCCCAAACTTTGCTTTTAAATCCGCCTCCATCTTGATCTATATTTTTCCATTCGGGCGATTTAGAAATTAGATTCTCACCAAGATAACCAAACGTTTTCCGAAATCCATTCGATTGATCATGATGCCAATCCGTGCACTTCGAGTTGAAGCGTGGAACCTTATTGAACCTTGTGCACCAGCTCTGAGTACGAGCCATTTCCTTCTTACTCTTAAAGCCGTAGAGAGCTCTAAGCTGGCCATCTATTTCAAGCAAACCATATTCAAGTGGGAAAATAAAGTTAAAGGTTAAGGATTGTACCCACTTGAAGCTTGTATTGGGTGGTAATGGCCTTGGGATAGGTGTTTCCAGTGGTTCTGTAAGTTCTACTCCCTTGTGCTCTGTGGTGACTTTCTTCACTTCCTCACAAACTTCTTCAATTGCATCCATGTCCTGATCAAAGCTTTCTATGTCTTCCTCGTCACTTAAGTCATAAACGGGAGGTTGAGAGAAATCTACCTCCGCATCATCTTCGTATTCACTTGGGGAAGAGTCTTCGATCTCAGAGAATTCACTTGCTGATGCAAGTTCACTACTGGGAGAACTTGACTTGAGATTATCATCGTCAAGGAAACTTGCTTCTTGGATTATTCCGGCTAGTTTTTCATAAAAGACTTGCTTTGGGAGTTGTGCACTATCCTCCTTAGCATCAATTGGAATGTTTTTGACAGAATTCTCCATAACTCTGGACTCCCATGGAAGTTCAGCGTCTCCTAAGTCTTCAACCAACTCTTCTTCGTGTACCATGACAGCTTCCTCTACTTGTTCCAATACGAAATCATGCCCTGTTCTGTCCACTGGAGTTTCTAGTATCTCCTTCATGCTACGCTCTTCTTTAGATTGTCCACATGGGGCTGTGGGAGGTCTTTGAATGTTCGAACATCTAGAAGATAACTGACTTACTGCTTGCTCCAGTTGATGAAGGGTTGTTTGGAGTTGATCTACTATTTCCTTGAGGCGAACCTCTGATTCTTGGGGTGATAGATTTGGACGTGGTACATGGGGAAGTGGTGGTGTTTGGGAGTAATTGGATTGGAATCGGGGTAAATGAGGATCATATTGTGGCGAATGGTGAAAAGAAGCTTGTGAGTGTGGTGGTTCGAAGTTATGTTGAGAGGATGGCCTATAAGCACAGGGTAGGGCTTGTTGGTAACTACAAGGTTGTCCACCATGCCTATTGGCTTGATATGCATTGTAGAATGATTTTTGTCCATGATATCTTAGAGGGTGTTGTTGCCTAAAGGGTTGATCAGATCCTCTTGGCTCCATCCATCTTTGATTGCTCTGACCTTGATGCATGTTCTTGTTATAACTTTTACTCCTTTAAACAATATTAGAACCAAAATCAAAGCGAGAGGGGTGAGAATTCATAGTAGCTAATGGAAATAAAAGTTAAGAAAATTAAGACAAATAAACAAGTAAAAGAAAAATATTTACAATAACTAATAATAAGGCACACGATTGCAGTTCCCCGGCAACGGCGCCATTTTGACGTTAGGATTTTTGCTAGTAAAGAATTTTATAAAAATAGTCGCGTTGTAGATATAGTTTCTAAACCAACAGAAATCCCTTTGTACAAATGTTTTGATTGTCACAAGTAACAAATCCCTAAATAAATTGATAACCGAAGTATTTAAACCTCGGGTCGTCTTCTCAAGGAACTGCAGGGAAGTATGTTCTTATTATTGGTTATGGAGATTGTAAATCGGGGTTTTGAAGATGAGGAACAAGTAATTTAAATTGCAATTAAAATAAGTAAAAGATTATAAAATAAATAAATAACTGTAAAATAAACTTTTGGCAAGGTATGAGAAATTAGAAGTCTTATCCTAGTTATCCTTATCAATGATGATGAAGATTGAATCTTAGTTCCACTTAGTTAGCCTTTACTTAAAGCAAAGAAAGGTTAAGTGACTAATTAGTTTGATCTTCAAATCCTATTTATTTCCTAAGAAAAGATTGGGATTATTGAAGTTCAATTCAATTAGCAAAGATAACAACTATCAATCATGTTTGAGTTTGATAACTCTCGAGTTACTGATTTCTTAACCAAGACCAAAAGGGGAAAAGTAAATCTACTGGAATAAAAATATCTTCAGATTGGAAGCAACAGTAATATAAATAAAAGAAACAATTGTAAACTGAAATACCTCAAATAACATTAATTCAAAAGAGTAATCTGTAACATAGAAGAATTCATAAATTAAATTGAGAAGATAAATAAAAAGGAATGTTGAACCTGATAGAAAGAGATAATCCTGAAAGCAAATAAAATCCTAAATCTAAATCCTAATCCTAAAGAGAGAGGAGAGAACCTCCCTCAAAACTACATCTAATTCATGAAAAGTAACTAATTGGAGACTCCCGTCTGAATGGATGCATTCCCACACTTCATAACCTCTGATCTGTGCCTTTTGGACTTGGATTTGGGCCAAAAAGGGCTTCAGAAATCGCTGGGAGCGTTTTCTGTAATTTCTGGTACGTGGCCTCTGTCACGCGTCCGCGTGGGTCACGCGGTCGCGTCAATTGGAGTTTTCCTTGCCACGCGGTTGCTTCAATCATGCGTCCGCGTCATATGTGTTTCGCTCAAGGCACGCGATCGTGTCAATCACGCTGTTGCGTCACTACCATTTCGCGTTTGCATGCGGTCGCGTCGTCCATGCGATCGCGTCATTGCCAGTTTCTTCAAAAACTCCGTTTTGTGCTTTCCTTCCAATTTTGTATGTTTCCTTTCCATCCTTTAAGTCATTCATGCCTTAGAAAATCTGAAACTACTCAACACACGAATCACGGCATTGAATGGAAGTAAAGAGTAATTAAAATAATTATTTTTAAAGCATAGGAAACATGTTTTTCACATACATCACATAATAAGGAAGGGAAAGTAAAACCATGCAATTAACATGAATAAGTGAGTGAAGGATTGAGTAAATCACTTAAATTAGGCACAAAATATATCATAAGATATGGGTTTATCACTTGCTTCAAGTCGACAATCTCTGTGGGATCGACCCTTACTCATGTAAGGTATTACTTGGAAGACCCAGTGCACTTGCTGGTTAGTTGTGCGGAGTTGTGAAAAGTGTAATCACAATTTCGTACACCAATTTTTGGCGCCGTTGCTGGAGATTGTTCGAGTTTGAACAACTGACGGTTCATCTTGTTACTTAGATTAGGAAAAAATTATCTTTTTGGTTTAGAGTCACTAAAATTGAGTCTTCTATTATTGTTTTTTTTCGTTAAAATTTTAAAATTATTGTTTTCTTTTTCTAGATTTTTTTTTGAAAATTTTTAATAAATAGATAAAAACCAATAAATTAATAATTGAGTCTTCTGTTTGAGTTTAGTTTCATGTTTTAAGTTTGGTGTCAATTGCATGTTTTTATTTTCCTTCATATTTTCCTAAAGATTTCCAAAATTTATTCTTGGTGTTCATCTTGATCTTCAAAGTGTTCTTGGTGTTCATCTTGACATTCAAAGTTTTCTTGTTTGTTTTCTTTGTTTTGATCTAAAAATTCTAAGTTTGGTGTCATTTTATTGTTTTTCTCTTTCCTCATTAAATTCAAAAAAATAAAAAATATCTTTTCTCTTTGTTTTAATTGAATTTTCGAAATTTACATAAAAAAATTTAGATTTTTATTTTAAATTTTTTATCTTATCTTATCTTAGTTTTAAATTTCAAAATTCAAATCTTTTTCAAAATTCATATCTTTTTCAAAATCTTATCTTATCTTATTTCAAATTTAATTTTCAAATTTTAATTAAATTCCAAAATTCAAAATTTAAAATTTAAAATTTAAATTTAAAATTTTAAAAATAAAACCTTTTCAAAATTTAAATCTTTTTCAAATATTTATCTTATATTGTTGACTTTTTCAAAATTCAAAATTCAAAATTTAAAATTCAAATTTTAAATTTCAAATTTCAAATTACAAATTTCAAAATTTAAAATTCAAAATTTTATTTTCAAATTTAAAATTTAAATTTCAAAACTTTTTAATTTAAAAACTTATCTTCTCTTAAAATTCCTTATCTTCTCTTACCTAACTTATCTTATCTTTCATAATCTCAAATCTTAAAATCAAATCGTTTTCTTTTTCTTTTTCTCTTCTTAATTTTCGAAACTTGCATCAATTTTTTTATTTACTTTCTTTTAATTTCTTTAATTTCAAACAAAAAAGAGAAAAAGAATAAAATTTTTTATTTTACAATCCACATCATTTTCTTTTCTCCATCATGGACTTAAGTGAAAATGAACAGTCCAGAAAGACTCTGGGGTCATATGCTAACCCCCACTACTGCTTCATATGGGAGTAGTATCTGTATACCCCCCATCAGAGCCAGCAGTTTTGAGCTAAACCATCAGCTCATTATCATGGTGCAGCAAAATTGTCAGCATTCCGGTCTTCCATAGGAAGAACCTACTGAGTTTCTAGCACAGTTCTTACAAATTGCTGACACAGTACGTGATAAGGAAGTAGATCAGAATGTCTACAGATTATTACTGTTTCCATTTGCTGTAAAAGATCAAGCTAAGAGATGGTTAAATAACCAACCCACAGCAAGCATAAGAACATGGAAACAGTTATCAGACAAATTCCTGAATCAATATTTCTCTCCAAAAAGGATGACACAGCTAAGGCTGGACATCCAAGGCTTTAAACAAGAGGATGATGAATCCCTTTATAATGCCTGGGAGAGGTACAAAGAGATGCTAAGGAAATGCCCCTCTGAAATATTTTCAAAATGGGTGCAGTTGGACATCTTTTACTATGGGCTTACAGAAAAGGCCCAGATGTCTCTAGACCACTCAGCTGGTGGATCTATACATATGAAAAAGATAATTGAAGAGGCTCAAGAGCTCATTGATACAGTTGCCAGAAATCAGCACCTGTACTCAAGTGGTGATACCTCCATGAAGGAAGAGGCTGAGGCAATGTCCACTGAACTTAGTCCTCCAGAACAAATTGCTGAACTTAATCAGCAACTATTTTCTATAACAAAACAGTTAGAAGAATTTAAAGAGATGCTACTAGAAACCAAAGATGCTAACCAGAATATGGAGAAACACTTAAATCTGACAAGACAGCAGTTATCTAAACAGATAACAGAAGAATGCCAAGCTGTTCATTTAAGAAGTGGAAAGACATTGAATGTCTCAACTCAAAGCAGCAGGAAGCCAAGAAAAGAACATCTGACAGAGGATGACCAAACCACTGCCCAAAATCCCTCTGAGGATAGTAGGAGCCCAGAGAGAAATGATTCTGGCGTTCAAATGCCAGAAAAGGGTGGCAATCTGGCGTTGAACGCCTAAAAAGCATCCAGTTCTGGCGTTCAAACGCCAATAAGGGATCAGACACCTGCAAGTGCTGATAACAACCCCCTTAAGCAGGCTTCTCCAACCACTTCTGTAGGAAATAAACCTGCAGCAACTAAGGTTGAAGAATATAAAGCCAAGATGCCTTATCCTCAGAAACTCTGCTAAGCGGAACAGGATAAACAATTTGCCCGCTTTGCAGACTATCTCAAGACTCTTGAAATAAAGATTTCGTTTGCAGAGGCACTTGAGGAAATACCCTCTTATGCTAAGTTCATGAAAGATATCTTAAGTCATAAGAAGGATTGGAGAGAGACTGAAAAAGTTTTTCTCACTGAAGAATGCAGTGCAGTCATTTTAAAAAGCTTACCAGAGAAGCTTAAAGATCCCGAAAGCTTTATGATACCATGCACATTAGAGGATGATTGTACCAAGACAACTTTATGTGATCTTGGGGCAACTATAAACTTGATACCTACATCCACTATCAGAAATCTTGGTTTGACTGAAGAAGTCAAACCAACCCGAATAAGTCTCCAACTTGCTTATGGCTCCATTAAAATTCCATCAGGCATAATTGAGGACATTATTGTCAAGGTTGGGCCATTTTCCTTTCCCACTGACTTTGTAGTGCGTGAAATGGAAGAGCACAAGAGTGCAACTCTCATTCTAGGAAGACCTTTCCTAGCAACTAGACAAACCTTCATTGACGTCCAAAAAGGGAAGATAACCCTGAGAGTCAATAAGGATGAGTTTAAGTTGAATGCTGTCAAGATTAAATTTTTAGCATCGTAGCTGGAGATGGCACGTTAGATTGGTTATTTGTGATATATTGTGAATATTGTAAAAAAATTTTTTTAGACAGCCCTTGTTTGATTTTATTACAAAGTAAAAAATAATAAATTTCTAAAAGCAACAAAATATTATAGTCTAGTTATATAATTACTTTGCAAGTTGCATTATAATAGGTGCGTATATACTTATATTTTGTTCTCCATTCATGCATGCATATGAATTTTTACTATTTCAGTGACTAGTGAGTCTTACCGTATATTTGCAAAATTCTACCGTTTTGACCACTTTTCAACTTATTTTTATGTTTTATGCATTTTTTTCATATATCCATTCATCTTTTAGCTTTTATTTTTTCATCTCACCATCCACCAACTTGTGCATAATTTTATTAGTCATTTTAGTCATTTGTAGTTAACTTTTGCATTTTATTTTATTTTTTCTCTATTTTTTTCTTCTCACGAACACCAATCATTCTTGTGATTTCGAGTTGTATGATTGTTGAAATGTTGTAGAAAATAGTGATTTATGTATGGTGTGTGTGATGAAGAGATTTTTGACGGTTTAGAATTTCCTCAAATGAATGAATTCTCATTGTGAAGTATAGTTTCCAAACCAATCAAGAATCCTTTCATACAAAAATTTTGGTTGTCACAATTAACAAACCCCAAATAAAAATTAATCGGAGTATTTAGACTCCGGGTCGTCTCACAAGGAATTGCAATGAAGTGGTCAATTATTGGCTATGAAGTGGGGTAAGGGGGTTTTGGTTTATAAGAGGGGCAAGAAATTAAATGACAAGAAAAATAAAGAGAGTAATTAAAGAAAGCAATTAATAAAGAGAGACATTCATGGCAAGGATTGAGAATATAGGCTTTCTATCCTAGTCATGCAATGATTAATTCATCTTATTTAGTCAACTCCAACAAATAGGGAGAAAGTCAAACAAGATTAATCAATCATACCACAATAATAACAAGAATTTATCTTATTACGTCATCTCCAACATTGGAAGAAGGTATCATATTATTTTCCATGAGAGAAAGTCTAATAAGACTAGCTAATCTCAATCCAAAAGTCCTAATCAACTCACTAATTAAATTAGCAAAAGATTAGCATCAATGGAAACAATATTCCAAAAGTCCTAATCAACTCACTAATTAAATTAGCAAAAGATTAGCGTCAATGGAAATAATATTAGCTAACAACTCTAGATCACCAACATGAGTTGGGTTTTCATGACTCAAGATTGCCTAATTACTCTTTCCAAGCCAAGAATGCTCAAAATCTACTCTAAGGCCCAACTAAGCATTTTATCAAACACTTGGAAGGCATAAAAGGAAAGCATAGTAAAATGTGCAAGAATAGTAAAATCTACTAACTACAAATTGCAAGAAAACAAGATCACAACTTAAATCAACAATTAAAAGAACATCAAACATTAAATTGCATTAGAAATAAATCAAATCCAACATGAGTTCATAAACATAAAAGAGGACAAAAAGGGAAATTAACACTACAAATCATGAGAATGAAAGAGTAGAAGCAAGAATTCATAAAAGAAACAAGATGAAAACATGTAATTGAACCTAAATCTAAGAAAGATTAACCTAACCTAATTCTAGAGAGAAGAGGGAGCTTCTCTCTCTAGAAACTAACCTACATGATGCTCTACTACCAAACAATTGCTCCCCCCTTTGCCCAAGCTTGAATTCTACATGAAATAACCTTAGAAATGAGTTGGGTTGGGCCCAAAGTGCTTCAGAAATCGCTGGGGGCGAATTCACTTTAGTGGGCCACGGCAGCATCGGCACGCACGCGTACATGGCGCGTGCGCGCCCCTGAACGTGAAGCAACATATGACAAATTTTATATCATTTTGAAGCTTCAGATGTTATCTTTCCAATGCAACTGGAACCACCTCATTTGGACCTCTGTAACTCAAGTTATGGTCGATTGAGTGCGAAGAGGTTGGGCTTGACAGCTTTACGGTTCCTTCATTTCTTCATGAGTTCTCCCGCTTTGCATACTTTTTTCCTCACTTCTTCCATCCAATACTTGCTTTATGAACCTAAAATCACTCAACAAATACATCAAGGCATCGAATAGAATTAAAGTGGATTAAAATCACCAATTTTAGGGCCTAAAAAGTATGTTTTCACATTTAAGCACAAATCAAGGGAGAATTGCAAAACCATGCTATTTCATTGAATAAATGTGAGAAAAGGTGATAAAATCCCCCAAATTAAGCACAAGATAAACCACAAAATCAGGGTTTATCAGTGTGCCAAGAGATGGAAAATCAAATGATGGAAGAGCATTACTCATGTGAACATTCTTCATTGAATTAACCCCCTCCACCCTCCTATAAATATGACCTGCCCAATGGTGTATCTAATGGATACGGTGATGCTTATCATGATTATTAACCTTTTCAGACACCTATCCTTATGAATCCCATCCTCAATATTCTCCTCAACCACATTACTCTCAAACTACACCCCACTACGACAAAACACTTTCATGAGATCCAAATCCATATCCACTTTACCACCTCTCATATGAGCCTCTTAAATCATCACATCTATATCCATCATGCCAAGACCATTACTCCCATGATTCTTTTGAAGCACTACCTCTATATATAACATGTCAAGATTCTTACCCTCATGAACTTTCATTTAAACCACCTCCATTTGACCAACAAATCCCACCTCTATCTTTTGATCGGTATTAAAAAGAAGCACTCTATTTGCTTATCTAAGAGCAAGGGGAGTATCAAAGAGAAAAACAAAGGAACATGGACCGCCTCATGGAATTGATAAGCTGGATAGCCATAAGCTCGCCTACTCAAGATATGTGATGCACGAGCATCTTATACCCTTTTTCTAGTTGTTTTTATACTGTTTTTAGTTAGATTTTATTAAGTTTTATGATATTTTACTACAAAATTCACCTTTGGATGCTACTTTGAGTTTTTCTTGTGTTTTTATGGTTTTAGGTGAAATTCGGAGCAGTTTGGAGAAGCCTGGAGCAAGAAACAAAAAAAGCTACTAGCTCCCCCTTGGGCGCTGAACGCCCAACCTAGCGTTCAACGCCAGCAAGGGGGCTAGAGTTAGAAGCGCACACTCCTCTTTGGGTGTTCAACACCCAATCCAGGCTTTAAACGCCATCTTACTGTTTGAGCCACTCATCAATTGGGCCTCCAAGTGGATTTAGCACTTCTTAGGCTTATCTTATTTTATCTTTGTAATTTTTAATTTAAAATAATATCTTTTAGGTTTAGCATTTATTATTAGATTAGTATTTAAGGAAGAGATCACCTAGGTTCTAGGAAATCTTCTTCTTCCACATCTTTTCAGAAACTTATTTTCTTTGTAAAGTTATGAGCAACTAAACCTCCTGGTTAAGCTTAGGAACTCTGTTTATTTCTATGGATTAATATTATTACTTTTCTATTTTAATCTATGTTTGATTCAATTCTATGGTGTGTCTTGTTCTTAATTCTAATGAAATTGGGTAGAACAAAGGTATGACCTTTTTCTACATGAGTTCTTGTGATACTCTGACCAAGGTCACTTGAACTACATCTTGAGAACACACCTCCTAAACGGCTAATCCACAACTCATTGGGGACACGGGAACATCTGTTCAGCCAGGATCTGGGGTGATTAGGGCCTTTGTGGTATAAACTAGTTTTCTGAACTTCACCCTCCAATTCGAATTGAATGACCACTGACCATGGCGTTTGATGAGGATCATATGAGATTAAATTGCTAAGGAATTAGGGTTTAATCACTTATAATTTGACATAGAATGAATCATTCATTATTAAAATAGTTAGTATGAAGTTTTAATCTAGAAAGATAAACATCTCCGAGACCTTAACTGTTTTTCTTATATTGATTTCATACCAATTCTTTACTACTTTCTTTATTATCTTGTTTTATGCATTTTCAACAACAACTCTGTTTACTATTTGCCTGACTAAGCCCAGCAAGATAACTATTGCTTGCTCAATCTAACAATCCTTGTGGGATCGACCCTCACTCACATGAGGTATTACTTGGATGACCCAGTGCACTTGCCGGTAAAGTTGTAAGAGTTCTAATTTCGTGCACCAAGTTTTTGGCACCGTTGCCAGGGATTGTTCGTGATTGACAACTACTGTTTGTCTTGTTTCTTAGATTAGGTATTTTTATTAGTTTTTATTTAATCACTTTTCCTTTTAATTTTTGATCCTACTTTTGTCTATTTCTTTTTTTAATTTTCGATTTTATCTTAGTTATCTTTTTCTTTCTTTTCAAATTTTGTTTTCATTTAATTTGAAATTCTAAGTTTGGTGTCTTTTAATATTTCCTTTATCTTTCCTTGATTTTCGAGTTTTATTTGTTTTTCTTAATTTTCGATCATTGTCTTAACTATCTTTCCCTTATTTTCAATTTTCTTTATTCTAGTTATCTTATCTTTATTTGATTTTAATCTTTAAGTTTGGTGTTTCTTTTTATCTTGTTTGTTTTCTTGAATTTTCGATTTCTATCTTGTTTATCTTTTCCTTTTATTTTCAAATCTTTGTTATCTTCTTTTTATTTAATTTCAAATTTTAAGTTTGGTGTCCCGTTAGTGATTTTCTTTTTTGGTTTAATTAATTCTCCTTTTTTTAAAATTTTCGAATAATATCTTATTTATCTTTCTTGATTTTCGATCTTTATCCTGTCTATCTTCTCCTTGATTTTCGAATTTCATGTTAGTTATTTTAATTAAATTCAAATTTAAATTTGGTGTTTCTTTAGCTTTTCTTTCTCTTCCTTTTTGAATTTCAAAAAAAAAATTTTTTTAGACCTTTTCTTTCTAACTTTTGAAAATTTTTAAATTAAATCTTCCATCTCTATTTTCGATTTTTTCTTTGTTAATTGTCTACTTTATCTTGTTTTATTCAATTTTTAAGTTTGGTGTTTCTTTAATTCTTTTTTTTTTCTTTATTTTTGGAATTCGAAAACTTTTGAACACCTTTTTTTCTAATTTCGAAAATTCTTAGGCTAAATCTTCCATCTTTATTTTTAAGTCTTTTTGTTAATTGTTTACTTTATCTTACTTTATTTTTTTATTAGGATACCTCACTGTGAGCTTTCTATACTCTGACATAGAGACTCCTACCTTTTCTTTGTTTCTTGTTGTTTATGAGCAGAAACAAGGATAAAGAACCCCTTCTTGATCTTGATCCTGAACCTGAGAGGACCTTAAGATGGCATTTGCAACAAACTAGAGCTTGCAAAGCTGGAGAGAATCTCACGAAATCTTTTGAGAAGGAAGATGAAGAGACCACCATGGGAGTTAATAATCCAAACGCTGGAGAGGAAGCAAGGAAGGTGCTTGGCTCATACATTACACCCACATCTGTCTTCTATAGACGCGCCTATATCCGTACCTGCCATTGGTGCCAATAATTTTGAGCTCAAGCCTCAACTGGTCATTTTAGTACACAACAGAACTGTCAGTTTCATGGACTCCCGCAGGAAGACCCCAACAAGTTTATATCTGATTTCCTGCAGATCTATGATACGATCAAGATGAATGGAGTGAACCCTGAGGTGTACAAGCTCATGCTCTTCCCCTTTGCTGTAAGGGGCAGAGCAAAGCTATGGCTGGATTCTCAGCCCAAGGAGAGCTTGGACACATGAGACAAGGTGGTCACTGGATTTTTAGCCAAGTTCTTTCCACCCCCAGAAGTTGAGTAAGCTTAGAGTGGAAGTCCAGACCTTCAGACAGAAAGGGTGAGAATCCCTCTATGAGGCTTGGGAAAGGTACAAGCAGCTGATCAGGAGATGCCCTCGCGACAAGATCTCAGATTGGACCATGCTAGAGATCTTTTATGATGGCCTCTCTGAAATAGCCAAAATGTCACTGGATCACTCTGTAGTCGGATCACTGCACATAAAGAAGACGCCTGAGGAAGCACACGAGCTCATTGAGATGGTTGTCAACAACCAGTACATGTACACTTTCGAGAGAAATCCTGTGAACATTGGGACTACTCAGAAGAGAGGGGTCATGGAAGTGGACACACTGGATGCCATTTTGGCTCAAAAGAAGCTTATGTTCTAGCAAATTAACATGATCTCCCAACACTTAAGTGGGATGCACGTTTCAGCTGTCAACATTCAAGAGGCACCCTATGAAGGAGACGCTGGTGACATTACTCAGACCACCATGGAGGAAGTGAATTACATGGGAAATTCCTCTAGAAATCCCAACAATAATCCCTATGCAGACACTTTCAATTAGAGATGGAGGAATTACCCCAACTTTAGGTAGAGAGATCAACAGAGGCCTCAACAAGGCTTCAACAATAATTAGGGTGGAACCAAACAAAACAGGTTCAACAACAGATAATTCCAACCCTCTCAGTATAGCAATTAGAGACGCCTTAACAAAGTCTCTCTTTCTTAGCTACAATAGTTTCTAACCTCTCCAAGACCACTCAAAGCTTTATGGCATAGACTCAGTCCTCAATTCAGAACTTGGAGATACAAGTGGGTTAGTTGAGCAGCAAGATACCTGAGATACCTCCCAACACTCTTCTTAGCAACACAGAGGTAAATCCAAGGTAAAAGTGTAAGGCTCTCACTATGGACAAGGAGGCTGGTGCATAGAATTTAACTTCGCACAACTGAACAAGCAAGGGCACTGGGTCGTCCAAGTAATACCTGAGGTAAGTCAGGGTCGATCCCACGAGGATTGTCGGCTTGGATCAAACTGTGGGTATCTTGTAAATCTTAGTTAGGCGGATAGAAAAGTTGTATAGTTGCTTAAGTGCATAAAAGTAAAATAAAGATAACGTTACTCAATGGTTGTGAATCTGATGATAAGAAGATGTTTAAGGCTTCGAAGATGCTTTATTCTTCTGGATCAATACTTTCTTACTGTTTACTCAAACTGTGAATGATTTCTTCTATAGCAGGTTGTATGTGATCAATGCTGGTTTGAGCGGCCGCCAATCTTCCTCTAGGCTGAACACCAGGTTTAGTGCGCATCCAGTTTGAATGAGGGTGAAGCTCCTGCAGTTCCCTTGGGGATTTTACTCAAAATGCCACAGACAAGGTCGAATCTTTTGGATTAGAGAATGTTGTACCTTGGTCCTAGCCTTTACCACAAAGACCCTAATCTTCCCATACCTCGGCTGAACTGATTTCTTGAGAAGTCCCTAACGAAGTCGTGGATTAGCCGTCTAAGAGATGTATAATCAAGCTAGTGGTTCATTGATATCCGATGAAAGATGCTCACTAAACCCATGTAGAATAGAGATAACTTGTGACGGTTCAACTCATTCATAAGGTTGAAGAACGAAAATTCATCTTAGGGGAGGAATAAACACGAATTGAAATAGAATAGTAGTACTTCTATTAATCCATAAAACTCAGCAGAGCTCCTAACTTTAACCTAGGAGGTTTAGTGGCTCATATTGTTCATAGAACAATGTAAAAACATATAAAGTGGTGGAAGAAGATCCTAAACAAGGGTGATCTTCTCCTATATATACTAACCTAATGACTAAGGATTACAGAAATATGATAAACTAGTCTATTAGTGCGAAAATCCACTTCTGGGGCCCACTTGGTGAGTGTTTGGGCTGAGCAAAAGAGTAAGTCATGTGCTAGGACTCCCTAGGGGCGTTGAACGTTGGCTAGGGCCCCTGGTGCACGAAATTGTGATTACACTTTTAACAACTCCGCACAACTAACCAGCAAGTGCACTGGATCGTCCAAGTAATACCTTACGTGAGTAAGGGTCGATCCCATGGAGATTGTCGGCTTGAAGCAAGCTAAGGTTATTTGGTAAATCTTAGTCAGGAGATTAATGATACTAGTGGCTATATTTATGAAAAGAAATAACATGAAATAAACAGTACTTGTGATTCAGTAATGGGGAACAAGCTGAGGTTCCGGAGATGCTCTGTCATATGAATCTCTACTTTCCTACTGTCTTCTTCTCCAAACACGCATGGCCTCCTTCCATAGCAGGCTGTATGATCCTCTCGGATGAAAAATACCAAGCGCTGTCACCGCACGGCTAATCATCTGTCGGTTCTCACTAGCGTCGGAATAGGACCATTATCCTTTTGCATACTGTCACTGCGCCCAACATTCACGAGTTTGAAGCTCGTCACAGTCATCCCCTTCCAGATCCTACTCGGAATACCACAGACAAGGTTTAGACTTTCTGGATCTCAGGAATGCTGCCAATTAGTTCTAGCCTCTACCACGAAGGTTTTAATCTCACGGACTCGGTCCGTGGATTAGAGACCCAAGAGATACGCACTCAAGCTATCGCCCAATGACTACGTTGAGCTCAGATAAAACGGGAGTGGTTGTCAAGAACGCATTCATAAAGTTGAGAATGATGATGAGTGTCACGGATCATCACATTCTTCATATTGAAGTGCGAGTGAGTATCTTAGAACAGAAGCAAGCGTAATTGAATAGAAAACAATAGTAATTGCATTAATCCATTGAAACACAGCAGAGCTCCTCACTCCCACCTATGGGGTTTAGAGACTCATGCTGTAGAAGATACAAAATGAGATGTAAAATGTCATGAGTTGCTAAATGAATCTCTAAAAGTAGTTTTTATACTAAACTAGTAACTTAGGTTTACAGAAAATGAGTAATTAGGTGTAGATAGTGCAGAATTCCACTTCCGGGGCCCACTTGGTGAGTGTTTGGGATGAGCTTTCAAGCTTCCACGTGCATATGCCTCAAATTGGAGTTAAACGCCACCCTGGGTGCCAAAATGGGCGTTTAACGCCAAGAAATGTGCCAATTCTGGCGTTTTACGCCAGAAAATGGTCTCTGGCTGGCGTTTAACGCCAGTTTGGGCCATCAAATCTCGGGTAAAGTATGAACAATATATATTTCTGGAAAGCCCAAGATGTCTACTTTCCAACGCATTTGAGAGCGCGCCAATTGGGCTTTTGTAGCTCCAGAAAATTCACTTCGAGTGCAGGAGGGTCAGAATCCAACAGCATCTGTAGTCTTTTCTCAGCCTCTGAATCAGATTTTTGCTCAGGTCCCTCAACTTCAACCAGAAAATACCTGAAATTACAGAAAAATCCACAAACTCATAGTAAAGTCCAAAAATGTGATTTTTGCATAAAAACTAATAAAAATATAATAAAAAGTAACTAAAACACACTAAAAACTATGTAAAAACAATGCCAAAAAGGGTATAAATTATCCGCTCATCACAACACGAAACTTAAATTGTTGCTTGTCCCCAAGCAACTAAAAACAAAATAGGATAAAAAAAAGAGAAAATACAATAAATTTCAAAATATCAATGAAGCTTAGTTCCAATTAGATGAGCGGAACTAGTAACTTTTTACTTCTGAACAGTTTTGGCATCTCACTTTATCCTTTGAAGTTCAGAATAATTGGCATCTATAGGAACTCATCAGAATTCAGATAGTGTTAGTGATTCTCCTAGTTTAGTATGTTGATTCTTGAACACAGCTACTTTATGAGTCTTGGCCGTGACCCTAAGCATTTTGTTTTCCAGTATTACCACCGGATAGATAAATGCCACAGACACATAACTGGGTGAACCTTTTCAGATTGTGACTCAACTTTGCTAGAGTCCCCAGTTAGAGGTACCCAGAGTTCTTAAGCACACTTGTTTGCTTTGGACCATGACTTTAACCACTCAGTCTCAAGCTTTTCACTTGACACCTTCATGCCACAAGCACATGGTTAGGGACAGCTTGATTTAGCCGCTTAGGCTAGGATTTGGGCCCTCCTATCCATTAATGCTCAAAGACTTGGATCCTCTTTACCCTTGCCTTTTAGTCTAAAGGGTTACTGGCTTTTTCTGCTTGCTTTTTCTTTTTCTTTCTTTTTCTTTATTTTTTGCCATTTTTTTTCCGCAGGGTTTATGTTTTTCACTACTTTTTCTTGCTTCAAGAATCAATTTTATGATTTTTCAGATTATCAATAACATTTTTCATTTTTCATTATTCTTTCAAGAGCTAACAATTTTAACATTCATAAACTTCACTATAAAAAATATGCACTGTTCAAGCATTCATTTAGGAAACAAAAAGTATTGCCACCACATCAAAATAATTAAACTATTTTCAAGATAGAATTTGAAATTCATGTACTTCTTTTTTTTTTCAGAAAACATTTTTCATTTAAGAAAGGTGAAAGATTCATGGAACATTCATAGCTTTAAGACATAGATACTAAACACTAATGATCATGTAATGAAGACACAAACATAGTCAAAATATAGCATAAAAACCGAAAACAGAAAAGAAAATAAACAAGGACATTAAAGAATGGGTCCACCTTAGTGATGGTGGCTTCTTCTTCCTCTTGAAGAACCAATGGAGTTCTTGAGCTCCTCTATATCTCTTCCTTGCCTTTGTTGCTCCTCTTCCTAGAGGTTTCTCCGGCCTTAGGTTCCATTAATGGTTATGGAAAGTAAAAAGCTGAGCTTTTCCACACCAAACTTAAAAGCTTTGCTCGTCCTCGAGCAAAATAAGATAAAAGGGAGTAGAAGAAGAATGATACAATTAATTATGAAAACCATTACTGTATACAAGAAAAATTAAAAAGAGTTGAAAAAGAATTTGAAAAGATATGTAAGTTTTGAAAATGTTTTGGAAGAAATTGAAAAGAATTGAAAAAGAATTAAAAAGAATTGGAAAGATTATTAATTTTTGAAAATAGAAATTGAAAGATGAACATTTAAAATATGTTTGAGGCAAAAAATTATGAATTAAAACATGAAAAATTGAAAAAAAATCGAATTGGAAACAAAATGATCTCCCTTGTGTCATCCTGGCGTTAAACGCCCAAAATGCTATCCATTCTGGCGTTTAATGCACACTTGACTGCCTCTTTGGGCGTTTAACGCCCAGCCAGATACCCTGGCTGGCGTTAAACGCCAGGAATTCTTCTTTACTGTGTGTTTTTCTGAACGCCCAGAATGCTGCCTGCATGGGCGTTAAACGCCCATTCTGCTATCCTTACTGGCGTTTAAACGCCAGTAAGCCTGTCCTCCAGGGTGTGCTGCTTTTGCTGCTATTTTTGATTTTGCTTTAATTCTGCAGCTGTTTTTGTGACTCCACATGATCATCAACCTAAAGAAAACATAAACTAACAATGGAAAATGAAATGAAAAAGTAATTAACATAGATAAATAAGATTGGGTTGCCTTCCAATAAGCGCTTTTTTACTGTCTTTAGCTGGACTTTTACTGAGCTTTTAATTTAGTCTCAGTTTTGAGCACTCTTGTTCAACATTGCCTTCAAGATAATGTTTGACTCTCTGTCCATTAACAATAAATTTTTTGTCAGAGTCAATATCCTGAAGCTCTACATAACCATATGGTGACACACTTGTAATCACATATGGTCCCTTTGATGACAAGTCATCCTAGCCTATTTTAGCTAGTCTTTTTCTTTTGTTTTCATTAGAATTATGCACTTTCTTAAGCTACAAGCAAGCTAATTGAGTAGATTTTCATGTTTCCCTTGATTGAACCAACCATATATGAATTTATGCCATTTCATGAGATTTTATGCTATATTTGTTGCATATTATGAAAGAATGAATATCTCATGATTTTGAGCATAGCTTTGATGAGTTTGGTTGATTAATGATAGGTGAAGAAAGCTTGGAGAAAGGTTGAAGCAAAGAGGAATGGCTAGGAGTGAAGAGAGGACAATGGAATAAGTGAAATTGAACCGGGAAGCAAGAAGTTAGCCCCAACGTTAGCCCCCTAACTTGGAGGCTAACGTTGGAACTTGAAATTTCTCCCCTGGACATCCAACGTTTGCACCAACGTTAGCCCCCTAACTTGGAGGCTAAAGTTGGCACATAAATATTCAAGGAAGAGTCAAAAGTTAGCCCCAACGTTAGCCCCCTAACTTGGAGGCTAACGTTGGAACTTGTGAAGTTCTCCCCTGGGCACCAACGTTTGCGCCAACGTTAGCCCCCTAACTTGGAGGCTAACGTTGGCACATGAATTACAAAGGGGGAAGGACCAACGTTTGCGCCAACGTTAGCCCCCTAACTTGGAGGCTAACGTTGGCACATGAATTACAAAGGGGGAAGGGCCAACGTTTGCGCCAACGTTAGCCCCCTAACTTGGAGGCTGATGAGCGGATAATTTATACGCTTTTTGACATTGTTTTTAGTATGTTTTTAGTAGGATCTAGTTACTTTTAGGGATGTTTTTAATAGATTTTGTGTTAAATTCACATTTCTGGACTTTACTATGAGTTTGTGTGTTTTTCTGTGATTTCAGGTATTTTCTGGCTGAAATTGAGGGACTTGAGCAGAAATCAGATTCAGAGGTTGAAAAAGGACTGCTGATGCTGTTGGATTCTGACCTCCCTGCACTCAAAGTAGATTTTCTGGAGCTACAGAACTCGAAATGGCGCGCTTCCAATTGAGTTGGAAAGTAGACATCCAGGGCTTTCCAGAAATATATAATAGTCCATACTTTGGCCAAGAATTGACGACGTAAACTGGCGTTCAACGCCAGCCTTCTGCCCAAATCTGGCGTCCAGCGCTAGAAAAGGATCCAAAACCAGAGTTGAACGCCCAAACTGGCACAAAAACTGGCGTTCAACTCCACAAATGGCCTCTGCACGTGCAACACTTAAGCTCAGCCCAAACACACACCAAGTGGGCCCCGGAAGTGGATTTATACATCAAATACTTACTCATGTAAACCCTAGTAGCTAGTTTATTATAAATAGGACCTCTTACTATTGTATTTGACATCTTTGGATTACCTTATGATCCTTTGATCATGTTTTAGGGGGCTGGCCATCTCGGCCATGCCTGGACCTTCACTTATGTATTTTCAACGGTAGAGTTTCTACACTCCATAGATTAAGGTGTGGAGCTCTGCTGTTCCTCAAAGATTAATGCAAAGTACTACTGTTTTCTATTCAATTTTTCTTATTTCGCTTCTAAGATATCCATTCGCACCCAAAAACGTGATGATTATGTGTGACGCTCATCATCCTTCTCCCTTATGAACGCGTGCCTGACAAACACTCCCGTTCTACATGAATTAAGCTAGAATGAGTATCTCTTAGATCTCCTAACCAGAATCTTTGTGGCGTAAGCTAGAATGATGGCGGCATTCAAGAGAATCCGGAAGGTCTAAACCTTGTCTGTGGTATTCTGAGTAGGATTCAATGATTGAATGACTGTGACGAGCTTCAAACTCGCGATTGTTGGGCGTTAGTGACAGACGCAAAAGGAGGGTGAATCCTATTCCAGCATGATCGGGAACCGACAGATGAATAGCCGTGCCGTGACAGGGTGCGTGAGCATATGATTCACTGAGAGGAGGGGATGTAGCCACTGACAACGGTGATGCCCTTGCATACAGCCAGCCATGGAAAGGAGTAAGACTGATTGGATGAAGATAGCAGGAAAGCAGAGGTTCAGGGGAACGAAAAGCATCTCCATTCGCTTATCTGAAATTCCTGCCAATGAATCTACATAAGTATCTCTATCCCTTTTATTGTTTATTTTAAATCTAATAAAGTATCATGTTTAAATCCGCCTGACTGAGATCTGCAAGGTGACCATAGCTTGCTTCAAGCCAACAATCTCTGTGGGATCGACCCTTACTCACGTAAGGTTTATTACTTGGACGACCCAGTACACTTGCTGGTTAGTTGAACGGGGTTGTGTCCACACATAGTAGAGAGCCATAATAATGATTCCATACAATAACAAAGAGTACTACATTAATGTGATCACAATTTCGTCCACCAAGTTTTTGGCGCCGTTGCCGGGGATTGTTTGAGTTTGGACAACTAACGGTTCATCTTGTTGCTCAGATTAGGTAATTTTCTTTTTATTTTATTTTCAAAAATTTTTCAAAAATATTTCTAAAATTTTCTCATCTGTTTTCGAAAAAAAATAAAAATGTTTTCAAAAATAAATTATTCTATGGCTTCAAAATTTTTAAGAATGAATTCTAGTGTTTCATGAAATATGTTGAATCATATCTGGCTGTAAAGCCATACCCAAACTACTTTGGGATTGGTATTCAACTAATCACTCTAGCCCATGTAATTATATGTTGCAGCCTGGCTGGCTGTAAAGCCATGTCTAAATTCATTTGGACTGAGGCTTGCAATTTGTTATCAAGAGCAATTTAGTTGTTGCTCATCTACCTGCTGTTGATCCATGATCACCTGCTGAAGCTTGGCTGGCCATTGGCCATGTCTAGTATTTTGGACTGGAGCTTTCATTGAAAGCTTGGCTGGCTAGTGAGCCATGTCTAATTCCTGGACTGAAGCTTTAGACTAACATGGCAAGATTCCTGGAATTCATATTAAAAATTTTGGAATCCTTATTTTTTCTTTTTCATATAATTTTCGAAAAATATAACATAAAAATCCAAAAAAATTAGAAAATCATAAAAATCAAAAATATTTTTCTGTTTCTTGTTTGAGTCTTGAGTCATATCATAAGTTTGGTGTCAATTGCATATACATCTTGCATATTTCGAAAATTTCATGCATTCATGGTGTTCTTCATGATCTTCAAGTTGTTCTTGGTAAGTCTCCTTGTTTGATCTTGATGATTTTTTGTTTTGTGTCTTTTCATGTTTATCATATGCATTCTTGAATTCTTAGTGTCTAAGCATTAAAGAATTCTAAGTTTGGTGTCTTGCATATTTTCTTTGCATTAAAATTTTTCAAAAATATGTCTATGATGTTCATCTTGACATTCATAGTGTTCTTGGTGTTCATCTTGACACTCATATCATTCATGCATGCATTCATTGTTTTGATCTAAAAATTTCATGCATTGCATCTTTTTTGTGTTTTTCTCTCTCATCTTAAAAATTCAAAAATAAAAAAAATATATTTCCCTTTTTCTCTCATCAAATTCGAAATTTTGAGTTGACTTTTTCAAAAAATTTTAAAAATCAAATTGTTTCTCATGAGTCAAATCAAATTTTCAATTTGAAATTCTTATCTTTTTCAAAATCTTTTTCAAAATCAAATCTTTTTCAAAATTATTAGTTATTTTCGAAAAATTTCAAAAAAATATTTTTTAAAAATCTTTTTCTTATTTTTATATAAAATTTTCGAAAATAACTAATCAATTAATGTTTTGATTCAAAAATTTGAAGTTTGTTACTTGCTTGTTAAGAAAGATTCAAATTTTAAGTTCTAGAATCATATCTTATGATTTCTTGTGAATCAAGTCATTAATTGTGATTTTAAAAATCAAATCTTTTTCAAAACTAATTTCAATCATATCTTTTCAAAAATATCTTCTTATCTTATCTTTTTCAAAATTTGATTTCAAAATATCTTCTCTAACTTCCTAACTTCCTATCTTTTCAAAAGTTGTTTCAACTAACTAACTAACTTTTTGTTTGTTTCTTAACTTTTTCAAAACTACCTAACTAACTCTCTCTCTCTCTAATTTTCGAAAATATCTCTCCCCTTTTTCAAAATTTCTTTTTAATTTATTAATTATTTTAATTTTTTTAAAAAAAAAACTTAATTTTCGAAAATTCCTAACAAATTTTCAAAAACCAATTTTCAAAAATCACTAACTCCTTTTCAAAATAATTTTCGAAAATTATACCTCCCACATCCTATTCTATTTATTCATTCATATCCTAACATCTCATCTCACATCTCTTCCATTCTCACAGTTGTGTTTCTTCCTTTACATCACATTCTTTATCTCCCCCTCTTCTTCCACTCACAAAGGGATCCCTATACTGTGGTATAAAGGATCCCTATTATTATTATCATTTTTCTGTCCATTCTTCCTTGTATTATGAGCAGGAGCAAGGATAAGAACATTCTTGTGGAAGCAGATCCAGAACCTGAAAGGACTCTGAAGAGAAAATTAAGAGAAGCTAAAATACAACAATCCAGAGATAATCTTTCAGAAATTTTCGAACAGGCAGAGGAGATGGCAGCCGAAAATAATAATAATGTAAGGAAGATGCTTGGTGACTTTACTGCACCTAATTCCAATTTACATGGAAGAAGCATCTCCATTCCTGCCATTGGAGCAAACAACTTTGAGCTGAAACCTCAGTTAGTTTCTCTAATGCAGCAGAACTGCAAGTTTCATGGACTTCCATCTGAAGATCCTTTTCAGTTCTTAACTAAATTCTTGCAGATATGTGATACTGTTAAGACTAATGGAATAGATCCTGAAGTCTACAGGCTCATGCTTTTCCCTTTTGCTGTAAGAGACAGAGCTAGATTATGGTTGGATTCTCAATCCAAAGATAGCCTGAACTCTTGGGATAAGCTGGTCACGGCTTTCTTAGCCAAGTACTTTCCTCCTCAAAAGCTGAGCAAGCTTAGAGCTGATGTTCAAACCTTCAGACAGAAAGAAGGTGAATCTCTCTATGAAGCTTGGGAAAGATACAAACAGTTGACCAAAAAGTGTCCTTCTGACATGCTTTCAGAATGGACCATCCTGGATATATTCTATGATGGTTTATCTAAGCTATCAAAGATGTCACTGGACACTTCTGCAGGTGGATCCATTCACCTAAAGAAAACGCCTGCAGAAGCTCAAGAACTCATTGACATGGTTGCTAATAACCAGTTCATGTACACTTCTGAAAGGAATCCTGTGAATAATGGGACGCCTATGAAGAAGGGAGTTCTTGAAGTTGATACTCTGAATGCCATATTGGCTCAGAATAAAATATTGACTCAGCAAGTCAATATGATTTCTCAGAGTCTACATGGAATGCAAGCTGCATCCAACAGTACTCAAGAGGCATCTTCTGAAGAAGAAGCTTATGATCCTGAGAACCCTGCAATAGCAGAGGTAAATTACTTAGGTGAACCTTATGGAAACACCTATAACTCAACATGGAGAAATCATCCAAATTTCTCATGGAAGGATCAAAAGCCCCAACAAGGCTTTAATAATGGTGGAAGAAACAGGTTTAGCAATAGCAAGCCTTTTCCATCATCAACTCAGCAACAGACAGAGAACTCTGAACAAAATGCTTCTAATTTAGCAAATCTAGTCTCTGATCTATCTAAGGCCACTGTAAGTTTCATGAATGAAACAAGGTCTTCCATTAGAAATCTGGAAGCACAAGTGGGCCAGCTGAGTAAAAGGATCACTGAAATCCCTCCTAGTACTCTCCCAAGCAATACAGAAGAGAACCCAAAAGGAGAGTGCAAGGCCATTGACATAAGCGCCATGGCCGAACCTCTGAGGAGAGGAGAGGACGTGAATCCCAAGGAGGAGGACCTCCTGGGACGTCCAGTGATCAATAAGGAGCTTCCCTCTGAGGAACCAAAGGACTCTGAGGCTCATCTAGAGACCATAGAGATTCCATTGAACCTCCTTATGCCCTTCATGAGCTCTGATGAGTATTCCTCTTCTGAAGAGAATGAGGATGTCACTGAAGAGCAAACTGCCAAGTTTCTTGGTGCAATCATGAAGCTGAATGCCAAATTGTTTGGCATTGATGCTTGGGAAGTTGAACCTCCCTTGTTCATCAATGAACTAAGTGATCTGGATCAACTGACATTGCCTCAGAAGAGACAGGATCCTGGAAAGTTCATAATACCCTGTACCATAGGCACCATGATCTTTAAGGCTCTGTGTGACCTTGGTTCAGGAATAAACCTCATGCCCCTCTCTGTAATAGAGAAACTGGGAATCTATGGGGTGCAAGCTGCTAAAATCTCACTAGAGATGGCAGACAGCTCAAGAAGACAGGCTTATGGACACGTAGAAGATGTATTGGTAAAAGTTGAGGGCCTTTACATCCCTGCTGATTTCATAGTCCTGTATACTGGAAAGGAAGAGGATGAATCCATCATCCTAGGAAGACCTTTCCTGGCCACAGCAAGAGCTGTGATTGATGTTGACCGAGGTGAAATAGTCCTTCAATGGAATGAGAACTCCCTTGTATTCAAAACTCAAGGATCTCCCTCTGCAACCCTGGAGAGGAAGCATGAAAAGCTTCTCTCAAAGCAGAGTCAACCAGAGCCCCCACAGTCAAACTCTAAGTTTGGTGTTAGGAGGCCACAACCAAACTCTAAGTTTGGTGTTGAACTCCGATATCCAAACTCTAAGTTTGGTGTTGGAAAGTCTCAACAAAGCTCTGCACATCTGTGAGGCTCCATGAGAGCCCACTGTCAAGCTATTGACATTAAAGAAGCGCTTGTTGGGAGGCAACCCAATGTTTATTTATCTAACTATATTTTTCTTAGTTATGTGTCTTTATAGGTTCATGATCATGAGGAGTCACAAAATAAATATAAAAATTGAAAACGGAATCAAAAACAGCAGAAGAAAAATCACACCCTGGAGGAGCATCTGTCTGGCGTTCAAACGCCAGAACAAAGCATAGTTCTGGCGCTGAACGCCCAGAACAAGCATGGTTCTGGCGTTCAACGCCAGAAATGGCAGCAAATGGGCGTTGAACGCCCAAAATGGGCACCAACCTGGCGCTGAACGCCCAGAGTTGTGTGCAAGGGCATTTTGCATGCCTAAATTGGTGCAGGGATGTAAATGCCTTGACACCTCAAGATCTGTGGACCTCACAGGATCACCTCAGGATCTGTGGACCCCACAGGATCCCCACCTACCTCATCATCTCTCTTCCCATTCATGATCATCCCTTCTACTTTCCAATTACCACTCACATCCATACACCCACTACCTTCAAAATTCAACATCTCTCTCTCACCCAATCCCACCCATATGGCCGACCACACACTCCCATCCATCTCCTCCATATCTTCTTCTTATTCTTCAGTCTTTCTTCTTTTGCTCGAGGGCGAGCAACATTTTAAGTTTGGTGTGGTAAAAAGCATAGCTTTTTTGTTTTTTTTCCATAACCATTGATGGCACCTAAGGCCAGAGAAGCCTCTAGAAAGAAGAAAAGGGAAGACAAAAGCTTCCATCAAGGGTCTATAGCTCAGTGGTAGAACATTTGACTGCAAATCAAGAGATCCCTGAGATACCTCAGGGGATACATCTTCTTCCACACAATTATTGGAAGCAACTAAGGGTGGAACATCAAGAGCACTCCATCATCCTTCATGAAATCAGAGAAGATCTAAAAGCAATGAAGGAGGAGCAGCAAAGACAAGGAAGAGACATAGAAGAGCTCAAGGACATCACTAAGGTGGCCTCATTCCTTGTTCTTACTTTCTCTGTTTTTCGTTTTCTATGTTATGTGCTTATCTATGTTTGTGTCTTCATTACATGATCATTAGTAGTTAGTAACTATGTCTTAAAGATATGAATGTCCTATGAATCCATCACCTCTCTTAAATAAAAACTGTTTTAATTTAAAAGAACAAGAAGTACATGAGTTTCGAATTTATCCTTGAACTTAGTTTAATTATATTGATGTGGTGACAATGCTTCTTGTTTTCTGAATGAATGCTTGAACAGTGCATATGTCTTTTGAAGTTGTTGTTTAAAGAATGTTAAATATGTTGGCTCTTGAAAGAATGATGACTAGGAGACATGTTATTTGATAATCTGAAAAATCATAAAAATGATTCTTGAAGCAAGAAAAAGCAGCAAAGAACAAAGCTTGCAGAAAAAAAAAAATATAGGCGAAAAAAAAAATAGAAAGAAAAAGAAAAAGCAAGCAGAAAAAGCCAAAAGCTCTTAAAACCAAGAGGCAAGAGCAAAAAGCCAATAACCCTTAAAACCAAAAGGCAAGGGCAAATAAAAAGGATCCCAAGGCTTTGAGCATCAGTGGATAGGAGGGCCTAAAGGAATAAAATCCTGGTCTAAGCGGCTAAACCAAGCTGTCCCTAACCATGTGCTTGTGGCGTGTAGGTGTCAAGTGAAAACTTGAGACTGAGCGGTTAAAGTCAAGGTCCAAAGCAAAAAAAGAGTGTGCTTAAGAACCCTGGACACCTCTAATTGGGGACTTTAGCAAAGCTGAGTCACAATCTGAAAAGGTTCAACCAATTATGTGTCTGTGGCATTTATGTATCCGGTGGTAATACTGGAAAACAAAATGCTTAGGGCCACGGCCAAGACTCATAAAGAAGCTGTGTTCAAAAATCATCATACTGAACTAGGAGAGTCAATAACACTATTCGAAATCTGAAGTTCCTATAGATGCCAATCATTCTAAACTTCAATGGATAAAGTGAGATGCCAAAACTATTCAAGAGGCAAAAAGCTATAAGTCCCGCTCATATGATTGAAGCTCTGTTTCATTGATAGTTTGGAATTTATAGTATATTCTATTCTTTTTATCCTATTTTGATTTTCAGTTGCTTGGGGACAAGCAACAATTTAAGTTTGGTGTTGTGATGAGCGGATAATTTATACGCTTTTTGACATTGTTTTTAGTATGTTTTTAGTAGGATCTAGTTACTTTTAGGGATGTTTTTAATAGATTTTGTGTTAAATTCACATTTCTGGACTTTACTATGAGTTTGTGTGTTTTTTTGTGATTTCAGATATTTTCTGGCTGAAATTGAGGGACTTGAGCAGAAATCAGATTCAGAGGTTGAAAAAGGACTGCTGATGCTGTTGGATTCTGACCTCCCTGCACTCAAAGTAGATTTTCGGGAGCTACAGAACTCGAAATGGCGCGCTTCCAATTGAGTTGGAAAGTAGACATCCAGGGCTTTCCAGAAATATATAATAGTCCATACTTTGGCCAAGAATTGACGACGTAAACTGGCGTTCAACGCCAGCCTTCTGCCCAAATCTGGCGTCCAGCGCTAGAAAAGGATCCAAAACCAGAGTTGAACGCCCAAACTGGCACAAAAACTGGCGTTCAACTCCACAAATGGCCTCTGCACGTGCAACACTTAAGCTCAGCCCAAACACACACCAAGTGGGCCCCGGAAGTGGATTTATACATCAAATACTTACTCATGTAAACCCTAGTAGCTAGTTTATTATAAATAGGACCTCTTACTATTGTATTTGACATCTTTGGATTACCTTATGATCCTTTGATCATGTTTTAGGGGGCTGGCCATCTCGGCCATGCCTGGACCTTCACTTATGTATTTTCAACGGTAGAGTTTCTACACTCCATAGATTAAGGTGTGGAGCTCTGCTGTTCCTCAAAGATTAATGCAAAGTACTACTGTTTTCTATTCAATTTTTCTTATTTCGCTTCTAAGATATCCATTCGCACCCAAGAACGTGATGAAGGTGATGATTATGTGTGACGCTCATCATCCTTCTCCCTTATGAACGCGTGCCTGACAAACACTCCCGTTCTACATGAATTAAGCTAGAATGAGTATCTCTTAGATCTCCTAACCAGAATCTTTGTGGCGTAAGCTAGAATGATGGCGGCATTCAAGAGAATCCGGAAGGTCTAAACCTTGTCTGTGGTATTCTGAGTAGGATTCAATGATTGAATGACTGTGACGAGCTTCAAACTCGCGATTGTTGGGCGTTAGTGACAGACGCAAAAGGAGGGTGAATCCTATTCCAGCATGATCGGGAACCGACAGATGAATAGCCGTGCCGTGACAGGGTGCGTGAGCATATGATTCACTGAGAGGAGGGGATGTAGCCACTGACAACGGTGATGCCCTTGCATACAGCCAGCCATGGAAAGGAGTAAGACTGATTGGATGAAGATAGCAGGAAAGCAGAGGTTCAGGGGAACGAAAAGCATCTCCATTCGCTTATCTGAAATTCCTGCCAATGAATCTACATAAGTATCTCTATCCCTTTTATTGTTTATTTTAAATCTAATAAAGTATCATGTTTAAATCCGCCTGACTGAGATCTGCAAGGTGACCATAGCTTGCTTCAAGCCAACAATCTCTGTGGGATCGACCCTTACTCACGTAAGGTTTATTACTTGGACGACCCAGTACACTTGCTGGTTAGTTGAACGGAGTTGTGTCCACACATAGTAGAGAGCCATAATAATGATTCCATACAATAACAAAGAGTACTACATTAATGTGATCACAATTTCGTCCACCAGAGGCTAACGTTGGCACATGAATTACATAAGGGAGAGAGGCCAACGTTTGCGCCAACGTTAGCCCCCTAACTTGGAGGCTAACGTTGGCGCCACTAGCACTAAGCAAGGCCAACGTTAGGGTCAAAGTTAGACCCCTAACGTTGGCACCAACGTCCATACCAGAAGAATTTTGCTTGCTGCTATGAAAAGTTGGAGCCAAAGTTAGACCCCTAACTTTGGCTCAAACTTTAGGTCCAACTTTGGCTAACCTCAAAACCGGTTCAATTGGTTCACTTTGGTTCTTCTTCAAACTTCAAGAGCAATCAACCAAGGCCTCTTTCAACCCAATTCCACCAAGAGCAAAGGCCCAACTCAAGGCTTGAAGATCATTTTTGAAAGTGTATAAATAGGATAGAATTCAAGTTCTTCGGGGAGCTTTTCCTTTTAGAATTTTCATAATAGTTTTGGGGAGAGCTTTTGAACTTGAGTGAACTTTAATTTCTTGTTTTCATTGCTTTCAATTTCATTTTACATTTGTCTTGGATCTTGGATTGGAGAATTGAAGAAATTCTGTTTCAATCTCAATCTTGGATCTCTCTGTTTCTTTACTGTTAATTGAATTCCATTTCCGGTTCATTGCTCTTCATCTCTTTTCTCTGCAATTTACATTTTCCTTGCAATTGTTCTTGTTGGATCTAGGAAGGCATTGAGATCTAGACTTGGCTTTCTAGTCTCTGGGTCCTGAGATCTAAATTTTCCATTTCAATTCCCTGTTTACTGCTTTCTATGTTCATTTACTTTTCTGCTTCATATCCGGTTCAATCCCAATTCCCTTTCCCTCTTCTGTTTGATGCAATTTAATTTTTCCTTGTTTAATTTCTGCAAATCCACATCCCAATCCCCTTTACATTTCAAGCAATTTACATTCCTTGCACTTTAAGATTCCGCAATTTACATTTCTTGCACTTTAAGTTTCTGCCATTTAATTTCTTGTTCTTTAAGTTTCAGCAATTTATTTCTTGTTCTCTTTACTTCAATGCAATTTAATTCTGCAAGTCACAAAACCATCAACCAAATCTTGATTCGCTTGACTAAATCAACCACTAAACTAAAATTGCTCAATCCTTCAATCCCTGTGGGATCGACCTCACTCCCGTGAGTTTTTATTACTTGATACGACCCGGTACACTTGCCGGTTGGTTTTGGGTGTTTTGGGAGAGATTATATTTCCTCCAAAATATCTCATCTAGTTTTTGGCGCCGTTGCCGGGGATTGATTAGATTGACAATGATTAAGTGAGGTGGTAATCTAGATCAAGCACTTTTTCTTTAATTTTGATTAACCCACTAACTGTTTGATTTTTTGCTTAAACTAACTAACACTTCAATCTGGCAGTAAATTGAAGTGTCACTGGTTTTGTGCATTCCTCATGCTCTGCTTGTATGTCAGGTACAAGAAGAACCATACTCAATTTTCATGAACAAGACGAAAGAACTCTCAGGAGGTTAAGAAGAGCTGAAAGAGGGAAAAATATTATTGGAGAAGAGGAATCAGACGAAGAATTCCACGAGATGGAAGGAGATACATCTAATCCAGAAGGAGGAGTCAATAATCAACCACAACAGCGGAGAGTATTGGCTTCCTATACCTTTGCAAATGCTAGACATTGTGGAAGCAGCATTCTCACCCCTAATGTCAATGCAAATAACTTTGAACTGAAGCCACAACTCATCACATTGGTCCAGAACAATTGCTCATTTGGGGGAAGACCATTGGAGGATCCAAATCAACATCTATCTACCTTCTTAAGGATCTGTGACACTGTCAAATCCAATGGCGTGAATCCTGAAACCTACAAGCTTCTGCTGTTCCCGTTCTCATTAAGGGATAAGGCTGCACAATGGCTTGAAACTTTTCCCCAAGGAAGTATCACTAGTTGGGATGACTTGGTGACTAAATTTCTAGCCAAATTCTATCCACCCCAAAGAGTCATCAGGCTGAAAACCGAGGTGCAGACATTCACACAATTAGATGCCGAATCCTTGTATGAAGCATGGGAGAGGTACAAAGCCTTAATCAGAAAGTGTCCTCCAGAGATGTTCAATGAATGGGACGTGCTGCAAAATTTCTATGAAGGCCTGACATTGAAATCTCAGGAGGCATTAGATCATTCTGCTGGAGGTTCACTACAACTGATGAAAACTGCTGAGGAAGCTCAGAATCTTGTGGACATGGTGGCCAACAATCAATATTTCTTTGCTCATCAAAGAAACCGCCAACCATCACAAAGGAGAGGAGTAATGGAGCTAGAAGGAGTAGATTCAATCCTAGCTCAAAACAAGATGATGCAGCAGCAAATTCAACAACAATTTGAGCAAATGGCCAAGAGAATTGATAGTCTCCAAGTTGCAGCAGTTAACACCAGCCAACCATCAACCACATGGGGACAGAGTGAAGAAACTCAAGAAGAACAACAACAAGAGCAAGTACAGTATATGCACAACCAAGGACCAAATGAAGTGTATGGTGATACATACAATCCATCCTGGAAGAATCACCCAAACCTCAGATGGGGAGAAAACCATACCCAAAACCAACAACCATGGCAGAGGAACTCAAACCAACACAACCCAAGAAGCAACCAAAATCACAACCAGCAGCAGACTAACCAAAACCCCTACAGAAAGCCTCAAAACAACTACCCCAACCTCAACCAATACCAATCTAATAACCAACCCACCAACCAAAATGCCTACCATCCACCACCCACATCTCATAACCCACCTCAAATATCACCTGAAGCCCAAAGAATCACTTACTTGGAGGCCATGATAGACAAAATGTTGAAACACCAAGAAATGGTAGCCAAGAATCAGGAAGCCTCTATGAAGAGCTTAGAGAGACAGATGGGGCAACTCTCCAAGCAAGTATCTATTGAGAAACCTTCAAACTCACTGCCCAGTGACACAATCCCAAATCCCAAGGAGGAATGCAAGGCAATACAATTGAGGAGTGGGAGAACATTGATAAGCAACAATGACACTACAAAGAAGCAAGCAGAAAACATCAAAGAACCAACGGAGGATGAGAAGCAAACAAAGGCAGATGAGGCTGAGAAGCAAGTTGTGATGCCAAACAAAGGCATTGAGAAACTCAAAGAGAAAGATGACCAGCCACATAGCTCAAAGGAAGTAGCTCAGGGGCAGCAGCAAATAGGAAAAAGCATCACACCTCCACTGCCATATCCCCAGAGGTTCAACAAAGAGGTTAAAGACCGGCATTTTCACAAATTCCTTGAGATTTTTAAGAAGTTGGAAATCAATATTCCCTTGGCTGAAGCACTTGAGCAAATGCCTCTATATTCCAAATTTCTGAAGGATCTTATCAATAAGAAAAGAAGCTGGGATGAGAAAGAAACCATAATGATTGCTGAGGAATGTAGGGCCTTGATTCAAAAGGGGCTTCCTCCCAAGCTTGAGGACCCAGGAAGCTTCCTGTTGCCTTGCACCATTGGGGAATTGACCATTACTAAAGCAATGTGCGATCTCGGAGCGAGTATTAACTTAATACCATCCTCCTTGGTGAAAAAGCTGCATATAGAGGAGGTCAAACCAGTACAAATGTCTCTGGAGCTGGTAGACAAGTCAATGGTATACCCCAGAGGTGTAATTGAAAATCTTTTGGTCAAGGTGGACAGTTTTATATACCCTGCTGATTTTGTGGTTCTAGAATCAAACAATGATGATGGTGACTCTGTTATACTGGGAAGGCCATTCTTGGCCACTACTAGAGCTATCATAGACGTAGAGGAAGGGGAATTAACTCTAAGGATGCATGACCAGAGCATCACTCTGAAGGTGTTGCTAGAAGCACAATTTAGCAAGGAAGAGAAAGACTATATGAAAAATGACCAGGAAAGTCACAGCAACATCCCAATGCTAAAGATTGTGCAGACTGATGAAAAAGCCCAAGAGGGTAGTAGAATATTAGCCACTGAAAAGAGAGGCCCCCAAGGAAAGCCTATGGCCAGAAAAGAAAGATCAACAAAAGGAAAGATGAAACGCAGAAACAAAGCAAAAAGGGGCTGGAAGAATAGAAAGATTCCAACAGAGGGACTTTCTAAAGGTGACAAAGTGCAACTGATATATCAACAGTTGGGGGCAAATCAACAAACCGAGGATTACTACACTGTCAGCAACATACTATCATTAGAGCATGCTGAAATTGAACACCAGAAAACAAAGAAGAGGATCACGGTCAGGGGAGACAAATTGAGGCCCTACAAGCACCAACCACCATAAAAGAAAGCCTCAATGTCAAGCTAGTGACAATAAAAGAGCGCTCCATGGGAGGCAACCCATGCTTTAAGATTCATGTCATTTTACATTCAATAAATTATGATCACTTGATGCATGAATTCTTTTCTCTTTTCATGAACATGTCCATTTATTGCATGCACTATTTTGAAACATATACTAAGTTCGGTATATCTTCAAGCACACTTAATCAATATTACAAAGGATTTTGTTTCACATGCTTAAAATGTTTTGATAGAGCATATGGCCGAACACTAAGTTTGGTGTCCACATAGCTTCATGAAAATTTGAAACTCATGCATCAATAATCATACATTTGTTATTTTCCAAAACCTTATAAATAGAATTATTCTATCTGCACATCTCTTAAAGAGATATGGTTCATCCCACAGGTAGTACTTTGCATCAGAAATCAATTTTTTCATTTGCTGCTTACTGTACTCTTTGGGTATGAATCTCACATCTTTATAGTTTGCAATGTCTGCAAACCACGGTACTTCCTGAATGGCAAAGAGTTGCTCATCCGGAAAGGGTTCAGAGATCTCAGTAGGAGGGAGGGATGCTCCTGCTACTGGTTCTATCTGGGATAGGTGATTAGATACTTGGTTCTCTGTCCGTTTTCTGTCTCTTATTTCTATGTCAAACTCTTGCAGAAGCAACATCCATCTTATGAGTCTGGATTTTGAATACTGCTTTGTGAGGAGATATTTTAGAGCAGCATGATCAGTGTACACAATCACTTTTGATCCTACTAAATAAGATATGAACTTGTCAATGGCATAAACCACTGCAAGCAACTCCTTTTCTGTGGTTGTGTAATTCTTCTGCGCATTATTTAAAACATGGCTAGCATAATAAATGACATGCAGAAGCTTGTCATGCCTCTATCCCAATACTGCACCAATGGCATGGTCACTGGCATCACACATTAGTTCAAATGGTAATGTCCAGTCTGGTGCAGAAATGACTAGTGCTGTGACCAGCTTAGCTTTCAGAGTCTCAAATGCCTGCAGACACTCTGTGTCAAAGACAAATGGTGTATCAGCAGCTAGCAGATTGCTCAGAGGTTTTGCAATTTTTGAGAAATCCTTTATAAACCTCCTATAGAATCCTGCATGCCCCAGAAAGCTTCTGATTGCCTTAACATTGGCAGGTGGTGGTAATTTTTCAATTACCTCGACCTTAGCTTGATCCACCTCTATTCCCTTGTTCGAAATTTTGTGCCCAAGGACAATTCCTTCAGTCACCATAAAGTGACATTTCTCCCAGTTTAAAACCACGTTAGTCTCTTGGCAACTTTTCAGAACAAGTGCTAGATGGTCAAGACAGGAGCTGAATGAGTCTCCAAATACTGAGAAGTTATCCATGAAGACTTTCATAAATTTCTCTACCATATCATAGAAGATAGATAGCATGCACCTCTGAAAGGTTGCAGGTGTATTGCACAGACCAAATGGCATCCTTCTGTAGCCAAACACTCCAGATAGACATGTGAATGCTGTTTTCTCTTGGTCCTGAGGATCTACTGCAATTTGGTTGTAACCTGAATAGCCATCCAAAAAGTAGTAGTATTCATGACCTG
This sequence comes from Arachis hypogaea, assembly GCF_003086295.3. Taxonomy (NCBI): domain Eukaryota; kingdom Viridiplantae; phylum Streptophyta; class Magnoliopsida; order Fabales; family Fabaceae; genus Arachis; species Arachis hypogaea. Next base: position 103,999,493 of record NC_092050.1, read on the forward strand.
CTTGTCTCTCTAGCATCTGGTTTATGAATGGTAAAGGAAAATGATCCTTTTTGGTGGCTGTATTGAGCCTTCTGTAGTCAATACACATACACCACCTTGTAACTGTTCTTGTAGGAACCAGTTCATTCTTTTTATTATGAACCACTGTCATGCCTCCCTTCTTGGGGATAACTTGGACAGGGCTCACCCAGGGGCTATCAGAAATAGGATAAATAATCCCAGCCTCTAGTAGCTTAGTGACCTCTTTCTGCACCACCTCCTTCATGGCTAGATTCAGCCACCTCTGTGGTTGAACCATTGGCTTAGCATCATCCTCCAATAGGATCTTGTGCATGCATATGGCTGGGCTAATGCCCTTAAGATCACTTATGGACCACCCAAGAGCTGTCTTGTGTGTCCTCATTGATGGGTTGGAAACGAAATTCCAACACCTAAACTCGCCGGTAAGTGTACCGGGTCGCATCAAGTAATAATAACTCACGGAAGTGAGGTCGATCCCACAAGGATTGAAGGATTGAGCAATTTTAGTTAGGTGGTTGATTTAGTCAAGCGAACAAGTGTTGATTTGAGTTATTTGTATCCAGCTGAAGCTAAATTGCATGAAATTTAAAGGGAGAGGGATAATTGACAAGAAATTAAAGTGCAGAAGAATTAAAAGAGCTTAATCTTAAAGTGCACGTAATATAAATTGCTTGAATCATAAAAGGATCCAGGAGCTGGGAATACAGAAATTAAACAAGCAAAAGTAAATGACAATCAACAGAGAAGTAGAAGATGAATTTAGATGCAGCAGATCTAAACAAGAAAAGAAGAATTACTTGAGAAACCAAACAGAAAGCAAAAATGTAGCTTAATTGCAATAGCTAAAGGGAAGTTGAGGATCTCAGGGGTGGAGGAGACTAGAAAACAAGTCTAGATCTCAAGTCCTTCCTTGATCCAACAAGAGAATAATTGCAAAAGAAATAGAAACAATTGCAGAAGAAGTAGAAGATGAATGCAGTAAAGAGAATTCAAATCCAAAATCACAATTCCTTGAATTATTCAGACAAATAAACAAAGAGAGATCTCAAGGTGAGATTGAAACAGAATTTCTTCAATTCTCCACCCAAGATCCAAAACAAAGAGTAAAAAGTGCAGAGGCAAGAACAAGGAAGAAGAGAGATCAATTCTCCTTCCCAATTCCCCAAAATAGAACTCAGAGATCCAAAGCAAAAATTCAAAAGAAAGTAGAAGTGAAAAATTCTAAAATGAAGGCCAAAAAGTAAAAGTCCTTCTCTAAATCAAACTAGCTTCTATTTATACACTTCCTATTTTTGGATTTTAGAATTTGGGTGGGCTTCTAAATTTAGTGAAAGAATGAATTAATTTGGCAATTTAATTTAATTTCAGCCCATGTGTTGCTCCCAGGGTCAAGCTCGGTTCATGGGGAGAGCTGAGCTTTGGTGTTGCTTGTGTGTTGTGCACCAAGCTTCCCTGGCCGTGTCAAACGCGCACCAAGCTCCCTGGGCGTGTCACACATTGCTAGCGCTCGGTTCTTGCAACAAGCTAAGCTTTGGTTCCTTGGTCTTGTGCCCATTTGTGCGTGACATGCTTCATGTGAGAAGGGAAGTAGCGCTCAGCTCTTGGCAAGAGCTGAGCTTGCTCCTTGTTTTTAGTGCAACCCCAAGTTCGAACCCTTGGAAAAGCATGTGTTGGTTCTTTTCTTTGGCAACTAAGTGGTGCCTAATTCCTTGCTTCCTTGAGGTACTTTGTTGTTTTTCTTGCAAAGTAGCGCTACACCCTTCCCCCTTGCCTTGGGTTCGAATCTCATGGCATGCATTAGCAAACTCTTTTTCCTTGATTTTTCTTGAGGCATGCCCGATAAAGCTCTTGGCAAGAGTTGAGTTTTGAAACTTTGCCTTGCTTCCTCCTTTGCTTGTAGCTCTCCGTTCTTGGCAAGAGCTGAGCTTTCCCTTTGCTTTGCCTTTGGCCTTGAAGTAGTGCTCCTTGTGAGAGCTCTAGGCTCTTGGCAAGAGCTTTAGGCTCTTGCTCCTTGTGTTGTGCCACGCTTCTTTCTTCCTTGGGCTACGCTTCTTAGGCCACGCTTTCTTGTTTTCTTTTTTTCTTCACCTACAAATAATCAAAACAATCAATCAAAGTATCACAAAATTCACAAGGTTTAAAATTCATTCAAAAACCAATTAATTATAGCTTAAACCTCATGATTTTGTGTCAATTAAAGGGTGGTTGATTGATTCAATAAAACCATGCAATTCCACTCCAAATTAATTACTTACAATGCAAGAAAGTGTATAAAACCTAATGAAACAAGTGAAAATTGCTTGAAAAGCTAACATATGATGACTTATCATCACTCATCACCTGAATTAGTGCTTTCTCTTCCTGTGGCTCTAAAGCAGAGCTTAGGATTACCAGAAAAGTGTCATCTTCTCCCAAAAATGCATATTTCAGGGATGGTAGTAGTGGTTTGAGCTTGGGTTTAGGAGGCTTCTCCTCTTCCTGACGAGTTTTCAGAGGTTCTTCAGTTTTCTTTGGTTCCTCCAGATCAGGCTGAACATCTTTAAAAATGTCCTCTAGCTCTGATTCGAGACTCTCAGTCATATTGACCTCTTCCACCATGGAGTCAATAATATCAGTGCTCATGCAGTCTTTTGATGTGTCTGGATGTTGCATAGCTTTGACAGCATTCAACTTAAACTCATCCTCATTGACTCTCAGGGTTATCTCCCCTTTTTGGACGTCAATGAGGGTTCGTCCAGTTGCTAGGAAAGGTCTTCCTAGAATGAGAGTTGCACTCTTGTGCTCCTCCATTTCCAGCACTACAAAGTCAGTGGGAAAGGCAAATGGCCTAACCTTCACAATCATGTCCTTAATTACGCCAGATGGAATTTTAATAGAGCCATCAGCAAGTTGGAGACATATTCGGGTTGGTTTGACTTCTTCAGTCAAACGAAGCTTTCTGATAGTAGATGCAGGTATCAGGTTGATACTTGCCCCAAGATCACATAAAGCTGTCTTGGTACAAGCATCCTCTAATGTGCATGGTATCATAAAACTTCCGGGATCTTTAAGCTTCTCTGGTAAGCTTTTTAAAATGACTGCACTGCATTCTTCAGTGAGAAAAACTTTTTCAGTCTCTCTCCAATCCTTCTTATGACTTAAGATCTTTTTCATGAACTTAGCATAAGAGGGTATTTGCTCAAGTGCCTCTGCAAACGGAATCTTTATTTCAAGAGTCCTGAGATAGTCTGCAAAGCGGGCAAATTGTTTATCCTGTTCTGCTTGGTGAAGTTTCTGAGGATAAGGCATATTGGCTTTATATTCTTCAACCTTAGTTGCTGCAGGTTTATTTCCTACAGAAGTGGTTGGAGAAGCCTGCTTAAGGGGATTGTTATCAGCACTTGCAGGTGTTTGATCCCTTATTGGCATTTGAACGCCAGAACTGGGTGCTTTTTGGGCGTTCAATGCCAGATTGCCACCCTTTTCTGGCATTTGAATGCCAGAATTGTCCATCCACTGAGCATTTAATGCCAACTTCTGGCCCTTTTCTGGCCTTTGAACGCCAGAATCATGTCTCTCTGGGCTCATACTGTCCTCAGAGGGATTTTGGGCAGTGATTTGGTCATTCTCTGTCAGATGTTCTTTTCTTGGCTTCCTACTGCTTTGAGTTGAGACATTCAATGTCTTTCCACTTATTAAATGAACAGCTTGGCATTCTTCTGTTATCTGTTTAGATAACTGCTGTCTTGTCATATTCAAGTGTTTCTCCATATTCTGGTTAGCATCTTTGGTTTCTAGTAGCATCTCTTTAAATTCTGCTAACTATTTTGTTATAGAAAATAGTTTCTGATTAAGTTTAGCAATTTTTTCTAGAGGACTAAGTTCAGTGGATATTGCCTTAGCCTCTTCCTTCATGGAGGTATCACCACTTGAGTACAGGTGCTGATTTCTAGCAACTGTATCAATGAGCTCTTGAGCCTCTTCAATTGTCTTTTTCATATGTATAAATCTACCAGCTGAGTAGTCTAGAGACATCTGGGCCTTTTCTATAAGCCTATAGTAAAAGATGTCTAACTGCACCCATTCTGAAAATATTTCAGAGGGGCATTTCTTTAGCATCTCTCTGTACCTCTCCCAGGCATTATAAAGGGATTTATTATCCTCTTATTTAAAGCCTTGGATGTCCAGCCTTAGCTGTGTCATCCTTTTTGGAGAGAAATATTGATTTAGGAATTTGTCTGATAACTGTTTTCATGTTCTTATGCTTGTTGTGGGTTGGTTATTTAACCATCTCTTAGCTTGATCTTTTACAGCAAATGGAAACAGTAATAATCTGTAGACATTCTGATCTACTTCCTTATCACGTACTGTGTCAGCAATTTGTAAGAACTGTGCCAGAAACTCAGTAGGTTCTTCCTATGGAAGACCGGAATACTAACAATTTTGCTGCACCATGATAATGAGCTGATGGTTTAGCTCAAAACTGCTGGCTCTGATGGGGGGTATACAGATACTACTCCCATATGAAGCAGTAGTGGGGTTAGCATATGACCCCAGAGTCCTTCTGGACTGTTCATTTTCACTTATGTCCATGATGGAGAAAGGGAAATGATGTGGATTGTAAAATAAAAAATTTTATTCTTTTTCTCTTTTTTTTTTTGAAATTAAAGAAATTAAAAGAAAGTAAATAAAAAAATTGATGCAAGTTTTGAAAATTAAGAAGAGAAAAAGAAAAAGAAAAAGATTTGATTTTAAGATTTGAGATTAGAAAAGATAAGATAAGTTAGGTAAGAGAAGATAAGGAATTTTAAGAGAAGATAAGTTTTTAAATTAAAAAATTTTGAAATTTAAATTTTAAATTTGAAAATAAAATTTTGAATTTTAAATTTTAAAATTTGTAATTTGAAATTTGAAATTTAAAATTTGAATTTAAAATTTTGAATTTTGAATTTTGAAAAAGTCAACAATATAAGATAAAGATTTGAAAAAGATTTAAATTTTGAAAAGGTTTGATTTTTAAAATTTAAAATTTAAATTTGAAATAAGATAAGATAAGATTTTGAAAAAGATATGAATTTTGAAAAAGATTTGAATTTTGAAATTTAAAACTAAGATAGGATAAGATAAAAATTTTAAAATAAAAATCTGAATTTTTTTATGTAAATTTCGAAAATTCAATTAAAACAAAGAGAAAAGATATTTTTTATTTTTTTGAATTTAATGAGGAAAGAGAAAAACAATAAAATGACACCAAACTTAGAATTTTTAGATCAAAACAAAGAAAACAAACAAGAAAACTTTGAATGTCAAGATGAACACCAAGAACACTTTGAAGATCAAGATGAACACCAAGAACAAATTTTGGAAATCTTTAGGAAAATAAAAACACAAAGGACACCAAACTTGAAAATTTGTATACTTTGGACACTAATAATTCGAAAATGCACAAAAAAACAAGGAAAGACACAAAGCAAGAAAAACTAAAGATCAAACAAGGAAAATAAACAAGAACAACTTGAAGATCAAGAAAGAACAAGGAACATAAAACTCGAAAATATGAAGAATAAAAAGAACATACAATTCGAAAAATTTGAAGGAAAATAAAAACATGCAATTGACACCAAACTTAAAACATGAAACTAAACTCAAACAGAAGACTCAATTATTAATTTATTGGTTTTTATCTATTTATTAAAAATTTTCAAAAAAAAATCTAGAAAAAGAAAACAATAATTTTAAAATTTTAACGAAAAAAACAATAATAGAAGACTCAATTTTAGTGACTCTAAACCAAAAAGATAATTTTTTCCTAATCTAAGTAACAAGATGAACCGTCAGTTGTTCAAACTCGAACAATCCCCGGCAACGGCGCCAAAAATTGGTGTACGAAATTGTGATTACACTTTTCACAACTCCGCACAACTAACCAGCAAGTACACTGGGTCTTCCAAGTAATACCTTACATGAGTAAGGGTCGATCCCACGGAGATTGTCGACTTGAAGCAAGTGATAAACCCATATCTTATGATATATTTTGTGCCTAATTTAAGTGATTTACTCAATCCTTCACTCACTTATTCATGTTAATTGCATGGTTTTACTTTCCCTTCCTTATTATGTGATGTATGTGAAAAACATGTTTCCTATGCTTTAAAAATAATTATTTTAATTACCCTTTACTTCCATTCGATGCCGTGATTTGTGTGTTGAGTAGTTTCAGATTTTCTAAGGCAGGAATGACTTAAAGGATGGAAAGGAAACATACAAAATTGGAAGGAAAGCACAAAATAGAGTTTTTGAAGAAACTGGCAATGACGCGATCGCATGGACGACGCGACCGCATGCCAGCGCGAAATGGTAGTGACGCGACAGCGTGATTGACGCGATCGCACGCCTTGAGCGAAACGCATATGACGCGGACGCATGATTGAAGCGACCGCGTGGCAAGAAAAATTCCAATTGACGTGACCGCGTGACCCACGCGGACGCGTGACAGAGGCCACGTACTAGAAATTATAGAAAACGCTCCCAGCGATTTCTGAAGCCCTTTTTGGCCCAAATCCAAGTCCAGAAAGCACAGATCAGAGGTTATGAAGTGTGGGAATGCATCCATTCAGACGGGAGTCTCCAATTAGTTACTTTTCATGAATTAGATGTAGTTTTGAAGGAGGTTCTCTCCTCTCTCTTTAGGATTAGGATTTAGATTTAGGATTTTATTTGCTTTCAGGATTATCTCTTTCTATCAGGTGTAACATTCCTTTTTATTTATCTTCTCAATTTAATTTATGAATTCTTCTATGTTACAGATTACTCTTTTGAATTAATGTTATTTGAGGTATTTCAGTTTACAATTGTTTCTTTTATTTATATTACTGTTGCTTCCAATCTGAAGACATTTTTATTCCAGTAGATTTACTTTTCCCCTTTTGGTCTTGGTTAAGAAATCAGTAACTCGGGAGTTATCAAACTCAAACATGATTGATAATTGTTATCTTTGCTAATTGAATTGAACTTCAATAATCCCAATCTTTTCTTAGGAAATAAATAGGATTTGAAGATCAAACTAATTAGTCACTTGACCTTTCTTTGCTTTAAGTAAAGCCTAACTAAGTGGAACTAGGATTCAATCTTCATCATCATTGATAAGGATAACTAGGATAGGACTTCTAATTTCTCATACCTTGCCAAAAGTTTATTTTACAGTTATTTATTTATTTTATAATCTTTTACTTATTTTAATTGCAATTTAAATTACTTGTTCCTCATCTTCAAAACCCCGATTTACAATCTCCATAACCAATAATAAGAACATACTTCCCTGCAGTTCCTTGAGAAGACGACCCGAGGTTTAAATACTTCGGTTATCAATTTATTTAGGGGTTTGTTACTTGTGACAACCAAAACATTTGTACGAAGGGATTTCTGTTGTTTTAGAAACTATATCTACAACACGACTATTTTTATAAAATTCTTTACTAGCAAAAATCCTAACGTTAAAATGGCGCCGTTGCCGGGGAACTGCAATCGTGTGCCTTATTATTAGTTATTGTAAATATTTTTCTTTTACTTGTTTATTTGTCTTTATTTTCTTAACTTTTATTTCCATTAGCTACTATGAATTCTCACCCCTCTCGCTTTGAGTTTGGTTCTAATATTGTTGAAAGGAGTAAAAGTTATAACAGGAACATGCATCAAGGTCAGAGCAATCAAAGATGGATGGAGCTAAGAGGATCTGATCAACCCTTTAGGCAACAACACCCTCCAAGATATCATGGACAAAAATCATTCTACAATGCATATCAAGCCAATAGGCATGGTGGACAACCTTGTAGTTACCAACAAGCCCCACCCTGTGCTTATAGGCCATCCTCTCAACATAACTTCGAACCACCACACTCACAAGCTTCTTTTCACCATTCGCCACCATATGATCCTCATTTACCCCGATTCCAATCCAATTACTCCCAAACACCACCACTTCCCCATGTACCACGTCCAAATCTATCACCCCGAGAATCAGAGGTTCGCCTCAAGGAAACAGTAGATCAACTCCAAACAACCCTTCATCAACTGGAGCAAGCAGTAAGTCAATTATCTTCTGGATGTTCGAACATTCAAGGACCTCCCACAGCCCCATGTGGACAATCTAAAGAAGAGCGTATCATGAAGGAGATACTAGAAACTCCAGTGGACAGAACAGGGCATGATTTCGTATTGGAACAAGTAGAGGAAGCTGTCATGGTACACGAAGAAAAGTTGGTTGAAGACTTAGGAGACGCTGAACTTCCATGGGAGTCCAGAGTTATGGAGAATTCTATCAAAAACATTCCAATTGATGCTAAGAAGGATAGTGCACAACTCCCAAAGCAAGTCTTTTATGAAAAACTAGACGGAATAATCCAAGAAGCAAGTTTCCTTGACGATGATAATCTCAAGTCAAGTTCTCCCAGTAGTGAACTTGCATCAGCAAGTGAATTCTCTGAGATCGAAGACTCTTCCCCAAGTGAATACGAAGATGATGCGGAGGTAGATTTCTCTCAACCTCTCATTTATGACTTAAATGACGAGGAAGACATAGAAAGCTTTGATCAGGACATGGATGCAATTGAAGAAGTTTGTGAGGAAGTGAAGAAAGTCACCATAGAGCACAAGGGAGTAGAACTTACAGAACCACTGGAAACACCTATCCCAAGGCCATTACCACCCAATACAAGCTTCAAGTGGGTACAATCCTTAACCTTTAACTTTATTTTCCCACTTGAATATGGTTTTCTTGAAATAGATGGTCAGCTTAGAGCTCTCTGCGATTTTAAGAGTAAGAAGGAAATGGCTCGTACTCAGAGCTGGTGCACAAGGTTCAATAAGGTTCCACGCTTCAACTCGAAGTGCACGGATTGGCATCATGATCAATCGAATGGATCTCGGAAAACATTTGGTTATCTTGGTGAGAATCTAATTTCTAAACCGCCCGGATGGAAAAATATAGATCAAGACGGAGGCGGATTTAAAAGCTAAGTTTGGGATCCTGGAATCTATTCTGACATTCGTCACCCCGGGAGTCTGAGAATCTGTTTGAAACTGCTCAGAAGCTTTACATGCCTAGTTTGGGACCCCGGAGGCTATTGGCATTCCAAGCATTGGTGGAGATTTCTGGACGAATTTAAGCACAAGCCGCCATAACAAGAAGCTCATCCAATGTCCAACTTAAGGACTTTAACTAAAAGTGCTAGGTGGGAGACAACCCACCATGGTATGGTCGTTTCTTTTTCAGTTTTATTTCGTGTTATTTATTTTTGTTTTCCTTTTCAATCGAACCTGAATATTATTCATTTGCATTGCATACTACATAATTGCATACCTGCATCAAGAAAAAAAAAAGTAGGCGTGCGACGCGACCGCATCACTCATGTGATCGCGTCAGTTGCGAAAAACAACCCCCACGCGTCCGTGTCATTCACGCGGCCGCGTGGTCTGGAGATCAGCGTAAATCCCCAACGTCTAGAGAGTTAGGCTAGAATCGTGCGGCCATTGTGCGTTCCGCACAAAACAACCCACGCGATCGCACCACCCACGCGATCGCGTCACTTGCACAACACCAATACCACGCGACAGCGTGAGCGACGCGATCGCGTCGCATGGATTGCACAACACCCCAAAGGAGACATAGAACGAAGTGGTTGTCAGGAATGCGTTCATAGGGTTGAGGATAATGATGAGTGTCACGGATCATCATATTCTCCATATTGAAGTACGATTGAGTATCTTAGAACAGATTCAAGCGTAATTGAATAGAAAACAGTAGTAATTGCATTAATCCATTGAAACACAGTAGAGCTCCTCACCCCCACCTATGGGGTTTAGAGACTCATACCGTCAAAGGTACAATATGAAATGTAAAAATGTCATAAGTCCAAAATGAATATCTAAAAGTAGTTTTTATACTAGACTAGTAACCTAGGGTTACAAAAAATGAGTAACTAAGTGCAAATAGTGCAGAAATCCACTTTCGGGACCCACTTGGTGTGTGCTTGCGCTGAGCATTGAAGCTTTTTTGTGCTTAGGCTGTTCCTGGAGTTAAACGCCAGCTTTGGTGCCAGAGAGGTCAGAATCCAACAGCATATGCAGTCCTTTTTCAGCCTCTGAATCAAATTTTTGCCCAGGTCCCTCAATTTCAGTAAAAAAATACCTGAAATCACAGAAAAACACACAAACTCATAGTAAAATCCAGAAATGTGATTTTTGAATAAAAACTAATAAAAATATAATAAAAAGTAACTAAAACATACTAAAAACTATGTAAAAACAATGCCAAAAAGGGTATAAATTATTCGCTCATCACAATACCAAACTTAAATTGTTGCTTGTCCCCAAGCAACTAAGAACAAAATAGGATAAAAAGAAGAGAATATACAATAAATTTCAAATATCAATGAAGCTCAGTTCCAATTAGATGAGCGAGACTTGTAGCCTTTTTGCTTCTGAACAGTTTTGGCATCTCACTTTATCCCTTGAAGTTCAGAATGATTGGCATCTATAGGAACTCAGAATTCAAATAGTGTTATTGATTCTCCTAATTCAGTATGTTGATTCTTGAACACAGTTACTTTATGAGTCTTGGCCGTGACCCTAAGCACTTTGTTTTCCAGTATTACCACCGGATACATAAATGCCACAGACACATAACTGGGTGAACCTTTTCAGATTGTGACTCAGCTTTGCTAGAGTCCCCAGTTAGAGGTGCCCAGAGCTCTTAAGCACACTCTTTTTGCTTTGGACCACGACTTTAACCACTCACTCTCAAGCTCTTCACTTGGACCTTCATGCCACAAGCACATGGTTAGGGACAGCTTGATTCAGCCGCTTAGGCCAGGACTTTATTCCTTTGGGCCCTCCTATCCATTAATGCTCAAAGCCTTGGATCCTCTTTACCCTTGCCTTTTAGTTTAAAGGGTTATTGACTTTTTCTGCTTGCTTTCTCTTTTTCTTTTATTTTTCGCTCTATTATTTATTTATTTATTTATTTTTCGCAAGCTTTGTATTCACTGCTTTTGCTTGCTTCAAGAATCAATTTTTATGATTTTTCAGATTATCAATAACATTTCTCTTTTTTCATTATTCTTTCAAGAGCCAACAGTTTTAACATTCATAAACAACAATATCAAAAATATGCATTGTTCAAGCATTCATTCAGAAAACAAAAAGTATTACCACCACATCAAAATAATTAGATTATTTTCAAGATATGATTCGAAATTCTTGTTCTTCTTGTTCTTTTGCAAATAAAAACATTTTTCTTTTAAGAAAGGTGAGAGATTTATGGGATTATTCATAGCTTTATGACATATACTCTAAACTTTATTGATCATGGAATAGAAATAAGACATAAAATAATCATAAAAGCAGACAAATAATAATAAAAGAAAAGAAATTAAAGACATAAAAATAAATGACTCTAATACTAATGCTCATGTAACTCTTAAAATAGATCTCTAATAACAAAAGTTATCACAGAGTTAGGACTCAACAACCTGCATTGGGAGAGGCAAGTGCTCTTTCAATTTGTAGGACGCCTGGCTCTTCACGGGACAGCTTTTGGTGCTTTAGTTCCTGTAGTTCACGCCCTTGCTTCTCTTGTTCTCTGAGCAGTTTGCAGAGCATGCTGTTCTGATTCTGTTGCTCTTCTTTGAGTTGATCCATAGATTCTTGCAGCTTGTTGACAGATGCTTCTAAGCGGGCCCAATAGTCAAATTGAGAAATTTCTGGGAGGAGATCATGCGCCCTCCTTTTGATGAGGTTGTCTTGAACTTGAGGTCCATCCATCACCCTTTTGGTGATTGAATGTTCGACTGGGATATACTCATCAACACCTATTTGTACTCCCGCATCTTTACATAACAGACTGATCAAGCTTGGGTAGGCCAATTTGGCTTCAGTGGATTCCTTGTTTGCAATTGTGTAAATTTCACATGGAATTAATTGATGGACCTCCACTTCTTTTCCCAGCATAATACAGTGGATCATCACTGCTCTTTTAACAGTGACTTCAGAGCGGTTACTGGTGGGAAGTATGGATCACCCAATGAAATCCAACCAGCCCCTAGCAACTGGCTTGAGGTCTCCTCTCTTCAGTTGGTTTGGGATACCTTTTGAATTGGTTATTGATGACATGTCATCATGTCATGTTTTTCTATGCCTTTTTCCTTTGTTTTCAATAGGTTTTATGCACTTTCTTGAGCCATAAGCAAGCCAAGTGGGTAGATTTTCATGTTTCCCTTAATTGAATCAACCATGTATGAATTCATGCCATTTCATGAGGTTTTATGCTATATTTGTTGCATATTATGAAAGAATGAATACCTCATGATTTTGAGCATAGCTTTGATGAGTTTGGTTGATTAATTATAGGTGAAGAAAGCTTGGAGAAAGGGTGAAGCAAGAAGGAAGGGCTAGGAGTAAAGAGAGGACAATGGAATAAGTGAAATTGAACCATGAAGCAAAAAGTTAGACCTAAAGTTAGCCTCAAAGTTAGACCCCTAACGTGAGGGCTAACGTTAGGCATGAAGATTACTCCCTGGGCACCCCACGTTTGCGCCAACGTTAGCCCCCTAACTTGGAGGCTAACGTTGGCATGAGAAACTCCTCCCTGGCCACCCAACGTTTGCGCCAACGTTAGACCCCTAACTTGGAGGCTAATGTTGGCACATGAAAATACAAGGGGGAGGGGCAAAAGTTTGCGCCAACGTTAGCCCCCTAACTTTGAGGCTAACGTTGGCGCCACACACCACAACAGCTTGAAGGGGTATACTTCCAACAAGAATAACTTGAGCTACAGAGCTCCAAATGAGGTGATTCAAGAAGCATTGGAAAGTAGGAATCAAGAGCTTTCCAAGAATATATGGCACTGCATGGTGGACACTAAAATTGAGGGAGAAAACTGCCCCGCAATGTGCATAAATGAACATGGTGGCAACCTGCAGTGAGGCCACTTGACCTCTGCACCTTCGATGGAGTATAACTCGAGCTGTAGAGCTCCAATGGATGTGCTCCCAACGGCATTGGAAAGTAGACATCCAGGGCTTTCCAACAATGTATAATAGTATGGGGTGGACAATACATTTGAGCCTCCAGAACTGGCGTTTTCGCCAACGTTTGAGGCAAACGTTACCTCAAACGCTGCACACCAAAGCCAGCAACCATGCCCTCTTCAAATGATCATAACTTGAGTTGTAGATGTCCAATTGAAGTGATTCAAAGTGGGTTAGAAAGCTGACATTCAGAGCTTTCCAACCATATATGATAGTCTATATTGGGCATAAAATTGGCAACATGACAAGAGGACAAAGTTGGCGCCATAAATGTGCATAAGGGAGGCCAACGTTAGGGTCAAAGTTAGACCCCTAACGTTGGCACCAACGTTCATACCAGCAAGTTTTGCGGGCTGCTATGAAAAGTTGGAGCCAAAGTTAGACCCCTAACTTTAGCTCCAACTTTTGGTCCAACTTTTGCAAACTCAACCCGGTTCAATTCGGTTCCTCTTCAAACTCCAAGAGCAATCAACCAAGGCCTTTATCAACCCAATTCCATCAAGAGCAAGGGCCCAAATGATCATCACTCAAAGGCACAAGAAATAGATAAAATAGGATTTTCATTTAATTGTAATTTGTTTTTAATTTCATTTTCATTTTGTAGAAATGCCTATAAATAGGCATCTGTTTCATATTTGTAGGGGAGGCTGGCTCCACTAAGGAGCACGAGGATTTGAGAGCTCTCTTTAATTTTCTTTTCTTTGTTTTTGAGTCTTGGGTGGAGAATTGAAGGTGTTCTGTTTCATTCTCCCTCTGAGATTTCTCTCTGCTTTCTTTACTGCTTAATTGAATCGAATTTTCTGTTAATTGCTCTTCATCTACTTTCTCTGCAATTTACATTTCCTTTGCAATTGTTCTTGTTGGATCTAGGAAGGCATTGAGATCTAGACTTGGTTATCTAGTCTCTTGGGTCCTGAGATCTTAATTCCAATTTTACATTCTCTGTTTATTGCTTTTCATGTTTATTTACATTTCTGTTTTGGTTCCGAATCAATCAAATCCATCTTTTACTTCTCTGCTTGTTGAAATTCAACTTCTCCTTGTTTAATTTCTGCAAATCCAATTTCCAATTCCCTTTACATTTAATGCAATTTATATTTCTTGTCATTTAAGATTCTTGCAATTTACATTTCTTGTTCTTTAAGTTACTTGCCAATTTACATTCTGCAACTTTAATTTCCCTGCAATTTTTACCTTCTGTTGCTCAACTTCACACAATTCACTCAATGTTAGCTTGACTAAACTAATCACCCACTAAAGTTGCTTGATCCATCAATCCCTGTGGGATCGACCTCACTCCCGTGAGTTATTATTACTTGATGCGACCCGGTGCACTTGCCGGTTGGATTTGTGTGTTTTGGGAGAAATTTATTTTTCACCAAAATACTCATCAAGTTTTTGGCGCCGTTGCCGGGGATTGATTAGATCAACAATGATTAAGTGGGTGAGAAGTCTAGATTAAGCATTTTCTTTATTTTTGTTTTCTGTTTCAAAGTGAAACCAAGGTGTTTGAGTTTTTGCCTCACTAAGAAATTCTCATCTCTGATATGAGTAATTTCAATTTTCCTTGGTTGTGTGTTTTACAAAATTCAAATGGAGTTCAACTCATCTTATGATCAAACAAATTCTATGGGATATCACCCACCATCACCAATCTCTAATGATGGATGGGAATATCACCAAGAAAATACCAATTCTGAGCACTCTAAGTCATGGAGCTATGCTTCAGAACCACAAGATGAGAAAGGAAATTATATGGGATATTTCCCTCCACCACAAAATGATGCAAGTCATAATTCTAATGGTGGCTGGGAAGGGAATTCTAATGCTCCACATGATATTCATTCGAAGATATCATCACTTGACCACGCTTCAACAGAAAGCCTCTGTCAAAACTCACCACCCACACAAACTTCCATGAACCACTCAAGGTTTTCAGAACTTGAGTCTAGGTTCAACAGAATGGCGGAGGAATATCAACAATCCCAGAGGGAACTAGAAATCCTTTTTCAGGAGACGGATAAGCAATTGGAGGACACAGATAAACGCTTAGAACTACTAAGCAAGGAAAATGAAGACCAATTGATGGATGTGAAGGATAAAGTGGAAGAGCAAGATGAGGAGGCTACTGCATCAAGTGAACTTTCAATGAAGATGAGGTGGTCAAAAATGAAACTACACTTGAGATGACAAAGGAACATGAAGAATCACAACTCTCACAAACCTCCCTGGACCAAAACGCCTCAACATTTGAATCCATGATTGAAAGGTATGACGAGGAGATGAAGAAATGTTGGGAAGATCGACAAACCTCCCCCATGATAGAGCGATTGAAACAAATGTTGGGTGTAAAAGAGGAAGTGGAGGAGCAAGAAAGTGAAGAAGTCATTCCAAACTCAAGTGAGGCAGAGAAGTACATAAAGGAGGAGTTCAGGGAACCACCAATACAAAAGGCTCTGGATAAATACAAAACTCCAATAATCACACAGCAACCAAGACTTGGATTCAAAGAAGTGAAGGCAACTAACAAAAGCACCAATCCTGTCCCTAATCCAGTAAGCAAGAGCAATCAAGCCATTTGCAAAAGGAAGCTTGCTGAGGAAAAGCCAAGGCAAGGGACAGTAGCTGACACTTCTCCTCCTTTGAAGTCATTTCTCTTAACAAATTGGAAGAAGAGGAAGAAAGTAAAGAACAGGTAGACAGTAGGTACATTTCTTCTCCTTGCTTTGTTTAAAATTCAATAAATTGGCATATGGTTACATTCTAAGTTTGGTGATGCCTTGCAACAAATTATTTTCAATCTTTTTGGATGATTGCATCAAATTAAAAATGAAAGCGACACATCAAGATTCTAAGTTTGGTGTGCCGCCTACTTTTCTATGCAAAGCATTCAGCAACACCACTTGTCTGCATAACCATAATGTCTTTGCAGTGTTAATTTTCTTTTGGTTTGATATTTTGTTATTCTGTTTACTTTAGTTAATTCTTTGTTTTTTTAATACTTTCATTTTAGTTGCTTATTCGCTGTGTTTATTAATACATCACCAAGAGAGCTTTATTAATGACAGAATCTTGGCTTGGTGATTGTATTTAATAAAGAACAGTTTCATTTGCTTGGTTTTAATTCAAATAAATGGACATAGGATTGCATTCTAAGTTTGGTGTTGCTATGCAATACAATTTGCTTCAAATCTTTACTGGATACTTGCATTGATTCCAAGCGAAAGTGTCACACTAAGTTTGGTGTGCCACTTATTCTTTTACGCAATGTATTGTGCACACCTTCTTATCTATGCAATCATAATGTCTCTGTCTCTTATGCCTTGATTATTATCTTTAATTTTGCTTGCTTGAAACACATGTACTACTAACATTCCTTGTGTAAGACATTCATGATCCATCTTAGCCCCATAGCCACGGTTCTAATAGTTGCTTGAGGATGAGCAAGCATTCTGAGTTTGGTATGGGAAGGAGGAGAATGGGAGGAAATTGACAACAATAGAGAAGATGAACTACAAGGTTGTAAAGTTCCTTTTCCTCTCATTTGTTTCAAGCACTATAGACTGCATGATTGTCTTTACCTTCTCTGTATGCATGTGTGTATGAAAAGGCATAGTTTGATTTCTAAATTGCAACATGGTGCTATGTCATTATGATTACCAACTTGAGTTTTGTGAATTCAAAAGCAACAAAGTATCATGATCATAAACAAACAAGGCATTAAAGAAGATTTTAGCATGTGCATAAAAGTATTGGGAAGCTAGTATGTTTGATTGTTGCTTAATTGCATTGGATTTTACTTAATTGAAGTTTTCATCTAGGACATTTTGTGAAATCTTTTGAAAATCATTAAAACCTTGAAAGCAAATGCAAAAATAAAGCAAGAAAAGAAAAAGGGAAAGAGTGAGAAAGCTGAAGGCTCTGAGTACCAATGGCAATTTATTTGCTAAGTACTTGTGGTGTTTATGTATCAAGCCAAATGCTTGAAAACAAAACACTTAGAAGTCAAGGCTAGGCTCAAAGTGCAAAAGCACTCCCTCAAAGCTTAAGGCTCTGAGCATCAATGATTAGAGAGTTAAGAAAAGAAAAGAAAAATGAGCTTAATGAAGTCCTCTAATCAAATGCTTGTGGTGCTTATGTATCAAGTGGTAATACTTGAAAACAAAGCATTTAGAAGTCGTAGCTTTGTTATCAACTTATGGGGCAAAGCACCCAAAAGGAGAAGCTAAATAAGAAAATCAAAAGTTTGTTTCAAGGAAGAAATATAAAAGAAAGATTTCATAAATTGAGCTAGATGGAAGCATCAATCATTTACATTTCTTTTGTGATTGTAGCATGCTTAGAAAACTAGCTTACCATGAACATTGAGTTGCTATTCTTCTTACCTTGGATTGTCAATCTTTATTGCATGATTCTTTTCTTACTTGGGGACAAGCAAGGTTTAAGTTTGGTGTTGTGATGACATGTCATCATGTCATGTTTTTCTATGCCTTTTTCCTTTGTTTTCAATAGGTTTTATGCACTTTCTTGAGCCATAAGCAAGCCAAGTGGGTAGATTTTCATGTTTCCCTTAATTGAATCAACCATGTATGAATTCATGTCATTTCATGAGATTTTATGCTATATTTGTTGCATATTATGAAAGAATGAATACCTCATGATTTTGAGCATAGCTTTGATGAGTTTGGTTGATTAATTATAGGTGAAGAAAGCTTGGAGAAAGGGTGAAGCAAGAAGGAAGGGCTAGGAGTAAAGAGAGGACAATGGAATAAGTGAAATTGAACCATGAAGCAAAAAGTTAGACCTAAAGTTAGCCTCAAAGTTAGACCCCTAACGTGAGGGCTAACGTTAGGCATGAAGATTACTCCCTGGGCACCCCACGTTTGCGCCAACGTTAGCCCCCTAACTTGGAGGCTAACGTTGGCATGAGAAACTCCTCCCTGGCCACCCAACGTTTGCGCCAACGTTAGACCCCTAACTTGGAGGCTAACGTTGGCACATGAAAATACAAGGGGGAGGGGCAAAAG
Organism: Arachis hypogaea; assembly: GCF_003086295.3. Classification (NCBI taxonomy): domain Eukaryota; kingdom Viridiplantae; phylum Streptophyta; class Magnoliopsida; order Fabales; family Fabaceae; genus Arachis; species Arachis hypogaea. The sequence continues at coordinate 104,017,605 of NC_092050.1, forward strand.
TTTGCGCCAACGTTAGCCCCCTAACTTTGAGGCTAACGTTGGCGCCACACACCACAACAGCTTGAAGGGGTATACTTCCAACAAGAATAACTTGAGCTACAGAGCTCCAAATGAGGTGATTCAAGAAGCATTGGAAAGTAGGAATCAAGAGCGTTCCAAGCATATATGGCACTACATGGTGGACATTAAAATTGAGGGAGAAAACTGCCCCGCAATGTGCATAAATGAACATGGTGGCAACCTGCAGTGAGGCCACTTGACCTCTGCACCTTCGATGGAGTATAACTCGAGCTGTAGAGCTCCAATTGATGTGCTCCCAACGGCATTGGAAAGTAGACATCCAGGGCTTTCCAACAATGTATAATAGTATGGGGTGGACAATACGTTTGAGCCTCCAGAACTGGCGTTTTCGCTAACGTTTGAGGCAAACGTTACCTCAAACGCTGCACACCAAAGCCAGCAACCATGCCCTCTTCAAATGATCATAACTTGAGTTGTAGATGTCCAATTGAAGTGATTCCAAGTGGGTTAGAAAGCTGACATTCAGAGCTTTCCAACCATATATGATAGTCTATATTGGGCATAAAATTGGCAACATGACAAGAGGACAAAGTTGGCGCCATAAATGTGCATAAGGGAGGCCAACGTTAGGGTCAAAGTTAGACCCCTAACGTTGGCACCAACGTTCATACCAGCAAGTTTTGTGGGCTGCTATGAAAAGTTGGAGCCAAAGTTAGACCCCTAACTTTAGCTCCAACTTTTGGTCCAACTTTTGCAAACTCAACCCGGTTCAATTCGGTTCCTCTTCAAACTCCAAGAGCAATCAACCAAGGCCTTTATCAACCCAATTCCATCAAGAGCAAGGGCCCAAATGATCATCACTCAAAGGCACAAGAAATAGATAAAATAGGATTTTCATTTAATTGTAATTTGTTTTTAATTTCATTTTTATTTTGTAGAAATGCCTATAAATAGGCATCTGTTCATATTTGTAGGGGAGGCTGGCTCCACTAAGGAGCACGAGGATTTGAGAGCTCTCTTTAATTTTTTTTTCTTTGTTTTTGAGTCTTGGGTGGAGAATTGAAGGTGTTCTGTTTCATTCTCCCTCTGAGATTTCTCTCTGCTTTCTTTACTGCTTAATTGAATCGAATTTTCTGTTAATTGCTCTTCATCTACTTTCTCTGCAATTTACATTTCCTTTGCAATTGTTCTTGTTGGATCTAGGAAGGCATTGAGATCTAGACTTGGTTATCTAGTCTCTTGGGTCCTGAGATCTTAATTCCAATTTTACATTCTCTGTTTATTGCTTTTCATGTTTATTTACATTTCTGTTTTGGTTCCGAATCAATCAAATCCATCTTTTACTTCTCTGCTTGTTGAAATTCAACTTCTCCTTGTTTAATTTCTGCAAATCCAATTCCCAATTCCCTTTACATTTAATGCAATTTATATTTCTTGTCATTTAAGATTCTTGCAATTTACATTTCTTGTTCTTTAAGTTACTTGCCAATTTACATTCTGCAACTTTAATTTCCCTGCAATTTTTACCTTCTGTTGCTCAACTTCACACAATTCACTCAATGTTAGCTTGACTAAACTAATCACCCACTAAAGTTGCTTGATCCATCAATCCCTGTGGGATCGACCTCACTCCCGTGAGTTATTATTACTTGATGCGACCCGATGCACTTGCCGGTTGGATTTGTGTGTTTTGGGAGAAATTTATTTTTCACCAAAATACTCATCAGTTATCCACTTGGTTCCAGGGAGGCATATGTCCTCTAGAACTTGATCCAACTTTTTATCTTTAGCCATTCTCCTGTTAAAAGATTCTGGATCATCCTGCAGTTGAGGACGTTTGAGGACTTCTCTTACTTTGTCAAGATGGAAATAGAGAATCCTCCCTCTGACCATGGTTCAAAAAGTGTGGAAGGCAGTTCCCTCCATTCTTTACTTATCTGTCAGCCACAAATTTGCATAGAATTCCTGGACCATGTTTCTTCCCACATTCATCTCAGGATTAGCTAGGATTTCCCAGCCTCTATTTCGAATCTGCTTTTGGATCTTCAGATATTCGTCTTCTTTTAGATCAAACTTGACTTCTGGGATCACTGATCTTCTGCACACTATTTTGAAGTAATGATCTGCATGTTCTTTGGTGTAGAACCTCTCATGCATCCATTGTGGTTTTGGATTGTTTTCTTTCTTGCCTCTTGGAGTGGTTTGTTTTCCTTTAGGTGCCATGATCTTGGTCAGTGATCACAGAAAATTACACCAAACTTAGAGGTTTACTTATCCTCAAGCAAAAGCACAGAAAGAAGATGAGTAGATGGGGAGAATGATCCGAATGATGGAGGAGGGGTGATGGCCAAATGTATAAATAGAGGGGAGGGAGGGTATTGTTTCGAAAATTTAAAAAGAAAAAGATATGATTGAAAGATATGATTGATAAAAGATAAACATGATATGCAAAAGAGAATATTATTTTCAAAATTTAAGAGATATAAAGAAGATATGAGGAAGTTAAATCTGAATTTTTGTTTATGTATCTAAGAAATAAAAGATAATATGAATGAATTGAAAAGATTTGAAAAGAAATTGGGAAGTTAAATGAGTTTTTGAAAAAGATTTGAAAAGAATTTGAAGGAGAATTAAAAGGAATTTATAAGAATATGAATTTTTGGTAATGGAAGTTAGAAATTGAATGTTTGTAATGTTTAGATGTAGAAAATTTTGAATTAAAACAAGAAAATTCGATAAAATTTGGATTGAAAACGAAATTACCTCTCCCCTATCTGTTCTGGCGTTAAACGCCATCTGGTGGCCATTTTGGGTGATTAACGCCTAGCCAGGTACCCTGGCTGGTGTTAAACGCCAGAAATCCTTCTTCACTGGGCATTTTTTTGAACACCCAGAATGCTACCAATTCTGGCGTTAAACGCCCAGAATGCTGCCTATTCTGGCATTTAACGCCCAGAATGATACCTTTACTGGCATTTTGACGCCAGTGAGCTCCTTTCCTCTGTGATTTCTCTGTTTTATGTCTTGAACCTCTATTTTCCTGACTTTTTCACTGAAAATATATTAATTAACAAGGAGAACAAAATTAAAAAGACTTATCTAACTGTTATAAACATCTAATTATTGATAATGGCTAGGTTGCCTCCCAGCAAGCGCTTCTTTACTGTCTTTAGCTGGACTTTTACTAAGCTTTTAACTTAGTCTCAGCTTTGAGAATTCTTGCTCAACATTGCCTTCAAGATAATGTTTGATTCTTTGTCAATTAACAATGAACTTTTTGTCAGAATCAATATCTTGAAGTTCTACATAGCCATATGGTGACACACTTGTAATTACATATGGGCCCCTCCACCGGGATTTTAATTTTCCGGGGAACAATCTGAGCCTAGAGTTAAACAGCAGAATCTTCTGTCCTGTCTCAAAGACTCTAGATGATAGCTTTCTGTCATGCCATCTTTTTTCTTTCTCCTTGTAAATTTTGGCATTTTCGAAAGCATTGAGCCCGAATTCTTTCAGCTCATTCAATTGGAGTAATCTCCTCTCTCCAGCTACCTTAGTATCAAGGTTTAGGAACCTGGTTGCCCAGTAGGCCTTGTGTTCCAGTTCCACTGACAAATGACAGGCTTTTCCATACACAAGCTAGTATGGAGAGGTCCCTATAGGAGTCTTGAATGCTGTTTTGTATGCCCACAGAGCATCATCCAGACCTCTTGCCCAATCCTTTCTACGAGCATTTATAGTCCGCTTCAGGATTCATTTTAGTTCTCTATTTAAGACTTCAGCCTGTCCATTTGTCTGTGGATGATATGGAGCTGCCACTTTATGGTTAATTCCATATCGGACCAGAGCAGAGTCAAGCTGTTTATTACAGAAATGAGTGCCTCCATCGCTGATCAGTATCCTGGGGACACCGAACCTGCTGAAGATATGCTTCTGGAGGAACTTCATCACTGTCTTAGTATCATTAGTGGATGTTGCAATTGCCTCTACCCATTTAGATACATAGTTTACTGCCACCAGAATATAAGTGTTTGAGTATGATGGTGGAAAAGGCCCCACGAAATCAATAACCCATACATCAAATAACTCAATCTCTAAGATTCCTTATTGAGGCATGGCATAACCGTGAGGCAGATTACCAGCTCTCTGGCAATTGTCACAGTTATGTACAAACTCTTTGGAGTCTCTATAGAGAGTAGGCCAGTAGAAGCCACACTGGAGAACCTTGGTGGCTGTTCGCGCACCTCCGAAATGTCCTCCATATTGTGATCCATGGCAATGCCATAGGATCTTCTGTGCCTCTTCTCTAGGTACTCATCTATGGATCATTCCGTCTTCACACCTATTAAAGAGATATGGTTCATCCCACAAGTAGTATTTTGCATCGAAAATCAATTTTTTCGTTTGACCCTTGCTGTACTCCTTGGGTATGAATCTCACAGCTTTATAGTTTGCAATGTCTGCAAACCATGGTACTTCCTGAATGGCAAAGAGTTGCTCATTCGGGAAAGTTTTAAAGATTTCAATAGGAGGGAGGGACGCTCCTGCTACTGGTTCTATTCTGGACAGGTGATCTGCTACTTGGTTCTCTGTCCGTTTTCTGTCTCTTATTTCTATATCAAACTCTTGCAGAAGCAACACCCATCTTATGAGTCTGGATTTTGAATCCTGCTTTGTGAGGAGATATTTTAGAGCAGCATGGTCAGTGTACACAATCACTTTGATCTTACTAAATAAGATCTGAACTTGTCAATGGCATAGACCACTGCAAGTAACTCCTTTTCTGTGGTTATGTAACTTTTTTGTGCATCATTTAAAACACGACTAGCATAATAAATGACATGCAGAAGCTTATTATGCCTCTGTCCCAATACTGCACCAATGGCATGATCACTGGCATCATACATTAGTTCGAATGGTAATGTCCAGTCGGGTGCAGAAATAACTGGTGCTGTGACCAGCTTAGCTTTTAGAGTTTCAAATGCCTGCAGACACTCCGTGTCAAAGACAAATGGCGTGTCAGCAGCTAGCAGATTGCTCAGAGGTTTTGCAATTTTTGAAAAATCCTTTATAATCCTCCTATAGAATCCTGCATGACCCAGAAAGCTTCTGATTGCCTTAACATTGGCAGATGGTGGTAATTTCTCAATTACCTCTACCTTAGCTTGATCCACCTCTATTCCCTTGTTCGAAATTTTTTGCCCAAGGATAATTCCTTCAGTCACCATAAAGTGACATTTTTCCCAGTTTAAAACCAGGTTAGTCTCTTGGCACCATTTTAGAACAAGTGCTAGATGGCTAAGGCAGGAGCTGAATGAGTCTCCAAATACTGAGAAGTTATCCATGAAGACTTCTGTTCATACCCTGGGTCGAGTTATCCGACCCGGGATGTTTAGCGACAAAGCGACCGACCTCTTCAGGTCAAACCATCCGACCTCTTCTCAAAGAGCTCGGCCAAATCGACAGGAAAGCCCAAAGAGGGCCTAAATCAAGGAATGCGACCCAAATCCAAAGGCCGCCCAGGCCTACAGAGAGAAGGGCGGTTCCCTTGAAGATAAGCTGACCTCACTCAAAGATAAGATAAGATAAGATAACTAACTTATCTTATCCAAAAAGGTCACTCCACACTACTATAAATACACTGGAGCACCCAGGTATAACTCATACTCTAATTCTACCAAAAACCTGCTGAATACCCTTGCTAACTTAAGCATCGGAGTCCCTTGCAGGTACCCCCCACCCTCCGGTGGCGAAGGATCAGCAGTGCAGCCCAGCTCAACAAGTCGGATACGATAGCTCCGGCCTCCACTCATAGCCGGACCCATCATTTCCGATCATCACAGAAGATCTCGACCGAGATCGACCTACAGTTTCAGGTAACCCTCGGAACATTGGCGCCGTTGCCGGGGACCTGGAAGTCATCCCATCACCATGGCGGACGACCATGACAATGACCACGATTCGGATCTGGAGGATATAACACCACACAAGAACGCAGACACTACACCAAACGATACTCCTCAACCTAATAAAAACAACGATTCATCGACTGTGGGAGCCATGGAGGTACTTCAAGATCGCTTAAAACAACTTGAAAAAGAAGCCCAACATCAGCGAGAAGCTGGGAAGGATCTACAAAGGGAGATAAGGCGGCCCTGGGAATTAGAAGATAAACTTCTAAAACTCGAAGCCGATCTCAAAACCAAAGCTACTCGATCCATCCATGAGGACAGCTCTCGCAAGGATCAAGATCCATTCACTAGGGAGATCATGAAGACCAAAATCCCTAAAGACTTTAAACTCCCGGATATGCCTTTATATGATGGCACTACAGATCCTGGTCATCATCTCAGCAATTTCAGAAGTAGAATGCACCTCACTGACGCCTCAGATGTAGTTCGCTGCAAAGCCTTTCCGACTACCTTAACAAAGACAGTGATCAGATGGCTCGACAATCTACCTCCTAGGTCCATCTCAAGCTTCGACGACTTAGCTAAGAAATTTCTGGCCAGATTCTCCATCCAAAAAGATATGGCTAAGCACGCCCCAAGACTATTAGGAATCAAGCAAGGAGATCGGGAAAGTCTTTGCAACTACAAGGAAAGATTCAGCAAAACATGCCTGGACAAACAAAGCCTACCAACAGAGGCCGCCATAATGGGCCTCATCAATAGCTTACGAGAGGGACCTTTTAGCCAATCTATATCGAAAAAATACCCCGAATCTCTGAACGAAGTACAAGAACGAGCAGAGAAGTACATCAACATAGAGGAAAACTCCCGACTAGGAGAGACCTCAAAATCCGGATTCACCTACCCCTCCCGGAATAAGGAATCCAAAAAGAAGGAAGATCGACATGGGGAGAAAATAAAAAATATCACAATTACACCCCTCTTCGGGTGTCCCTTATGGATGTCTACAGAGAAGTCTGCCACACTGAAAAAATACCCCCAGCTTGACCACTCAAAGGCAAAAACGGAGGAGAAAATCGGACTGAGTATTGCGAATACCATCGAATCCGTGGGCATTCTACCAACGAATGTTTTGACTTAAAGAACGTCATAGAAAAACTAGTAAGAGAAGGAAAATTAGATCGGTACCTGGCCACCCGAGATGATGAACAAAGAAAAAGAAGAAGGGACGAAGATGTCGGACGAACCGAGCGATCACCTTGTACACCAGAAAGACATGTCCACATGATACACGGCGGATTTGCGGGAGGAGAAATCTCCAAATCATCTCGCAAAAGATATCTTAAAGAAGTATATCATGTCAAGGGGAAGGAAAAAGCACCCGACATCCCCGCAATTACTTTCACCAAAGAGGATGCAGCCGGTATCATCTCAGGACATGACGATCCCATGGTCATCACTATTATATTAGAAAACAAATCTCCACCGCACATTAATAGACCAAGGGAGCTCCACCGACATCTTGTTCAAAACTGCTTTCGACAAGCTCGGCCTGAAAGAAAAAGAACTTAGAGCATACCCAAACAACATGTTCGGACTGGGAGACACCCCAGTTCAACCACTTGGATACATCTCACTACACACAACCTTCGGAAAAGGAAACCAGTCAAGAACACTCAAGATAAACTACATCGTGGTCGACGTGAGTGAAAGAACGAAACTCTCGCGTGATCTAGAATTTTCTAAAAATAAATTCCCGTTGTAAGTATAGCTTCTAGACCGACAAGAATTCCTTCTTTACAAAAGTTTTGTTTGTCTCAAGTAACAAACCCTTTTAAAATTAATAACCGAAGTATTTAAACCTCGGGTTGTCTTCTCAAGGAATTGCAGGGAAGTATGATTTATTATTGGTTATGCAAGGTATATTTTTTGGGGTTTTTAAAAGGTTTGAATAAGAAAAATAGATTGTAGGAATTAATAAATCAATAGCTAATAAAACTCTTGGCACGGTATGAAAATTAGAAGTCCTATCCCAGTTATCCTTATCGATGGTGATGAGAATTATATTTTGCTCCCCACTAAGTCAACCTCTAACTATGAAGGTAAGTCAAGTGGATAAATCAATTTAACACCTAAAGTCCTAGTCAACTCCTAAGGAAAGACTAGAGTTATAGGAATTTAAATCAATCAGCAAAGATAACAATTATCAATCACGATGAGTTTGACAACTCAAGAGTTACCAATTAATCAACCAAAGCCAAAAGGAAAAAATCTAAATTATTTAGATAAATAAAGGAAAGCAATCATAATTCTGAAATACCTCAAATTGCATTAATAAAAGAAAATCAATCCAAACATAAAGAGTTCATAAACTAAATTGAGAAAATAAATAAAAGGAATATTAAACCTGGAAATTGAGAAGAAAAAATCCTAATTCCTTTAAGAGGAATCCTAATCCTAAATTCTAAGAGAGAGGAGAGAACCTCTCTCTCTAAAAACTACATCTAAAAATTTTCGTTGTTTGATAACTGGATGCATTCCCCCACTTTATAGCCTCTAATCTATGCTTTCTGGGCTGAAAACTGAGTCAAAAACAGCCCAGAAATCGCTGGTTTAGAAATCTGCCACGCTGATTTTCGTCACTGCGATGCGTCCGCGTGGAACACGCGTTCGCATCGCCTAGAGATATGGCCACTATGGCAAATTATATATCAAATCGAAGCCCCGAATGTTATCTTTCCAACGCAACTGGAACCGCCTCATTTGGATCTCTGTAGCTCAAGTTATGACCGTTTTAGTGCGAGAGGGTCGGCTGGACAACTTAGCAGTTCCTTCAGCTTCTTGTATTCCTTCCACTTTTGCATGCTTTCTTTCCATCCTCTGAGCCATTCCTGCCCTGTAATCTCTGAAATCACTTAACATACATATCACGGCATCGAATGATAATAAGATAGGATTAAAGTTAGTAATTTAAAGGCCCAGGAAACATGTTTTCAATCATAGCACAAAATCAGGAAGGAAAACATAAACTCATGCAAATCATATGAATAAGTGTATGAAAGATTGATAAAATCCACTCAATTGAGCACAAGATAAACTATAAAATAGTGGTTTATCAGTGAGTTCAGCCTACAATGCCTTAATAGGCCGGACAACATTGAATCAGCTCGGCGCAATAGTCTCGACTCCACATCTGTGCATGAAATTCCCAACTACATAAGGGATAGCTACAATAAAAGCAGACCAAAAGATGGTGCGCCGCTGTTACAACGAAAGTCTAAACCTCAGAGGCAGAGGAGAAGAATTCCACACAATCGAACTCGGTGGAGTTTAGAGGCGGGAAGAACTCCGCCCACAACCTGAAGGTGAAGTAGAGAAAGTCCAGATCGGAGACATCCGGACAAAACAACCAATATTAATACGAGTCTAAAAGGAGACATAAAAGAATCACTCGTACAGTTCTTACGAGATAACGTCGACCTCTTTGCATGGAAGGCTGCAGACATTCCAAGCATATACCCCAAATTAATGTGCCACAAGTTGGCGGTCTACCTAGGATCTCGGCCGGTACAACAGAGACAAAGAAAGCTCGGACCAGAATGATCCCAAGTTGTGGAAGAGCAAGTACAAGCTTTACTGGAGGCAAGATTCATAAGAGAAGTCAAGTACCCGCTATGGCTAGCTAACGTCGTCTTGGTGAAAAAATCAAATGGGAAGTGGCGAATGTGCACCGACTACACTAATCTCAACAAAGCCTGCCCAAAAGATCCTTATCCACTCCCAAGTATTGACGCTCTGGTAGATGCATCCTCCGGATATAAATACCTCTCGTTTATGGACGCATATTCGGGATACAATCAAATCCCGATGTATCCACCCGACCAAGAAAAAACTTCATTCTTAACCCCAAAAGCAAACTATTGCTATATCATCATGCCTTTTGGTCTTAAAAATGCGGGAGCTACTTACCAAAGATTAATGAATAAAGTTTTCATGGATCACATCGGAAAAATCATGGAAGTCTACGTGGACGACATGTTAATAAAGACACAAAGTGAAGAGACGTTGCTGCTCGACCTCGCCCAAGTATTCGACACCATAAGAAGGCATGGCATGCGACTTAATCCTGCAAAGTGCACCTTCGCAGTAGAAGCTGGCAAATTCCTGGGTTTCATGCTCACACAAAGAGGAATTGAGGCAAATCCGGATAAATGCCAGGCCATACTCGACATGAAGAGTCCGACTTGTGTCAAAGAAGTACAACAACTCAACGGAAGGTTAGCAGCCCTGTCCAGATTTCTAGCCGGGTCGACAATAAGATCTCTCCCCTTCTACGCCATCCTAAGGAAAGGGAAGAAGTTTGAATGGACCACCGAGTGTGAGCAAGCCTTCCAAGATTTCAAAAGATTCTTGGGACAACCACATATCCTATCTCGACCACGAGAAGGAGAACCACTCATATTATACCTTGCGGTAGGAAGTCGGGCAGTAGCCTCAGCATTAGTTCGAGAAGACGACAGTGGGCAACAACCCATATACTTCATTAGTAAAGCATTACAAGGATCCGATTTGAACTACCAAAAAATAGAAAAATTTGCCTACGCACTCATACTGACATCTCGACGACTTCGTCCATACTTCCAGGCTCACACCATTAAGGTTCGGACCAACCAGACCATAAAAGGGATTTTACAGAAAACATACCTAGCAGGCAGAATCTTGCAATGGGCAATCGAGTTGTCCGAATTTGATCTTTAATATGAAGCTCGGACAACCATCAAATCACAATACCTGGCCGACTTCATTGCAGAATTTACAGACACCCCAGAACCTCCCACAAAATGGAATCTGTACGTGGACGGTTTCTCAAATAAAACTGGAAGCGGCGCGGGTGTGATAATTGAAAGCGACCAAGGGACCCAAATTGAACTCTCCCTCAAATTTGGGTTCCCCGCCTCAAATAACCAAACGAAATATGAGGCATTACTAGCTGGTTTGAAGCTGGCTAGGGAGGTTGGAGCTCAAAAGCTTATCATCTTCAGCGACTCACAAGTAGTCACTTCAAAAATAACAGGGAGCTACCAAGCTAAGGATCCCACCATGAAGAAGTACTTGGATAAAACCAGGAAACAGCTCGGATAACTCGGGGAATATGAGATCCGCCACATACCCCGCGAACAAAATGCTCGAGCTGATGCACTCTCAAAGCTAGCCAGCACCAAACCAGAGGGCAACAATAGAAGCCTCATCCAGAAAATGCTGCAGAACCTATCAATCTCGGAAGAGGAAAAAGTCCTAGCCATAACAGGCTTGGATCAAGGATGGATGACTCCCATAATCAACTACCTCAAAATAGAAACGCTTCCTACAAATGAAAAGGAGGCAAAAAGGTCAAAATGGGAGGCACAATACTATACTATCATAAACAATACCCTATACAAAAGAGGGATCTCTATACCATTGTTAAAATGTGTACCGACTTCCAACACAAAAGAAGTCCTAGAAGAGATACACAGTGGCACCTGTGACAATCACCTCGGAGCACAATCACTTGCCAAAAGAGTACTCCGGGCAGGGTTTTATTGGCCAACTCTACAAAAAGAAGCCACGGAGTTTGTAAAGACATGTACACCATGTCAGAAACATGCCAACTTTTACATCGCCCCGCCAGAGGAACTCATCAGCGTGATCTCACCTTGGCCATTCGCAAAATGGGGACTCGACCTTCTCGGACCCTTTCCTCAGGGATCGGGACAAGTTAAATTCTTCATAGTAGGGGTAGACTATTTCACAAAGTGGATCGAGGCAGAACCCTAGCTAATGCCACTGCTCAAAGAAGTCAAAAATTCCTATATAGGAACATTGTCACAAGGTTCGGGGTTTCATACTCAATCACCACAGACAATGGCACTCAATTTACAGATGCAGGCTTCAAAAAGCTAGTGGCCGACCTAAACATAAAACACCTGTTCACTTCCGTAGAACTTCCCCAAGCTAATGGACAAGCCGAAGCTGCCAACAAAGTCATACTGGTGGGGCTCAAGCGAAGATTACAGGACGCAAAAGGAGCCTGGGCTGAAGAACTCCCACAAGTCCTGTGGGCGTATCGAACGACGCCGCATTCCACCACAAAGGAATCACCCTTCCGATTAGCGTACGGAATAGAGGCAATGATCCCAGTAGAGATTGAAGAAGGGTCGCCTAGAATGATCCACTATAACGAAGAAGCCAACTCCCAACTTCAAAGGGAAGAACTCGACCTACTCCCAGAAGTCCAAGAAAGAGCTCGGATCAGGGAAGAGGCATTAAAACGACGAATGGCTTCAAGATACAATCAAAGGTGGTGCCGCGAGGATTTGCTGAGAACGATCTCGTCCTAATCTGAAATGATATCGGAACAACTCAACCTGGAGAAGGAAAGCTGGCAGCAAACTGAAAGGGACCCTACCGAGTCATAGAAGTACTTGGAAAGGGCTACTACAGACTGTCCAAACTCGATAGGCGAGAGCTTCCTAGGTCATGGCACGCCTGCAACCTAAGAAGGTACTATAGTTAGGGATGATAAAGGATCTTAGGATAAGGCGCACTCTTTTTCCTGAAAAGGTTTTTTAATGAGGCGCCAAGCCAAGACCTATAAATTGCCTGACTTAGAGGGATAAAGCTCCCACATGTATATATTTGCATTTTTTTTGAATAAAATCTGTTCAGATCTTCTACAAATGATCAAGACGCATTAATTTGAAACATTCATCGTCCGATTACAAAGCTACAGATCGGCAGAAAGTGAAAATCAAATTCACTGCACGATCACGATAAAGACCAACAGATATGAAAATAAAATTCATTAAAAGGTCGACCAAACGAGTATTAAACCCAATTTCTACAAAATCGGCAAAGATGAAAACAGAATAATGCAAGAAGCTGTCGAAAGTGATCCTTAGAAAGGACCTGACGAGGTCTTAATAAAATGGATTGCTAAAAAATAACTTAAAGACTGACCGACGTAAAGAAGTTGGACCAGCCACAATAACCAAAGTTATAAGTAAATCCCTGGAAAGAAGTCTGGCCAACCCTATAAAAGAGGATTGCTATAACTTAGAAGAGATCGACATGACGAAGTCGGTCTCCTACAAACATGTTATAAAAGTAATCCCTGAAAGAGACCTGAACAAGGTCCAAGAAATAGGATTACAAAAATAACTTAGAAGAGATCGACATAACGAAGTCGGTCTCCTACAAACAAGTTATAAAAGTAATCCCTGAAAGAGACCTGAACAAGGTCCAAGAAAGAGGATTACAAAAATAACTTAGAAGGGCCCGACATGAAGAAGTCAACCCAAAACATAAAGTTATAAAAGTAATCCCTGAAAGAGACCTGAATAAGGTCCAAGAAAGAGGATTACAAAAATAACTTAGAAGAGATCGACATGACGAAGTCGGTCTCCTACAAACAAGTTATAAAAGAAATCCCTTAAAGAGACCTGAACAAGGTCCAAGAAAAAGGATTACAAACATAACTTAGAAGGGCCCGACATGAAGAAGTCGGCCCAAAACATAAAGTTATAAAAGTAATCCCTGAAAGAGACCTAAACAGGGTCCAAGAAACAGGATGACAAAAATAACTTAGAAGGAACCAACACAAGGAAATCGGTTCCAAAATCAACAAGTTATAAAAAGTAACACCTGAAAGAGACTCCACGAGGGTCCAAGAAAGAGGGTTACTAGAAATAACTTAGGCAAGACTGACATAAAGAAGTCGGCCTCCCCCAAACATGTTGCAAGAGTAATTCCTAAAATAAGACCCAACAAGGTCCAAAAGAAAGAATTACTAGAAGTAACTGAAATGACGAAGTCGGCTTCCCAAAAACCTTAACGTTATAAAGGTAAACACTAACGGAGACCTCACAAAGGTCCCAACAAATAGGGTTATTAGAAATAACTTCAAGCTTACATAAGGAAGCCAACATACAAGTTGGATCCAAGCAACTACAACCTCAGAGGAATCAAGCCACAAGTATGAAGGCAATCTAAAGAGGTCAACAAAGCTCCAACACTCCGAAAAGCCTAAAAAAATACCAAGGCAGATGCAAACAGACATGATATGAAAAACATAAAGTTATAATAATAACAAACTCAAGAGGCTGCCAAAATCAGCCCCAAGAACTTGGAAACTATTTTGTTTTTCAAAATAAAATTGCTAAACAAGCAACCAAAAAGAGTGTCAACAGTCAGAAAACATCATAAAGAGTTTAAAAGCCCACAAGCCGGGCTATTTACACAAACATCTAGAAAACTATTTGTACGAAGGCTTCTCGGCAACATCAATACGGGGTGAAGGAGGGTGAGTCCGAAGAGGCACTGCATCCACTGTCCCGTCATCCCTATTCAAGATTTGGCAATCAGGATCTGATTCAGGATGAACGACCTTAGAGGAAGGAGCTGAAGAAGTCGGCATAACAGAAGCTTTGGTCACAGGCACAGAGGGAGGCTCAACATTGTCATCATTAGGGTCGTCAGGAACAATTTGGCTATCCTTTACAACATTATCCAGACTGAATAGAGCAAGGTCGACCTCGGGAGCAAGAACCCGAACCTGCTCCTTCAGGTTCTCATAAGCAGCATTTACGCTGCCCACAAGGTAACCCTGGAGCTCGGCATAATCAACCCGGGCAGACCCCAACTCCTCCCTAAGACGCATCACTTCCCTGTAGGTTGTGACATAGCTGTCCTTGTGCCTCAATGCCGTATCTTTAGCCAACCTTACAGAAGCCGCCAAGGCAACAGAACTAGCCTTTTCGACCTCCAATTCCTTCTCCAGCTTGGTCACCTTCGCTTGGAGTTCCTCATTCAAACCCTTCATCCGGTCGAACTCCTGTTTAGCCTCCTTCATGAAGGCTTTGGTGGCATGAAGAGGAAGATCTTGGGCAGTTCGGTACAGGGCAGCTCCCATATGCGCCATCTTAATACTACTCCAAGTTATAAAATCTAAATGGCGAAAGAGAGATACATCATCCATAGGGAGGACACCATAAGGACCGATCTACTGGTCGACAAAGACAACAACGTCGAAATCAGGCGAATCCAGATTGAAGGGCTCAACAGTTCGGGGTCTTTTGGAAGGAGGAACGACCGGAGGGTAAGAAACAGCGGTAGAAGACTGCGGAGGATCAGGTACACGAACTAGAGGAGTAGGGATCATTCTCCTCGGTCCAGGCGAACTCGGCACAGATGGCTTCGGCGGAACCTGAGAGGACCCTTCCCCATCCGTCCTGGTCGAGATGTTCTGGGCCGCAGTAGCCTTTCTCACTTTCTTGAAAGCCTTCATCGATTCATTATTCTTAGCCATTTCTGAAAAATGAAGAACAAACAGCTTTACAAACCAGAAAAAGAAGAAGGCAGCAAAGAAAAACAAGAAACAAAATATATCAAGTAAATACCCAATGCAGTTTGGACAAGGGAGGGGTCCCCCAAAGATTTTTTAGTGTCCAAATGAGGAGGTTCCCCCCAAATGTCCTCCAAAACAGTTACAAAGGCCTGCTCGACCTCGTCCAACATCTCCCAAGTGTATCGGGATACCACTACATTTTTCTGCCACTCTAAAGGAAAGAGGGGTTCGCCATTCTCATCCAGAAAGAAAGGCTGAGCTCCTTCAACAGCCCGGACCTTAAAGAAGTAATTCTTAAAATCCCGAAAGGATTCATCATACATAGAAAAAACCTTATGCCCCTGGGCAGACCTAAAAGAAATCCAAAAAGCCTTCTTCTTGGTAGTCCCAGGCTTGGTCAACATAAAAAGATACAAAAAGAGAGTTTGAGAAGGAGTAACAGCAAATTCTCGACAAACCAACTGAAAAATCTTGATAAAACCCCAAGAGTTTGGGTGAAACTGAGAAGGGGCAACATTACAGGACCATAACAGGTCAGTTTCGAAAGAAGTAAAGGGAAGAGTGATGTTTATTTGACTAAAAAAGAAATTATATGCATAGAAAAAGGGACACTCCCCCTGAGTCAGAACAGGGAAGCAAACCCTATCATCAGAATCAGGTGCTACCAACTCGTAACTGTTCTCCTGATTTCCACTGCTACAAATTCGGTGATGTTTTCTAAGCTCTACGCAAAATTCAGAATTGGCTAAAGAAACACACAGCAACACAAGGGAGTCCAACCAATCAGACATCCCCTCAGGAACCTTAGAAGACGCCTCGACAATATTTTTGCGAGAAGACATGGCCAACTAGTCCTACAAACAAGAAAAGAAGATTGGATTACTAAAAAACATCTCGGATGAAACCAAAACAACTCGGCCAACGTAACCCATCGCAATACAAGCAACAAAAGGAAACCCTCAGATCCACATCAAAAAAGATCCAGGGGCATCCTTTGGAGGCAGTTAACAGGACAAGGATTCAGGAAAACCTACAAGCTCACATACATCCTAATAGAAAAACAATAAACCCTTCTTTTGATCTGCAACTAAAGCGACACTCCAAAAAGAAAGCTACGAGCCACAAATCGAGCAAAGTCATCAAAATAAACTACCTTCCAGACTCACCATCCCAGTTTCAATCAATAAACGAAGCGACTAAGCAACAAAATATCATCAAAGACGCAACCTTGTCCTCAGAGAAATAAAATCCCCCCGAACAAACGAAGTAAATTCAAAACAAGCACCAATCTTCTTTTACAAAAGTTCAGCAGCAAGAAAAGCTACCAATAGAACAAAAATTAAAGGGCAATCTTTGCAGAAGTAAACAAATGCAATTTTCGAGTATCAAAAAACAACCAGAAGTAAACAGCAAAACATGCAAAGCCCGAAAAAGCCTCCACAGAAGTACTAGGAGTACGCATAAAGACGAAAAGGAAGCCAAAAAATACATCACAGTGACGAACAAACATAAGATCACAAAAAGGTTCAAGCTTTCCAACATACATTCAGAATCAAAGCTTTACCAGAAAAATGATGAGAATAAGAAAGTAAGAAAAAACCAACCTGGAAAAAGCAGAAAGCTTCGAGAGAAAGTTGAAGAGAGGAACAGAATCTGGAATCGCCCTTCCACAGCCAGAAAGAAATAATAACCAAGCAATGTCGGAAGGAAAGAGGCAAAAACTACAAACTCCAGGCGAAAACAGAAAGAGAGAAAGAACAGGGAAGTTATGGAGAAGAGTAACCGTTTTTCTGAAATGTGAAATTCAAAATAAAGAGGCTAAGAGAAACAGGGCAATTAAAACAATTAATGAGGGTATTAAAATCCTCGCACATTCCCAAGGCTAACAAGCACTAATGCAAAAAGGCGCGCTTTCAGAAGAGGAAAGGAAAACGTTCCGTATTCAAAAAAGAGAACTCTACAAAGATGAAGTCGACAAAGTGCTCGAGTTCGGCTTCACCAGAGAAGGATCGAAGTCCTAAAACTAAGACTCGACCTTAAAAGAAAGACCGAGCTCGAGCAGGGGCACTGTTCATACCTTGGGTCGAGTTATCCGACCGAGGATGTTTAGCGACAAAGCGACCGACCTCTTCAGGTCAAACCATCCGACCTCTTCTCAAAGAGCTCGGCCAAATCGACAGGAAAGCCCAAAGAGGGCCCAAATCAAGGAACGCAACCCAAATCCAAAGGCCGCCCAGGCCTACAGAGAGAAGGGCGGTTCCCTTGAAGATAAGCTGACCTCACTCAAAGATAAGATAAGATAAGATAACTAACTTATCTTATCCAAAATGGTCACTCCACACTACTATAAATACACTGGAGCACCCAGGTATAACTCATACTCTGATTCTACCAAAAACCTGCTTAATACCCTTGCTAACTTAAGCATCGGAGTCCCTTGCAGGTACCCCCCACCCTCCGGTGGCGAAGGATCAGCAGTGCAGCCCAGCTCAACAAGTCAGATACGATAGCTCCGGCCTCCACTCATAGCCAGACCCATCATCTCCGATCAGCACAGAAGATCTCGACTGAGATCAACCTACAGTTTCAGGTAACCCTCGGAACAACTTCCAGAAACTTCTCTACCATATCAGAGAATATAGAGAGCATGCACCTCTGAAAGGTTGCAGGTGCATTGCACAGACCAAATGGCATCCTTCTGTAGACAAATACTCCAGATGGACATGTGAATGTTTTTTTCTCTTGGTCTTGAGGGTCTACTGCAATTTGGTTGTAACCTGAATAGCCATCCAAAAAGCAGTAGTATTCATGACCTGCTAATCTCTCTAGCATCTGGTCTATGAATGGTAAAGGAAAATGATCCTTCCTGGTGGCTGTATTGAGCCTTCTGTAGTCAATACACATACGCCACCCTGTAACTGTTCTTGTAGGAACCAGTTAATTCTTTTCATTATGAACCGCTTTCATGCCTCGCTTCTTGGGGACAACTTGGACAGGGCTCACCCAGGGGCTATCAGAAATAGGATAAATAATCTCAGCCTCCAGTAATTCTTTTCATTATGAACCACTTTCATGCCTCCCTTCTTGGGGACAACTTGGACAGGGCTCACCCAGGGGCTATCAGAAATAGGATAAATAATCCCAGCCTCCAGTAACTTAGTGACCTCTTTCTGAACCACCTCTTTCATGGCTGGATTTAGCCACCTCTGTGGTTGAACCACTGGCTTAGCATCGTCCTCCAATAGGATCTTGTGCATGCATCTTGCTGGGCTAATGCCCTTAAGATCACTTATGGACCAACCAAGAGCTGTCTTGTGTGTCCTTAGCACCTGAATTAATGCTTTTTCTTCCTGTGGATTTAAAGCAGAGCTTATGATCACCGAAAAAGTGTCACCTTCTCCCAGAAATGCATATTTCAGGGATGGTGGTAGTGGTTTGAGGTCGGGTTTAAGAGGCTTAACCTCTTCCTGAGGAATTTTCAGAGGTTCTTCTATTCTCTCTGGTTCTTCCAGATCAGGCTCAACATCTTTAAAAATGTCCTCTAGCTCTGATTCGAGACTCTCAGTCATATTGACCTCTTCCACCAAGGAGTCAATAACATCTGCTCTCAGGCAGTCTTTTGGTGTGTCTGGATGCTGCATAGCTTTGACAGCATTCAACTTAAACTCATCCTCATTGACTCTCAGAGTTATCTCTCCTCTTTGGACATCAATGAGGGTTCGTCCAGTTGTTAGGAAAGGTCTTCCTAGAATGAGAGTTGCACTCTTGTACTCCTCCATTTCTAGCACTACAAAGTCAGTAGAAAAGGCAAATGGCCCATCTTTGACAATCATGTCCTCAATTATGCCTGATGGGATTTTAATGGATCCATCAGCAAGTTGGAGGCATATTCGGGTTGGTTTAACTTCATCAGTCAAACCAAGCTTTTTGATAGTAGATGCAGGTATTAGGTTGATACTTGCCCCAAGGTCACACAGAGCTGTCTTGGTACAAGCATCCTCTAATGTGCATGGTATCATAAAGCTTCCGGGATCTTTAAGCTTCTCTGGTAAGCTTTTCAGAATGACTGCACTACATTCTTCAGTGAGGAAAACTTTTTCAGTTTCTCTCCAATCCTTCTTATGGCTTAAGATCTCTTTCATGAACTTAGCATAAGAGGGTATTTGCTCAAGTACCTCTGCAAACAGAATCTTTATTTCAAGAGTCCTGAGATAGTTTGCAAAGCGGGCAAATTGTTTATCCTGTTTCGCTTGGCGGAGTTTCTGAGGATAAGGCATCTTGGCTTTATATTCTTCAACCTTGGTTGCTGCAGGTATATTTCCTATAGAAGTGGTTGGAGAAGCCTGCTTAAGGGGGTTGTTATCAGCACTTGCAAGTGTCTGACCCCTTTGTGGCGTTTGAACGCCAGAATTGGGGGCTGCATGGGCGTTTAACACCAGATTGCCACCCTTTTCTGGCGTCTGGATGCCAGAATCGGCTGTCCCTTGGGCGTTTAACGCCACTTTTTAACCCTTTTCTGGCGTTTGAACGCCAGAATCATTCCTCTCTGGGCTCTTACTGTCCTCAGAGGGATTTTGGGCAGTGGTTTGGTTATCCTTTGTCAGTTGTTCCTTTCTTGGCTTCCTGTTACCTTGGATTGATACATTCAGTGTTTTCCCACTCCTTAATTGAACAACTTGGCATTCTTCTGTTATCTGTTTAGATAGCTGCTGTCTTGTCTGATCTAATTGTGCTTCCATATTTTGGTTTGCATTTTTAGTGTCTTGGAGCATCTCTTTGAATTCTGCGAATTATTTTGTTATGATAAGCAATTGCTGATTGAGTTCAGCAACTTGTTCTTGAGGACTAAGTTCAGTGGATACTGCTTTAGCCTCTTCTTTCAGGGAGGACTCAGTATTCAAGTATAGATGCTGATTTCTAGCAACTGTATCAATGAGCCCTTGAGCCTCTTCAATTGTCTTTCTTATATGTATAGATCCACCAGTTGAGTGATCTAGAGATATTTGAGCTTTTTCTGTAAGCCCATAGTAAAAGATGTCTAACTGCACCTGCTCTGAAAACATTTCAGAGGGGCATTTCTTTAGCATCCCTCTGTACCACTCCCAGGCATTATAAAGGGATTCATCATCCTCTTGTTTAAAGCCTTGGATGTCTAGCCTTAGCTGTATCATCCTTTTTGGAGGGTAATATTGATTCAGGAATTTGTCTGATAACTGTTTCCATGTTCTTATGCTTGTTGTGGGTTAGTTATTTAACCACCTCTTAGCTTGATCTTTTACAGCAAATGAAAACAATAATAATCTGTAGACATTCTAATCTACTTCTTTATCACGTACTGTGTCAGCAATTTGTAAGAACTGTGCCAGAAACTCAGTAGGTTCTTCTTGTGGAAGACCGGAATACTGGCAATTTTGCTACACCATGATAATGAGCTGAGGATTTAGCTCAAAACTGCTTGCTCTAATGGGAGGTATACAAATACTACTCCCATATGCAGCAGTAATGGGGTTAGCATATAACCCCAGAGTCCTTCTGGACTGTTCATTTCCACTTAGGTCCATGATGGGGAAAAGAAAATTGATGTGAATTGCAAGTAAAATATATTTTTATTTTTATTTTATTTAATTAAAAATATCCGAATAAATAAAAGAAATTAAGATAAAATAAAATAATTGGAAAATAAAATATAAGTTTCGAAAACTAAAATAAAAAGAAAAAGAAATTCGAAAACTAAAGTACTTAATTAAAAAAATTTGAAAAACTTTGGATATGATTTTTGAAAAAGATTTTGAATTTTGAAATTTTAAAACTAAGATGAGATAAAATAAAAGTTTTAAAATAAAAATATGAATTTTAAAATAAAATTTTTGAAAATTCAATTAAATAAAGAGAAAAGATATTTTTGAATTTAATGAGGAAAGAGAAAAAACAATAAAATGACACCAAACTTAGGATTTTTAGATCAAAACAAAGAAAGCAAACAGGAAAACTTTGAATGTCAAGATGAACACTAAGAACACTTTTTTTAAAAATTTTTAAGAAAATAAAAACACAAAGGACACCAAACTTAAAAATTTTTATATTTTCGACACTAATAATTCAAAAATGTATAAGATAAACAGCAGCAAACACCAAACAAGAAATTTTAAAGATCAAATAAGGAAAGTTATCAAGAACAATTTGAAGATCAATAAAGGACTAAGAACATATAATTCGAAAAATTGAAAGAAAAATAAAATCATGCAATTGACACCAAACTTAAAATATGAAACTAAACTCAAACAGAAAATAAGAATTTTAAAATTTTAACCAAAAACAATAAAAGATAAATTTTTCCTAATCTAAGCAACAAAATAAACCGCCAGTTGTCCAAAGTCGAACAATCCCCGGCAACGGCGCCAAAAACTTGGTGCACGAAATTGTGATTACACTTTTCACAACTCCGCACAACTAACCAGCAAGTGTACTGGGTCGTCTAAGTAATACCTTACGTGAGTAAGGGTCGATCCCACGGAGATTGTCGGGTTGAAGCAAGCTAAGGTTATTTTGTAAATCTTAGTCAGGAGATTAATGATAATAGTGGTTATATTTATGAAAAGAAATAACATGAAATAAATAGTACTTGTGATTCAGTAATGGGGAACAGGCTGAGGTTCCGGATATGCTCTGTCATCTGAATCTCTGCTTTCTTACTGTCTTCTTCTCCAAACACGCATGGCCTCCTTCCATAGCAGGCTGTATGATCCTCTCGGATGAAAAATACCAAGTGCTGTCACCGCACGGCTAATCATCTGTCGGTTCTCACTAGTGTTGGAATAGGACCATTATCGTTTTGCACACTATCACTGCGCCCAACATTTGCGAGTTTGAAGCTCGTCACAGTCATCCCCTTCCAGATCCTACTCAGAATACTACAGACAAGGTTTAGACTTTCCGGATCCCATGAATGCTGCCATTGATTCTAGCCTATACCACGAAGGGAGGTCAGAATCCAACAGCATCTGCAGTCCTTTTTCAGCCTCTGAATCATATTTTTACTCAGGTCCCTCAATTTCAGTAAGAAAATACCTAAAATCACAGAAAAACACACAAACTCATAGTAAAATCCAGAAATGTGATTTTTGAATAAAAACTAATAAAAATATAATAAAAAGTAACTAAAATATATTAAAAACTATGTAAAAACAATGCCGAAAAGGGTATAAATTATCCGCTCATCAGCCCCCTTTTAGGCGTTGGACGCCAGAATAGGATTGGTGGCTGACGTTGAATGCTAGTTTTGGGCCTTCAATTCTGACGCAAAGTATGGAGTATTATATACTAGCAAGACACGCCGCGCGATGCGCAGGCAAGACAAATAAAAACTCTAACAACATGAATGTAATTATTTTAGGATATTATTTGCTGTAAAAAATAGAGGAGCATTGATATTGTTTGAAAAAGTATATAAATTCTTTTAAACAAACGAGAAAGATTGCTGTAAAAAAAATGTTACAAAGTATTATGTTATGTTGCTATATATTTATAAATGATGTGAAAATATGAATGATGTTCTAAATTTTTTACTATTTTATCCAAATATTGAACATCAAAAGAGTATTTTATTTTATATTAAATTATGTTATATTATTTTTTTAAACACCAATAGTGCTCCTTTATTTTTACACCAATTAATAATTTAAGTATAGTTTACATAATGTGCTAGCGTGGATAAGGAAAGAATAATACATTTAAAAGAAGATTTCAATAATAATAAAAGTGACAAATTCAAAAGTAATAGATTATATTGTTATTAGAAATTTTTATTCTAAAATAGAAAGCATAAAATACTTTTTTTATATTTGTATCATGAAATCTTAAGTAATTGCTAACTTACATGATATTAAAATAATTAAATAGAACTATAATGGAAAAAATATATAAAACGAAAAAATAGCCTTATTAGATTAAAAAGGAAAGAAAAAGCTTTAGTTGCTTCGTTATCAAATTATCAATTATTATTGTTTTTGGAATAAGATTTTAGTCATGAGTAGCTTAAGTATTTTCGTGGCCTCAAAGAAATACACCATCAAGAAGAAAGATTCAAATTAAAAATAATAAAAAAAATCATAACTACTAATAAAAAAAGATATATATCCATTTACATTTTTTTTTGTATAAAAAATTCATCTTTTAACTGTATTTTTTATATATTATTTTTTAATGTTATCTACTACAATAGCTAAACACTTTGACTTTAAAGGGATATTTTTCTTTAGACTTTCTCTGGAATTTTGGCTTTTGAAAATATGCTATTTTTCAGGTATATTTTTGTCTTTTCTGTATTTGTTAACTATCCTTTCATTCTACTATATCCTTCTTTACTTTTAAAAAACTTAAATTCATGCGTCTATTCTACAATTAGCCAATAATTTTCACTGTAACATATTGAACATACAACAAAGTCAATATAAACAATTTTATGATAACTTTTATATCTAATGTTAGCCAAAATAAATGAAAAAAATCAATAAAAAATTGACAATTACAAAATTTGAAACCGGATAATTTTTTTTAAAAATATGCGATCAAACAAAAGTAGACAATTTAAGTATAATCTTATTTATAACAACATAACCTTTTTTAAGTATATAAAACTCACTGCATAAATAATGTAATGGCATTTAAGATTTAGCTTTAGTGAAACATTCAAGTTAGCAATACAATGATACAATCTTGTGTATATCCTATTGGATGTGCATCAAAATTTATTCTTGTTTTCAAGCATAGCCTGAATTGTTTGTTCAAACAAAGATTAAGTCTATTCAAGATCATTAATATTTAATGTGGCTTAATGGCAACCATGATGACTGGTAATATAACTACGCATGCTTTCTCTTCTACTCTAGCTCCTCCCAGCAAATATTGCTATTATTAAATGCAATATGGGACAACGTCTTGAGAGTTGAGACCTTTTCCTTGTTATAATCCACTATCCGAAAAAGAATATGAAAACTGCTGCGATACACTATTAGAATTACCTGCAAGATGCACAAAAGGTTCATATTTTATAATACCTAACATCTAAAATTATTAATATTGCACCAATAACATAAATAAAATTTCACACAATAGTATAAAACCAACAAAAAAAAACATCCTAATAAACATGACAGAGAGTAGCAAGATATTAGTTTTTACAGATAAGAATAAACAAATATATGAATATAAGAGGGAGAAACTTAAAAGATCTAATTTTATTATTTATTTATAATGGAAAATTACCTCCAATGTACTTTTTTGGAAGTAACATTCATCGAATTCATCATCTCCTGTAATGTTATGAAAATAAATCAATAATGAATAGACCTTCAAATCGAGCACTAAATATACTCAACTAAGTTTTTAAGAGTTCATCTTTAGTTGTCATTCTACGTGCGGGGGTAACATTGATATCTAAAAAAATTATAGGTCATATATATCGATAATATGTATTCAAAATGAGAAAGGGTTTTTTGAATACGTGAAATGTTTGGAAGAAAATAAATAGGCTACTGAATTAATAATTATAAAGAAGAAGATGAATCAATTGATTTATTTAGAAGAAACTTTACATGAAATACATTGACTGTATTCTAAATTATTACTGCAATTATTGGTAGAAACTTGATGAGAAGCAGAATTATTTGCTAAAGTGCTTTGCGAAGAGTTGATATACCTTCCTGTTCTTAATGGCTACAATTTTTTATTGATATAATTTTTTATAATTGATGTTGATGAGGAAAGATTACTAATAGCTGTGCAGGATACAATTAGAAGTTAACCACACAAATGCATTTTCGTGCATGAGACAATTTTGTGTAATTTTATTAAAATTGAAGGTTTCTAAATATTAACATGATTGGAATTGATCTACTTTATAGTTTACCTTGGGTTATTGGAGTGTCAAACAATGGGACAGAATTATTTACATTGCGGTGTTGCCCAAATAGTTGAGAACCAGGTGTATTCTCTTCGTCTATTCTATTTGGATGTGGTTTACAACTTATCTTAGTGTTGCATTGATTATCCAGCGGAGTATTTATCTTAGACTGTGTCTGACTATTTCCTTAGACATATGAAAGTCAATCAAAAATCTATATTTCTAAGACTAATAAGTTACGTTTCAAAACATGACTTATAAAAATATTTATAATAATTCATATGTAGATACATAATTATTTTTAAGTGATATTATTGAAATAGGAGAAATGTGTTAAATGCATATAACATTTTCAATTCATTTAAACTCTATATTATTTTAATATTAAAATTGATAGTTACATATAAATTAATCACTTTTTTATTATATAAAAGTTCAATATATGTTCTTACTATACTGATAGAAAAAATTTATCTTTTTCTTACGATTAACGTATTGAAAAAATAAAATAAGTGTCAATTTCCAAAAAAAAAATTAGAAATTAAAAAAAAAAAAAACTACTAATTAAATATCTTCTTTTAATTATTTCTTTTGGTATTGATTTTACTCATCTTATTTTTTCTAAACATGTGTAATTAATAAGATCACCAATAAAATCATGATCAATAAAAAGGTAAACTCAAGAGTGCATTTTAGTCTTACAAAATGCATAATTACAATATAATACTCCTTTTAAATTCAACTATTAGATCTTTTACCTGTAAAGATTCAAGATGTATATTTATTGAAATACTCATATCTAAATTTTTTATTGGTGTATTTTAGGGTTGTCCTTAAGAAAGATTTACAATTGAGATATGCTGTATCCATTTTGAGATATCATTTAATCCACTATTCTTTCGCAACAAAATAATACTATAAGGAAAAGAACGTAAGTGAGCTTACTTTAAATGATTGGTGACAAAGACCTCATTTGAACAATACAATCCATATTCCTTTGACTTCTATAAGTCTTATGTTCTTGTATAGAAGGAGGAATATTTTCTTTGGAAGCAACAATGGCAAAAATTGGGGAGCATGTCAGATTAGAAAAGCAAGAGGTTAAAAATTTTCAGTTTATATGAATTAATTTAAAAATATATAAAAAACTTGTATTGATACAAGAAGGTTACCTTTAGTTTGTTTTTGTAGCAATTTTCTTTTTTTTTTTTCTACTTATCTCCCATCTTTTACTTGCATTCTTGGTGCTTTTCAAATTCATGAAGTGTTAATGAAGGCAAGTTGATTTTGTTTTACTCTTGGTTCTTATTAGTTTGCTATTACATAATTAGATGCAATCTGAGGAAGTCCTACAATTAATTACATATCCAAGATACTCATGAAACACATGCAACAGTTCTGTAAAAGTCATCAAAATATTATTAGCAAAACTAAAAGGAAAAACTACCATTTGTACCCATAAATTTTGCAAACGCTGGCGAAAGTACCCATCAAACAAGAAAACTAACGTTGTACCATGAAAGATGGGTTCTGTGTGACAATAGTACCCAAACCGTGATTTTTTATTGACTTTTTAATAAAATTTTCAAATTACCCCTTCTATCTTCTTCCCCAAATTCTAAATTTCACAACCCTCATCCTTCGCCTTCCTCTGCCACCACCAGTCACCATTCCCTTAAGACCCAAGCACCTGATGCCTTCCTCCAACCTTTATCCTCAACCTCCATCTCTCTTTATTCCAATCCTAATTTGTTCTCCAAATCTAAATCCAAATCAACTTTAACATCATTACCCTTGTTGTTTCTTTCTCCGGATGCAACAACAACACTAAGAAAGCACACCCTTGTCAAACTCTTCAACTTTTTCAACCTGAATATTATTGTTCTTCTTATTCCAAAGCAATAAGTAGTAGAATTCAGCAACCATAGCCAACAAGAGGCCGGTGGCCACGTTCTCTTTCCAACGGTGACTCCAAACACTGCTCAGCACCGTCGATCTGTAGAAAAAGGAGCTGCTGTTAGAGTATCTTCATGCCATTTGGTGGACTGATATTCACATTGCAGCCACCGCCGCTACTCAGGCTAGGGTTCCGAGGCCACCGCAGAACCCTCTAGAAGGTTGTGGTGGTAGTAACGTTATTGTTGAAGGATCTTGTTTCACTTTGAGTACTGGAGAACAAGGAGGGATGATGGTGGCGGGGTACATTGATGAGGATGAGCTTCTGAACATGCCGAGTATGATCGAAGACATGGCCAGGGGAATGCAAGGTGAAGAAGGACCCACACTCCCAAGCCCACCTTCGACGACGACATCATCAGCAAGTGCTGCTCCTCCAGTGAGTTCCCAGCGAAGCTTCTCCTCTGCAACAAATGCGACCGAAGCTATCACATTTTTTATCTCCGACCTATCATTCCTTCCATTCCCAAAGGCTATTGGTTCTGCGCCTCTTGTTCCCACAGTGACACCAAGAAATCAAAATGTATATTTTTTTTTGTTAATTTCAAACTTCTTTTTCTTTTTCTACACCAGATCTGCAAAGCCATAATATTTGAATAATAATCTCAGATAATTAATAATCCACAGTTTTTAATCTTTTTAATTTTTTGGTGGCTGGCAGCAGCAGAAGAAAACAAAGGATGAGGGTTGTAAAATTTGGAATTTGGGGAAGAAGATAGAAGGGGTAATTTAGGAATTTTATTAAAAAGTCAACGAAAAATCACGGTTTGGGTACTATTGTCACACGGAATCCATCTTTCACTTCTTGCTTGATGGGTACTTTTGTCAGCGTTTGCAAAATTCATGGGTACAAATGGTAGTTTTTCCAAACTAAAAATTATTCAAAGAGAACTTAAAACTAAATACATCATCTAATTTCTGAAGCCATTAAAGTGCTGCCTCAAGACATATTACTTAATATTAATATAACATACCAAAAAAATATTGTTACTATTAAAGTATTAAGTAATTAAAGATAGACATAGCAACCTTTTCTTTTAAATATTCCTTGTTGAAAAGTTACCATATCTTCCTTAACTTAACAATCTTTTTGTTGCAGAAATTTTTTTATTTGAAAAAGAAATGCAAAAGATTGTTATTCTACTTTTAGGTTTGTATTTAAGGTTAAAAAAGAAGTCTAGAAAGAACTTAACCTCATCAACATATTATATGTATCCACTTATTTTTTTCATAACTGATCTCTTCTGACGCCTAAATCAATAGTAACAACCTGCCCCTACTCCAATCCATCAGTCACTCCATGCTCCTTATTATTAGCCTCTCCTATTTTTCAATCTGAATCATCCTCTTTATTTATAGAATGAACCACCCGGTGAATGTTGACAACACATACTATTGCATCACATACCCAAGTCATTCACATTCTTTTATTTTTTCCAAGAAAGAAAAACTCAAGTTGAAACAAAATATACATAAATAAATGCAGAAAAAAGAACTTTTACATCATTAAATCACATGAAAAGTTGTAACTAACACCTACATATTTTCTCCTAACCATCCAATAAAATATAAATATTATCTAGAAAAATTCATATAACTATATTAGATTTGAGTAAGTTCCTCTTACTACTTACATATTTAAAGATGCTAGTGGGTACCAAACACTTAGATAGAAAGTAGTAACAAAAGAGCAAGCATAATAACACTTTTTTAGATTAAAGAATATTGCTGCATTATTACTTTTATATGATTGAATTCATTTGCTTAGCTTAATATTTTAGAATACTGAATTATAGAATCATTCAAACAACACTTGTTGCTAGTATTCAAATTTAATCTAAATGAATAAAACTAAATCAATAAAGCAATTAGAAGGTAGCAGAAAGATTTACATCCCATGTCTTGGACTCTAATTGCTTTCGTTTACAAACAAGCAAATGCAAGTGAAGGATTCACTCTTGTTAAGAATTGTGGTTAGGATGAGTGGTGCAATTGATCAAACAGTTAGTGTGTTAGTGTGCTGAAATGTAAATAATCAATGGAAAACAAATTAAATTGTTGAAACTGAAAGTAAACAAGCTGAAATAAAACAAATTAACGCGGAAAAGAAAATGTTCAATCTAGTTATCCTCTGATTTAATCATTGTCAATGCAAAATCAATCCCCGGCAACGGCGCTATAAACTTGATGCACGAAAATCTGTCTCTCAACAAATCTCCTTCGGCAAGTATACCGAATTATCGTCAAGTAAAAACTCACAGTAGAGTGAGGTCGAATCCCACAGGGATTGATTGGTTGAGCAACTTTAATTAGAGAATTTTTCTAGTTGAACTAAGCAAAATTGGGTTGAGAATTGCAGAAAGTAAAATGGCGGAAAACATAAATAACAACAAATATAAATGACGGAAAGTAAATTGCAGAATATAAAGTGCAGAAAGTAAATTGAAGAAACTTAAATGGGAATGGGGATGATAAACAATAATGTAAACAGCAGAATTAAAGAATGGGAAAAATCAGAGATGGGGGAGTTCATTGGGCTTAGGAGATATCGTATTCTCCGGATCAAGTTCATTCTCATATATTCCTCAATCCATGCATTCATTAATCTCTTGGCAATCTTAGGTGATTGAATCCCAATTCATTGGCAATTCAATCTCTCTAAGCTTGAATAATTGTCCAATTCCTTGACTTAATTGCTCATGGGAAGAGATGAAGTACGATCACTGATTATACCACATGTTTTTCTTGATCAAAGTATTGGTAGGATTATATGTCACTGTATCCATCCAACCCCCATCCCAGTCCAACATGAGAAAGCATTTCTAGCATGATTTCCTCATTCCTCTTCCAAGGTTTAGAGGAAATCAAAGTATGAGCAATTTTTCTTCCGAGATAATTGCTCAATTGGATGAAGATCGAAAGCTTTCAAGCAAATCAAGAGAATGGAAAGAAGAAGAAGAATGAAAACTACAATTGATCCGTTGAATTACAATAGAGCTCTCTAACCCAATGAAGAGGGGTTTAGTTGTTCATAGCTCTGGAAATGGAAATTGAAAATATAAATTGCATTCTAAAAGTAAATCTGAATTGCAGAAAAGTAAATACAAAGTGTTTTCAATCCTGGATCTCCCAGGTGCTAATCTTCTTCTAGTTCAAAACTACTCCTATTTATACTACTACTCTGATCCTCAGTTGAGTTTTCAAGTCTCTGGATGTGGGCTCTTGGCCTTAGTTGAAGCAGTTAACTAACTCATTGGGCTTTGCTCAGCTTGCTGGAAGGGTTGAGGTTGGGCAGCATTCCATGTTAGTCCCCACGTTAGTGGCGTTAACGTGGCCACTAACGTGGGCTTTCTTGGCCTATCAAAAGTTAGTGGAACTAACTTGCCACTAACTTTTCCATTAACGTTTCATGCAGCTCCCATCTCCACGTTAGTGGTTTATGTTAGTGGCACTAACGTGGGTCTTCTAGCCTTCGAACAAGTTAGTGGCACTAACTTTTGCTCTAACTTTTCCCCTTGGCTTCGAACAAGTTAGTGCCACTAACTTTTGTACTAACTTTTCATTGTGCCCCTTTCTTCTACGTTAATGCCCATGTTAGTGGCACTAATGTGGCCACTAACGTGGATCTCTCTCGTTCGAACAAGTTAATGGGACCAACTTTTGCACCAAATTTTGAAGCTGCCCTTTTCTTCTACGTTAGTGCCCACGTTAGTGGCACTTACGTGGGTCTCCCTTGCTTCGAACACGTTAATGGGACCAACTTTTGCACCAACTTTTGAAGCTGCCCTTCTCTTCTACGTTAGTGCCCACGTTAGTGGCACTAACGTGACCACTAACATGGGTCTCCTTGCCCTTCGCTGAAGTTAGTGGCCTTCACTTTTGTACTAACTTTCCAAGCCTTCTTCTCTTCTATGTTAGTTCCCACGTTAGTGGCACTAACGTGGCCACTAATGTAGGCCTCTGCTTCTTGCTACCTGAAATCAAACAAGCAAGGTGCATCAAAGTTTTGCTCTAATCAAGAGATGATTCATTCTTTCATTCAACTCTTGCACTATTCTCATGAAAAATATATAGAATTTACAATGTTTGCTTAAATCAAGGTATGAATGCATATTCAACCAAATACTTGCATATTATCTAACAAAATGCATGAAACTACCCTAATACATACAAAAAATGGATTGTGAAACTAGCCAAGATGCCCTGGCATCAGCAGGTTTGGTGTCCTTCGAACACTGATCAGTGATGGAGGAACTCATTTCTGCAACAAATAGCTTGACTCTGTGCTAAGCCGATATGGAGTTTGCCTTAAAGTGGCCACCCCATATCATCCACAAATAAATGAGCAAGCTGAAGTCTCAAATAGAGAACTAAAGAGAATCCTGAAAAGAACGGTGAATACCTCTAGAAAGGATCGGGCATGAGATGACAAGTCATCTTATGCTAGTTTCACAAGCATTTTTCATTTGTTTCATTAGGTTTTATGCACTTTCTTGCACAATAAGTAAGTGATTGGAGTGGAATCTCATGATTATTGTGATTCAATCAAACATCATTTATTTTATACAAAATCATGATATTTATGCAAGAATTAAGTGATTATTATGATTGATGCAAATTCTTGTGATTTTGGTGAGACTTCGATTGCTTGTTTGGTTGATTTTAGGTGAGAAAATGAAGAAATGGAGAAGCAATACAGTATAGCATTGCGTTCAAATAATGAACGCCACATTCACTTGCAACGCGCACGCGTATGGGACGCTCACGCGTCAGGGGCAAAACTCGAAGACCCACGCGTACGCGTGGAAGTGTTTCGTGCTCGTTTCAAAAGAGAGCTCTACATTTACTTACTCAGTGGTTTTGGGCACGTTCAAAGTTGGAGACAAAGTTCTAAAATTGACGCGCACGCGTGCATGACGCGCACGCGTGCATGATGCGCACGCGTCGAGCACCTGGGACAAAGCATGCTCACGCGTGGCTGGCGCTAAAGCTTGAATTGGATATTTTACTACCCACACGCACACGTGAAGGACACACATGCATGGGCCGTGCTCACTAAACCAACGTAGCGCTCACTAAGTTAACGCTATCAACGATGCGTACGCATGGGAGAAAGCGCGCGAGCATGCTGGAGCTGAAGATTGATGGTGACGCGTACGCGTACATGACACGTACGCGTCGATGAGGAAAATGCGCAAAAGGACGCACATGGATGAATGAACACTGCGCTCACTTAGAGAACGCAACATTCGTTCCCCTGGAAGCAGCAATAAGGAGCCATTTTAATCCACTTCATATAAGGCAAAAAAGCCCACTTCAAGTACTAGAAGCCACAATCAGAAAGTGTATAAATAGATAGGAATTTGATTTCATTAGGGGCTCTCTTTTAGTTTTGATTTTAGAGTTTTAGAATTGAGATCAGATCTGAATTTTCCTTTCTATTTTCGTTTTCTCTCTTTTGCAACCTTTTACTTTCTGTTTTGGATCTGAGAACTTGGATTGGAGAATTCTTCTGAATTCCTTCAATTTGAAGTCATCTTTTACTTTTGCTTTTTGTATTTTGAAGAATTGGAGATCTGATCTTAGATTTCCTTCCACTTTTATTTCATTTACAATTTCCTGTTTTCTGTTTGTCAAGAGAGCAGTTGAGATCTAAATTTTCTTTCTATTTTTGTTATTCTTCTGCAATTGTCAATTTTTCTTTTAAGATTTTAGAATTGATCTAAGTTTTCATTCTGCTTTGACTCTTCTGTTTCCATTTCTTCATCTGAGCATTCTTTAGTTTACTACAATTTACTTTTCCTAGTTCTGTTTTGATTCCCAGCACCCAAATCTCTTTACTATTCATGCAATTTAAATTTCCCAACAGTTTAGATTCAGTAATTTACATTACTTACACTTTAAGTTTCAGTTACTTACTTTTCTTACAATTTAAGTTTTAGCTCTTTTAATTTCTTGCACTTTAAGTTTCTGCAATTTTACTTCTTCTGCATTTAAGATTCTGCAAATTTCCTTTCTACTCTTTAGTTTACTTGCAATTTCACTTCTGTTAACCGAATTTCACTCAAAACATCAACTATTCTCTTAACTAAATTTGTCACCAAACTAAAATTGCTCAATCCATCAATCCCTGTAGGATCGACCTCACTCCTGTGAGTTATTACTACTTGATGCGACCCGGTACACTTGCCGGTGAGTTTGTGTGGAATCGCTTTTCCTTCATCCAGTTTTTGGCACCGTTGTCGGAGATTGATTTAGATTGACAATGATTAAGTAGGTGATAATCTAGATTAAGCATTTTTTCTTTGTTTTTGTTAAGCATTTTAACTGTTTGAGATTTTGTTTCAACTAACCGTAACCACACTTTAGCAGTAGAGTGTTTTATTTTAGTTTTCTAGTTTTGTTTGTGTTGTATGCCAGGAGGAAGAAGAGGTGCACTTACCTCTTTTGATTCTGAGCTAGAAAGAACCCTCCTGAGATTGAGAAGAGAAGCAAGAGGAAAGGGAGTTGTAGGAGAAGAAGAATCAGAAGAAGAGGATCAAGAAATGGAGGGTAACATCCCAAATCTACCTGAGGATGTGGCTAATAACAATGGCCAGCCTCAGAAAAGAGTTTTAGCCTCTTACACTATCCTCAACCCAAGGAATTGTGGGAGCAGTATCCTAACCCCAAATGTCCATACCAATAACTTCGAACTCAAGCCTCAATTGATTACCCTGGTTCAGAACAATTGTCAACATGGAGAAAGTACTGCTGAAGATCCAAACCAACATCTCTCTGTATTTTTGAGAATTTGTGACACTGTCAAAACTAATGGAGTTCACCCTGACATATACAAACTCTTGTTATTCCCATTTTCACTGAGAGACAAAGCCTCACATTGGTTAGAAACCTTCCCCAAAGAAAGCATCACCAATTGGGATGATTTGGTTAGCAAATTTCTAGCCAAATTATATCCACCCCAAAGAGTCATTAAGCTAAAACTGATGTGCAAACCTTCAGACAACTAGAAGGAGAATCATTGTATGAAGCTTGAGAGAGATATAAAGCTTTGGTCAGAAGGTGTCCAGAAGGAATGTTCAGTAAATGTATGGAGTTGCAGAATTTCTGTGAAGGCTTGTCATTACCATCAAGGAAAGCTTTGGATTATTCTTCAGGAGGATCTTTGTAAATGATTAAAACTGCTCAAGAGGCACATGATCTTATAGACATGGTGGCCAACAATGAGTATTTTCACTCTTCTGAAAGGCAAGCAGCTCTAAAGAAAGGTGTATTTGAATTAGAAGGAGTTGATACAATATTAGCTCAGAACAAACTCATGCACCAGCAACTTCAACAGTAAATTGAAATGATGACAAAGAGGATGG
This sequence comes from Arachis hypogaea, assembly GCF_003086295.3. Taxonomy (NCBI): domain Eukaryota; kingdom Viridiplantae; phylum Streptophyta; class Magnoliopsida; order Fabales; family Fabaceae; genus Arachis; species Arachis hypogaea. The sequence continues at coordinate 104,052,147 of NC_092050.1, forward strand.
ATGGATTACAACTTGCAGTAGTGAATACAACTAACCAACCATCAGTGGTGTGGGGACAGCAGAAGGAAAGCTATGAAGAACAACAGCCAAAACAAGTGCAGTACATGCACAATCAAGGTTCTGGACCGAATGACTTCCATGGAGACACTTACAACTCATCTTGGAGAAACCATCCCAATTTGAAATGGGGAGAGAACCAAAACCAGCAGCCTTGCCAAAGGAACTCCAACCAGAACAACTTACGCAACACAAACCACCAAAACTATCAAAACACTAACCAAAATCTATACAGAAAACCACAAAACAATCAACCCTAATCCAACTTCTATCCACCCAATAACCCATCAAATAACCAAAACAACTTTCATTCACCATCTACATCCCACACTCAGCCACAACCACCCCAAGAATCTCAAAGAATCTCCAACTTGGAGATGATGATGGAAAAAATGATTAAGCATTAAGAATTGGCCAACAAGAACCATGAAGCTTCACTGAGGAACCTAGAAAGATAAATTGGACAATTGTCTAAGCAAACAGCAGCTGAGAGACCAACCAATGTACTGCCAAGTAACACCATTCCCAACCCCAAGGAAGAATGTAAGGCAATTCAGCTTAGGAGTGGAAAGACATTGGAAAATAACAAAGAAGCTAACAAGAAGCCAGCAGAGGATAATAAGGCCAACAGCAAGGAAGAAGTGACAATTAAAGAGAAGGACCAGGAAGAGCTTAAAGAGAAGAATGAAGAGTCACAAGCTTCAAAGAAGGGAAAACAAGTCATGATAGAGCCTCCACAGGAATAGAGGAAGGAAGTTAAACACTACACCCCTCCTTTACCATACCCTCAAACATTGCAAAGAGAGCTCAAGGATCAACAGTTTCCCAAATTTCTGGAAGTTTTTAAGAAGCTGGAAATTAATATCCCTCTTGCTGAAGCATTGGAGCAGATGCCTCTATATGCTAAATTCCTCAAAGAGCTCATCAACAAAAGAAAAAGCTGGAATGAGAAGGAAACAGTGATCTTAACACAAGAGTGTAGTGTAGTGATTCAAAAAGGCCTCCTTCCAAAACTCAAAGATCCTAGGAGTTTCATCATATCTTGCACCATAGGCAACATGACCCTAGAAAAAGCTCTCTGTGATTTAGGAGCCAGCATCAATTTGATGCCCCTCCCACTAATGAAAAAGCTTGCAATAGAGGAAGTCAAACCCACCAGAATGTCACTTCAAATGGCTGACAGATCACTTAAAATACCTAATAGAGTTGTGGAAAATCTATTAGTGAAAGTAGGAGAATTCATATTCCCTGCTGATTTTGTCATTTTAGACATGGAAGAAGAATGACACAATTCGATCATCTTAGGGAGACCCTTTTTAGCCACAGCAAGGGCCATAATTGATGTAGAGAAAGGTGAAATGACTCTCAGTGTGCATGATGAAAAAATAATCATCAATGTCTTTAAGGCCATGCAATATCCTCTTGAGAAGGAAAAGCACATGAGGGTGGAAATGGTAGAAGACTTAGTGGAAGAAGTGTTTGTATACCAACGTTCAGAAAGAACAAGAAGAAGAAATGAGAAGTGATCAAGATGTCATAGAAGAACAAGCTTTTGAAATCTCACTTGAATGCAAGACAGAAAAGATACCAAAACAAGAATTAAAAGCTCTCCCATCACACCTCAAGTATGCATTCATTGGAGAAAAAGAAACCTTGCCAGTAATCATCAATTCTTCACTGAACAAAGAAGATGAAACAAAGCTGATTGAGGTGCTGAAAGTTCACAAGACAGCTTTAGGATGGACAATTGAAGACATCAAGGGTATAAGCCCTACCATCTCAATGCATAAAATCTTGCTAGAGGAGGACTCAAGACCTGTAGTGCAACCTCAAAGAAGGCTCAACCCAACCATGAAGGAAGTGGTTCAAAAAGAGGTGATGAAGCTGTGGAATGCTGGAATCATATACCCAATCTCTGACAGCTCTTGGGTAAGCCTAGTCCAAGTGGTGCCTAAGAAAGGTGGCATGACTGTCATCTTCAATGAGAAGAATGAACTCATTCCCACAAGGACAGTGACAGGGTAGAAAATGTGCATTGACTATAGAAGACTAAATGATGCCACAAGGAAAGATCACTTCCCTCTCCCCTTCATTGACCAGATGCTGGAAAGATTGGCTGGCCATGCATATTACTGCTTCCTGGATGGGTACTCTGGGTACGATCAAATAGTGATGGATCCCAAGGATCAAGAGAAGACTTCCTTCACATGTCCATTCGGAGTCCTTGCTTACAGAAGGATGCCTTTTGGGTTATGCAATGCCCCTGCAACTTTTCAAAGGTGTATACTTTCTATATTTTCTGACATGGTGGAAAAATTTTTAGAAGTCTTCATGGATGATTTTTCTGTCTTTGGAAATTCATTTGATACCTGCTTGCATCATTTAACTTTTGTATTGAAAAGATGCCAAGAAACTAATCTTATCTTAAATTGGGAGAAATGCCATTTCATGGTTCCTGAAGGGATAGTTCTTGGGCATAAGGTTTCAAGCAAAGGTATAGAAGTTGATAAGGCTAAAATAGAGATCATAGAAAAGCTTTCTATACCTGTTAATGTGAAAGCAGTAAGAAGTTTTCTTGGACATGCTGGTTTTTACAGGAGATTCATCAAAGACTTTTCAAAAATAGCCAAACCATTGAGCAATCTGCTAGTGATTGACAATCCTTTCATCTTTGATGATAATTGCAAGCATGCTTTTGAAACTTTGAAAAGAAAACTCACTACAGCAACAATCATCACACCCCTAGATTGGGGATTGCCTTTTGAACTCATGTGTGATGCAAGTGACTTTACAATTGGTGCTGTATTGGGGCAAAAGAAAGACAAGATGCATCATGTTATATACTATGCAAGTAAGGTGTTGAATGAGGCACAGAAAAATTATACCACCACTGAGAAAGAGCTCTTGGCAATTGTATATGCATTTGATAAATTTAGACAATACTTGATTGGTTCAAAAGTTATAGTATATACTGATCATGCTACTCTCAAGTATCTCATGTCTAAACAGGACTCAAAGCCAAGGCTCATTAGGTGGGTGTTGCTGCTATAAGAATTTGACATTGAAGTGAGAAATAGAAAAGGAAACGAGAACCAAGTGGCAAACCACTTGTCAAGACTCTCCCAAGAAGCCAACCAAGACACACCACAACCAGTAAATGAAAAATTTTCAGATGAATACCTTCTGCAAATCCAGCAAGCACCTTGGTTTGCAGACATTGCAAATTACAAGGTGGGAAGGAAGGTTCCTCAAGAGTTTACCAAGCAACAAGTGAAGAAGCTATGTAATGAAGTCAAGAAATTCTTGTGGGATGAGCCATTCTTGTTCAAGAGGTGTCCAGATGGGATGATTAGAAGGTGCATTCCTGAAAATGAGATGAGAGACATATTGTGGCACTGTCATGGTTCAGCTTATGGTGGACATTTTGGGCCAGAAAGAACAGCAGCTAAAGTGCTTCAAAGTAGATTTTATTGGCCAACTATATTCAAAGATGCCAGAGAGTTTGTGCACCAATGCAATGAATGTGAAAGAACTGGAGGGTTGACAAAGAGGAATGAAATGCCTCAAAACTTCATCTTGGAAGTAGAACTGTTCGATCTATGGGAGGTAGATTTCATGGGCCCCTTTCCCCCCATCCTATTCCTTCAGATATATTCTGGTAGCAGTGGAATATGTCTCCAAATGGGTGAAAGCCATAGCAACAACTACCTGTGATGCATCAATTGTTCTTCATTTTCTTAAGAAACACATTTTCACTAGATATGGGGTGCCTAAAGGCCTTATTAGTGATGGTGGCAGCCACTTCTGCAACAGACTGATGGAAAAGTTGCTTCACAAATATGGAGTAATTCACAAAGTAGCTACACCATATCACCCTCAGACTAATGGCCAGGCTGAATTAGCAAATAGGGAGTTAAAGAGAATCTTGGAGAAGACAGTGGGGATTTCAAGGAAGGACTGGGCAAGAAAATTAGATGATGCTCTGTGGGCATATAGAACAGCATTCAAAACTCCAATTAGAAAGTCACCCTTCCAGCTAATCTATGGGAAATCATGTCACCTTCCTGTGGAGCTAGAACATAAAGCTTATTGGGCCACTAAGCTCCTCAATCTTGATCCTCTAGTAGCAGGAAAGAAGAGGCTACTGCAACTTAATGAGTTAGAGTAATTCAAATTAGAGACTTATGAAAATGCAAAAATATATAGGGAGAAAGCTAAGAAGTGGCATGATAAGAAAATCCTGAAAAGGGAGTTCAAGCTAGGACAACAAGTGCTCCTATACAATTCCAAGCTCAAGGTTTTTCCTGGAAAACTCAAATCTAAATAGAGTGGCCCTTATCTGATAACCAAGGTTTTCCCACATGGAAGCCTTGAACTGCTGAATGAAACCACAAAAGAGAAAATCACAACAAATGGCCAGAGAGCTAAGGATTATCTGGGAGGACCTTGGAACAAGGACGAGAGTGTTCAGGAGCTGGAATGAACAAAGAAGGAAGATGTCAAGCTACTGACAATAAACAAGCACTTGTTGGGAGGCAACCCAACCAAAGGTAGTTTTCTTTTCTTAACTATTTCAATAAAAGGGTTAAGTAGATTTATCTGTATTGCAAGGAGCTAAGTTTGGTGTTACACACCAAAATAATTTAAGGGTAAATGAAGGATGCTAAGTTTGGTGTCCCACCAAAAATTCCAATTAAAAACATATTTCAACCCTCTGCATAAAGGGTTATTAGCTCCAACAATCAGGAAAACTATTTGACCATTGTCTGCTTTTTAGTCTTTAGTTTTATTCTCTTTAGCAAAAGCACAAGGTTTCATATATGGTTGAGCTGTTGCATAAAAGGGTAATGGCAAGGAACTAAGTTTGGTGTTCACACACCAAAGTAAGTTCAAAAGCCTACAAACATTCATACATATTAACCATTTTTCAAGTGCTTGGGAGACAAGCAACTTTCACTACCAGTGCAGAAAAATGTTCAACTTTTTGGAAGGACTATACATTATCAGCAAAAAAAGCTTAAAAGCTAAGAAGGAGGATGAAAGACTAAGCAAGAGAATACTAAAAGGTTGTATGGTTACTTAACTGTTTATATTTGCTGTGCTTTAGTTGAAAGTTTAATTGTTCTCCTTGTTAATAAGTTTACCCTTATCTGCACTCTGTTGGTTTACTGTCCTGTTATTATTCAAATAAATGATCTAGTATACGTGACTGCATCATTTTCATCCTATTGGAATATATGTCTTATTCCTTTGCATAAATAAGAGAAAAACGTTGAAGCAGAAAGTGATTGTCCAATGTGGTAGGAATAGTAATAGAGTTTAGTGGTGGTATGTATGTTTGATTGTTAAAGCAAGCTCACTAATAAAGGATAAAGACTAGGATGTTCTTTTATAGTGGGAACTAGGTTGCTGCTTGCGAACTCTTGATTAATAAGTATCCTTGAAAAAGAAAGAACAAGAAAAGGAAGGAAGAAAAGCCAAGAATTGGAAACAAAAATGAAAGAAACAAATAAAAAGGCTAGACACCAATAGCTTGGACCTTAGGACATATGCCTGTGATGCTATTGTATTAGGATCTACTTGGATTAGTAGGTTCTGAGGAGTATTTTCAAACTTGGTAACTTGGATTAACTAATTCGGGATTACCAACTAAAAATCCACCATCAAGAGCAACCTAATTATAAAGCATTTAGTAGCCCAAAGAGGTGCTGGGCATCAATGTCTTAGGATGAATTATGAGCCAAGTGTCTATGGTGGAGATGTGTTGATTGAAAAACTAAGCTAAAAATCTGCTGCAACACATAACACCTAGCTTTGAACAAAAGTGTAAGCTTCTCAGCAGAAAAACAAAAGAAAATCAAAACAACAAGGATGGATGAATAACAAGGCTCACAGCAGCAACTTTGGTTATCATTTAAAGGGACATTTCAAGCCTGAATTCTAATAAAAGAAGAGTTTTAATTGCATCTGCATAAAATCCCATGAACCAAATTCAATTACCTGCTAAATAAGGACATATATGCTTCTCTATTTTCTTTCATTTCTTCTCATGTTTTAGTGCCTGCTTGGGGACAAGCAAGATTTAAGTTTGGTGTTGTGATGACAAGTCATCTTATGCTAGTTTCACAAGCATTTTTCATTTGTTTTATTAGGTTTTATGCACTTTCTTGCACAATAAGTAAGTGGTTGGAGTGGAATCTCATGATTATTGTGATTCAATCAAACATCATTTATTTTATACAAAATCATGAGATTTATGCAAGAATTAAGTGATTATTATGATTGATGAAAATTCTTGTGATTTTGGTGAGACTTTGATTGCTTGTTTTGTTGATTTTAGGTGAGAAAATGAAGAAATGGAGAAGCAATACAATATAGCGTTGCGTTCAAATAATGAACGCTACGCTCGCTTGCGACGCGCATGCGTATGGGACGCTCACACGTCAGGGGCAAAACACGAAGACCCACGCGTACGCGTGCATGACGCGTATGCGTGGAAGTGTTTGGCGCTCGTTTCAAAAGAGAGCGCTACGTTCACTTACTCAGTGTTTTTGGGCACGTTCAAAGTTGGAGGCAAAGTTCTGAAATCGACGCGCACGCGTGGGTGATGCGTGCGCATGGCCTTGAGTTCAACAAATCCTCATTTCTTCATGAACTCTCCGTTTTTGCATGCTTTTTCTTCATTCCTTCAACCCAATCTTTTCCTTCTAATCCTGAAATCACTTAACAAACATATCAAGGCATCGAATGGAATTAAAGTGAATTAAAATTAGCGATTTAAAGGCCTAAAAAGCATGTTTATCAAGGCATCGAATGGAATTAAAGTGAATTAAAATTAGCGATTTAAAGGCCTAAAAAGCATGTTTTTACTCTTAAGCACAAATTAGGAGAAATTCACAAAACCATGCTATTTCATTGAATAAATGTGAGAAAAGTTAATAAAATCCCATAAATTCAACACAAGATAAACCACAAAATTTGGTTTTATCAAACCTCCCTACCATAAACTAAGCATGTCCTCATGATAAACCAAGAAAGACAAGAGAAGGGGTATGAACATTTATTCAATGCAAATAAGTTGTATGCACCTACCTATATGAATGCAACTAAATGCAAGATGATTCTACCCACTTAGTTAAAAGTAAATCAATCTCCAAGAACGCATATGAACATGTAGGGCTAATATCATATGACGATTCATGAATCCTACCAATTCAAATATAAAAATGAAGTTCAAGTTGTCTTGCAAGAAGAAAGCTCGTGAAAGCGGAAAACAAGGAATTGAGCATCGAACCCTCACCGGAAGTGTATCCGCTCTAGTCACTCAAGTGTATCGGGTTAATTCTCACAATTCTCTTCTAATCATGCTTTTCAAGATTTGTTTTTCATTTAACAATCAACAATTATTCAATGCATGCATACATTTATCATGAGGACTTATTCATACCGTTGTAATGGGGCTAGGGCAAAGGTAAGGATATATATATATATATATATATATATATATATATATATATATATATGGTTAAGTGAGCTTGAAATTTGTATCTTTGATTAACCTAAGCTCTCACTGAACATATATAACAACCTATAAAATTCTAATACACCACCTAGCTACCCATGATTCCCACTTTTTTTTCACATACTCATGCATTCTCTTTAATTCACATTCCATATGCATTGCTATTATTACTTTGCTTTGGGGTATTTTTGTCCCCTTTTTATTGCTTTTCTTTTTCTCTTTTTCTTTTTCTTTTATATATATATATATATATATATATATATATATATATATATTCTTTTTATTTTTCTTTATCATTTTTTTCACTAAAGTATATACAAACGTATCAATGCATATGGTTTTACATATTTAATGCATGAATATGTACCCAATCCCATGATTTTAAACAACAATATAAAATACACTTTTACCTCAACCAATGTTTCCAAGTTTCCCATACCTAAATGATACACACCTTCACTAGCCTAAACTAATCAAAGATCCAAATTAAGGGACATTTATTGTTTTTCACTTAGGGGTAGTGATGTGCTAAAATTAAGAACAAAAGGGATAAATAGGCTCAAAATTGGCTAACAATGGTTGATGAAAGGTAGGCTATTTGGGTAAGTGAGCTAAATGAAATGATGGTCTCAATCATATAAATACATGTATACATTGAATAATGGACATAAAGAATCAAACAAATCAAAGATTAAAATCATAGAAAGAGAATAATACACACAAGAATGAAAATAAGTGGTTGTATGATGTAATCACACAATTAGGCTCAAATCTCACATGCTTGTGTTCTTAGCTCAAAAGCCATGTTCCAAAATAAATTCCTCAAGCAAGTTCACACAATTTTTTTCAAATTGGTAGGGTGCCCTAAAATAGTTTTCTTGGAAAGAAAATCATTACCTCAACCAAGTAGTCCTAACATAAAAAGAAGTGGTAAAATATGTACAAATTCTAACTAACATGCAACCTATCATGCAATGCAACAACTAACTAACAAAGAAAATTAAGAATTGGTGTTGAAAAAGGAAGTGGTTACCCACGGAGGTCGGTCCTCGACCTCCCCTTGATGAGGGAAAAACAATTCCACACAAACTCACCGGCAAGTATACTAGGTCGCATCAAGTAGTAATAACTCACAAGAGTGAGGTCGATCCCACAAGGATTGATGCATCAAGCAACTTTAGTGAGGTGATTAGTCTAGTTAAGCTAATAGTGGTGAATTGAGTGAAATTTAATCAACAGAATGTAAATTGCATAGAATGTAAAGTGCAGAATGTAGATTTACAGAAGCTTAAATGACAAGAAAAGTAAATTGCATCAATTGTAAAGGGAATTGGGTGCAGGGAAATTTAAATTACATAGAAATGTAATTCAAGCTCACAACAAACTCAAATTTAAAATTGCAGAGGATCAGAATTGCAGGAAGGTAAATTAAGCTCAATGTAAACTGAATTGTAAAATTGCAGAAAGGAAAATTTGCAGAAGAAAATTATCAAAAACTGAAATTGATTAGCTAAATTGAATTCAATACTGAAATGTAAAAGTCCAGAAAAATAAAAGTGTTTCAAGAGAGGCTTCTATTCTACTCCTACTCCTACTCCTACTGCTGCCTACTACTAATGCAGCCTACAATCCGTGAAGCCTTCTTTACTAACTAACTAAGTGAGCCTTTTTATAGGCATTCCTAAATTACAAAAAATATAATTGAAATTGAAAACAAATTACAAATAAATGAAAATCCTATTCTAGATGCTCCTTGTGCCTTTGCTTGAGTGATCTGAGTGGGCTTTACTTGCTGTAATTCAAATGGGTTCAGAATGAAATCAATTGAGCAAAAATGCACTTCCAGGAGAGCGTAGCGTTCATTTGGAGTACGGAGCATTTTTACACCCACACGTACGCGTCCTATATGCTTGCACGTCCTTGCTCGGTAAATGCATCATCACGCGTGCCCGTGCTTCGCGCCCATGCGTCCCCTTGCATTTTTGCACATTGACGCGTGATGAGAAGAACTTTTGTGTGGTTTAGAATTCACAAATAAATTCTCGTTGCAAGTATAGTCTCTAAACCAACAATAGTCCTTTCATACAAAAGATTGTTTGTCAAAAGTACAAACCCCTAAAATCTATAAACCGAAGTATTCAAACCTCGGGTCGTTCTCCCTAGGAATTGCAATAAAGTGCTTTGTTATTGGTTATGGAGCTATGTTTGGGGTTTTTGAGATATTAGACATGAAAGGTAAATGGCAATGAAAATAAACTAACAACTAGAAAGCTCTTGGCATGGGTGTGAGAATTAGAAGTCCTATCCTAGTTATCCTCCTCAATTATGACCATAATTGTCCATTGCTACCACTTAGTTAACCTCTAACCATGGAGGAAAGTCAAGTGGATGAATCAACTTGATTCCACAAGTCCTAGCCAACTCCCAAAGGAAAGACTAGCTTTAGTGGTATCCAAATCAATTAGCAACTTCTAATTATCAACCAACAAAGGAATTAGATAACTCAAGCGTCACTAATTACTCTACCAAAGCCAAGAGGAACAAAATCTACACTAAAGTCCAGCTAAGTATTTTATCAAACACTTAGAAGGCATAAAAGGAAAGCATAATAAAATAGCAAGAAAAGCAAATCTACACTACTCAATTGCAAGGAATTAAACAACAACAAATTAAATGAACAATAAAGGAACATGAATCATAAATTGCATTGAAATGAAAATAGAAGAACAAAAGTGCATCAACATAAAAGTAGATAATTACATGAATTAAATGCTAAACTAGAGAGAGAAAAGGTAGAAGAAGAAGAATTGCAAAAAGAAAAGTAAATCAAAGCATGAAATTAAACTAGATCTAAGAGTTCCTAATCTAGATCTAACCTACTCCTAATTCTAGAGAGAAGAGAGAGCTTCTCTCTCGAGAAACTAACTAAAGCATGATAAAAACTCAACAAATGACTAGATGTCTCATCCCTCTTCAATTTTTAGCTTAAATAGCATCAGAAATGAGTTGGATTGGGCCCACAAGAATTTAGAATTCGCTGGCCACGTATTGCTTTAAGTGGATCATATGGCAGCAACGACGCGTGCACGTACGCGTCACCATACGTGTAGCAACTATGACAAATCTTATATCATTTTGAATCCCCGGATGTTAGCTTTCCAACACAATTGGAACTGCATCATTTGGATCTCTGTAGCTCAAGTTATGGCCATTTAAGTGCGAAGAGGTCGGCTTGACAGCTTTTGCGATTCCTTCATTTCTTCATGAGTTCTCCATTTCTACATGCTTTTCCTTCATTTCTTCATGAGTTTGCCTAATCAAAGAATAGGGTTCAATTCACATGGTGGCCAAATCATACAATTCAAGAAGAGTTACAAGCTCGAAGGCAATTCTCATCACTTGGTATTCTTAAAAAGGTAAGCATGAAAAACTCAAGTAGCAAAATATAACCTCAACAATAGAATCCAACAAAGATTATAAACATAATGATGTTAAGATAACATTTCTTTTTAATACTCAGCAGCAATTAATGGTAAATAAGAATAACAATCCAACACTTACAATAAAAAAAAGAGAAAAATAAATGAAAATTAAACTAACTAACTAATCAACTAACTAACTAACTAATTAACTAACTAACTAACTAATTAGCTAACTAACTAACTAATTAACTAACTAAGATAAATGGTTATCAATGGTGTTTGGGAGTGTTGGATGAGGGGTAGAAGAAGGGAAGAAGAAAGGAGAAAGAAAGAAATGGAAAGAGGAGAAGAAAAAAGATGTGTTGAAGGAAGGACATCCGCACGTACATGCGCATGGCGCGCGTGCGCGGATGTTGGTGCAATGGACGCGATGCATATGCGTACATGGCGCTTCCGCGTCGATGGCTTATTTCAAGAGTGGCGCGTACGCGTCATGTGCGCGTACGCGCGAGTTGGTTTGTGGGAAAGGCACAATGCTAGAGCAGCGTTTGCACAACTCTCGAGTTTTTGGCTTGGAGGTGGAATTTCTCAATCCACGCGTACGCGTACATAGAGCGTGCACGTGGGTAGGAAAAAATGCTTGATGCACGCGTACGCGCACAGTGCGCGTACGCGCAGATGGTACTCTGTTTTTCAAAAAAAAATTCTATGTTTTTGCACCAATCCAAGCATTCCAAACCTCCAAACAGCTACCAAAACACCTTAAAACCTTATTTAACATACTAAACTATCAATTATACTCAACAAATCAACCAAAAACATGAATTTAAACTAATTAATATATGTATAAAAAGAGAAAATGAAAAGATATTACCATGGTGGGGTGTCTCCCACCTAGCACTTTTGTTTATTGTCCTTAAGTTGGACTTATGGGGAGCTCCATCAAGGTGGCTTGTGTTTGAAACTATCCTTGAACACCCACCAATGCTTGCATTGCCAATAAGCTTCATTCTTCAAGTTCAATTTTCCCAAGCTTTGATGGGGTTCTTCATAGATTGTGGGCTCCCAAAGTTGATCCTCATGTATGCCGGGATCCCATACTTTGTTTTGACACCCATTTTCAAATTGATCATCATGATTCTAATTGGGTGGCATGACCTTAGAATTCTCAAAGAAGCCCCCAAACAACTTCCTAGACCCTTGTAATTGGCTCCTACATCAAGCATTACTATTCAACCTTGAACGTGCAACCACCACGAGCTTAGAATGATATTTCTAACCACTAACCATCTCCCGCCCTTTTGCTCTTAAAGCCACAAATATATCTAAGTTGACCATCCGTCTCAAGCAAATCATATTCAAGGGGAATTATAAAGCTTAAGTATAAGGAATTTACCCACTTGAATGAAAGAATGGATGGTGGTAGGTTGGGAGAGGTATCTCCAATGTGCTAGCAAGCTTTACTCCCTTTTGTTCTTCCTTGGTTACCTCCACCTCTTCACAAATTTCTTCAACTTCAATTCTTTGTTCATCATCTTCATCTAACTCTTCTCCATCACTCAAATCATAAATGGGAGGTTGAGAGAATTCTACCTCCACATTGCTTTCCATTTCATTGGGAGAAGGTTCTTCAAATTCAAAGGATTCACCACCAAGAAGATTGGATGCATGGTCTTCATCACCAAGGGAACTCAATTCTTGCTCCACTCCATCCAAGACTTCACTCAAAAATTGTTTTAGAGGTTGTACACACTCCTCCTCAACATCAAATTCACTCTTCTTGGAGAGGTTCTCTTCAACTCTAGGTTCCCAAGGAGGTTCCGCATCTCCTAAGTCTTCAACCACTTCTTCTTCTTCTTCAATGATCATAGGCTCCTCCAATTGCTCTAATACAAAATAACATCCCTCATTCTCCACCGAAGTTTTCAATATCTCCTTCATGCTATGCTTTTCAATTGATTCTCCACATGTGACCATGGGAGTGGTTTGAGTACTCAAATATTGGGAGACTAAAACGCTTACTACCTTGATCAAGGTAGCCACAAATTCTAGTGTCTCTCTTCGCATTTCTCCTTGTCCTTGAAGTATAAGGCTAAGGGTTTCGTCCATTGAGGATTGGGGTGGGTAGGAGGGTTCATTGTCTTGGATAATGGGTTCATAATAGGAAGGTAGTTCGTCTTGGTAAGGATGTGGTAGTGTGTATTGAGGTGGTTCTTAGGAGTAGTAATCTTGGATGGTGGTTCCATGTATGGCTCATATGGTTCAAAAGGTGGTTGGTAGGATGGATATGGATTAGGGTCATATGGAGGTGTTTGGTGGAAGGAGGCTTGTGAGTATGGTTGAGGGTTATGTTGTGGATATGGCTCATAAGCATATGGTGGTGGTTCTTGAAAGTCACAAGGAGATTCACCATAGCCATTGGATTGATATGCATCATAGAATGGCTCTTGTTCATAGTCTATTGGTAGAGGTTGTTGCCATGAAGATTGATCATATGCATATGGCTCCTCCCACATTTGATTGTCCCATCCTTGATAGGCATTCCTAAATTACAAAAAATGAAATTGAAATTGAAAACAAATTACAAATAAATGAAAATCCTATTCTAGATGCTCCTTGTGCCGTTGTTTGAGTGATCTGAGTGGGCTTTACTTGCTGTAATTCAAATGGGTTCAGAATGAAATCAATTGAGTAGAAATACACTTCCAGGAGAGCGTAGCATTCATTTGGAGTATGGAGCGTTTTTACACCCACGCGTACGCATCCTATACGCTTGCGCGTCCTTGCTCGCTAAATGCATCATCACGCGTGCGCGTGCTTCGCGCCCATGCGTCCCCTTGCATTTTTGCACATTAACGCGTGATGAGAAGAAACTTTGTGTGGTTTAGAATTCACAAATAAATTCTCATTGCAAGTATAGTCTCTAAACCAACAATAGTCCTTTCATACAAAAGATTGTTTGTCACAAGTACAAACCCCTAAAATCTATAAACCGAAGTATTCAAACCTCGGGTCGTTCTCCCTAGGAATTGCAATAAAGTGCTTTGTTATTGGTTATGGAGCTATGTTTGGGGTTTTTGAGATATTAGACATGAAAGGTAAATGGCAATGAAAATAAACTAACAACTAGAAAGCTCTTGGCAAGGTTGTGAGAATTAGAAGTCCTATCCTAGTTATCCTCCTCAATTATGACCACAATTGTCCATTGCTACCACTTAGTTAACCTCTAACCATGGAGGAAAGTCAAGTGGATGAATCAACTTGATTCCACAAGTCCTAGTCAACTCCCAAGCAAAAGACTATCTTTGGTGGTATCCAAATCAATTAGCAACTTCTAATTATCAATCAACAAAGGAATTAGATAACTCAAGCATCACTAATTACTCTACCAAAGCCAAGAGGAACAAAATCTACACTAAAGTCCAACTAAGCATTTTATCAAACAATTAGAAGGCATAAAAGGAAAGAATAGTAAAATAGCAAGGAAAGCAAATCAACACTACTCAATTGCAAGGAATTAAACAACAACAAATTAAATGAACAATAAAGGAACATGAATCATAAATTGCATTGAAATGAAAATAGAAGAACAAAAGTGCATCAACATAAAAATAGAGAATTACATGAATTTAATGCTAAACTAGAGAGAGGAAAGGTAGAAGAAGAAGAATTGCAAAAAGAAAAGTAAATCAAAGCATGAAATTAAACTAGATCTAAGAGTTCCTAATCTAGATCTAACCTACTCCTAATTCTAGAGAGAAGAGAGAGCTTCTCTCTCTAGAAACTAACTAAAGCATGATAAAACTCAAATAAAACTCAACTAATGACTAGATTTTTCATCCCTCTTCAATCCTTGGCTTAAATAGCATCAAAAGTGAGTTGGATTGGGCCCACAAGGCTTTAGAATCCGCTGGCCACGTATTGCTTTAAGTGGATCATATGGCAGCAACGATGCATGCACGTACAGTGCATGTATTCATCACCATACGTGTAACAACTATGAAAAGTCTTATATGGTTTTGAAGCCCCGGATGTTAGCTTTTTAACACAACTGGAACTGCATAATTTGGACCTCTGTAGCTCAAGTTATGGTCGTTTAAGTGCGAAGAGGTCGGCTTGACAGCTTTTGCGATTCCTTCATTTCTTCATGAGTTCTCTATTTCTACATGCTTTTCCTTCATTCCCTTGATCCAATCTTTGCCTCCTAAATCTGAAATCACTTAACAAACATATTAAGGCATTTAATGGAATCAAGGTGAATTAAGATTAAACAATTAAGGGCGTAAAAAGCATGTTTTCACTCTTAAGCACAATTAAAGGAGAATTTACAAAACCATGCTATTTCATTGAATAAATGTGGGAAAGGATGATAAAACCCTCTAAATCCAACACAAGATAAACCCTACAAATGGGGTTTATCAACGCGTATACGTCACATACGCATGCGCATCGTTATTGTCTTCAGCCTCAGCCATGCTTGCGCGCCACCTTCACTCGTGTGCGTCCCTTGGCAGCGTTCATTAATTGAACGCTACGTTTATGCCATGAACTCTCCTCACGCGTGCGCGTCCTATGCGCGTACGCGTGGATGGTAAATCACCACTTCTACGCTCCAGCATCATGTACGCGTTTGCGCCAACCACCACTTTTGTCACCTCGACGCGTGCGCGTCATGCACGCGTGCGCGTTGGTGACCAAATTCAAATTCTAATTCTGAAAGTATCGCAGGCGTTCATTCAAAGTGAACGTAGCGTTCATTGCTGGTGAACACCGATCCTCCTTCCACGCGTGCGCGTGATGCATGCGTACGCGTGGATCTCAAAAAGTGTCATCATGTGCGTAAGCGCCTTGTACGCGTAGCGTTCATCAAATGAATGTAGCGTTCATCTGCACCTCACTTTTTTTTCTTTTTTTTTCATCATCTTTTCTCCTATCATCAACCAAATAGATATATTAAAGCCTTGGCATAATCATCAAATCTTGCACCATTCATATTATCAACTAAATCTTGCAAGAAATCTAATGAAAATGCATAAAATTACTAATGTTTGATTGAATCCAGACAAGCATGAAATTCTCACTCAAACACTTATTTATTGCCTAAAAATGCATGAAAACCAAGTAAAAACTAATGAAATAGGCTTGTGAAACTAGCCTAAGATGATTTGTCATCAATACTCGGAAGCATCAAGTTCAAATAGGAATTGACACAAACAAGATTAGTGATAAGTATGAGAGTATTTGGTCCCATCCTAACTCAATGATAATGAGGGACAAAAACAAAGAATAATGAGTTAGGAAGGACTAAAGTACTAGTCTTGTGTGTGGTACAAATATTACAATTAATGCTAAACAAGTCATGAAGTACCAAAACAATGCACGAAATTCTCCAAAATTGAGTATGAGAATTCAACACCAATGTTAAAATAATAAACTTAGAAAAGAAAATAAGAACAAGCTATAAAAACAAAATTAAAATGCAATGAATGAAAGTATGCAAATGCAATAAACAAAAGAGAATGAAAGATGAGAAAAATAAGAAGCGGAAACTTAAAAAGAAGGAGAAGAAGAAATAAAAAGAAGTAAGAAAGAAAAGATGAGAAAGGTGAGAAGAGAAGAGAAGAAAGGGAAGAAAAGAAATAGAAGAAGGGAAGAGAGAAGAAGATGAAAGAAAGAAGGAGAGAAGAGAGAAGGAACAGGGGAAAAACAGGGTGTGAAGGCGACACGCGCACATGGGCGACGCGTGCGCGTGAAAAGCAGGAGGGGGAAGCGACGCATAAGCGTAGTCCACGCGTACGCGTGGAACGCAGAAAAGACAGGTGACGTGTACGCGTCATCCACGCGTACGCGTGGAGCTAAATTGTGCTATTCACACAAAAATAGAAGAGCAAAAGTGTAGTAACAAGGAATTAAAAGGGAAAACTAAATCAAAACAATAATTGAAAGTTAAATTTAAGAGAGATTAATCTAACTTTACCCTAATTTCTACCCTAAATCTAGAGAGAGGAGAGAGCCTCTCTCTCTCGAATTCTACCCTAAAACATGATGAAAACTATACTATGATTCCTTCCCCATTCCCTTGCAATCCTTGGGTTCAAAAGCATCAGAAATGAGTTGGATTTGGGCCTCCTTGAGCTTAGAAATTGCCCCCAGCATTTTGCCTTTAGTGAAGTCACGTGCAGCTTGTCACGCGTATGCATGGGTCACACGCACGCGTCGCATTGCAAAATTCCTCTTCACGCGTGCGCGTGGGTGACGCGTGCGCGTGGGTGACGCGTGCGCGTCGCTGGCGAATCTCCTTCTCACGCATACGCGTGAATGACACGTGCGCGTGGCCTTGAGTTCAGGAAATCCTCATTTTTTTTATGAACTCTCTATTTTTTCATGCTTTTTCCTCATTCCTTCAACCCAATCTTTGCCTTCTAATCCTGAAATTACTTAACAAACATATCAAGGCATCGAATGGAATTAAAGTGAATTAAAATTAGCGATTTAAAGGCCTAAAAAGCATGTTTTTACTCTTAAGTACAAATTAAGAGAAATTCACAAAATGATGCTATTTCATTAAAAAAATGTGAGAAAAGTAGATAAAATCCCCTAAATTCAACGCAAGATAAACCCCAAAATTGGGGTTTATCAGCAACCCAACCATAATCATAGTTTTTTTTGTTTTTCATTAAGTTTATTTAAGTTATCTCAGTCTAATTTTCACATTTGTTTAAGTTTTTTATCATGTGCAGTAGTTAGAACAGAAATAGAAACAGTCAGAGCAGAAAATAGAGCACCCTGGGGAAGGCCCCCTGCTCGAGTTGAACGCCAGGAAAGAGGGAAAGTGGGCGTTAAACGCCCCCCAAGACATAGCAAGACTAGTGTTTAACGCCAGGCAGGAAGTACTGGTTGGGCGTTGAACGCCCCCAAGGTGCAGCAATCCTGGCATTGAACGCCAGCCAGGGGGCACTATCTGGGCGTTCAACGCCCTAAAGGGAGAGGCAAGGCTGGCGTTCAGCACTAACTGGGCATTCAACACCCAGAGAGGAAGAGCAGCCTGGCGTTGAACGCCAGAATGGATGCCATTCTGGGCGTTCAACGCCCATAAGGAGGACCAGCCTAGCGTTGAATGCCAGAATGGATACCATTTTGGGCGTTCAACGCCCATAACAGCGTAAGGAGGATGTTGACTTTTTCAAAACACACCTTTTTTATATCTTATCTTTTTAACCATATCTTTTAAACAAGATTCTTCAAACTATCATATTTCAACTTCAAATTCCTTTCAAATTTAAAATCTTTTCAAACCTTTTTCAAATTTTTTCAAAAACTCATATCTTTTGTAACTACTTTTCAAATTTTGTATTTAACTTTAAAATCTTTTTCAAACCTTCTATCTTATCTTTTTGTCTTTTTCATATCTTTTGATTTTAAAAACTTATCTTTTTCTTTCTTTCACTAAAGTGTGAATCATATCTTATTTATCTTTTATCAATTGAATTTCAAATTCCCACCCTCTGCATCCCTATTTATACCATTTGACCCCCTCTTCCTCCTCTATTCGAATTATTCTTCTCCACTTCTTTATCTTCTTTCCTTTCTTTTTCTCGAGGACGAGCAAACCTTTTAAGTTTGGTGTGGAAAGGGCCATTTCTTCTTACTCCATTTGAATTCCATGGCTTCAAAAAGTGGAAATCCCACTTCAAGAAGCAAGAAAGAAGACAACCAAGTAGTTGTTTTCAAACCTTTCAGATTCTACACAAAGCAGCATGAAGAAAATTATTACAAAATAATGTGCAAGAGGACAGTGATCCCTGAGGCCAAATTCGAATTAAAAGAAGATGAGTACCCAGAGATCCAGGAGCAAATTCGAAAGAGAGGCTGGGAGATTCTAGCTGATCTTGAGATCACTATTGAAACAACAATGATCTAAGAATTCTATGCAAATCTGTGGATGACAGATAAGCAAAACAAAGAGGGACAAGGATTCCATACTTTTCGCACCATGGTGCGAGGGAAGACTCTCTATTTCCATCTTGACAAGGTGAGAGAGATCTTCAAGCTACCTCCCCAAAAGGATGATCCAGAATCCTTTAATAGGAGGGTGCTGGCTAATCCAAAGTTGGATCAGATTTTAGAAGACATATATCTGCCTGGAACTAAGTGGATCAATAACACAAGAGGTAACCCAAACCAATTGAGAAGAGTAGATCTCATTGGGCATTTCGTACTCCCTACTAGAAACCGCTCTGAAGTTACCATCAGAAGGGCTGTGATAATTCATTGCATTATGTTAGGGAATGAGGTGGAAGTCCACCAAATAATTCTTCTTGAGCTATACAAGGTGCAAACAGGATGTCAACTCAAGCCAAATTGGCCTATCCAAACCTTATCTTTCGCTTGTGTAAAGAGGCTGGAGTCATGATTAATAGAGACTCATTCATCCCAGTAGAAAGCCCTATCACCAAGCAGGTGATGGAAAGCGCCCAAATACCAGCTGACTGGTGCACAAAATTGTGATCGTTCATTCCTTGGTAATGGCGCCAAAAACTTAATACGCACGTTCATAATCTTAGTTCTTTGTCACAACTTTGCACAACTAACCAGCAAGTGCACTGGGTCATCCAAGTAATAAACCTTACGTGAGTAAGGGTCGATCCCACGGAGATTGTCGGCTTAAAGCAAGCTATGGTCACCTTGTAAATCTCAGTCAGGCGGATTCAAATGGTTATAGAGTTTTAATAATTAAAAGATAAATAAAACATAAAATAAAGATAGAGATACTTATGCAATTCATTGGTGAGAATTTCAGATAAGCGTATGGAGATGCTTTTGTTCCTTCTGAACCTCTGCTTTCCTACTGCTTTTCATTCATACTTCTTTCCATGGCAAGATGTATGTTGGGCATCACCGTTGTCAATGGCTACATCCCGTCCTCTCAGTGAAAATGGTCCAAATGCGCTGTCACCGCATGGCTAATCATCTGTCGGTTCTCGATCATGCTGGAATAGGATCCAGTGATCCTTTTGCGTCTGTCACTACGCCCAGCACTCATGAGTTTGAAGCTCGTCACAGCCATCCCTTCCCAGATCCTACTCGGAATACTACAAACAAGGTTTAGACTTTCCGGATCTCAAGAATGGCCGCCAATAATTCTAGCCTATACCACGAAGACTCTTATCGTAAATCAGGAGGCTAAGAGATATGCATTCAAGCTTGCTTTCATGTAGAACGGAAGTGTTTGTCAGGCATGCGTTCATAAGTGAGAATGGTGATGAGCGTCACATAATCATCACATTCATCATGTTCTTGTGTACGAATGAATATCTTAGAGACGAAATAGGCTTGAGTTGAATAGAAAAACAATAGTACTTTGCATTAATTCATGAAGAACAGCAGAGCTCCACACCTTAATCTATGGTGTGTAGAAACTCTACCGTTGAAAATACATAAGTGATAATAGTGTTCATTGGCTTCGGCCCCAGAGAGGGAACCAGAATAACCAAGACCCTAAAGGTGGTCAAAGACTCTGAATACAATAGTAAAAAGTCCTATTTATACTAAACTAGTTACTAGGATTTACAGAAATGAGTAAATGATGTAGAAATCCACTTCCGGGCCCACTTGGTGTGTGCTTGGGCTGAGTGTTGAAACTTTCACGTGTAGAGGTCTTCCTTGGAGTTGAACGCCAGTTTGTAGCTTGTTTCTGGCGTTTAACTCTGCTTTGCAACTTGTTTCTGGCATTTAACGCCAGAATAGGGCAGGAAGCTGGTGTTAAATGCCAGTTTGCGTCATCTAAACTTGGGCAAAGTATGAACTATTATATATTTCTGGAAAGCTCTGGATGTCTACTTTCAAAAGCAATTGAAAGCACGCCATTTGGGTTTCTGTAGCTCCAGAAAATCCAGTTTGAGTGCAGGGAGATCAGAATCCAACAGCATCTGCAGTCCTTCTTTAGCCTCTGAATCAGATTTTGGCTCAAGTCCCTCAATTTCAGCCATAAATTACTTGAAATCACAGAAAAATACACAAACTTATAGTAAAGTCCAGAAATGTGATTTTTATTTAAAAACTAATAAAAATATATTAAAAACTAACTAAATAATATTAAAAATTATGTAAAAATAATGCCAAAAAGCGTATAAATTATCTGCTCATCACTGACCAACCCAAAAGGAAGGTGCCTGAGCCTCAAGAAATCCTTCCAATTGAATATTGGACCCTACTGGAAGCATCTGTTGCACAATTGCAAACCACCTTGGATCAATTAAGAGAGGAGCAAAAAGACCAGACTAGCATGCTTTGCAAACTGGTCAAGGAACAAGAGAAGTAGGGGCATGAGCTAGAAGAACTGAAGCGTCAGAAATTATCCCCTGAAGAGCCTAACGCCTCCCATGATTAAGGTTGTTGAGTTCCACCTCCGTATTTCTGTTGCTATTCTAATTCCTATTTTTTATATTTAGATTTACATGATCACTATTAGGATTTAAATTTTTGTTTTCCAATTAGCTATGAAATATTCCTCTTATCATCTCATTGAACTTAAATAAAGTTTTGATTTTTTTAGAAGAAGTAATGATACATAAATTTCAAAATTAATATTAAGAATAGTTCAATTATTTGATGTGGTGGCATTGCTTTTGCTTTCTGAATGTATGAATGAACAGTGCATATTTGATGTTGGAGTTAAATAATGTTGGTTCTTGAAAGAATGATGATAAAAGTGAAATATTATTGGTAATCTAAAAAATCCAAAAAATAATGATTCTTGAAGCAAGAAAAAGCAGCAAAAAGCAATAAAAGGAAAACAATATATGCATATGCGAAAAAAAAAACAGAAAAAGTCAATAGCTCTTTAAACCAAAAGAAAAGAGCAAGGATCCAAGGCTTTGAGCATCAATGGTTAGGAGGGCTGATGAGCGGATAATTTATATGCTTTTTGGCATTGTTTTTACATAGTTTTTAATATGATTTAGTTAGTTTTTAATATATTTTTATTAGTTTTTAAATAAAAATCACATTTCTGGACTTTACTATGAGTTTGTGTGTTTTTCTGTGATTTCAGGTAATTTCTGGCTGAAATTGAGGGACTTGAGCAAAAATCTGATTCAGAGGCTAAAGAAGGACTGCAGATGCTGTTGGATTCTGACCTCCTGCACTCAAAGTGGATTTTCTGGAACTACAGAAATCCAAATGGTGCGCTCTCAAATGCGTTGGAAAGTAGACGTCCAGGGCTTTCCAGCAATATATAATAGTCCATATTTTCCTAAGTTTAAATGATGCAAACTGGCGTTTAACGCCAGCTTTCTGCCCTATTCTGGCGTTAAACGCCAGAAATAAGTTGCAAAGCAGAGTTAAACGCCAAAAACAAGCTACAAACTGGCGTTCAACTCCAAAGAAGATCTCTACACGTGAAAGCTTCAGCGCTCAGCCCAAGCACACACCAAGTGGGCCCGAAAGTGGATTTCTGCATCATTTACTCATTTTTGTAAACCCTAGTAACTAGTTTAGTATAAATAGGACTTTTTACTATTGTATTTACATCTCTGAATAGTCTTTGAATAATTTTGTGTTCTGAGATCATGTTTAGGGGGTTGGCCATTCGGCCATGCCTGGACCTTGTTCTTATGTATTTTCAACGGTAGAGTTTCTACACACCATAGATTAAGGTGTGGAGCTCTGCTGTTCTTCATGAATTAAGGCAAAGTACTATTATTTTTCTATTCAACTCAAGCCTATTTCTTCTCTAAGATATTCATTCGTACACAAGAACATGATGAATGTGATGATTATGTGACGCTCATCACCATTCTCACTTATGAACGCGTGCCTGACAAACACTTCCGTTCTACATGAAAGCAAGCTTGAATGCATATCTCCTAGCCTCCTGATTTATGATCAGAGTCTTCGTGGTATAGGCTAGAATTATTGGTGGCCATTCTTGAGATCCAGAAAGTCTAAACCTTATCTGTGGTATTTCGAGTAGGATCTGGGAAGGGATGGCTGTGACGAGCTTCAAACTCGTGAGTGCTGGGCATAGTGACAGACGCAAAAGGATTACTGAATCCTATTCTAGCATGATCGAGAACCAACAGATGATTAGCCGTGCGGTGACAGCGCATTTGGACCATTTTCACTGAGAGGACGGTATGTAGCCATTGACAACGGTGATGCCCAACATACAGCTTGCCATGGAAAGGAGTATGAATGATTGGATGAAAGCAGTAGGAAAGCAGAGGTTCAGAAGGAACAAAAGCATCTCCATACGCTTATCTGAAATTCTCACCAATGAATTGCATAAGTATCTCTATCTTTATTTTACATTTTATTTATCTTTTAATTATTAAAACTCTATAACCATTTGAATCTGCCTGACTGAGATTTACAAGGTGACCATTGCTTGCTTCAAGCCGACAATCTCCGTGGGATCGACCCTTACCCACGTAAGGTTTATTACTTGGACGACCCAGTGCACTTGCTGGTTAGTTGTGCGAAGTTGTGACAAAGAACTAAGATTATGAACGTGCGTATTAAGTTTTTGGCGCCGTTACCAAAGAATGAACAATTACGATTTTGTGCACCAAGGGCCTAAAAGAAATATCTTAGCCTAAACAGTTCAATTGAGCTGCTTTCATAACTATATGATTGTTGTGTGAAGATGTCAAGTGAAAAGCTTGAGATTGAGCAGTTAAAGTGGTGGTCCAAAGCAAAAAGTGTGCTTAAGAACTCTGGACACAACTGGCTGGGGATTCTAGCAAAGCTGAATCACAATCCGAAAAGGTTTCACCCAGTTAAGTGTCTGTGGCATTTATGTATCTAGTGGTAATACTGGAGAACAAAGTGCTTAGGGTCACGACCAAGACTCTAAAGAAGCTGTGTTCAAGAATAAAAAAGAGCTTAACTAGGAAAATCAATAATATCATCTGGATTCTGATTTCATAAAGATACCAATCATTCTAAGCTTCAATGGAAAGTGAGATGCCAAAATCGTTTGGAAGTAAAAAGCTACTAGTCCCGCTCATCTAATTGAAACTAAGCTTCATTGAGAACTCTTAGATTTATTGTATCCTTCTCTTCTACTTTGGTGTTCTGATGAGCGGATATTTTATATGCTTTTTAGCATTGTGTTCATATAGTTTTTGTTATGTTTTGTTTAAGTTTTATTATGTTTTCATAGGTTTTAGTGAAAAATTCACATTTTTGGATTCTACTTTGAGTGTGTGTGTTTTATGGTGATTTCAGGTATTTTCTGGCTGAAATTGAGGAGCTTGAGCAGAAGTCTGATTCAAAGACAGAGAAAGGACTGTAGATGTTGTCAGGATCTAACCTCCGTGCACTCGAAAGAGCTTTTATAGAGCTACAGAAGTCCGAATGGCACGCTCTCAACAGGTATGGAAAGATAACATCCAGGACTTTCCAGAAATATATAATAGTCTATACTTTGCTTTGGAAATGAAGGCCCAAAACTGGTGTTCAACGCCAGCCACCAGCCATATTCCTGCCGTCCAGCGCCCACAGGGAGCAACTGGCGTCCAACACCCAAAAGGGGGTCCCAAGCCAACGTTCAACACCCTAAAGGGTACTAGCTCGTGGGAGACACTCAAGCTCAGCCAAACACTCACCAAGTGGGCCCTAGAAGTGGATTTTCGTACTACTAGACTAGTTTATCTTATTTCTGTAATTCTTAGTTAGTAGATTGGAATATATAGGAGGAGATCACCCTTGTTTAGGATCTTCTTCCTTCACCATTCGAATTCATTACAATTTTCTATATAGTATGAGTCACTAACCTCCTAAGGTTAAGGTTAGAAGCTCGGTTGAGTTTCATGGATCAATAATATTACTGTTCTAATTTAATATGTCTGATTCTATTCTCTTATGCAACCTCGTTCTTCATCTTATGAATTGAGGGTGACCAGTTATAATCACCCTTATTCTACATGGGTTCCGTGCAATTCTTGACCTGGATAGCATGGAACTAAAGCTAGAGATTGCATTACGGATTCCAATAGAGCATCTGAGCGACTTTGAATATGTGACATAAAATCCCATTGATTATGGGTGCGTGAGGTCTCTGTGGCGCTAAGGCTAGAGTCAGAGAAGCAGCACTTTCTGACCCAGAAGATATGCCTTGTCTATGGCAGCTTGAATAGGATCGTGAAGGGTAGTAGATTGATTAGAGCTTCATCTTCTACTACAGTGAGAAACCTAGAGGTGGCTTGATGAGAGGACATGAGTCATCTCAACGTGGTGGATTATTGCAGTAGAGGAGGTTAACTTGATGAGAGGACATGAGTTAATCACTTACGTCTGCCATTGAAGGAATCAAAAGGTTATTGAAGAAGACAATAAGAAAATTTAATCCAGAAAGACAAAGTATCTCCGAAGCCTCAACCATTCTATTACCATTGAATTTCCATCTATCTAGTAACTTTTATTTATTTCATTTGTTTTATGCTTTTTTCGTGACAATTTATAATTTTCTATCTGCCTAGCTAAGATCTGCAAGGTGTCCACTGCTTGCTCAAACCAACAATCTCCGTGGGATCGACCCTCACTCACCTGTGGTATTATTTGGACAACTCGGTATACTTGCCGGTCTATCTGTGCGAATTCTGCAGAGCCAGTTTCGTGCACCATTCATCTCCAAGTTCCAAAACTTATCAATCATTTTCAAATTCTCAAATCAATTTCCTTCAAAACCAAAACACATTTCTTTGGTAACATTTTCCAAAAGTTCCAAATATTTCAAAATCATGTCAATTGTTATTCTCTTCCAAAAGTGATAAAAAATCATTCATTCTAAATCAGAATTTGGTGATCAAATTCCTCAGCAAAGTTTCAAGACTGTAGGGGTGAATAACCTAATTTATTTTCTTAAATTCATTCAAAACCTCTAAAACCTTAGCTCCTTGATTTGAATAAATAAAATAGAATTTAAATCGAAACCAACTCATGTATCCAAAAATTTCGAACCAATTTCAAAACTAACTTACTTAAACCAAAACTAAATCATTTAAACTGTCAAAACCAAATCATTTAAACCAAAAACCAATTTCAATTGCTTTCTAAAATCTGAAGCATTTCTAAAGGACTCGGAAATTGTTTTAGTTTTGCCAAATCAAAATTTCAAAGAATACTTCAAACTTTTCCTAAAACGTCGTCAAGTGTAATTAGTTAATTGAAATTCAAGTTTCTTTCAAATCCACTAAAACTCCTCCAAATCTGTTTACTTAAATCAAATTCCAAAACATAAGAATTTTCATATTTAAATTGACTTTAAAATATAAATCTTTTCTTAAATAAATTACTTTAAAAATATAATAATTTTATTAATAAAATAAGTTCAAACATAATTCATTTATTAATAATTCAATTCAAAGCATAATTCATTATTTTTAAAATAATGTTTCAAACAAAGTGTCGGATTTTATAGAAATTTCGGCAGTATCTCCCCTAAAACTTGGACTTTGCCACCCTTTCTGGGTCCCAACCAAACCAATCCTCAACTTTTTTCAACAGGTTCAAGACCAAGTCAGTTTCCAATAAAACCAAATCCAGACTTTTAAATATAAAAATCATTCCAAAGCAAACCAATCAGAACTCTCCATTTTAACAAAATTAGACATTATTTCAATCAAACAGACAACCATATTCATCCAAGACAAATCAGACAATTCATAAGACTTACATAATCACCAGATAAGCAGTTTGCTCATCATATCAATTTATAACAATTTCACTTTAAAATAAATTAGTTTTCATAAAATGCCCCTACCTCAACTCATCGAAACCATAACCCAAATGCGTCAACGGAACCTTTTCTCTCAACCCGAAACCAACGGCAACCACAAACTCAGTCCTTAACCATTCTCGTAGCAACCACAATAACTTAAAAGCGATATACAGTGCTCAAAATACGACCCTACGTTACCAGAATCTCAGAGTTTGTAACCAAACATAATAGAATACTAACGCATGAGTTTTTGAAACATAAACACTTAATGAAATAAGAAAATAAAACGGTGGCGGTCACTGAACTGGTTTGGCAGCAGCCCTGGCAGCCATTCTAAGCGATAGCGGTGACCAGAACTTCGGCGATGACGACTGTAACTAGTGCACAAAATTGAACTCGCACAACTTCACCAGCAAGTACACCGGGTCGTCCAAATAATACCTCAGATGAGTGAGGATCGATCCCACAAGGATTGTTGGATTGAGCAAGCAATGGTTATCCTGCAGATCTTAGTCAGGCAAATAGAAAGATAGTGGTTGTTATTGTAGGCGCATAAAACAAAATAATAAAGAAAGTAGTGAAGAATTAATGTAGAAACAATAATGAGAAATCAGTTAAGACTTTAGAGATGCTTTATCTTTTTGGATTAATACTTCTTACTGGCTACTTCAACAATGAATGATTCATTCTTTGGCGAAGCTGTAAGTGATTAATGCCATTGATCATGGTCAATTAATCTCATCTAATCCACATCAAACGCCATTGTTAGTGATCATTTAATATTAACGAGGATGAAGCTCACGCAATTTACTCCCCCTTGATCTTACTTAAAGTGCCACAGACAAGGTCAAATCTTTCGGATCAGAGAATGAAGCTCAATGTTCTAGCCTTAGTGCCACAGAAACCTCAATTACCCATAACTAACAAGATTATATGTCACATATCTCAATTAGCCCAGATAACTTGTTGGTTCAAGTGATGTATTCTCAAGCTATAGCTCAATACTATCCGTGTCAGGACTCGCAAGAACTCATGTAGAATAAGGGGTCATACTCTCGTTCCACCCCAGATTCATTTAGATGAAGAACGACAATACATCATAGAATGCAATCAAACATATATTAAAATAGATAAGTAATCATATTAATCCATAGGACAAGTAGAGCTCCTAACCTTAACCTAGGAGGTTTAGTTGCTCATAATTTACAGAGAAAACAGAGAAGATATGTCTGTCAACTCGTGAATTAATACTTAATCCTAAGTGATCTCCTCTTTAAATAGGAAATACTAACCCTAAGAAATGTTAAGTTTAAATTAAAAAGTACAAAGATAAGCCTGCATAAGCTGAAGAGTGCTAAAATCCACTTTGGGCCTATTTTGGTCATGTGCTTCATCCAAGCCTGGCGTTCAACTTAGAGAATGGACGTTGAATGCCCATTAGGGGTGAATGCACTGCTTCCTTGCTCCCTTGGTGGTGTTGAACACTAACTTTGGGCGTTCAACGCTGGGCTTGCTCCCTTTTGGGCGTTGAACTCCAGATGTGGACTGATGCACCAATATTTCGTGGTATATTTTGTACTTAATTCGCATGTTTTACATTTTCCTTCCTAATTTTGTGCTATAATTGAAAACATGCTTCTTTGGCCTTAAATTACTAATTTTAATTCTCTCTTATTACCATTCGATGCCGTGATATGTGTGTTAAGTGTTTTTAGGGTTTATAGGGCAGGAATGGCTTAGAGGATAGAAAAGAAGCATGCAAAAGTGGAAGGAATAAAGAAATTGAAGGAGTTGCTGAGCTATCAAGCCTGACCTCTTTGTACTAAATCGATCATAACTTGAGTTAAAGAGGTCCAAATGAGGCGGTTCTAGTTGCGTTGGAAAGCTAACATCCAGGGCTTCAAAATGATATACAATTTGCCATAGTTGCCATACTGTTAAATGATGCGCACGCGTGGATCATGCGTACGTGTGACCTTGCGAAAGTTCAATCGATGCGTACGCGTGGACGACGCGTACGCGTGACAGAGCCACATGCTGGACGTATCAGAAAATGATGGGGTGATTTCTAGGCTCCTTTTGGCCCAGCTTTCGGCTCAGAAAACACAGATTAGAGGCTGCAGAGTGGGGGAATCATTGATTCATTCATACAACATTCATTCACATAATTTTAGGTTTTTAGATGTAGTTTTCTAGAGAGAGAGGCTCTCTCCTCTCTCTAGGTTTTAGGATTCTTAGGTTTAGCTATATTTTAGATTTCTACTCTATTTCAATTTAGTTTCTCTTCTACTCTTATTTGTTCTAGCACTTTAGTTTATCAATTTTCCTTGTTGATTACTTTAATTTCCCCATTTAGTTTATGAATTCTCATGTTAGATTTGATTTTTCATTTAATGCAATTTGAGGTATTTCATATTTATTGCTTCTTCTATTATTTGTTAGTCATTGATATTTGCAATTGGTAGTTTGGATTTAATATTCCTTGCTAGTTTTCTATGTTTTTATGTTATGCCTTCCAAGTGTTTGATAGAATGCTTGATTGGATTTTAGTGTAGACTTTTCTCTTCTTGGCCTTGGTAGAGTAATTGGAGACTCTTGAGTTATCAAACTCCTTTGTTGATTGATAGTTGAAAGTTGCTAGTTGATTTGGATCCCTCTAAAGCTATTCTTTCCTTAGGAGTTGACTAGGACTTGAGGAATCAAATTAATTCATCCACTTGACTTTCCTTCAAAGTTAGAGGTTAACTAAGTGGGAGCAATGGACAATTGATGTCACAATTGATAAGGATAACTAGGATAGGACTTCTAATTTTCATACCTTGCCAAGAGTTTTCTTAGTTATTAATTTAATTTCTTGCCATTTTATTTCCTTGTTCCTTATTTCAAAAACCCAAAAAGATACAATCTCATAACCAATTGTAAGTATCACACCTCCCTGTAATTCCTTGAGAGACGACCCGAGGTTTAAATACTTCGGTTTAATTTTATTGGATTTGCTTTAGTGACAAACAAATTTTTGTATGAAAGGATTATTGTTGGTTTAGATACTATACTTGCAACGAGAATTTATTGTGAATTCTTTACTAGCAAAAATCCGTTCATCAAAATAGCGCCGTTGCCGGGGAATTGCAAACGTGTGCCTTATTATTGGTTATTGTGAATATTGTGAATAATTTTGCTTTTTCGTTTCTTTGTTTAGTGTTTCTAGTTTTAGGAGTTTATTTCCATTAATTCTTATTAGTTTTTGTTTTTAATTGATACTATGAATTCTCACCCCTTTCGCTATGAGTTTGGTTCAAATTATGTTGTAGGGAATGGAAGCTATAATGCGAACATGCATCAAGGTTGGAACAATCAAAGATGGGAGGAGCCACAAGGATTTGATCAACCCTTTCAGCAACAACCTCCTCCAATGTGCCATGAGCAACAATCATTCTACGATGCATACCAAGGCAATGGTTATGGTGGACCTTTTCGTGACAATTAACCTCCACCAAATTACTATGAGCAAGAACCATTTCAAGGTGCGTACCAAGACAATGGATATGGTGAACCCCCTTGTAGTTACCAACAAGCTCCACCATATCAATATAATGGATGTGGTAGTCCTTCCTATACTTGTCAACAACCACCATATATGCCTATGAACCCCCTCCTCAACATAGCTTTGAACCACCATACTCACAAGCCCTCTACTACCAAACACCCTCATATGATCCTAACCCATATCCACCATATCAACCACCCTACGAGCCATATGAACCATACACAAAACCACCCCAATTCTAACACAATTACTCCCAAGAACCACCACCTCCATATACACCATATCCATATCCATCAACCCAAGAGCCATATGATCCTAATCATGCAATCCGAGCGGAACAAGAAACAAAGGATCATCTCAAGGAAACAATGGATCGATTTCATGCAACCCTTCATCAATTGGACCGAGTGGTAAACCGGATACCACACGAAGCTCTCATGGCTAAAGAATCTCAACTAGAGAACCAAGGATTGAAGTGTGTTGTGGAACAAGTGGAAAAGATGGAGAGTGATGAACTACCACATCCTTATTATGATGAACCACCCCCTTATCATAAACCTTTCCTCCTAAGTAATGAGCCCTCATATCCACCTCAATCTTCAATGAATGACACTCTTGGTGTTCTTCTTCAAGGGCAAAGAGAGATGAAAAAGGAAGTACTAGAATTCATGGCTACCTTGACTGAGGTAGTAAATCGATTAGCTTCCCAGCATTTGGACACTCAAAGTACTCCCATGGCTACATGTGGAGAATCAATAGAAGAGCCTAGCATGAAGGAGACACTAGAAACTCTAGTGGACAATAAGGAATGACGAACTGATTTCCTGTTGGTAAAGAATTTTCACAAATAAATTCCCGTTGTAAGTATAGTTTCTAAACCAACAGAGAATCCTTTCATACAAAAATTTAGTTGTCACAAGTAACAAACCCTAATAAAATTGATAACTGAAGTATTCAAACCTCGGGTCATCTCTCAAGGAATTGCAGGGAAGAATGATTTATTATTGGTTATGAAATTTTATCTTTTTTGGAGTTTTTGAAATAGGGAACAAGGAAATAAATTGGCAAGGAAGTAAATTAATAACTAGAAAAACTCTTGGCAAGGTATGAGAACTGCAAATCCCATCCTAGTTATCCTTATCAGGTGTGATGAGAGTTGTTATTGCTCCCACTTAGTTAACCCTTACTAAATAAAGAAAAGTCAAGTGGACTAATCAATTTGATTTCTCAAGTCCTAGTCAACTCCTATGGAAAGACTAGCTTTAGAGGGATCCAAATCAATCAGAATTTCCAATTTTCAATCAACAGTTGAGTTTAACAACTCAAGTGTCACCAATTACTTAACCAAAGCCAAAAGGGAAAAAATCCAAATTATTTATATCATAAATAGAAGAGAGCAACCATAAATCTGAAATACCTCGAATTGTATTAAATAGGAAATCAAATTAAACATAGGAATTCATAAACCAATTTGGGAAAATAAACAAACTAAAGTAATAGAATAATTAAAAATAGAAGAGAAATTAAATTTAAAGAACATTGAACCTGGATTTGAGAAAATGAAGAAATCCTAATCCTAAAATCTAAGAGAGAGGAGAGAGCCTCTTGATTGCGCAAGGATACCGTCGATAAGGAATTTCACATGATTTTTCACGTTGCAAGTATAGTCCTCAATCGACAAATAATCCGCGAATCAAATTTAGAAGGAATCGGTTGTCACAAGTTCAACCCCAATAAAGTAACCAAAGTATTCAAACATCGGGTCATCTCACAAGGAATGGGCAAATATGTGCATCAACATTGGTTAGAATTCTGGGGTTACAAGTCATGAGCAAGAAATTAAACTAGGAATCTTAATAAGCAAGTAATCTTGAAATGCAAGAAACTAATTCAAATAACTAAAGCAAGAAGTGAGCAATTCCAAACTAATAAGATAACTTCCAATATAATTCCACTCTAAAACTAAACAAATAACTATAACTGAGACAAAGCAATTAGGATTTTTGGGTTTTCAAATATGAATGATAAAAGCAACTCTTGGCTAAGCATGGGAATTGGGGTCGCCATCCTTGTCTCCATAGCAAATATTGATAATTATAAGGTACCAACCCACTAAGTCTACTTCTCAAAAGCCTTAAGTACGTATTGTCTACTCCTAGGCTTGAAGTATGTTAAATACGTTTGATCACATCAATCCATAAGTCCCAACCTATCTACTAATTAAATTAGTAGCGGGTTAATGTCAATGGGTATCAAATTGATTACCTAGAGTTCTCAAATCACCAATTTAATTAGACCCAATGACTCAAGGTCACTTAATTCCTCTAGCTTATGCCAAGAGTAGAGAAAATTACTCCATAATCAAAGGAAATATTTCATCAAACACATGGTAAGCATTACCAAAAGACATTTCCAAAATGTAATTAAATTGAAATTAGCAAGTGTCTACTAACAATTATCAACATACAATCACTCAAACAACACAATTAACCATGAAAATCATCAATGTAACATTAGCAATTTAAGATTCACAAGATTCATGAAATGGGTATAAAATGACAATTGACAAGAAA
Source organism: Arachis hypogaea (assembly GCF_003086295.3). Lineage (NCBI taxonomy): Eukaryota > Viridiplantae > Streptophyta > Magnoliopsida > Fabales > Fabaceae > Arachis > Arachis hypogaea. Next base: position 104,084,992 of record NC_092050.1, read on the forward strand.
ACATAAATCTAACACAAGATCTAAACAAAATTATGCTAAGAAATTCAAATTAAGCAATCAAAACTAGTAATTAACAAGATCCAATTCAAAATTCAACAAGGGAAGATCAATGCAAACTAGATCTAGATAGGAACAAGGGTTTCTCTCTCTAGAAGAACAAAAACCAAAAACTAGCTAAAAATTGTGTCTAAGTGTAAAATGAATGATCCCCCTTTTTCCCCTAGCATCCTTGGGTCTTTTTCATGCAGAACCAGCTTGAATTTATGCCTCTTCAGCCTCAGAAATTGCCAGGCACGATTTCCTTTAATGAGGTCACGTGCAGCTTGTCGCGTGTGCGCGCCATGCGTACGTGCGCGCCGATTGCTTTTGTGATCCACGCGTGCGCGCCCTGTACGCGTGCTTTCCTAATCTGTACGGATGCGTCCATCTTTGCGCGCCGCTTCCAGCTGTCCACATCCACGCGCCCATGCTGGAATTCCCAAAATCCAAAGCTTCATGTTCCTTCGTCTTGTGCATGCTTTCTTTCTCTCTTTTAGGCCATTCTTGCCCTATAAATTCTGAAATCACTTAACAAACATGTCACGGCATCGAATGATAATAGAAGAGGATCAAAATATAGCAATTTTAAGGCAAAAGAAGCATGTTTTTCATCATGAATCAATATTAGGAAGAGAACACAAAACCATGCAATTCTAGTGAATAAGTGAGAAATATTGACAAAACCCCCCAAATTCTACACAATATAAACCACAAAATTGGGGTTTATCAAATCTCTCCACACTTAAACCAAGCATGTCCTCATGCTCAAAATAAAAAGACCAAAGATCATGGTAAGAAAGGGTTTATGAAATGCAAATTTCCTAAATGAATGCATGCAACTAAAGTAAAATCATCTATCTACTTGGTCAAGGGTAAATCTATCCTCTAAGAACACATATGAGCATACGGGGTGAAAATGCTATGTAGTTCATAAATCCTACCAAATTGAACATTACTATGGAGTGCATATAACTTGCTAGATGAACGCTTGTGAAAGCCGGGAACAAGGAGTTGAGCATCGAACCCTCACCGAAAGTGTATCCGCTTTATTCGCTCGAGTGTATAGGGTTCGTCACTCAATCCTCTCCTAATCATGCTTTCCAAGATTTGTCTTTCATCTAACAATCAACAATTACTTAATGCATGCTTACAAGTATCATGAGGTCTTATTCATGGGTTGTAATGGGTCTAAGGTGAAGGTAAGGATATATATGGTCAAGTGAGCTTAAAATTTGAGTCCTTGATTAACCTAAGATTCCACTAGACACATAGAACAACCTATACAACTATAATACATTACCTAGCTACGCTATCCACGGGTTTCACTTTTCGCATACCCATGCATTCTCTTCAATTCACATCCCATATGTATTGTTATTATTACTTTGTCTTGGGGCATTTTTGTCCCATTTCATTGCTCTCTCTTTTTTTTTGTTTCTTCTATATATATTTTTTTTCTATTTCTTTTTCTTACATACTCATATATACACATAAATTTTTTTTCTTCTTTTTGGTCCCCTTTTTCTTTGGGTTTCATGTACAAAAGTTTCAATGCATATGGCTCAATCATTCAATACGTGAGTATGTTCCCAAATCCCAGAATTTTCAATTACAATTACAAATACATACCTTTATATCTATCCAAGTTCCCAAGTACACCCTCCCATTTGAATGATACACACCTTCATTTACCTAAGCTAATCAAGGATCCAAATTTAGAGACATTCATTGTTTTCCACTTAGGGTTGTTGATGTGCTCTATTTAAGAACAAAGAGGGTTTATCATAGGCTCAAAATTGGTTAGCAATGGTAGATAAAAGGGTTAAGGCTGTTTGGGAAAAGTGAATATTGAAATGATGGCCTCAATCATGTAGATGCATTCATACACAAAGTAATAGACATATAGAATCAGACAAAGCAAGGATTACAATCATAGAGAGAGAATAATGCACACAAGAATGGGAAATAGTGGTTAGAAGATATAACCATACAATAGGCTCAAAACTCGCATGCTTGTGTTCTTAGCTCAATCACTATATTCCAAAATACATTCTCGAAGCAAGTTTACGGCGAAAAAATTTTTCAAATTTGGTAGGGTATCCCAAAATTACAGTTTCTTAGGAAAGAAGTCATTACTTTGACCAAGTAACTCTATAGGAGCTAACTATCATGCAAGGAGTATTTACAAGCAAGACGAACTACACATGCAATGTACTAACTACTAAGAAAATGATAAATCCATGGGTGTTGAAAGAAAGAGATTGTTACCCATGGAGATCGGTCGAACGACCTCCCCACACTTAGAATTTAGCACGGTCCTCCGTGCTACCAACAATGCGCAAAGGACGGTTGGGACCGGAACCTTTACTATCCCCTTCATCAGCACTTGGGTTTGAGGTGGATGTGAATATTTCGGGTTCCTCCATGCTAGGGGTAACACAACGCAGAAGCTTCTTGATGTAAGTGTATCGGCGTTGGTTGCGCCGCTCATATCTATCAATATTCCGGTGTAGATCTTCTATCATTTGATGTGTGGATCTTTGCCGTGGTGATGACGATGAGGTGGAAGGAATAGTAGATGGGAGGGCTATGTCAAGGCTTGGGTTGTTCATAGGAAGATGTAAATATTTTCTGCTTGGGACCACATTGCCCTTAGCCGAAATTATAGCCTTCGTGTCCATGTCTTCCCAAGGAACACCCGCAGCAGCAACTAAATCAGATACCAAAGCTAGAAATGGCAAATTACCCCGGACGTGCACTTAACCCATCGCTTGCTTGACAAGAGGCGAAATGTTCACCAGTCTCTCCGTGACAACACACCAAACAAGCAAGGCGAGATCCGCCGTGAAGGACGACTTATGAGTGCTAGGTAGCACATAGTAGGATAGGATCTGGGCCCAAGCTCTAGCTTTTACAGTGCGGAAGCGAGCGTCAATGCACTTGGGCCTCATCCGGAGTCGACCATGGGTCCAAAATGCCTCTGGTTTAGCAATGACTCGAAGGATCGAGTCCCAATCAAATCCAAATTTTTCTCGCTGACGTAAGACCTCTTGGTAGCCATCCATATCACTTGGTACCGGTAAGACATTAAGCACTTGCTGAATAGCCTCTTCTGAAACTGTGACTTGCTTCTAGCGCATGTATACCGATTGAAGAGGGGGAAGACGGTAGTTAGTGTAGAATTCTACCACCCATGAGAGGTTGTCCTCTTGTGGTTTTCTCAGAAAAAACTCCTATCCTCGCCGTTCAATGCGGGGTAAAATACAAGGATCAACCTTGTCCGGCGGAGCGAGTAGATGCTCGGCATGATAGTTCCTCTTAACCATGGCGGGGAACACAAGTTCACAGAAGCGGTTGGGGAACCTTGAAGAATCCTTTGCCGGCTTGCTCTTCTCATTTTCATCAATAGGAGCAGGTGCCTTCACCTTCTTAGATAGGGGTTTGGCTCCTAGTGAAGAGTGTGCCTTAGAGTTTGACTTTTGGGGTGCCCGCCTTGTGGCCGGTTTCCTTGAAGCTTTCTCCTTGCCTTTCTTGGTGGCCATCCTGAAAAAGAAAGGGAAAAAGGAAAATATTAAACCTAAAGAATCATTTCAACAAAAACATGCAAGTGAAAGGTAGTGCCCAAAAGAAGTAGTATAACAAAGTGATCATATAGGTATGGGTCACAACACCTCGCATGGGATGCAAGAGGGAGTAAAGCATGCAATATGGCATGAGAAGAATAATCTCAAGCATCCATAACATAGAGCAAGTCATGTTCAATGAGTATCTAATTAGCAAGCATGCATTCTAAGCAAGCAAAGTAGACTCAATGCATTTAGAAGACAACAAGTGAGTGAGGAGGAAGCACCAAATTGAAGATACATGATTAAAATAAACCAAAATGGCATTCGTGCATTTCCTTGAACACTTGGTGTGTAGTTATCAAGCAATGAGTAATTATGAGATACTTCAACCAATTTGAAGCCCAAAATGAAAACTCAAATTCAACATCCATGGAAAAGCAAGAAGAAGGAAAAAAAAGGAAACAAACAAAAAGTAAGTAGTATGAGCATGCAACTAAAAGAGAAAATAAGTGAATTAACAAGAAACATCTAACTAGAAAAGGAGGATATGCAAAGAAAGTAAGAGAAGAGATATAGGAGAAGGAAAACCATGAGAAGTGTAAAAGAATCAAGGTAGAATTTTCTTGTTGTGAAAATGAGAAAGAGATAGAAGAGATGTAGGACCACCGGAAGTGGTGGTGGTCGCCGGTAAGTAGCCGGAGACGATGGTGGTAGATTGTGGAAAAGAAAGAAGAGAAGAGGGGTGATGGAGAAGGAAGAAGAAATAATTAAGAAAGAAGGTGGAAGAGGGATAGAAGCAGGGCGCGCTAGCTTTAAAACTGGTTCGCACGACCAACGTGCGCGCGCACGGTGTACTGGCGCGTCGGTGACGGTTGGGCGAGGGACGCGTACGCGTCAAGGGTGCATACGCGCGAAGTTGGTTAGGCTCCTGGCACAGGGTTGGCACAAAGTAGGCCCAACTCTCGGTCTCCTTATACCAGAGTTGGCATGCAGCACAGGCGCACGGACGCGCATGATGCGCGGACACGTGCCTGATTGAATTAGTGACCGGCGCGGACGTGCCAAGTACGCTTGTGCGTGGGTCGCAGGCACAGAATAGGCATAACTTTGGCATAACTCTCTGGTTTTTTGTACCAGGGAGTTCATATTGCACCATCGGCACACGCGCACAGTACGCTTGCGCGTCGATGGCCAAGTTGCGAGGGGCGCGCAGGCGGCATGCATGCTGGCGCGTGGGTGCCTGGCACGAGATGGGCACAAAGTGAGCATAACTCTCAGGTTTTTGGCCCAGGAGTAAGAAATGCACCACCGGTGCGCTCGCGCGCGGATGCCCCTTTTCCTTGGTTTTTTTTTTTTTAAACAACATAGAAAAGGCTATTCTAACACATTCTTGGCAGGTGTTTAAGCTAGTAAGCAAGAGAATAATCTCAAATTCATGCACTATTCAAAACATAGTATTCTATCTACTTCAACAATTCATCCATACCAAAATGATGAAATCTATCTAAATATCCTAGTTATCCAACAAAAACAATAAAACTAGCATTCCTAAGCAATCAACAACATCAAGAAGTCACAAAATTCACAAGAATCTAAAGCTAAAAGCAAGAAGGTATACACAAGAAAGATCTTACCACGGTGGAGTGCCTCCCACCAAGCACTTTTCTTTAACGTCCTTAAGTTGGACGGTCCTTCGCTTAAGCTTCCTCTCCCTTTGGTGTATCCTCAAGTAGAAACACTTCCACTTCTCTTGGTGACTTGTAACCATGGTACTTCTTCACTCTATGTCCATTCACTTTGAAAGTTGTGTCACTTTGAGGGTCAAACAATTCTACCACTCCATAGGGCTTTATCTCTATCACCTAGAAGGGTCCTTCCCATCTAGAACGGAGCTTGCCAGGCATAAATTATAGCCTCGAGTTGTAGAGGAGAACCTCATCAACTTCTTGAAAATCCTTCCTTCAGATGTGGTAATCGTGAAAGGCTTTAGTCTTTTCCTTGTATATCCGGGCATTCTCATATGCCTCCATCCTCAAGCACTCGAGCTCCTCTAGTTGTAATTTCCTGGCCACACCTGCCTTGGTGAAATCCATGTTACACTACTTTACCACGCAATAGGTGATGTGTATTTTGGAAAACGGATTTCCAAACACCTAAAACTAACCGGCAAGTGTACCGGGTCGTATCAAGTAGTAAAACTCACTTAGAGTGAGGTCGATCCCACAGGGATTGATGGATCAAGCAACTTTAGTGGGTGATTAGTTTAGTCAAGCTAACATTGGGTGAATTGTGTTAATTGATGCAGCAGAAAGTAAATGACAAGAAAAATTAAAGTGCAGAGAGTAAATTGGACAGAAATTTAAAGAGCAAGAAAGTAAACTAGCTGAAACTTAAATGACAAGAAATATAAATTGCATGAAAAGTAAAGGGGAGTGGGTGCTGGAAATTAAAGAAAGCAATAGATCAAGCAACTGGAAATTTAAATTGCAGAAAAATGTAAACGTGCAGGAAATTAAATCAAACTCAATGTGAACAGAAATGTGAAAGTGCAGAATGCAGGAAAGGAAATTGCAGAAAAGTAAACGTAGCAGAAGAGGAAATCAGCAAGAAGACTTAGATCAATTTTGAATTCTCAAAGAGAAACTAACTATTTCAATGAAATATTAAAAACAGAAAGGAAGCCAAGAGCTCACTTGCTCTCAAAATCAAAACAGAAAGGAAATTAAAGAGGAATGAAACAGAAAGCAAAATGCAGTTCAATTGCAATGGCTCAAGAGAAAGTTGAAGATCTCAGGGGTGGAAGAGACTAGAAAACAAGTCTAGATCTCAAATCCTTCCTTGATCCAACAAGAACAATTGCAAAAGAAGTGGAAAATTAAATTGCAGAAGAAATAGAAGGAAGCAGTAAAGAAAACTTGGATCCAAATCACAGTTTCTAGAATTATGCAGAAAAAGAACAAAGAGATTTCAAATCAAGATTTGAAACAGAATTCCTTCAAATCTCAATCCAAAATTCAGAAATAGAAAGTAGAATTTCAGAAGTAAGAGCAAAGAGAAGAGAGAACTCTCTAATGGAGCCAACATCCTAATGGAGCTGACCTCTCTAATGCTCTCTATTAGAGCCAACCTTCCTTTGCTCTCTAATGGAGCTCGCCTCCCTCCTTTTTGAAAATGAGAATGATGCCTTTATGTAGGCTTTTTACAAAATAAAATGAAATTAAAATGAAAAACAAATTAAATAAAAATCCTAATTCTAGCTTGTTCTTGTGCCTTTGAGTGATGATGTGGGCTTTGCTTGCTTTGGATTTGAAGAGAGATGGGTTTGGTTGGCCTTGGTTTAATTGGTTTGGTGTGGGACACCTCCCAGGGCAATGCTCCGCTCTCCACAAGAGCGTAGCATTCAATTTGTGTCCCTGGCCGTGTCAATTTTGGTGCGTGACAAGGTCCAAGCATCAAAGTAGCGCTCCGCTCTCACCAAGAGCGCAGCATCCTTGCTTCCTTGGTGAGGTATCCGTGTTCAAATCCTTGTGGCTTCACTAGCAATCATTTTCCTTTGAATTTTTCTTGGAGAGAGCACGACAATGCTATCCAAGAGAGCGAAGCACAATAATGATGTAGAGCGCTACTTTGCTTTGGAGTGAGGTTCCAGCTTCGAACCTTGGTGGTTGCACTTTGGTATATTTTTGCTTGTTTTTGGTCCTTAAAGATGCCTTTCACTTGTGCCTCAATTTTTTGCCAAATATGGATTGCCATACTTCGTTGGAAAGCTCTGAATGTCAGCTTTCCAACGCAACTAGAAGCACATCAATCGGACATATGTAGACCAAGTTATAGCCCTTTGAAAAAGGCATGGTCATGGTGTGAGCGCCCAGATTTTAACTTAGCGAAAATTTTGCTTCCAAGTTCATCTTTGCATCACGATAATTCTCCGCTCATGGCAAGAGCGGAGCTTTGTGTGCTGATTGCCAATTCCCTTTAATTTGATCATGGGCCACACTTTTAAAAGCGTGGCCTAAGCCTCCAAAGTGTGCTCCAACTTCAAAGTGTGCCCCAAAGCTCTTTTTTCTCCTTTTTAGCTTATTTTGTGCTTTTTGCTTCTTTTTTCTCTTATCTCCTACAAAATTTATAAAATCAAAAGATCAAGGAAATATACCATTTAAGTACAAAAGCATTCATTATTCAAGCACAAATCATCAATTTCTTGTATGAAAAAGCATAGAAAAACATGACATGGTGACATGTCATCACAATACCAAACTTAAACCTTGCTTGTCCCCAAGCAAGAAAAGAATCATGCAATAAAGATTGACAATCCAAGGTAAGAAGAATAGCAACTCAATGTTCATGGTTAGCTAGTTTTCTAAGCATGCTACAATCACAAAAGAGATGTAAATGATTGATGCTTCTATCTAGCTCAATTTATGAAATCTTTCTCTTATATTTCTTCCTTGAAACAAGCTTGTGATTTTCTTATTAGCTCTCCTTTTGGGTGCTTTGCCCCATGAGTTGATAACAAAGCTATGACTTCTAAATGCTTTATTTTCAAGTATTACCACTTGATACATAATCACCACAAGCATTTAATTAGAGGACTTCATTAAGCTCATTTGTTTATTTTCTTGACTCTCTAATCATTGATGCTCAGAGCCTTGAGCTTTGAGGGAGTGCTTTTGCACTTTGAGCCTAACCTTGACTTCTAAGTGTTTTGTTTTCAAGCATTTTACTTGATACATAAACACCACAAGTACTTAACAATGAAATTGTCATTGGTACTCAGAGCCTTCAGCTTTCTCATTCTTTCCCTTTTTTCTTTCTTGCTTTATTGCATTTACTTCCTTTAAGGTTTTCATGATTTCAAAATATTTCACAAAATGTGCTAGATGAAAACTTCAATCAAATACAATCCAATGCAATTGAGCAACAATTAATCATACTAGCTTTCCAAAACTTATATGTACATGCTAATCTCTTCTTTAATGCCTTGTTTGTTTATGATCATGATACTTTACTGCTTTGAACTTTACAAAACTCAAGTTGGCAGTCATAATGGCATGGCAACATGTTACAGATCATAATTCAGGCTATGCTCATTCATACCACACATGCATACAGAGAATATAAAGATAATCATGCAATTTAAAGTGCTGGAAACAAAGGAGAGGAAAAGGAACTCTACAACCTTGTAGTTCATCTTCATTATTGTTGTCTTTTTTCCTCTATTCTTCCTCTTTCCCTTGCCAAACTCAGAATGCTTGCTCATCCTCAAGCAACAATTAGAACAATGGCTATGGGGCTAAGATGGATCATGAATGTCTTACACAATGAAAAGTTAGTAGTACATGTGTTCTAAGCAAGCAAAATTAAAGACAATAATCAAGGCATAAGAGACAGAGACATTATGATTGCAAACTTAAGAAGGTGAGCACAATACATTGCATAAAAGATAAGTGACACACCAAACTTAGTGTGACACTTTCACTTGGAATTAATGCAAGTATCTTGTAAGAATTAGAACTAAATTTTGTTGCATAGCAACACCAAACTTAGAATGCAATCATATGTCAATTTATTTGAATTAAAACTAAGCAAATAAAACTGTTATTTGTTAAGTGCAATCACCAAGCCAAGAATCTGTCAGAATAAAGATCTCTTGGTGATGTACTAACAACGACAGTTAACAAGCAAACTTGAGGAAAATATTTAAAAACAGAAAAATAACTACAGCAAGTAGAATGAAAAAGTGTTAAATCAAAAGAGAAAAATAAAACTGCAGAGGCATTATGATTATGCAGACAAGTAGTGTTGCTTGAATGACTTGCATAGAAAATTAAGTGGCACACCAAACTTAGAATCTTAGTGTGACACTTGAAAATTGATGCAATCATCCAGGGGGATTGAAAATAAAGTGTTGTATGGCAACACCAAACTTAGAATGTAACCATATGCCAATTTATTGAATTTAAACAAAGCAAAGAAAGAAATGTACCTACGGTCTACCTGTTGTTCACTTTCTTCCTCTTCTTTCAATTTGTTAATAGGAATAACCTTAAGGGGGGAGAAGATTCAGCTAGTGTCCCTTGTCTTGGCCTTTCCTCAGCAAGCTTCCTTTTGCAAATGGCTTGATTAATCTTGCTTGCTGGATCAGGGACAGGATTGGTGCTCTTGCTAGTTGCCTTCACTCCTTTGAATTCAAAACTTGGTTACTGTGTGATTATTAGAGTTTTGTATTCATCCAGAGCCTTTTGAATTGGTGGTTCCATGAACTCTTCCTTAATGTACTTCTCTGCCTCACTTGAGTATAAATTTTCTGGAATGACTTACTCACTTTCTTGCTCCTCCACTCCTTTCTTTGCACCTAACATTTGACTTAATAGTTTTTTCATTGAGGAGGTTTGTTGATCTTCCCAACATTTCTTCATCTCCTCTTCATATTTTTCAATCATAGATTCAATTGTTGAGAGTTTTTGGGTCAGGGAAGTTTGTGAGAGTTGTGAGTCTTCATGTTCCCTTGTCATCTCAAGTGCAGTTTCATTTTCAACCACCTCATTCTTCATTAAAAGTTCACTTGATACAGTAGCCTCCTCATCTTGCTTTTCCACTTCCTCACCACAAATTATTCTTCATCCTCACTGTTTGATGGTTCTAAGTTCCCTCTTGTTTGCTCTAAGGACCCATTCATCTTCTTGAAAATTATTTCTTTCCAGGATTGGGATTGTGTGTATCTTTCCACGAGTTTTTTGTGTATTTCAATGGCTTGGCATTGGCTTTCTAAGGGTTTTTTGGACCATTGAAGGTAATCTTCATCTGCTGGTTCAAGAGATGAAGGTTGAGAGTAATTTTGGTGACATGGATGTGTTGTGGTGAAGTTGTGTTGAGGGATGTGGAATGAGTTGTGTGATTGATGGGATGACTTGTATGAATTTTGGAGGAAACTTTGTGTTGAGGCATAATCAAGTGATGAAGAGCTTTCAAATGAGAAACTGGGACGTGAGGGTGGATGCTCTTTCATTCCTTGCTGATACTCCCAGCCACCATTAGAATAATAACTTGAATCATTTTGTGGTGGTGGGAAGTATCCCATATGATTCTCTTACTCATTTTGTGGCTCTGAAGCAAATCTCCATGAATTGGAGTGCTCAGAATGTGTATTCTCTTGGTGATATTCCCAGCCACCATTAGAGATTGATGATGGTGGGTGATATCCCATAAAATTTTGTTTAACCATAAGATGAGTTGAACTCCATTTGTATTTTGTAAACATCAATGAAATTTGAAATTCATGTCATAGAGAAAGAATTTCTTAGTGAGGCAATAGCTCAAACACCTTGCTATCAATTTAAAACAGAGAACAAAAACAAAGAAAATGCTTGATATAGACTTCTCACCCACTTAATCATTGTTGATCTAAATCAATCCCCGGTAACGGCGCCAAAAACTTGATGGTGTTTTTGTGGAGAAACGAATTTCCAAACACCTAAAACTAACTTGTACCGAGTCGCATCAAGTAATAATAACTCACATGAGTGAGGTCGATCCCACAGGGATTGAAGGATTGAGCAATTTTAGTTTAGTGGTTGATTTAGTCAAGCGAATCAAGTATTAGTTTGAGTGGTTTGTAGTTGACAAAAGCTAAATTGCATGAAATGTAAAGGGAGAGGGAAGAATTGCAGTAAATTAAAGAGAATAGAAAGTAAAAGTGCTGAATCTTAAAGAACAAGTAAATTAAATTGCAGAAGCTTAGATTGCAAAAAATGTAAATGACTGAATCTTAAAGTGCAAGAAAGGTAAATTGCTTGAATTATAAGAGGAATTGGGAGCTGGGATTGCAGGAATTTAAACAAGCAGAAGTAATTTGCAATAAACAGAAAAGCAAAAGATGAATTGAATTTAAGTAGATCTCAAACAGAAGAGTAAAAATGATTGAAGAATTAAAAAATAGAAAGTAAATAGAGCTCAATTGCAGAAATTAAAAGAGAAATTAAAGATCTCAGGAGTGGAAGAGACTAGAAAACAAGTCTAGATCTCAAATCCTTCCTTGATCCAACAAGAACAATTGCAAAAGAAATAGAAAAGTAAGTTGCAGAAGTAGTAGAAGAGAAGAAGCAGTAAACAGAATTTGAAATGTAAATCAAAGTTTCTTAGAATTATGCAGAAAGATTAAACAAGAAATCTCAAGGTGAGATTGAAACAGAATTTCTTCAATTCTCCACCCAAGATCCAAGACAAGAAGTAAAGAGTGCTCAAGCAAGAACAAGAAAGAAGAGAGATCAATTCTCCTTCCAAATTCTCCAAGATCCAAGTTCAAAGTAAAAACTCTCAAAATTACAAAAATTGAAAATTCTCAAAAGAAGCAAAAAGGTCCAAAAGTCCTTCACTAAATCAAACTAGCTTCTATTTATACACTTTCTATTCTTGGATTTAAGAATTTGGGTGGGCTTTTTAATTTGGTGAAGATTTGAATTTAATTGGATTTTTAGTTGAATTTTCAGCCCAAGAGAAATTGCTCCCAGTGGAGTGCTCTGCTCTTGTGGGGAGCGGAGCATTGAGGCTTGTGTTGGAGCTCCTTGTTGCGTGCCAAGGCTTGGGAGGCATTCAGGATAGCGCTCCGCTCTTGTGGGGAGCGGAGCATTGTTGCCTTGGTGTGGGGTGTCTTGCGCGCATCACTTCCTCATGGCCTTGTCAAGTTGCGCGCTCCAAGCTCCTAGCCGTGTCAAGTTGTGCGTGTTGCACCAAGGAGTAGCGCTCTGCTCTTGTGGAGAGCGTAGCTCTCTCTTTGCTTTGGAGAAGTCCCAAGTTCGAAACTTGTTGGAGGCATGCGCTAGCTCTTTTTCTTTGTGAAGGAAGTGACGCCTTACTCCTTGCTTCCTTAGGGTGCCTTGGTTTGAATCCTTGTGAATGCAATTTGGCCAAGTGTGGCTTATTTTCCTTTGTGAGTAGCGCTCCCCACTCCCCCTTGCTCATGAGTTCGATCCTTGGAGTAAGCATTGGCAAACTATTTCCTTGGATTTATTTGTGAGTGAAGCCCGATAATGCTCTCAAGGAGAGCGGAGCATCATTTTTCCCTCCTTTGTTTCTTGGTTCCGAATTGTGCTCCGCTCTCAAGGAGAGCGTAGCATCCAAGCTTGCTTCCTTAGTTCTTTGTTATGCTCCCAGTAGAGTGTTGTGGCTTGCCTCCTTCATTGTGCCACGCCTCTTTGTTTCTTTTGCCAATTCTTCTCCTCCTTGGGCCACACTTCTTTGGCCACGCTTTCTTATTTTCTTCTTTTCTTCACCTACAAGTAATCAAAACAACCAATCAAAGTATCACCAAATTCACAAGGTTTGCAAATCATTTAAATATCAATTAAATTTAGCTTAAACCTCATGATTTAGTATCAATTAAATGGTGGTTGATTGATTCAAAGAAATCATGCAATTTCATTCCAAATTACTTACTTATAATGCAAGAAAGTGCATAAAACCTAATAAAAATAAAGAAAAAGACTAGTAAAACTAGGCTAAGATGACTTGTCATCACAACACCAAACTTAAAACTTGCTTGTCCCCAAGCAAGCATTAAACATAAGAGAAGATAAAATGAAATAGAGGAGTATACATGTTCTTATTAAGCAGAGAGTTGAACTTGGTTCATGGGGTTTCATGCAGATCAATAGTGGCTCATTTATTACTTGCTGTTAAACAAACAATGTTTCCTCAAGGGTTTACTAAGGTTGCTGCTATAATGCCTTACTTTCTGCTTACTTCCCTTGTTGGCTTTTTCCTTCTTTCTTTTGCTTAGAGAGCTTATTACTCATTGAAGGCTTGGCGGCAAATGTTACAGTAGCCTTTGGCTTAATTATACTCAACATTTCTTCACCACAGACACATGGCTCACCTTTTTCTTCCTAGGATCATTGATGCCCAGCATCTCTTTGGATAACTAAGTGTTTTGTAGCTAGGTTGCTCTTTATTGTGGACTTTCAGTTGGCAATCCCAAATCAGTTGATCTAAGTGGCCAAGTTTTGAAATACTCCTTAGAACTTACTTGTCCAAGCATATCCTAGTACACAAACACCACAGGCATATGTCCTAGGGTCCAAGCTATTGGTGCCTAGCCTTATTATTTGTTTCTTTGCCACTTTTTGGCTTTTTCTATTTCTTTTTCTTTCTGTTTTAGTTTATTTTCAAGGAATTTTCATTAGTTGAAGGATCATAGCAGCAAACTAGCTTAAGCTTCAAGTAACATGTCATTATGCAGTAATTATTTTGTGAGCTAACAATTGAATCAAACACATACCACCACTAACTTTCATCCTAACTTTTGCAACATTGAACAATTACTTTTCTAAATCAAGCATCTCTCTTTTATTCAAATAGCAAGGGAAACAAAATAAAATACTCAAGCTAATGAAGGATGACAATTATTATGCAGATAACTTTTAAGCTGAAGAAAAATTGCAGATAGCTTTCTTTAGCATGTACTTTTACTTGCAACTAAATGAACATTCTAGCAAGGCATGAAGGAATCCCTGAATTAAAACATTTCATAACTACAAGGATTAAGTATAAATACAACCTGTTGGGTTGCAGCTTTTCATTCTTCCTTCAGTTATGCTCCTTTTTAGTCATAGTGCAAATGTTCTTTAATTTGTTGGATGTTTCCATGTATACTCCTCAAACGTTGTTTGCTTTTCAAGCTCTTTAGGTATCTGGCTAATCTACAAAACTTATTTGTGGGCTTTTGAACTTTACTTTGGTGTGTGAACACCAAACTTAGTTCCTTGCCAATGTTTCTCATGCAACAATTTAACTATCTGTGAAATCATTTTTCCTAGCTAAAGGTAATAAAACTAAAAACTATGAAACAGCAAATAGTTACTAGTTTATCTAAATGTTTGAAGCTAGCATTATGCAGAAAGTGAGAATGCATTTTATGATGAGACTTTGGTGGAACACCAAACTTAGAATCCTTCATTCTCCCTTATATTGTTTTGGTGTGCAACACCAAACCTAGCTTCTTGCAATACAGATAAAGCTAATTAACCTTTTTATTAAAATAGTTATGAAGAGAAAACTACGTCAGGTTGGGTTGCCTCCCAACAAGCGCTTCTTTATTGTCACTAGCTTGATATCCTTCATTCTGTGATCATGGATGTTGAGAATCCTGTTGCCTTTGATTTCCTCCTCTCACTATAGGCTTCCTTTCCTCTGTTTCTTCTTGCGGAACCTCTCTGTGATACTTTTCTTTGATGATTGTTTCCTTTTCCATTGCCCTCTCACTTTCTTCTATGATTGCTTTCCATTTCTCCCACCTAGCAGCTTTTTCGTTGTCTTGTGGGTCATCTTTAGTGAATTTGGAGATAGTATTTGCCCTTTTCTCTCCTATTTCTGCAAAATGCTTAGCCAGTTGTTTTATTTGCCTTTCAATTCTTCTGATTGAGGCTTTTTGGTTCTTTGTTGTCACCTCTTGGTGCTTCATCATTCTCTCTATTAAGATCTCCAAGTTGGTGATCCTCTGAGATTCTTGTGAGATTGGTTGGTTGTGGGGTGTTGAGGGTTAGACGGATTGGTGTTGTGGAGATGTGTAGTGGTTGTTGTTGGTATGGTGATGTTTTTGCTGGTTTGTGAAGTTGGGGTTGTTGTAATTGAGGTCTCTTGGTCCTAGATTTTGGTGCTCAATTCTCCTCCAACTGGAATGAGTCTTCCAGGGTGGGTTGTACACATCACCCTGAGATTTGTGTTGGAACCGGCTTGAGGTAATCTTTGGAGATTGTGATTGCTCATGACTTTGTTGCTCATAGTTAATTGCTCTAAAACCTTTTTCAGATTCATTCCAACCATGTGGATTTTGAGGTAGGTTATGTGCATTTACTACAGCAACTTGCAGCCAATCAATTTTTCTGGCCATCAGCTCCAATTGTTGCTGAAGTTGCTGGTGTATCTGTTGATTTTGGTTCATGACTGCATTTACACCTTCAATCTCCATTGCTCCCTTCTCTTGTGTGGATGGTTGCACTTCTGCTTCTAGCTTACCAATTTCCTTGGGTGGTTTCAACTTGGCCAGGATTTCAATCACTAGATCCTCCCATCCGATGATGCTTCCTTGTGGGAAGGTTTCAAGCCATTGAGAAACATCGTTCATGGTGATGAGCGGATGCTTCAATTCATAGGTTCCATTGTCATCTGAGGTTAGGACACTACTCCCACAATTACTGAAATTTGTTGAGTTCCCCTCCATGATCTGCACAATTACAAACAGTCCAAATGAAGATTGAATGCACTCATGCCAAAATGTGGTTAGAGGATTAGTTGACACAATGTATCAAACAGTTGACAGACTTGAAAGATCAATAGAGGAAAATTGCTTCTGTCAATTACTCAGTGAGCAGAAATATAAGAAACGCATAGAATCAGAAAAGCCATAAAAATCCCACTCTATTGCTAAAGTGGGGTTTTAGTTATCTTAAGCAAAAATTCAAACAGTTAGTGTGTTAGTTAAAAATTAAAGAGACAGAAAATAAAAAGTGCTTGATCTAGATCTCCACTTCACTTAATCATTGTCAATCTAATCAATCCCCTGCAACGGCGCCAAAAACTTGATGTGTATTTTGGAAAACGGATTTCCAAACACCTAAAACTAACCGGCAAGTGTACCGGGTCGTATCAAGTAGTAAAACTCACTTAGAGTGAGGTCGATCCCACAGGGATTGATGGATCAAGCAACTTTAGTGGGTGATTAGTTTAGTCAAGCTAACATTGGGTGAATTGTGTTAATTGATGCAGCAGAAAGTAAATGACAAGAAAAATTAAAGTGTAGAAAGTAAATTGGACAGAAACTTAAAGAGCAAGAAAGTAAATTAGTTGAAACTTAAATGACAAGAAATGTAAATTGCATGAAAAGTAAAGGGGAGTGGGTGCTGGAAATTAAAAAAAGCAATAGATCAAGCAACTGGAAATTTAAATTGCAGGAAAATGTAAATGTGAAGGAAATTAAATCAAGCTCAATGTGAACAGAAATGTGAAAGTGCACACTAAAGGAAATTGCAGAAAAGTAAACGTAGCAGAAGAGGAAATCAGCAAGAAGACTTAGATCAATTTTGAATTCTCAAAGAGAAACTAACTATTTCAATGAAATATTAAAAACAGAAAGGAAGCCAAGAGCTCACTTGCTCTCAAGATCAAAACAGAAAAAAAATTGAAGAGGAATGAAACAGAAAGTAAAATGCAGCTCAATTGCAATGGCTCAAGAGAAAGTTGAAGATCTCAAGGGTGGAAGAGACTAGAAAACAAGTCTAGATCTCAAATCCTTCCTTGATCCAACAAGAACAATTGCAAAAGAAGTGGAAAATTAAATTGCAGAAGAAATAGAAGGACGCAGCAAAGAAAACTTGGATCCAAATCACAGTTTCTAAAATTATGCAGAAAAAGAACAAAGAGATTTCAAATCAAGATTTGAAACAGAATTCCTTTAAATCTCAATCCAAAATTCATAAATAGAAAGTAGAATTTCAGAAGTAAGAGCAAAGGGAAGAGAGAACTCTCTAACGGTGCTAACCTCCTAATGGAGCTGACCTCTCTAATGCTCTTTATTAGAGCCAACCTTCCTTTGCTCTCTAATGGAGCTCGCCTCTCTCCTTTTTGAAACTGAGAATGATGCCTTTATATAGGCTTTTTACAAAATAAAATAAAATTGAAATGAAAAACAAATTAAATAAAAATCCTAATTCTAGCTTGTTCTTGTGCCTTTGAGTGATGATGTGGGCTTTGCTTGCTTTGGATTTGAAGAGAGATGGGTTTGGTTGGCCTTGGTTTAATTGGTTTGGAGCATGGGTCAAGCTTGGTTCAAGTTGGTTTGGTGTGGGACACCTCCTAGGGCAATGCTCCGCTCTCCACAAGAGCGTAGCATTCAATTTGCGTCCCTGGCCGTGTCAATTTTGGTGCGTGACAAGGTCCAAGCATCAAAGTAGCGCTCCGCTCTCACCAAGAGCGCAGCATCCTTGCTTCCTTGGTGAGGTATCCGTGTTCAAATCCTTGTGGCTTCACTAGCAATCATTTTCCTTTGAATTTTTCTTGGAGAGAGCACGACAATGCTCTCCAAGAGAGCGGAGCACAATAATGATGTAGAGCGCTACTTTGCTTTGGAGTGAGGTTCCAGCTTCGAACCTTGGTGGTTGCACTTTGGTATATTTTTGCTTGTTTTTAGTCTTTGAAGATGCCTTTTACTCGTGCCTCAATTTTGTGCCAAATATGAATTATGATATATCGTTGGAAAGCTCTGAATGTCAACTTTCCAACGCAACTAAAAGCACATCAATCGGACATCTGTAGCTCAAGTTATAGCCCTTTGAAGGAGGCATGGTCATGCTGTGAGCGCCCAGATTTTAACTTAGCGAAAATTTTGCTTCCAGGTTCATATTTGCATCACGATAATGCTCCGCTCTTGGCAAGAGCGGAGCTTTGTGTGCTGATTGCCAATTCCCTTTAATTTGATCATGGGCCACGCTTTTAAAAGCGTGGCCTAAGCCTCCAAAATGTGCTCCAACTTCAAAGTGTGCCCCAAAGCTCTTTTTTTCTCCTTTTTAGCTTATTTTGTGCTTTTTGCTTCTTTTTCCTCTTATCTCCTACAAAATTTATAAAATCAAAAGATCAAGGAAATATACCATTTAAGTACAAAAGCATTAATTATTCAAGCACAAATCATCAATTTCTTGTATGAAAAAGCATAGAAAAACATGACATGGTGACATGTCATCAATAGGCGCTATGCTCAATTTCCACCGAAAGGTGGCATGCCTTACCATAGATGATCCGGAAGGGACTCATCCCTAACGGAGTCTTCTAGGTTGTCCTATACGCCCATAGTGCATCTCCTAACTGGAAGCTCCAATCCTTCCTTTATGGATTGACCACTTTCTCCAAGATTCTCTTAATCTCCCGGTTGGACACTTCTGCTTGCCCATTGGTTTGCGGATGATAAGCAGTGGCAACCTTATGCAATACCTCATAGCACTTGAGCAGTACCTCTAATTTTCTGTTACAAAAGTGGGACACTTGGTCGCTCACGATTGCTCGTGGCGACCCATAACGGCATACAATGTGATTTCTAATAAAAGAAATGACGGTATTTGCATCGTCAATGCGGGTAGGTATCGCTTCTACCCACTTTGACACGTAGTCAACCGCTAACAGAATATATAGATACCCACTTGAGTTGGAAAACGGTCCCATAAAGTCAATGCCCCATACATCAAATATCTCACATAACAACATAGGTTGCTGAGGCATCTCATCCCTTTGGGACGTGTTTCCCGACTTCTGACACTGATGGCAAGACACACAGAACCGGTTAGCATCCTTGAAAAAGGTTGGCCACCAGAATCCACAATCCAACACCTTTTTAGCTGTCCTTTGTGGGCCAAAGTGGCCACTACATTCGGACGAATGGCAAGCTTCAAGAATAGGTTGAATTTCAGATTCCGACACACATCTTCGAATTACTTGGTCCACACCCCTCTTTCACAAGTGAGGGTCATCCCAAATGTAGTATTTGGAGTCACTCCTCAACTTGTCCCTTTGGTTTTTAGAAAAGTTGGGAGGAAAGATTTTCACAACCAAGTAGTTCGCCATTGGGGAAAACCAAGGAAAGCTATCCGACACAGCATGCAAACTATCCAATGAGAATGAGTCATTGATCAGAAATGGGTCAAATTTTAAATTCTCAAGGCGGCTTAAATGATCCACAACTAAGTTTTGAGATTCACTCCGGTCCCGAATCTCAATGTGGAATTCTTGCAAAAGCAAGATCCAACGTATGAGTCTAGGTCTTGACTCATTCTTTGTCAACAAGTACTTCAAAGTTGCATGATCCGTGTATACCACTATCTTGGACCCTAGCAAATAAGATCTGAATTTATCTAAAGCATGAACAATAGCTAGGAGTTCCTTTTCTGTAGTGGTATAGTTGGATTGTGCTGCATCTAGTGTTTTAGAAGAGTAAGCAATGACATAAGGGAGTTTACCATTGCGCTGTGCAAGCGCGGCACCTACAGCATGGTTTGACGCATCGCACATTATCTCGAATGGCAGCGTCCAATTGGGGCCTCGCACAATCGGTGCTGTGGTAAGAACTCTCCTTAGCCCTTCAAATGCTTTCACACATGCACTGTCAAACTCAAAGTCCATATCTTTTTAGAGTAGGCGCAACAATGGCAAAGAAATTTTGTTGAAATCTTTGATAAAGCGCCTGTAGAATCCTGCATGTCCCAAAAACGAGCAGACCTCCCTCACAGATGAGGGGTGAGGTAAAGTGGTAATAACATCGACCTTGGCCGGGTCTACAGAAATGCCTTCACTAGATATCACATGTCCTAACACTATGCCCTGTCTTACCATAAAGTGACATTTTTCAAAATTGAAGACAAGGTTAGTGTCAACACATCTAGCTAAGACCTTGGCCAAGTTCTCTAAGCAACAATCAAATGAAGTTCCATAAACACTGAAGTCATCCATAAAGACTTCCAGACAATTCTCCATTAGATCAGAAAAGACACTGGTCATACACCGCTGAAAAGTAGCAGGTGCATTACATAGTCCAAATGGCATCCTTTTGTAGGCAAAGGTGCCAAAAGGGTAAGTGAATGTGGTCTTTTCCTGATCTTCAGGAGCAATGTGAATCTGGAAGTAACCAGTGAATCCATCAAGAAAGTAATAATGGGATTTACCCACCAAACGGTCCAACATCTGATCGATAAAGGGCAAAGGGTAGTGGTCATTCCTTGTGGCGGCATTCAATCTTCTATAATCGATGCACACTCGCCACGCATTTTGTACTCTCTTGGTGACCACTTCACCATCATCCTTTTTAACCACAGTGATGCCCGATTTCTTGGGAACAACCTGGATCGGGCTCACCCACTCACTGTCATAAATTGGTTATATCATACCCGTATCAAGTAGCCTAGTGACCTCCTTCTTTACCACATCAAGGATAGTCGGGTTGAGCCTCCTTTGCGGTTGCCTAACCGGCCTAGCTCCCTCTTGGAGAAATATACGATACATGCACTTGCGAGAGTCAATCCCCATAATATCCTTATCAGGTGTGATGAGAGTTGTTATTGCCCCCACTTAGTTAACCCTTACTAAATAAAGGTAAGTCAAGTGGACTAATCAATTTGATTCCTCAAGTCCTAGTCAACTCCTATGGAAAGACTAGCTTTAGAGGGATCCAAATCAATCAGCAATTTCTAATTTTTAATCAACAGTTGAGTTTGACAACTCAAGTGTCACCAATTACTTAACCAAAGCCAAAAGGGGAAAATCCAAATTATTTATATCATAAATAGAAGAAAGCAACCATAAATCTGAAATACCTCGAATTGTATTAAATAGGAAATCAAATTAAACATAGGAATTTATAAACCAATTTGGGAAAATAAATAAACTAAAGTAATAGAATAATTAAAAATAGAAGAGAAATTAAATTTAAGGAACATTGAACCTGGAATTGAGAAAACGAAGAAATCCTAATCCTAAAATCTAAGAGAGAGGAGAGAGCCTCTTGATTGCGCAAGGATACCGTCGATAAGGAATTTCACAAGATCTTTCGCGTTGCAAGTATAGTCCTCAACCGACAAATAATCCGCGAATCAAATTTAGAAGGAATTGGTTGTCACAAGTTCAACCCCAATAAAGTAACCAAATTATTCAAACCTCGGGTCGTCTCCCAAGGAATGGGCAAACATGTGCATCAACATTGGTTAGAATTCCGGGGTTGCAAGTCATGAGCAAGAAATTAAACTAGGAATCTTAATAAGAAAGTAATCTTGAAATGCAAGAAACTAATTCAAATAACTAAAGCAAGAAGTGAGCAATAAGATAACTTCCAATATAATTCAACTCTAAAACTAAACAAATAACTATAACTGAGACAAAGCAATTAGGATTTTTGGGTTTTCAAATATGAATGATAAAAGAAACTCTTGGCTAAGCATGGGAATTGGGATCGCCATCCTTGTCTCCATAGCAAATATTGATAATTATAAGGTACCAACCCACTAAGTCTACTTCTCAAAAGCCTTAAGTACGTATTGTCTACTCCTAGGTTTGAAGTTTGTTAAATAGGTTTGATCACATCAACCCATAAGTTCCAACCTATCTACTAATTAAATTAGTAGCGGGTTAGTGTCAATGGGTATCAAATTGATCACCTAGGGTTCTCAAATCACCAATTTAATGAGACCCAATGACTCAAGGTTACTCAATTCCCCAAGCTTATGCCAAGAGTAGAGAAAACTACTCCATAATCAAAGGAAACATTTCATCAAACACATGGTAAGCATTACCAAAAGACATTTCCAAAATGCAATTAAATTGAAATTAGCAAATGTCCACTAACAATTATCAACATACAATCACTCAAACAACACAATTAACCATCAAAATCATCAATGTAACATTAGCAATTCAAGATTCACAAGATTCATGAAATGGGTATAAAATGACAATTGACAAGAAAACATAAATCTAACACAAGATCTAAACAAAATTATGCTAAGGAATTCAAATTAAGTAATCAAAACTAGTAATTAACAAGATCCAATTCAGAATTCAATAAGGGAAGATCAATGCAAACTAGATCTAGAGAGGAACAAGGGTTTCTCTCTCTAGAAGAACAAAAACCAAAAACTAGCTAAAATTGTGTCTAAGTGTAAAATGAATGATCCCCCATTTCCCCTTAGCATCCTTGGGTCTTTTCTATGCAGAACCAGCTTGAATTTGGGCATCTTCAGCCTCAGAAATTGCCAGGCACGATTTTCTTTAATGAGGTCACGTGCAGCTTGTCGTGCGTGCGCGCCATACGTGCGTGCGCGCCGGTGTGGATTTTCCTAATCTGCGCGGATGCGTCCATCTTCACGCGCCGCTTCCAGCTGTCCATATCCACGCGTGCGCGCGAGGTGCGCGTGCGCGCCCATGCTAGAATTCCCAAAATCCAAATCTTCATGTTCCTTCCTCTTGTGCATGCTTTCTTTCTCTCTTCTAGGCCATTCTTGCCCTATAAATTCTGAAATCACTTAACAAACACGTCACGGCATCGAATGGTAATAGAAGAGGATCAAAATATAGCAATTTTAAGGCAAAAGAAGCATGTTTTTCATCATGAAGCAATATTAGGAAGAGAACACAAAACCATGCAATTCTAGTGAATAAGTGTGAGAAATATTGACAAAACTCCCCAAATTCTACACAATATAAACCACAAAATTGGGGTTTATCACCTCTCTCTCTAGAAAAACTACATCTAAAACTTAAAATTGTCTGAATGATTGATGAATGATTTGATTCTCTCATTCTCCAGCCTCTATTCTGTGTTTCTGGGCTTGGATTTGGGCCGAAAAGGAGCCCAGAAATCGCTGGGGGCGACTTCTGCAACTTTCTGCACGTGGCGTCAGTCACGCGTACGCGTAGGTCACGCGTGCACGTCATATGGAGATTTTCCTTGTCACGCGTACGCGTCAGTCACGCGTACGCGTCGCTCATGCTCTGCGCTAGGCACGTGTCCGCGTCATCCATGCGTGCGCGTCACTGCCATTTTATTCAAAACTCCATTTTGTGCGTTCGTTCCATTTTTGCATGTTTTCTTTCTGTCCTCTAAGCCATTCCTGCCCTATAAAGCCTGAAAATACTTAACACACATATCAAGGAATCGAATGGTAATAAAAGATGATTAAGATTAGCTAAATTAAGACCAAAGAAACATGTTTTCATTCATAGCACAAAATCAGGAAGGAAAATGTAAAACATGCAATTACATGAATAAATGTGAGAATAGTGGATAAAATCCACTCAATTAAGCACAAAATGTACCTCGAAATAGTGGTGTATCAAATCTCCCCACACTTAAACATTAGCATGTCCTCATGCTAAGCTCAAGAGAAGCTATAAGAGTGAGGAGGAATGGTAGAATGTATGAAATTCAACCTATTTGTATGAATGCAGCTAAATGCAAAATGCTTTTACCTACTTGGTGAAAAGTAAATAAATCTTTCAAGAATAAATATGAACTGGATTTCACTAATTTAAATCATAAAAATGAAGTACAAATAGACTTGCAGAAGAAAATAGCTCATGAAAGCTGGGAACAAGGAATCGAGCATCGAACCCTCACCGGAAGTGTATGCACTCTAATCGCTCAGGTGTTTAAGGTTCAATCTCTCAATTCTCTACTAATCTTGCTTTCTAAGGCTTGCTCTTCATCTAAGAATCAACATAAATTTAATGCATAAATACACATATCAAGAGGTCTTTTAAGGGTTGTAATGGGGTTAGGGTCAAGATAGGAATGTATTTGGTCAAGTGGACTAAAATCTGAATCCTTAGTTAACTTAAACTTTCCACCTAACTTAGACAATCCATGTAATCATAATACAACATCTAACTATCCATTAACCATGTTTTCCACATATTCATGCATCCCAACTTTAGTACAACTCATATGCATTGCTACCAACATTTATTTTGGGGCATTTTGTCCTCTTTTTGTTATTTCTTCTTTTTCTTCTTTTTTTTCATAATTTTTCTTTCTTTTGCTTTTCTCAAGGCATATGATTAAGGTATTGAATGCATGAACGTATTTTCAACATTCTTTCACTTTTTCAGAAAATTCTAACATACTCAATTTTCAAACCAAATGTTTCCAAACCCAATTTCCCCACACTTAAATCATAAGCACTCTCACTAGTCTAAGCTAACCAAGGATTCAAATTAAGGACATTATTATTTTCTACTTAGAGTTAATGATGTGCTAAAGTAAAGAATAAAAGAGGTAAAATAGGCTCAAATTGATTTGCAAAGGATAATGAAAGGGTAAGGCCATATGGGTATGTAAGCTCAGTGAAACAAAGGCCTCAATCATATAAGTGCATGCATACATCAAAAAATAGAAATATAGAATTAAGCAAGACAAAGATCACAATTTTAGAGAGAAAAACACACACCAAAAATAAAATATTGGTTGATAAAATGCAACCAATTCAAATAAGCTCAAAAATCTCACAGGTTTTGTATGTTCGAGCTCTAAACCATGTTCCAAAATAAATTTCTTCAAATAAGTTTAACAAAAAATTTTATTCAAATTAGTGAAATACTCTAAAAAGTTTCTCGAAAAAGTAAATATTACTTCAACCAAGTAGTTGGTAAAATATGCACAAAATGTAACAACATTGACCAAACATGCAAATGCAACAACTAACTACAAAGAAAATTTAAACATTGGTGTTGAAACAGGAAGTACTAACCCGCGGAAGTCGGTATCGACCTCCCCACACTTAAAGATTGCACCGTCCTCGGTGCATGCTAAGATGTACAAGTGGATGGGTTGCATCAACTTATGCTTTTCTCCAAAGATTGTGCAGGTGGACTTGTCTGTCACCCCATATAGAAGTTCTTTTCCTTTCTTTTTCCGGTGGCCATCCTGAAATAAGAGGAAAAGAAGAAAAGTAACCCAGAAACAAAGATAGAAAAAAATAAAATATGGGTGTTAATTCCAAATAATAAGGGTCTCAATTACATGGTAGCTACAACATGCAAGTGAGAAAATAGTGGAATCAAATGGCATATTGATGAGCGAATAATTTATACCCTTTTTGGCATTATTTTTACATAGTTTTTAGTATGATTTAGCTACTTTTTATTATATTTTTGTTAGTTTTTATTCAAAAATCACATTTCTGGACTTTACTATGAGTTTGTGTATTTTTCTGTGATTTCAGGTATTTTCTGGCTGAAATTGAGGGACCTGAGTAAAAATCTTATTCAGAGGCTGAAAAAGGACTGCAGATGCTGTTGGATTCTGACCTTCCTTCACTCGAAGTGAATTTTCTGGAGCTACAGAAGCCCAATTGGCTCGCTCTTAATTGAGTTGAAAATTAGACATCCTGGGCTTTCCATCAATATATAATAGTCTATACTTTTCCTGAGATTTGATGGCCCAAACTGGCGTCCAAAGACAGCCTAAAACATCTTGGCGTAAAACGCCCAAACTGGCACCAGAATTGGAGTTAAATGCCCAAACTGGCACCAAAGCTGGCGTTTAACTCCAGGAACAGCCTATGCACGAAAAAACTTCAATGCTCAGCCCAAGCACACACCAAGTGGGCCCCGGAATTGGGTTTCTGCACTATCTGCACTTAGTTACTCATTTTCTGTAACCCTAGGCTACTAGTCTAGTATAAAAACTACTTTTAGAGATTTATTTTATGTCTTTTGTTAATCTTTGATTGATCATAGACCATTGTACACGTTTGGAGGCTGGCCTCACGGTCATACCTAGACCTTTTTCACTTATGTATTTTCTACGGTGGAGTTTCTACACCCCATAGATTAAGGTGTAGAGCTCTGCTGTTCTTCATGAATTAATGCAAGTACTATTATTTTTCCTTTAATTCATGCCTACTTCTTCTCCAAGATATACTCTTGTTCTTAATTTAGTTAAGTCAGAATGAAGGGGTGACCCGTGACAATCACTCAATCTTCGTTACTCGCTTAGCCAAGATCGCGTGCCTGACAACCGCAAAGAGATCTACATGATGTTCAACGTAGTCATTGGACGACAGTTGGAGTATACTCTCTTGGATATCTAATACACGAACCGAGTCCGTGAGATTAGTATCTTTGTGGTATAGGCTAGAACCATTGGCAGCATTCCTGAGATCCGGAAAGTCTAAACCTTGTCTGTGGTATTCCGAGTAGGACCTGGGAAGGGATGACTGTAACGAGCCTCAAACTTGCGAATGTTGGGCGCAATGACAGTGTGTAAAAGGACAATGGTCCTATTCCAACGCTAGCGGGAACCGACAGATGATTAGCCGTGCGGTGACAGCGCATATGGATTTGTTTTCATCCAAGAGGATCATACAGCTTGCCATGGAAGGAGGTAACGCATGGTTGGAATAAGGCAATAGGAAAGCAGTGGTTCAAAAGCAACAAAGCATCTCCATATGCTTATCTGAAATTCCCACCAGTGAATTAAATAGGTAACTTTATTTTATTTTATATTTTATTTATATTTTAATCATCAAAACCTCATAACCATTTGAATCCACCTGACTGAGATTTACAAGGATGACCATAGCTTGCTTCAAGCTGACAATCTCCATGGGATCGATCCTTACTCACGTAAGGTATTACTTGGACAACCCAGTGCACTTGCTGGTTAGTTGCACGGAGTTGTGAAAAGTGTTGAGATCACGATTTCGTTTCGCCATACCAAGTTTTTGGTACCGTTGCCGGGGATTGTTCGAGTTTGGACAACTGACGGTTCATCTTGTTGCTTATATTAGGTAATTTTATTTTATGTTTAATCTTTTTTATTTTTAATTTCGAAAAAAATTTCAAAAAAAAATTATATTTCTTCTTCAGAATTTTTAAGAATGAATTCTAGAGTTTCAGATGATATGTGAAGCCTGGCTGGCTGCTAAGCCATGTCTAATCTTTTGGACCGAGGCTTCCACTTATCACTGCAGGAGCTTTTTGATTCTCATCAATTCAGCTGTTGTATGTAATGCTCTGCTGAAACTTGGCTGGCCATTTGGCCATGTCTAATATTTTCGAGCGAAGCTTTCACATAAAGCTTGGCTGGCTATTAAGCCATGTCTAAATTTTTGGACCGAAGCTTTAGACTAACTATGCATGATTCCTGGAATTCTTATTAAAAATTTTGAAATTTTTTTTCTTTTTTTTTTCAAAATAATTTCCAAAAAATCCAAAAAAAAATTAATAAAATCATAAAAACCAAAAATTTTGTGTTTCTTGTTTGAGTCTAGTGTCAAATTTTAAGTTTGGTGTCAATTGAATTTTTTTTAAATTTGTCTTAAAATTTTCGAAAACTCATGCATGCTGTTCTTCATGATCTTCAAGTTGTTCTTGATGATTGTCTTTGTTTAATCTTGTGATTTTCTTGTTCTATGTTTGTTGTTGTTTTTCATATGCATTTTCAATTTGTTAGTGTCTAAACATTGAAAATTTCTAAGTTTGGTGTCTTGCATGTTTTTCTTTTCTTAAAAATTTTCAAAAACATGTTCTTGATGTTCATCATGATCTTCAAAGTGTTCTTGGTGTTCATCTTGACATTCAAAGTGTTCTTGCATGCATTCTTTGTTTTGATCTTAAATTTTCATGTTTTGTTTCATTTTTGTGTTTTTCTCTTTTCTCATAAATTTCAAAAATCAAAAAAATATATCTTTTCCTTTAATTTCTCATAATTTTCGAAATCTTTGGGTTGACTTAGTCAAAAAAAATTTTCAAAATTTAGTTGTTTCTTATTAGTCAAGTCAAAATTTCAATTTAAAAATTTTATCTTTTCAAATCTTTTTCAAAAATCAAACCTTTTTCATTTTTCTTTCCTATTTTTCAAAAATTTTAAGATATGATTTTCAAAATCTTTTTCTTGTTTTTGTTTCATATTTTCGAATTTATTACTAACATTTAATATTTTGATTCAAAAATTTCAAGTTGTTACTTGCCTATTAAGAAAGGTTCAATCTTTAAATTCTAGAATCATATCTTTTAGTTTCTTGTTAGTCAAGTAATCAACTTTAATTTTCAAAATCAAATATTTTTAATTTCCTTTTCAAATCTCTTTCAAAATAAATTTCAATCATATTTTTTTCAAAATCAATTTCAAAATCTTTTCTAACTTCTTCTTTTCAAAAGATGGGAAATCTGAGTTGGTACCCTAGTTATTGTTGAGGTCTTAGGTAATACAATTATTGAGATTGGGGATTTGATGAGACCTTGAGTTAGGCATAGAGATGCTATAAGGCCCTAAGTTAGTACTTAGTCTTTGGATGAGTGTAAACCCTATTTGGGTTGAGTTGAGGAAGTTCAAAGTAAGCTTAATTTTATAATCTGATAATGATGTATGACTTGACTGAATAATTTGATTAGTTAATTAATTAGTGGCAGAAAAAAATCAGAGTGGCACAGAAGAAGTTTGTGGAATGCAATATTACATGATAGTAGTAGAATGGTGACTGAAAATATTTTAGACTTCAATACTGGAAGTGTTTGGTGGGTTAATGTGAATAATGTATTCAGAGACTAAGTTTGATTGTGGCTGTAAGATTAGAATGATTTGGAATAGGTTGTGGAGATGACGATAGGTGAATAAATTAGATTTGGGTGATAAGTGAGTGCAATTGTCGAGTTTGGAGGATAAGGATTGCGATAATTGATCATGGTAATTTTGGGTTTAGATTGAAATGGAAAATAATTTATTTGAGAGACGGATTTGGAACATATTGAGTTGAAATGCTGATGTAGTATTGAAGTTGAATTGAGGGAAGTTAAGAGTAAAAAGGATGAGTACAGCATAGGCTTGAATTCGGTTAAAATAGGGCATTATAAATAAGAATAAAGGATGTAGAAAGGAATTTGAGTAGACCGGAGGGATGAAAAGAAGAATAGTGAGAGGTAGGTTTAACTTGAGGGAACATTTAATAGTGATGATGAGTAAACCAATTTTTGAGGACAAAATTTTTTATTTGGTGGAGAGAATGTAAGAACCGAAAATAATTACCGATTAATTAACGTAAAATAATAACAAATTAATTGCCCAAAATACATTCCAATAATTTATAATGTTAATTAGAAAATTTAAATACGATATTTGGACTCAGTAGATTTTTCTGAGTTGGGAAATGTAATTTTCTTCGAAAAATTGCGTAAAAATGCGTACCAATAAATTAACCAGTAGTACCGGCTTAAATTTGTCCGGTACTATGCGAGAATAATAAAAACAATAGAAAACTCTAGGAAAACATTTAGAATTCAAAATCGGGCACTAATATTAAAGGTTTGGCCAAAATTGGGCCAAATGGGGACAAAAACGCTAACGGATTGGACCGGACCCAAGTTGGGCCCAAGCCCAACATATATAAACATGCAAAAGAGGACATTCAGCCTCATTTAACCCCAAATCACTAAACCTAGCAGCTGTAAGTGAGAAGAGAGGAGAAGAGAGTGTTACTATTCACCATCGACTTCCGGTGGCCATAACTCGAGCTACGGTATTCCGATTCGTGTGCCATCGGTGGCTATGTGAAGTTCTTGCCGAGCCCGTCACTCCTCGATAAGTATTATGGCAAGCTTCTTGAAAATCCTAGCCCAGTTCTCAGCCCTAAGAAATTCGAATTTTTGGTTTTTGATTTTGAGTGAAATTATGTGTTTTGGTTGTTTAGGTACACTCTAGCACTTGGTTGCTATTGAGTTTTACTTTCAAAACTGTTAGGCAAGGTAAGAAATCCCAAAATCACTTGTGGTTTTATGTATATATGGAACCCTAAGTATTGATTTTATGAATTAATTGTGTATAGCTTGATTATTGTGATATTGGGAGCATTTGGATTTGAGTTGGTGGCTTGGTTGTGGTTCAAAAGCATGTTGGGCACATATTTGGTGTTTTGGACATATTGGGAATCGGCCAAGGTATGGTTTCGGTTTCTTCTATGTAATATGCAAAATCTCTAGACACTTATACTAGTGGACCATAAGATAGGATTAAGATTGAATGTTGATTATTATGATGTATGATGACTTTGAGCTTATGTTGCATGATGATGGATTATTGATGTTGTGTTAAGATTGGGGTTAGGTAACTATTATGATAATGATGGGAGGTAAGTGATGGATTGTGTATGAGGAATTATTGATGTGTTATGTTGTTGTGTATTGTTTGAGAGATTAATGAATTGATTGATGATACGGTATGAAAATGTGAATTTTAGGTTGTGGAATGAATTGGAGGATATGTGAATATGATCTAGGTATATTATAGCTATTTTTAAATGTGGAATAAGTGATTTTGGATTGAGATTTTGGTAAAATTGAGGTTTAGAGATTTTTGGTAAACTTCGATAGATCATATCTTGAGCTACGATTTTTGAAATTACTTGAATTTTATATCAAATTAAAGATAATTTAAAGAGTTTTAAAATGGTATAGATTTTGTAGAAATCTGAATTTTGTAGAGAAATATATGATCGTTAGAAGTTGGTGTGAAAAATTTGAATTCTGTGATGTTGCAGAATTTGTGATTTTTGGTTTGTGTGCGCACGCACACTACTGTACGCATGCTCTGAATAGTGGCTATGTTTTTACTTGTGCATACACACAGCCTTGTGCGCCCGCACACCCTGTAAAATTTTGAAAACATGCGTACGCACACACTGGTGCACACGTACACACAGGGAGATGCATTCTGTTGACAGCGCTAGCACACTTTAGTGCGCACACACACCCTATGAAATTTGCAAGTTGTGCGTACACACAACCTCGTGCGCACGCACACGTTGGAAGGTGCATTCTGTTGAGGGCGTTTGCCCGTATTTGTGCGTGTACGCAGAATGAAAACTTTTACTTGCTGTGCGTATGCACACCTCTATGCGTACGCACACTTTTAGAAAACCCCTTGGGGAGTGCGTACGCGTACTACCCTATTTTTCAATAAAAATCTTGTTTTTAACTATTTTACCTTCCCCGTAAGTTTGTAAACTTCTGTGACACTTATCTAAGACTCTTTAGCTTGTTTTTAGGTGTCAGAACATAGAGAAGGCTCTAGGTGAAATCAATTAGGTATTTTCTTGCAAAAAAGTTTAGAAAAAAAGTGGCTTAGGTTTGTGGAGTACTGAGGACGGATTTGGTTGAGTGAGGAGGCGGAGTATTGTATTGATGATTACTGACAATTAATTGTGGAAGTGGTGAATTACTGAGTACTGAATGAAATAATTTTAAAAACCACTGAAGTAATGTTTTTTTAAACTGAGATTGTTGAGACGCTATGTGCCTAGCAGGGACGGTGGTTGGATCCCGCCTGTTGAGGTCGCAGCGGCGGCATAAGGGTGGTGGTTAGTCCCGCTTACGTTGAGATGTGAGGTCTGTGGCAAGAGTATCCCGCTCGCATCCCTTCGGAATCACTAGAGTGTGCAGGCACTATATCCTATACCGTGTTCCGGGCACGATATCTCGGGGGTTTCCATTATAAGACCGAAGGGCAACATCTCCATGGAGATGTGTCGGATTGGCAGTTGAACTGACGATGTGGTATCATAGCCAATATGGCAGGCATTCATCATGTGCATCTTCTATATGGTTGTTTGCTTTGTTTACTTGCATTATTTGCCTATTTGTATAACATGCTTGATTTCTTCTTAAATTACTTGATATAATTGATAATTACTTGTGTTTTGCTTGTATGAAATTACTTGTATTTTCTAGTGGGATTGAGGAGGGTCGATAGGCGGTGGCGATGGGATTGCATGGCGGTTAGGCTGGCGAAGGCTGTGGGTCTGCGGTGTATCTGTTAATTTAGAAATCCCTTAAGATAGAATACCCCATTTCTTTATGGTTTTAAATTTACTTATGTTTTAAGCTTGAATCTCATGATTGATATAAAGCTCTAGGATTGCCTCTAGCATCCCGGGGTCTAATACCTTACATTACTGGGCACTGTTACCATACTGAAAACCTCTAGTTCTCATTCCATACTTTGTTGTTATTTTTCAGATGCAGGTCGCAACCCACCTCGGTGAGTTGGTTGATAGTGACAGAGCAGAGGACTTTTATCATGTATTTAGAATCTTTTGGTTATTTTGATTTAGTTATCTCACTTTTGTATTTAAATTACCTTAGAGGCTTACTTCGAGAGAGATATTTTGTATAAGTTGTTTTACTTTCAAAACTCTGTATGTCTGTATATACTAGTCGGCTTAAACTCCGCGGGCCGTGGCTAGTATCTTTGACTATTATATAAACCTCGCTAAATTAGCAAATAATTAGCCAATAAATTAAATTTTAATAAGGAAAATTAAAAATGAAAATCTTATATTAAAACATGATAGAGCTCTTTAAAACGATAATTTTGACACTAATTTCGAAGAATTTGGCCCAAGATTGGGTCGGAAAGGCTGAACCGGTTGAACCAAGCTCAAACTGAGCCCGTGGGTCCAACCGGACCCATCACTTAAATGGAAAAAAGCCCATTTCCTTCCCCATTCAACAAAGGAACACGCTGGACAGCCAAGGGGAGAGGAGAGCTTCCAAACCCTCACCACCAACTTAATCCACCATAACTTCTTCGTCCAAGCTCCGATCGCCGCACCGTTTGCGGCTACACATCTAGTACGTCGAGCTCTAAAATTCTATTGGATCAATTTCACAGGTAAGCTTTAATCTCACCCCAGCCTCTCCATCCCTCAATTTTCAAAATTAAAGGGAACCCATGTTGAAATTTTGCTTGATTTGGTGCTCTAGATTTAATTTAGCTTGTGGAGCTTGACGGATTTAGTTCATTTAGTCCATGGGCACGGTGAGAGTCCTAAATCCTAGTTATTTCTTTTTTGGATTATGTTGGATATTGAAATGTTGGGTATATGTATGTATATATATGTGTTAGGTGTATGAATGCATGATATGGAGACTTTGGAATCTTTGGAAGCTTGATTTGAGAAGCTTGGTGGAGTTAGAGTTGAATTTTGGGGATTGAAGTCTTGCTCTTTTGCCTTGTGGATTGCCTTGGTTAATACATTGAAATCGGCCAAGATATGGTTTAGGTTTCGCATGTATAATATATAATGTCGTGTGAAAACTTAGGCTAGATGACCGTAGATAGGATTTGAATGCATATGTATGTGAAATGGTTTAGTGAAATGTGATGAATAAGGTTGGGTTTGAATTTGTTGTTGGTGTTGATAATGAATTGATAATGTTTGATAAGGTTTGAGGGTAGATGGGTATTTGTGATGGATTAATGGTATTTGATATGTTAAAAAAGGTGATTATGTATAAGTGAAGAATTATTGATGAATTGTGGTTGTAATTGTGAAGTTTATGTTTGAGATTTGTGTAAGAATGAGATGTAATTGATTATAGTCAATAGTAGAGATAGTATGGAAATGATGTGACGTGTTGATGAATGGTTGGAGATCTTGAAATGTTGATTGGAATTGATTTTGGTAAAAAATGGAGGTTCAAGAGTTTGGCAAAAAAATTGATTTTTGGCCAAATTTTGGCGAGCTATAACTTGGCTTCCAGACCCCCAAATGGTTTCACACTTAGTTTTGTATAAAAATTGGGTCCGTGAAGTTTACGCCGTTTGAAGAACGGAGGAATAATTATTTAAGACGGAAAAGTTATCTGCGTCGGAAGTTGGGTGTTTGAATTAGCAAATCTGCAAATTTCAAACTTAACCAAAACTTTGATAAAATTCACGCCCACGCGTACGCGTGGCAGGGGTAAATAGCGTACGCGAAACCTTTATACATGTAGGGTAGCTACTGCCTCTCGTGTATGTGTGCGCAGGCGAGCCTATGCGTACGCGTAATGGGCTAGGTTTGCACGCCGACGCATGTGCATGACTTGAGGTTTACGCGTACACAAGATCCTCATGCGCGACCAAGCGCTACTTCCTGGCGCTAATGCGTATGCGTGACCAGGGAATGCGTGTGCATCTTGGCCTAAACGCACACCTACACGTACGCGTGGCCCCTGTTTTCTGCAAAACTATATTTTTGTATTTTTAAATCAAATTTCAGACTTCTAAACCTCCATTCTCATCCTTTTAGTTGTAAAATATAATACTAAGCCTAGTAGTTAGTCGAAGCTAGGAAATTGAAGTAACTTGGGAGTGAAGAAAAGAGGTAAACATGATGAATTTCAAGAGAATGATGTGAAGGTTAAAAGAAGTTATGTTGCCATGGCTATGATGAATGATTGTATAATGACTATGAATGGTTATGAATATTATGCAGCTTATGAATTTAATGATATCTGAGATACGAGTTTTTCTGGGTAACAGAACCGT
Organism: Arachis hypogaea; assembly: GCF_003086295.3. Taxonomy (NCBI): domain Eukaryota; kingdom Viridiplantae; phylum Streptophyta; class Magnoliopsida; order Fabales; family Fabaceae; genus Arachis; species Arachis hypogaea. Next base: position 104,119,429 of record NC_092050.1, read on the forward strand.
GGCTTCCCACTACGTGTTCCAAGTTGAAACTTGATACTCTGTTGACCTTACGTCGTAAGGGTGACCGGGCACGTATAAATTTCTGGAAATAGATATCCCCCATTGAGTGAGTTATATATGAATGAATCAATGTATGAATTATATGAATTATGAATGAAATGAGAAAATCTGTGCATAGACTCATGGGGATGCGCAACGAGGGACAGTCTAAGGGTTTCGAACTTATTGGATTGGCTGGATAACCGACAGATGAGCCTCATCAGCCATAGGACAGGCATACATCATGTACATTCTGTTTGTTTTGTCTGCTATGGATTACTTGGGATTGCCTAACTGAATATATATTCTGCTAATTGCTATATTTGCTACATGCACTACCTGTTTTCTACTTGTGCATGAAATTGTTTGATTGTCTGTCTCTGCTAAATCATTAGTGATGGAGGAGCAGAGGAAAGGTGGACCGGTTTGGTGATAAAGTTAGGTTTAAGTAAGTAAGTTTAGATTTCCTTAGTACACCTACCTTTTTATGGCTTCTGTTTAGAACTTAAGTTTTATAATTGAGTGTCAGCGTTCTAGGATTCCCTCTACTATTTCCAGGACCTTATATATTATGTGCGTGGTACCTTTACCATGTTGAGAACCTCCGGTTCTCACCCCCATACTGTGTTATTTTTAGATGCAGGTCGAGAGGCACCTCGCTAGGCGTCTGGATTCCTGAAGCGGAGCAATTTCTGGGTTCTTTTGCTTTGTAACTTATGTATATATGTACTAGCATTCCCTCCAAGAAACTTGTTATTTTGTCCCTCATAGAGGCTAAAGGAGAGTATAAGGTTTTATCTTGCCTTTTAGGTATTTTGGGGATATGTATATATGTATGTAAATATTCTCCGGCCAGCCTTGGCTTCGCAGGCTGAGTTAGGAGCTAGTTATTCTGTATCCTTGACTCTTTATGCTCTCTTTTGTTTAGTTACACCTATCATCTTTAGGTTTCTTAGCACACAAGTAATCTCGGTTCCTGAGCGTTGCACTTTTTATTTTGCGAATTTGTTTTACCTGCTTTTCAAGGCTCCTCGTATATTACTCTTCTTCAAATATATTATGTATATATCTTGTTTTAGAGGTCGTAACACCACACCACCTCTATTTTACGACTTAAGCGTAAAGCTTTGTATAGTAGGGTGTTACATATTATACTCTTATATTTTGTTATATTATATCTATATCTTGTGCATTAAGTTTGTAGCTTCGTGTGAACGTTTTCGCACTTTTGAAACTCTATTTTTGAGCTTATTTCTTCATCAGGCTTATAGAATTATTATTCCTTCTACATATACTTATGTATAAACCTTAGAATTGTCGTAACCTTTGATTAACCTTTGCTTTACGGCATGAGATAAGGTTTAGAGTAATTAGGGTATTACAGTAATTGAAAACCAATTTAATTAAATAATAATTATATATAAAAATACTATTTAATTATCACTTACAAATTATTTTTAAATAAATACTCTAATTTCAAAATTAGAGGTAATCAAGTTAATTTTTTTTTTGTTCATAAAATAAAGTTAAAAGTCTAAATATTCAAATTAAAGCAAATAAAATACTCATTATTTTTCAATTACTAAAGCTTTAAATCACAAATAAAAAAATGTCCCACTACTATAAAAATTATATGAGTGCTATTTGATTTAAAACTCAAAACTTTATACTTAGTTTTAGTGCTTGTTTGGACGCCATTAAATCAATAAAAAAAATATCTTTTTTCATTGAAAAAAAAATTTTTATTTTTTATTTTTTAGTGTGTTTGAAAAATTTTTAATAGTAAAAATAAAAACACTAAAAAATTAAAAAAAAAATCTTTTTTGAGAAGAACAAAAAAAGTACTTTTATCTTATTTCATCTAAACATAATTGATAGATAAAAAAAAATTTATATGAGATATCCAAACATAAAATCACTTTTACTTTTATAAAAGATCTTTTTCGAAAATAGCGTCCAAACAAATCCTTAATTATTTTTTTTATAAGATAATTTTTTAAAAATATAATTCATAAATAAATATCATAAATCTTAATTAATTTCATAATTGAATTTTTAAAAATTTGGAGTCTTATACTTAAATGGTTAAGAACATATTTTTTTAAAGTTTAATAAAAAAAAATTATCTATTTTATTTTAGCATTAAATTTGTTTCATCTTTTCGTTCGGCTGCGTCTTTCAACCTTGGTTTTTATCAAAGTAGCTATTAGGGGTGTTCGCGGTGCGGTTTGGTTCGGTTTTTAAGAGAAAAGCCATCCGATCCAATCGTTTAATTAAACTGCGGTTCGGTTTGGTTCGGTTTTTTCTCAAGACCATCCGAACCAAACCAAACCAATTAAAATCGGTTTGGTTTGGTTCGGTTTGTTCGGTTTTTCAATCAATTCAAAAAAAATATTGCCAAGCTATGTCACAAAGTCATAAAATTGAAATCGACAAACACAAATACACATTAGGTAACAAAGTCTTGATCCAATTAAATTTATCGACAAAAGGAATTCAAATAAATTGTACTATTTTTGGGGCCACACTCATGTAAACAATGTAGTTGTACAGGGCTGACTTAAATATCTACTCAGGATTCAAGAAACAGCACAAAAAACCAGTTTAATTCTCTTGTATAAAGAGGACAGAGTTTACACTTTATGCAAAGTGCTTATGTTCCCTAGGGATGAAGGAATCTCTCCGTCGAATTGATTGTCTTCCAAGTGCCTTTATATACAATAATAATATCCAAATAGTGAGCTTCATGGCATGAATACATCAAAGTTCTTTGATTTCAAACATTTAGATCATGGAATTGCATACAAAATGAGTTACTTACAATATTTCTAATAGTGTTAGTGAACCTAGGTCAGGAATGTGCCCGGACAAACTGTTATTCCCAAGCCGGCTACAAAAAAACAATGGTTTTCCAATTAGAACTTGTAAATATCAGAGTCAATGAACTGAGATTTAGAGTTAAGCACTTACATATTAGTCAGAGATGTCATATTGGTAACAAAAGGAGATAAAGATCCTGAAAGCTCCATACTTGTCAACAACAACAAATAAATTAAAAACCAGCAAAAACACAACAACAAATAAATTAAAAACCAGCAAGGCAGCAACAATAAGCAACAAAACCAGCAACAAAACCAGCAACCAGCAATAATACCAACAATAAAGTAATTTATCAAAATTAATTCAACCAACAATCAGCAACAATACACTGATTTCAAATCTGCTCCAAATTTAATTCTTCAAATCTGCTTCAAATCTAATTTCAATATCTTCCTATCAAGATTCAAAACCAGTTTATCTGATTTCAAATCTGATTTCATACTAAATCACTTCAAAAGTTTCTTTTTATTTTATATTATTCTTCCAAAAAAACTAATAATAACCAAAAGCAGTTTATATTATTTTTCCAACAATACCAAGCTACTAACAATACAAACAGAAGCACTTTCAGTAATTCAAAACAGAAATTACTCAAATTACATACCTGACTTGGTAGCTCCAGCTCCATATCTGACTTGAATCAGTCTACTGTCTACTCGGCCAATTGCACATAGTTCATCTTTTTCTCCTCAACTATTTTGTTATTTTTCACATAGTGTAAGAAGTTCAACACTGAGCCAGCAACAAAACTTAGCAACAAATCAACAGTAGCAACAAATCAACACTAATAAACAGAATGCAAATGGTAAACATTACCTGAATCAGTGGCTCTGGCTCCATATTGACTTGGGAGGAAGGCTGAGTGGAAGACTGGGAGGTGCTGCCGTGCTGGGTTGAACTGATGGGTTAGGGTGGTGGCGTCTCAACGGTGGCGGCGTGGTGCTGTGCTGCCGTGTCGAGTCGGTCGGTGGTGGCTTCGTCTTGACCTGATGTGCGACGGCGTGGCTTCGTTTGGGTGTATGTGCGACGGGCCAAAGGCTTCGCGGTGGTGGGTGGCTGGGTGCGATGAGTACTGAAGAGGGAGCGGTAGCTGGCTGGCTGGGCGCAGGTCGGCAGCCAGCAGGTGTGGAGATTTGGAGAAGAGGGAGCGATGAGTATTGAAGCCTGAAGGTTAGGGTATGGATTGTGGATTTGGGGGTTAGGGTAGACGCAGTTTCGTTTGGGGGGTGGGGTGGGGGTGTCGCGCAGTTTCGTTTGAAGGGGGGTGTGGGCGTGTCACGCGTGGGGGGTGGGTTAGTAACGTTTACGTTTAGGGTTTTTTTATTAACCGGTTCGGTTCGGTTCGGTTAGGATTTTTAAATTCAAAACCGAAAACCGAACCGAACCGAACAAAAACAGTAAAATCAGTTTTTTTCGGTTTTTTCAGTTATCGGTTAATTCGGTTTTTGGTTTTTTCGGTTCGGTTCGTCGGTTTAGTTCGGTCCAGATCGGTTTTGAACACCCCTAGTAGCTATGCTTTAGTGTAGAAGGTGTGTGGTTGCTATCATCTACATGCGGTACTAATTTCAATGATTCGGAAACCGGCTGCTAGCTAAGAAATCGGAGGTTCAATTGTGTATTGCCTCTCACACATATAAAAAGGCTAATAGAGTGGTTGATGCACTAAAAGGCATGGGACATTACTTTAAGCGGTTTATTTAGTAGTTTATTAGTTTATATTTTAAGTTGTTAAAATATGTTTTATATAATTTAATTTAGTTTTATTTCATTACAAAATTAGACTCTATGATAGTGGACTTAAGTTTATTTTTTTAATTTAATATGAAAGGTATAAATATCTCTAAAATTATTTTAACCGCAATTAAGTTGTGACAAATTGAAATTTTATTTAGGTTTTGGAATAAAATTATTATGTAAGCAACCGAGATTGAGTGATTTTTTTTTATTGCATTTAGAAACTAAACCACTCCCTTATGTTAAATTTTAAGTTATTCTTTATGTTTTTATTCATCTTGTATGCGGGTAAATTACTTAAATAAATTAACAGAGAATCGTAGTCATCACAAACTTAATTACTGCAGACCTCATCATTTATGATATATATATATATATATTATTATGGTGATTATAGTAATAATTATATAAATGTTATTAAAATTAAAATAATTTTTTAAAAAGTATTATTTAACAATAAAAAATATTACTTTAAATTTAAATAATATTTTTTAAAATATCATAATTACTATAGAATAATCATATTAAAATAATCACCATAGAATAATTATATTAAAATAATATATATATTTGTAATATTATTCTTTATTAAAATATAACATGTTTACCTATTAAATCAAATTGGAAACTATCTTTTACTTATTCATTTTATTTTGTTACTTCTAAATTTAAGACTACGTAACAAAATTATGGACACCAAATTAATTGCCAGAAAAACGCTATCCCTTGATCTCAAAGCTTAGAGTAGCAAATTAGCATTGATGGCAATATACAGAGTGATACTAGCAAAGATTACGCTTAGACTTAATTTGGTAAAAAATTTTAAATATGTATTTATATTTTTAAAAGGATAAATTTTTTATTTTGCATGTAGTAAATAAAAAAATTACGTGCGCTTATAATTTTTAAAAGATATAAGTGTTTTTAAAAATATTTAAGATAAAAAATTTTAAAATTAATTCATATTTATTAAAATTAAAATATCTATATAATTTTATATATCAATTGAATTCTAAAATTAATTCTTATATTTATATCTATTATATTTTTTAATCTTAAAAATTATTTTATCAAATAAAAATATTATAACTTTAAAATTTTATTTTTTAATAACTAATTTTAATAAATTATTTTTAAAAAAATAAATTTTTTTTCAAATGAAACTTTAAACAGAAAACAACAATCAAAAACCATAATAGACAAGATAAGGTAAATTCCCCGAGTGATATTGACCTGAAAGCATAATCACAATTTAAATTTGAAAATAATCTAAGCTAATAATCACAATTTTATCTTAGGGTTAGGAGACAAGATATTTGTCTTAGTGTCATAAAAATATTTAAAACATGTTGAACATTTGACCAGTATTTATTGGTTCACCATGAGCATTTTTTTTCTTTTTTTGAAGAGTGTTAGGGCTAGCAAGTTTTGAGAGTTGTAGTCATCAATTAATCATTATTAATGATTTTAATTATGTGAGATTTCATCCAACTATGTGAGATTATTCACTTTACTTTAAGTGCTAACCAAATTTTAATAAAATTATTTATCCCTAAACTTTTTCTTTGTTTTTTTCATTTGATCGTTAACCAGCCAGTCAACAAAAATTTAAGTAGGATGTAAATTACATCAGTATATGAAACAAAATATTTTATCATAAAATATTTAGATATTGATAAAACTGACCACAAAATATTTAAATAATTTTAATAATTATAAAAATTTATTATTTTTAGACAAAACTAATAAAATCTTAACTTTATCAATATAATTTTATAAATATTTTTCTTTTTTCTTTTTCTTTCTTCATCTTTCTTTCATAAATTTTTTTTTTATCACTCACCAATACAATCACCACCATTTCTGTCGCAAAGTCTACCATTCCACTAAATCTACTTTTCTATTCTCACTTTTTTTATATAATTACATCTTGTCACAACCACCTTGACCTCCTTCATATGTCCTATAACCTCTTTACCCTTTGTTCTTTCAACCTCTTCAAATTTCTAATCATTTATGGCTGACACTCCTTCTTACCATTGTTACTTCGATTTTTCGAATTTCATTACACAAACCCACATCTTTTCTCCCTCAAGATCCTTTCCCTTTTTCACTCTGATTCCTCTGTAAATTAGAATCAATACTCTTGTAAATTCTTTGTCGCCATGATAAATTTAAGTTTTATAATATGATGATTGTGACAATGACGATGAGCGTGTAGTAAGGCGGTGACGTTGAAGATGCTTCTGCTGCTTAACATGCCACTGCATCAGCAGTTGTTTGTACTCAACGGAATGGTAGACTTTGTAAGGTACGGGTGTGTGTGAACTGGTAGATTCCAACGATAATGATGGAATTTTTATTATTGTTTGATATGGATAGGATGTCGCAAGGGGGAGTGTACTTATGGCTTAACAAATTTTTCAATAAAAGGATAGATCTTGAAAAGATCTATGCACTGTTGATTGAGAAATTTAGTTACAAAATGGTCAAGTGTGCTATTGAAAATAAGTTGAAGCTTTTTACTTCTTGATGTTTTGTTTTAATTAAATTTATGATTTTTCAATAACACTATTAGAGATGACAATACTAATAAAAATAGAAAAATGTTCCAGAATAAAGATATGAAGAAGGAAGAAGAAAGAAAAAAGTTATTTATGAAATTATTTTAATAGAGTTAAGACTTTATTAGTTTTGCTTAACATTGATAAACTTTTATGTAGGAACAGACACACGGGAGGACAAGTGGAGGCCTTGACTCCCCCAACTTTAAAAAAAAATAGTAGTAAGAAGTCCAGCTCAACTCAAATAAAATATAATGATCTTTAAAATTTTTTAAATTCCTAAAGATTATGTTCTCTTTCTTCATGTTCCTTGTTCCTTGACTCATTGACTGTGCGTATACTTTTGAAGCCATAGCCTCACTGTCATTGAAGTCTTCAATCATATCAATTAAGGTAAAGGTACTCATCCTACTTTTCATTTTTCTTATATAATTGTATAAAATTATTAATAACAAAGTACACTTTTTGACTATGAAACAATACAATTTTATTCTTTTGTGCTTACATAGACAAATGATTGATCCATCTTTAGGATTCATTCTTCCTTATTTTTTTATTTTTTTAGTAAAATTGATAGTGACTTAGTGAAAAAAAAAATTGTTGTTGATATTTAATTAATAAAAAATTTTTAGACTTTATTTATTTATGTGAGTATGTAATTATTTGAGTTTGCTTTTTTTTAGGTAAAAAGAAACTAGAATATTTTATGATGAGAAAGCAAAGTAAATTGATACAATTTTTAAGAAAAGTTACTAATAATGTTGGAGTTCAAACAAGTCAACCCTCTAATCTTATTTCACAAGAAATTCAAATAAGTGAGCTCTCTAATCTTATTCAAAATACACATCAACATGAAGCCAAATGATAAGTTCACATTTGATGATAAATTTTGGTTGAAATTGAGTGAATTTTATCATGTAAACCTACATTTATTCCCTTAAATAGCATGATTTTATGTTTTCTTCCTAAATTGTGCTGAATTATGAAAATATGCTCTTCTATGCTTAAATTAACCAATTTTATTCTATTTGTATTCTATTCGATACCTTGATATTTTTTATAAGTGATTTCAGGTGTAATAGGTAGGAATGGCTTGATTAGAATAGAAGAGGAGCATGCAAGTGGGAGGAAACATGAAGAAACAAAGGAGAAAAGCATTTCGAAGTGTGTATGCGCATAACCTCTTGTGCGTATGCACAAGTACCAGCGCGTGACTTCATTAAAAAGTCACGTGACTCGCGAATTGGAGGCTTTGGAGGCCCAAATCTGATGGCCTAGAGCTCATATGGAGGGGGCAACACTTGAGGAAAGATACCATATCATTAGTAGTAGGATTAGGTAGTTTTAAGAGGCTTTAGGTTTTAGTTTCTCTTAGTTTTTCTCTCAACTTTCTTAAGATTTTTATTAGGGTTTATGTTGAAAAGTGCTATTTCCATTTCGATCTTGAATTCTAGCTTGCTTCCATTGTAAGTATTTCTTAATTTTCTTTTTAATTACTACACTTGAGCTACACTTTCTTATAGTTAAAGGCATTTTATTAATATATAGATATTTTTGCATCTTTGAATTCTAGTTGATGAACTTGATGATTTTTTGTTATTATATGTTTGTTTGAGTTACTAGTGTTGATTTTGATCATTTGTGGTTCATAGTTTTTATCATTTTTTTAATTTTGCCATGTTTTATGATTATGCCCACCAAGTGTTTGTGAAAATGTCAATTTTAATTATGAGATAAATTTTCACTCTTTGGCTTGGGAAAATGAGCATATGGGATACTAGAGTTGTAATGTCCAACATCTAGTGATAATTCATGGATTGTTAATTGTTCTTGTTTCCACTAACGCTAGCTTTTTACTAAGGTAATTAGTAAGTTAGTTAGGATTTGTGGATTAAGAACAACTATGCTCACTTGACTTACTCTTCGATGTTAAGGGTTAACTAAGTGAGATTAATCCATCATAATTGTCATAGTTGTGGTTACGACAAGGAAAGGATTCCCTAGCTCATCCCAAGCCAATGTTCCATTTATGTTTTGAACCATACACTCCAATCATTCCAAAACATTACTTGTTCATATTACATAGATAGTTCTTTAATTTGTTTATTGGTTCATTAGTTACAATTTTTATTGTTCTTTTATTCCTTTAATTGTTTGCTTCGTTACTGAAAACCCCCTTGATCTTGCAACCAAAAATTGTGCGCTTTTGGTCACTAGTTCCTTGGGAAGACGATCCGAGATTCTAAATTGGTTTTAAATTGTGACATCTCTAATTTAAACTTTGGTTGTGAGTCGCCTTGTCGGTTGGAACTATACACACAACGCTAAACCCCATTTCTTCCCTTTTGAGGGAGAGATTTCCTAATCGACGATCTGGCACACACCACCAAGGTTCCAAGATTAGAAAGAGATGTTGATATCTCTTTACTAGAAAGGGATCCAGGAAAGCGACGTCCAATTTGGCAGTATAATATCAATGAACGCGATTAGATTCGTGGAGCATTGATGAGCGGATAATTTATACGCTTTTTGGCATTGTTTTTATGTAGTTTTTAGCATGATTTAGTTAGTTTTTAGTATATTTTTATTAGTTTTTAAATAAAAATCACATTTCTGGACTTTACTATGAGTTTTTGTATTTTTCTATGATTTCAGGTACTTTCTGGCTGAAATTGAGGGACTTGAGCAAAAATCTTATTCAGAGGCTGAAGAAGGACTGCAGATGCTGTTGGATTCTGACTTCCCTGCACTCGAAGTAGATTTTCTGGAGCTACAGAAACCCAATTGGCGTGCTCTTAATTGCGTTGGAAAGTAGACATCTAGGGCTTTCCAGTAATATATAATAGTCCATACTTTGCCCGAGTTTAGATGACACAAACTGGCATTTAACGCCAGCTTTCTGCCCTATTCTGGTGTTAAACGCCAGAAACAAGTTGCAAAGCAGAGTTAAACGCTAGAAACAAGTTACAAACTGGCGTTTAACTCTAAGAAAGACCTCTACACATGAAAGCTTCAATGCTCAGCCCAAGCACACACCAAGTGGGACCGGAAGTGGATTTCTGCATCAATTACTCATTCTTATAAACCCTAGTAACTATTTTAGTATAAATAAGACTTTTTACTATTGTATTTACATCTTTTGATCATGTTTTCATGATTGAACCCTCTATGGGAGCCTGGCCATTTGGCCATGCCTGGACCATTATCACTTATGTATTTTCAACGGTAGAGTTTCTACACACCATAGATTAAGGTGTGGAGCTCTGTTGTTCCTCATGAATTAATGCAAAGTACTATTGTTTTTCTTTTCAACTCAAGCCTATTTCTTCTCTAAGATATTCATTCGCACACAAGAACATGATGAATGTGATGATTATGTGACGCTCATCACCATTCTCACTTATGAACGCATGCCTGACAAATACTTCCGTTCTACATGAAAGCAAGCTTGAATGCATATCTCTTAGCCTCCTGATTTACGATCAGAGTCTTCGTGGTATAGGATAGAATTATTGGCGGCCATTCTTGATATCCGAAAAGTCTAAACCTTGTCTGTGGTATTCCGAGTAGGATCTCGGAAGGGATGGCTATGACGAGCTTCAAACTCGCGAGTGCAGGGCGTAGTGACAGACGCAAAAGGATCACTGGATCCTATTCCAGCATGATCGAGAACCGACAGATGATTAGCCATGCGGTGACAGCGCATTTGGACCATTTTTACTGAGAAGACGGGATGTAGCCATTGACAACGGTGATGCCCAACATACAGCTTGCCATGGAAAGGAGTATGAATGATTGGATGAAGACAGTAGGAAAGCAGAGGTTCAGAAGGAACAAAAGCATCTCCATATGCTTATCTGAAATTCTCACCAATGAATTACATAAGTATTTCTATCCCATTTTATATTTTAATTATATTTTAACTATCAATTCACCATAACCATTTGAATCCACCTGACTGAGATTTAGAAGGTGACCATAGCTTGCTTCAAGCCGAAAATCTCCGTGGGATCGACCCTTATTCACGTAAGGTTTATTACTTGGACGACCCAGTACACTTGCTGGTTAGTTGTGCGAAGTTGTGAAAAAGAACTAAGATTATGAACGTGCGTATTAAGTTTTTGGTGCCGTTACCAAGGAATGAACAATCACGATTTCGTGCACCAAGTTTTTGGCGCCGTTGCCGGGGATTATTCGAGTTTGGACAACTGGCGGTTCATCTTGTTGCTCAGATTAGGTAATTTTATTTTAATTTTAAGCTTTTTTATTTTTATTATTTTTATTTTTATTTTCGAAAAATTTTCAAAAAAGAAAAAAAATTTACAAAAAAATTATAATAAAATCATAAAAAACCAAAAATTTGATGTTTCTTGTTTGAGTCTAGTGTCAATTTTTAAGTTTGGTGTCAATTACATTCTTTTATTTTTCTAAAAAATTTTTCGAAAAACTCATGCATAATGTTCTTCATGATCTTCAAGTTGTTCTTGATGAATTTCCTTGTTTGATCTTTGCATTTCCTTGTTTTGTGTCTTTTCTTGTTTTTCATATGCATTTTTGAATTATTAGTGTCTAATGTTTGAAAATTTCTAAGTTTGGTGTCTTGCATATTTTTCTTTTCTTAAAAATTTTCAAAAATAAGTCTTGATGTTCATCTTGATCTTCAAAGTGTTCTTGGTGTTCATCTTGACATTCAAAGTGTTCTTGCATGCATTAGTTGTTTTGATTCATAATTTCTATGTTTTGTTTCAATTGGGTGTTTTTCTCTCTCCTTATTAAAAATTTAAAAATAAAAAAAATATATATATTTCCCTTATGCTCTCATAAATTTTCGAAAATTTGGTTTTATTTAGTCAAAAAGTTTTTAAATTTAATTGTTTCTTATGAGTCAAGTCAAAATTTTCAATTTAAAAATTCTATTCTTTTCAAATCTTTTTCAAAAATCAAATCTTTTTTATTTTTTCTTTCATAATTTCGAAATTTTCAAAATTTATTTTCAAAATCTTTTTCTTATTTCCATTTCATATTTTTGAAATTAATGCTAACAATTAATGTGATTGATTCAAAAATTTTAAGTTTGTTACTTGCCTAGTAAGAAAGGTTCAATCTTTAAATTTTAAAATCATATCTTTTTGTTTCTTGTTAGTCAAGTAATCAACTTTAATTTTCAAAATCAAATCTTTTTAAATTTTTTTTTAAATCTTTTTCAAAATAAATGTCAATCACATCTTTTTCAAAATCAATTTCAAAATCTTTTCTAACCTCTTATCTTTTCAAAATTGATTTTCAAATCTTTTTCAAATTAATCCTATCTTTTTGTTTGATTCTTATCTTTTTCAAAACTACCTAACTAATTTTCTCTCTCTAATTTTCGAAAATCACTAACCTCTTTTTCAAAATTTCTTTTCATTAACTAATTATTTTTAATTTTAATTTTAATTTTATTCCTTTTCGTATTTTCGAATTATAACTAATATTTAAAATAAAAACAAAAATATTTTTATTTTATTTTATTTAATTTTTGAATTCTTCTCCCTCTCATCTCCTTCTATTTATTTATTTATCTACTAACACTCCTCTTCCACTCAAAATTCGAACCCCCTCTTCTCCTTCTTCTATTCTTTCCTTCTTCTATTCAAATAAAGGAATCTCTATATTGTGACATAGAGGATTCCTCTTCTTTTCTGTTCTCTTCTTTTTCATATGAGCAGAAACAGGGATAAAGACATTCTTATTGAAGCTGATCCTGAACCTGAAAGGACTCTTAAGAGGAAACTAAGAGAAGCTAAAGCACAAAACTCTGGAGAGGATCTAACTAAAATTTTCGAAAAAGAAGTAGAGATGGCCGAAACCAATAACAATGGTGGAGGTGTAAGGAAGATGCTTGGTGACTTTACTGCACCAAATTCCAACTTCCATGGAAGAAGCATCTCAATCCCTACCATTGGAGAGAACAATTTTGAGCTAAAGCCTCAATTAGTTTCTCTGATGCAACAGAATTTCAAGTTTCATGGACTTCCATCAGAAGATCCTTTTCAGTTCTTAACTGAATTCTTGTAGATCTGTGATACTGTTAAGACCAATGGGGTTGATCCTGAGGTCTACAGGCTTATGCTTTTCCCGTTTACTGTAAGAGACAGAGCTAGAATATGGTTGAACTCTCAACCTAAAGATAGCCTGAACTCTTGGGATAAGCTGGTCACGGCTTTCTTAGCCAAGTTCTTTCCTCCTCAAAAGCTTAGCAAGCTTAGAGTGGATGTTCAAACCTTCAAACAGAAAGAAGGTGAATCCCTCTATGAAGCTTGGGAGAGATACAAGCAACTGACCAAAAAGTGTCCTTCTGACATGCTTTCAGAATGGACCATCCTGGATATATTCTATGATGGTCTATCTGAATTATCAAAGATGTCATTAGACCATTCTGTAGGTGGATCCATTCACCTAAAGAAAATGCCTGCAGAAGCTCAAGAACTCATTGACATGGTTGCAAATAACCAGTTCATGTACATTTCTGAAAGGAATCCTGTGAGTAATGGGACGCCTTGGAGGAAGGGAGTTCTTGAAATTGATACTCTGAATGCCATATTGGCACAGAATAAAATATTAACTCAGCAAGTCAATATGATTTCACAGAGTCTGAATGGATTGCAAGTTGCATCCAACAGTACTAAAGAAGCATCTTCTGAAGAAGAAGCTTATGATTCTGAGAACCCTGCAATAGCAGAGGTGAATTATATGGGAGAACCCTATGGAAACACCTATAATTCCTCATGGAGAAATCATCTAAATTTCTCATGGAAGGATCAACAAAAGCCTCAACCAGGCTTTAATAATGGTAGAAGAAACAGGTTTAGCAATAGCAAGCCTTTTCCATTATCCTCTCAGCAACAGACAGAGAATTCTGAGCAGAATCTATCTAGCTTAGCAAATATACTCTCTGATCTATCTAAGGACACTCTAAGTTTCATGAATGAAACAAGGCCCTCCATTAGAAATTTGGAGGCACAAGTGGGCCAGCTGAGTAAAAGAGTCATTGAAACTCCTCCTAGTACTCTCTTAAGCAATACAGAAGAGAATCCAAAAAGAGAGTGCAAGGCCATAACCTTACTTGGTATGGCCGAACCCAGAGAGGAGGAGAAGGACGTGAATCCTAGTGAGGAAGACCTCCTGGGACGTTCACTAACCAATAAGGAGTTTCCCTTTGAGGAACCAAAGGAATCTGAGGTTCATCTAGAGACCATAGAGATTCCATTGAACTTCCTTCTGCCATTCATGAGCTCTGACAAATATTCTTCCTCTGAAGAAGATGAAGATGTCACTGAAGAGCAAGTTGCTAAGTATCTAAGAGCAATCATGAAGTTGAATGCCAGTTTATTTGGTACTGAGACTTGGGAGGATGAACCCCCCTTGTTCACCAATGAACTAAGTGCATTGATAAGGCAGACATTGCCTCAGAAAAAACCGGATCCCGGAAAGTTCTTCATACCTTGTACCATAGGCACCATGACCTTTGAGAAGGCTCTGTGTGACCTTGGGTCAGGGATAAACCTCATACCACTCTCTGTAATAGAGAAAATGGGAATCTATGAGGTACAAGCTGCAAGAATCTCACTAGAGATGGCAGACAAATCAATGAAACAGGCTTATGGATTAGTAGAGGACTTGTTAGTAAAGGTTGAAGGCCTTTACATCCCTGCTGATTTCATAATCCTAGACACTGGGAAGGATGAGGATGAATCCATCATCTTTGGAAGACCCTTCCTAGCCACAGCAAAAACTGTGATTGATGTGGATAGAGGAGAGTTGGTCCTTCAACTGAATGAGGACTACCTTGTATTTAAGACTCAAGGTTCTCCTTCTGTAACCATGGAGAGGAAGCATGAAAAGTTTCTCTCACTGCAGAGTCAACCAAAGCCCCCACAGTCAAACTCTAAGTTTGGTGTTGGGAGGTCCCAACAATGCTCTGAACATCTGTGAGGCTCTATGAGAGCTCACTGTCAAGCTATTGACATTAAAGAAGCGCTTGTTGGGAGGCAACCCAATGTTATTTAATTATATCCATTTATTTTCCATTGCTATTTTATGTTTTCTTTAGGTTGATGATCATGTGAAGTCACAAAAACTACTAAAAAATAAAAAACAGAATGAAAAATAGCATTAAAAATAGCTCACCCTGGAGGAAGAGCTTACTGGCGTTTAAACGCCAGTAAGAAGCATCAAACTGGCGCTTAACGCCAGAAAGAAGCATCAAGCTAGCGTTAAACGCCAGAAACAAGCACCAGACTGGCGTTTAACGCCAGAACAGAGCATGGAATTGGCGTTTAACGCCAGAAACATGCAGCAAGCTGGCGTTTAAACGCCAGACATGAATTCTAAGGGCGTTTGCACGCCTAAATGGAGCAGGGATGCTAAATCCTTGACCCCTCTGGATCTGTGGACCCCTCAGGATCCCCACCTACCCCACCTCTTCTTCTCTCCTCTTCACACCTTTTCATAACTCTCTTCCCCAAATACCCTTCACCAATCACCTCCATACCTCTTCCCCAAATACCATTAACCACTCACATCCATCCACTCTTCCCCATAAACCCCACCTACCTTCAAAATTCAAATTATTTTCCCTCCCAAACCCAACCCTAATGACCGAAACCTACCCTTCCCCCCACCCCTATATAAACCCCTCAACACTACTCCATTTTCACACATTACAACCACCACTTCTCCCCCTTGGCCGAATACACTCTCTCATTCCATCTCCTCCATTTTCTTCTTCTTCTACTACTTTCTTTCTTCTTTTGCTCGAGGACGAGCAAACCTTTTAAGTTTGGTGTGGTAAAAGCATTGCTTTTTATTTTTCCATAACCATCAATGGCACCTAAGGCCAGAGAAACCTCAAGAAAGAGGAAAGGGAATGTAATTGCTTCCACCTCTGAGTCATGGAAGATGGAGAGATTCATTTCAAAGGTCCATCAAGACCACTTCTATGAAGTTGTGGCCAAGAAAAAGGTGATCCCTGAGGTCCCTTTTAAGCTCAAAAAGAGCGAATATCCGGAGATCCGACAAGAGATTAGAAGAAGAGGATGGGAAGTTCTCTCTAATCCTATTTAACAAGTCGGGATCTTAATGGTTCAAGAGTTCTATGCAAACGCATGGATCACTAGGAACCATGATCAAAGTAGGAACCCGAATCCAAAGAATTGGCTTACAATGGTTCGAGGGAAATACTTAGATTTTAGTCCGAAAAATGTAAGGTTGGCGTTCAACTTGCCAATGATGCAAGAAAATGCATGCCCCTACACTAGAAGGGTCATAAGGCTTTAAAGATCTCATTTTCTCAAATCATCTCAGGCTCATAAGCCAAATTTACTCAAAGTGAGTCTCCTTTTGAAAACAAAGCCACTCTCGGCATTCTCTTTCTAAAACTTCCAAAACCATGGCAAGTTAAGGATTTATTTCAAAGTATTCAAAATCACTCATCCAACAATGGGATTTTATAACAAAAGCTTCTCGGCAGAGTCCCAAGTCTTTAGGGAAGGTCATCTTACATCAATTCTTTAAAATTCATTGAAACTCTTAAAATCATAGATTCTCGGTTCAAGTAAATAAAACTGAATTTATTATGAAACTGAACCATACAAAATCACAAGTTCTAACCCGGTCCAAAAATCAACTCATTTGAAACGGAACCAGTTCATTTGAATCAAACCATTTTCAGATTTCTTTTTGGAACCCATTTTTCCAACTCTTCTAAAATTCCTCAAACTTGATTACTCTATCAAAAATCTAGGTTCCTTTAAAAATCACTAAAAACTCCTTTTTATATTGAAATTGATATTAGGGCATCATTCTTTCCTTCAGTGATTCAAACGGTAAAAATAGTTCAGTTCTAAATAAGCCGAACTCAACGTATAAGGTTCATCAAATAAATTAAGCTTGAAAACATAAATATCCTCTTAATAAATCAAATAATACAATCTCTCAAATCCAACCTTTTTTAAATAACCTTTCAAACAAGACTAAGAGTTTATAGAAATTTCGGCAGCACCTCCCCTAAAACTTGGACTTTTGCCACCCGGTTCGGGTCCCAACTAAACCGTTCCTCATTCCTTTTCAACAACATAAAACCATAAATCAATTCAAAGCAGGCTAAATCCAACAATCGCCTCAGTGGCGTATCTCAAGGATACCATTTCAAAATCAACTCAATATCAATCGATTTAACTCATTTCCAAAGCTTTAAAGAATCAGTTCGGCAATAAATCATTTGTCCATAACCAAGTCAATTAAAGTAAACCAGGCTGAATTCAAAAGTGCATTCGACTTTTCACATCATTGAAATAATTGACTCAATTCAAACCAATCCTCAACGGTTTAAACTCAGATTTCAAATCTTTAAAGAATCAACTTTAAAACATTACATTTCATAAAGCCGCAGCCAAACCAACATCCATAATCATTCGAGTCAATCAAATAATACATAAGGCAATTACAATCACCAAATACACAATATCTCACATCAGTATCCATATGTAATAATTCCAATACATAAAACATAGTTTTTGGAAAGTACCCCTACCTCAAAACGCAATTCCATAATCCAAGCGCTTCATAAGTTCTTTTCACCTCAACTCAAAATCAAAGGCAGCTTCAAAGCACAGCCCCACACATTTTCGCAGCAGCATAAACAGCTCTAAATTACAACAAGCAACCTCAGTTACTAACTCTAGGAACATTAATACCATAAAGGCTTTAATACACGTACGGGACACTAACGTAAGGCTTTCGAAACATAATTTCTTACCGGAATAACAACACGAAGCAGCTGCGGTTTCGAACCGGCCCCGGCACAGCTCCGGCGGCGGAGGCAACCTCAGCCCCAACTACTTGTAACAGCAACAACAACTCTAACCGTGACATGCCATAACTCGAACTCAGCCCTACATTATCAAAACCTTAGGATTCCTACCCAAATATAACAAAGTGCAGATTTTCAAGGGCTCCGGAATGTAACTCTTACCGTAACTAAGGAGAAGTGACTGAGCCAAGCGGCGGCATCCCCGACGGTGGTTCCGGTAGCCACCGGACTGCTCCTGGCGACCAGAACAATGGCAAGGCTTCCTCCTCCTTCGGCAGCAACAGTGCAGAAGCTTCAGCTAAGCACCGCAAAGCAGCAGATCGGCAGTGGCGGAGCCGACTTCTCCTCCATCGCATTCTGTTCCTCCCGCACTGCTCTCTCCCTCTTGCCGACGACCGTGACGGAAACAACCCCCAGCAGTGGAGGCAGCAAGGCTGGCTCGACCGCAGCAGAGTGTGACACGCCTCTCTCCTGGGCTCTCTCTCCCCTGGCCGCGATTCACGGCAGCGATAGTAGCGCCGTTGGAAGACACGGAAGCAGTGGCGGCGACAAGGCTAGCCGCAAGCTTCTCTTCTTCGTGCGCCTCTCTGTTCTGGGTTCCCTCCTTCGCGACGGCCACGGCGGCGGCAGATCGGTGGCAACGTGATGGTGCGACGGTGAGGGAGCTTGGCGATGCTGTCGGCGGCGCGGCGCAGCGAGCTTCCCTCCTTCCACTGGTGGCGAAACCCTCACTCTCAGATCTCCCCTTTCCTCTTCCGGCAGACCCCCTTCCCCTGCTTCCCTTTCTATTTCTTTCTTTCTTTCATCTTTGCAGCCATTGCTGCTGCTGATTGTTGGGAGAGGGTTTCGGTGGCTAAGTGTTGCTTTTGGTGAGGTGTGTGTGAAAATTAGGGTTAGGGGCAAATTGGTAATTTCACATAAAATTGGGAATAATATAGTAATTGAAACCCAAATTAAATCCAACACTATTTGTACATAGAAAATACTATTTTCTCATCAATTTCACAAATTATTTTCAATAAAATGCCCAAATCTAAAAATTAGAAATAATATACTTAATTTCTTCATTTTCCAAAATAGCAGTAATAATATTTAAAATATTACTTATCTAATCCAAATCATATAAAATCCTTATTATTTCATAACTATCAACCTTATACTTTAAATATATAAAATAATCCAATAATTACAAAATTGGATAATAATGATAACTTATCTCAAATCCAATAAATCAAAACTTGCCTTAATTATCTTTAATAAAATAATCTCTGAAATTAAGGCTATAAATAACTGTAGGATTTGAGACTTGATCATAATAAGACTTTTCAAAGATTCTGGGTCTTACATTCTACCCACCTTATAAAAATTTTCGCCCTCGAAAATTGATACAAAATGAAAGAAATTCCATAACAGTTCACCCTTGAACACATTTAAGGAAGAAGCAAAAATATCTGAAAATATAATTATATATACGATTTTCAAATACTTTGATTGTCATAAGCATAAGGATGTAAAGGTAGGAGTGTGATTGCAAAGCAAACGTTACAAGGTAGGCTCAATGCAAAAGATAACATGGGTCAATCATGTGATAGAAGGGCAAGGCATCAAAGGCTATCAAACAGGATGGAGTTAAAACGACGTGCTCAACCTCCGCACACTAATCTCATATCAACCTCAAAGTTTCAACTTTCCAACTCCATCAAGCACTTTACAAACCCCAAATTTGATCACAAGCCTGACAACCACAAACCCGTTCGTAAGGAACAAAATGCCCACAACTCATACGTTGCACACCTACCGCTTCAACTTCCGTATACATATCACGTCTTAAAGAACTAACGTATCGCGTTACTACGTCTACAAGTCGCACGTGATATCAAAACAATTCTCGAGTCTACTCAGAAGGATACAAGATTTAGAAAGGAGAGTCAAATGTCAAAGATAGCAATAATAGATTTGAGAGAATATATCCAATTCCAGATAACCAAGGATACTCAAGCAATGAAGTTTGCTAGACATAATTCAATTGACAACTTCAAAGATAACCCTTGGATCAAAGAAATTCAATAGGACCAATAAGCAGAAAAATCAGCGCATTAGTTTAAAACAATTTCAAGCTGAGTCGAAGAAGTATGAGACTTACAGAAAAGAATATCTCAAACCCAAGACAAAACTCACAGAACTTAAGAGCATGATTAAAATTACTTCCAAATACATTGTTCATAAGAGAATCGAAAACTTGCGAAAAATCACTTCGCAATTTAGAAGAAAGCTCAATAGCAAACATTGCTCAAAAGGGCAACAAAAGCAATAACGTGGCTTTGCTCTAATTCAACTTCATGTTGAAGTAGATTATGCAGAGTTTTAAAAAAACAAATGCACCCAGATTTGGCTAAGAGCAAAATATTTTCATCAAATATTTTAGAAAGATAGTTAGGTGCACAACTTAACCAAAAGCAATCATAAAACTCGGAAGAGAAATCAAATGCTTGTTCAAAAATTTCCAAAATTCATATTCAAACAAGTATGTATAAAATTTATAGCAAGGACGAAGGAAGAAGTTAAACTCTTTAGAAAAGAAACTCCGAGATAAAAATTTGCTTACAATTTGGTAAAGGGAATAAGTGGTGCATTACAAACGAACCAATTTCCACTAAACAAGGGAGCTTTCCAAAACCTCATTTAAAATGGCGCATGCCAACTTTAAATTAATTTCGTCAAAATTGGACAATGGTTTTCAATCTCAATCAAGCAACAGAAAATAAATTCCGTTTAATATTTCTTCAAAGAGAATTCAAAACTTCTTTAAAAGATTCAAAGCAAGACTCCAAAAGTGTTCTTGAAATCACCATCTTAGAAGAACATTCAAGAAGTTTAAGATGTACTAAAAAGAAGTCAAGCCTTGCAAGAAAGGACCTTAAATTAAAGTAGTTCAAACAAGGTCCACTGGACATGAAACATCAAACAAGTTTTAAATTGATCCAAAAGAATACAAAAGTCATAGAAAAAGACAACTCAATCATTTGTAATTTCTCAAGGATAAAATTTTTGACTAAAAACTCTTGTAGAGATAATGAGAGAATAAACAATGCACTAACCTGAAACGAATCAAACTGACTCACATAAGGATGAGATCCACAAGAGAGGACAAACCAAGATCAATGGTAATATTTACAAGATGTAAAAGATTAGTTAAAAACAGAATCACGTATGACATTCATAGAGGTAAAAAGCTTAAGAAGGAACGAGTTCGTTCATAAGAAGAAAGCTATGAGTCCAACATTTTCAAAAGAATAACAATGGCAAAAACCATGTAGTATGCTAAACCAAACTCAAATCAAAATGAATTAAGTAAAGTTTATCAAATGAAACTCAACCGGGATAAAAGTGAAAAATTTCCTTTCTTTCCAGAATTTTGAAAAAAATCTAAATACATAATCAAATGAAAATGTGCATTGGAACTATAGTAAAATTACTAGAAAGTCAAATTGTAATTTTAAGGTAAAATGCAGTTCCGTAAACCAGTAAAAGTACAGGCGAGGTATTAGAAATAAATAGTTGTCAAACTGTGTAAGAAATCTTCAAAGTTTCATATATAGATAAGTATACATCTATTCAACAGCAATTTTCATAAAAGTCTCAAAACTGGCTGTAATCACTGTCAAATAAGAGAAAAACCGAATCAACAATTTCTTTAAGAATGGACTCGAAATCCCGGAGTTAAAAATGCACAGCGCATTAGGACAAGTTCAAAGCCATATCAAAGAATACATGAACCAAGAAGAATTCAAATAGAGGAAGGTAGATACAACAAGGATTTCAACCAAGCATAGGCACTTAAGATCAAATAAGAATGCATATGAATAGAGGAATAGAGTTGAAAACGCAAACTACTTTTCAAGAGGATTAGCAAACAAGGACTTCAAGTTAGGATATGAAAGAACAGGTCGACTCGAACAGAATTCAAGACACACAACTAAATAGCCTCGAGAAATAGTTTCCAACGTTCCCAAAACCCGCAATTCGCTTTACTCAACCTCGTATATCATCTATGATAACTCATCAGTGCTTTCATATACATAATTCACTAGTATTAAGCCGGCCAAACTTAATATCAAGAATTATGCAATGCAAGACTAACAGCGTTAATCAATAGATCGTCATGTGCATAAAGCCCTAATTCTCGTCATTCGACAAGACCTAATACATGACAAACACTCAAAGTATGCAACTGAAGCATAATCGGTCCATTCCTCAGGCTCTACAGGAAAGACCGCTCTGATACCATAATGTAACACCCTAACTACCAAAACTCACGCTTCCGGGTGCGCGACTCTGATAGCTCGGATATTACGACGACACTTATACTATTTAATACTAAAATATGAGCCTGTTTAAACTTTAAACTGCAATACAGATCCAAAAATACTTTCATCCGATAACATACATCCATAGATACCATACAACTTACAAAACTCATAAAGGGTACATACATACATATATGCATACATATATATAAATAGTATTACAAGCATTAACCAATACAATCCATATCCCTCTTACAGAATATATCAAGATAAAGGCGAGGGTACAATAAACCATAACTAAAACAATACAAAGCATCACAACAACAATTAAATAAGCTCTTCGTAACTTCTGCGCCCATGTCCTGAAAGGGGGAAAAATGTAGGGGGGTGAGAACATCATCCTCGAAAGGGTTCTCAGTAGAGGGTTTTTGGGAATTACTGTAATAGGATACATGGAGATAAACCGTACCAGTGATTAATAACTGTCTTATGCCTCTTTTCAAAAACAACAGCTTTCAAAAAGGTAAAGTCGAAAATCTTTTCTGAAAGAGGAACCGTTCAATTCTCAAAAACATCAAAAGCCTTTCAAAAAGGTCTATCTATGCTGAACCAAAATAGCCTTTCATATTTTTCCAAATCAGAAACTCAAAACCGAAACCAACCATCGGTCCATCTCAATCCAACCACGGCCCTAGGCCCAAACAATCCAACCATCAACCAAATCACCACAATCCAACAGAGTCCCAATTGCAAACACAGATAGGAAGTTCAAGCACAAACAAACAGTTACAGCAAGTAGAACAATTAGCAGTTAATCACAAAGGCAAACCAAGTACAATATGCACACCCAAACAATGTCACATAGATGCATATGATGCATGCCTGTCCCTAGTGGCTGATGATATCATCTGTCGGTTATATAGCCAACCCGACACGTCCTAGTAGCTAACCATGGATAGAAACACCCATCGCGGAGCAAGTAGGTTTGAGCTACAACCCCATTGCTACTACCCGCTCAACCCAGAGCCAGTGGAATAACCACTACTGCGGCTACTATCCAGGCGGGTGTTTAACAGCTCAACTTGGAGCGAGTGGAATCACCACTACTACCGCTACTACCCAGGCGTCACAGTCTCTGACCTGGAGCAAGTGGGACGAACCACAACCCTTGCTACTACCCAGGTACCTCAAACATATATTCATTCAGTTCCAGCCATGGATCAACATCCATCTCAGCCATCCGGCTTAAATTCAAAATTCATAGTCAGCCATACGGCCCATAACTCATTCGGCAACCAGCCATAAATCAATATCATACACAGCCATTCCGGCTCACGGTTCAATCCAAAACCAGCCAATATTCATAATCATACACAGCCATTCCGGCCCATAACAAAACAGCACTTCCACCGTTCAACATCATTAAATTCATAAAACCGGAATTTAAGCTATAAATTACTTTTCTCAAGCCATTTCACTCTGAAATCAAATTTTCACTCTTTTCAGCCTTGGCTTTAAAGATCTCATTTTCTCAAATCATCTCAGGCTCATAAGCCAAATTTACTCAAAGTGAGTCTCCTTTTGAAAACAAAGCCACTCTCGGCATTCTCTTTCCAAAACTTCCAAAACCATGGCAAGTTAAGGATTTATTTCAAAGTATTCAAAATCACTCATCCAACAATGGGATTTTATAACAAAAGCTTCTCGGCAGAGTCCCAAGTCTTTAGGGAAGGTCATCTTACATCAATTCTTTAAAATTCATTGAAACTCTTAAAATCATAGATTCTCGGTTCAAGTAAATAAAACTGAATTTATTATGAAACTGAACCATACAAAATCACAAGTTCCAACCCGGTCCAAAAATCAACTCATTTGAAACGGAACCAGTTCATTTGAATCAAACCATTTTCAGATTTCTTTTTGGAACCCATTTTTCCAACTCTTCTAAAATGCCTCAAACTTGATTACTCTATCAAAAATCTAGGTTCCTTTAAAAATCACTAAAAACTCCTTTTTATATTGAAATTGATATTAGGGCATCATTCTTTCCTTCAGTGATTCAAACGGTAAAAATAGTTCAGTTCTAAATAAGCCGAACTCAATGTATAAGGTTCATCAAATAAGTTAAGCTTGAAAACATAAATATCCTCTTAATAAATCAAATAATACAATCTCTCAAATCCAACCTTTTTTAAATAACCTTTCAAATAAGACTAAGAGTTTATAGAAATTTCGGCAGCACCTCCCCTAAAACTTGGACTTTTGCCACCCGGTTCGGGTCCCAACTAAACTGTTCCTCATTCCTTTTCAACAACACAAAACCAGAAATCAATTCAAAGCAGACTAAATCCAACAATCGCCTCAGTGGCGTATCTCAAGGATACCATTTCAAAATCAACTCAATATCAATCGATTTAACTCATTTCCAAAGCTTTAAAGAATCAGTTCGGCAATAAATCATTTGTCCATAACCAAGTCAATTAAAGTAAACCAGGCTGAATTCAAAAGTGCATTCGACTTTTCACATCATTGAAATAATTGACTCAATTCAAACCAATCCTCAACGGTTTAAACTCAGATTTCAAATCTTTAAAGAATCAACTTTAAAACATTACATTTCATAAAGCCGCAGCCAAACCAACATCCATAATCATTCGAGTCAATCAAATAATACATAAGGCAATTACAATCACCAAATACACAATATCTCACATCAGTATCCATATGTAATAATTCCAATACATAAAACATAGTTTTTGGAAAGTGCCCCTACCTCAAAATGCAATTCCATAATCCAAGCGCCTCATAAGTTCTTTTCACCTCAACTCAAAATCAAAGGCAGCTTCAAAGCACAGCCCCACACATTTTCGCAGCAGCATAAACAGCTCTAAATTACAACAAGCAACCTCAGTTACTAACTCTAGGAACATTAATACCATAAAGGCTTTAATACACGTACGGGACACTAACGTAAGGCTTTCGAAACATAATTTCTTACCGGAATAACAACACAAAGCAGCTGCAGTTTCGAACCGGCCCCGGCACAGCTCCGGCGGCGGAGGCAACCTCAGCCCCAACTACTTGTAACAGCAACAACAACTCTAACCGTGACATGCCATAACTCGAACTCAGCCCTACGTTATCAAAACCTTAGGATTCCTACCCAAATATAACAAAGTGCAGATTTTCAAGGGCTCCGGAATGTAACTCTTACCGTAACTAAGGAGAAGTGACTGAGCCAAGTGGCGGCATCCCCGACGGTGGTTCTGGTAGCCACCGGACTGCTCCTGGCGACCAGAACAATGGCAAGGCTTCCTCCTCCTTCGGCAGCAACAGTGAAGAAGCTTCAGCTAAGCACCGCAAAGCAGCAGATCGGCAGTGGCGGAGCCGACTTCTCCTCCATCGCATTCTGTTCCTCCCGCACTGCTCTCTCCCTCTTGCCGACGACCGTGACGGAAACAACCCCCAGCAGCGGAGGCAGCAAGGCTGGCTCGACCGCAGCAGAGTGTGACACGCCTCTCTCCTGGGCTCTCTCTCCCCTGGCCGCGATTCACGGCAGCGATAGTAGCGCCGTTGGAAGACACGGAAGCAGTGGCGGCGACAAGGCTAGCCGCAAGCTTCTCTTCTTCGTGCGCCTCTCTGTTCTGGGTTCCCTCCTTCGCGACGGCCACGGCGGCGGCAGATCGGTGGCAACGTGATGGTGCGACGGTGAGGGAGCTTGGCGATGCTGTCGACGGCGCGGCGCAGCGAGCTTCCCTCCTTCCACTGGTGGCGAAACCCTCACTCTCAGATCTCCCCTTTCCTCTTCCGGCAGACCCCCTTCCCCTGCTTCCCTTTCTATTTCTTTCTTTCTTTCATCTTTGCAGCCATTGCTGCTGCTGATTGTTGGGAGAGGGTTTTGGTGGCTAAGTGTTGCTTTTGGTAAGGTGTGTGTGAAAATTAGGGTTAGGGGCACATTGGTAATTTCACATAAAATTGGGAATAATATAGTAATTGAAACCCAAATTAAATCCAACACTATTTGTACATAGAAAATACTATTTGCTCATCAATTTCACAAATTATTTTCAATAAAATGCCCAAATCTAAAAATTAGAAATAATATACTTAATTTCTTCATTTTCCAAAATAGCGGTAATAATATTTAAAATATTACTTATCTAATCCAAATCATATAAAATCCTTATTATTTCATAACTATCAACCTTATACTTTAAATATAGAAAATAATCCAATAATTACAAAATTGGATAATAATCATAACTTATCTCAAATCCAATAAATCAAAACTTGCCTTAATTATCTTTAATAAAATAATCTCTGAAATTAAGGCTATAAATAACTGTAGGATTTGAGACTTGATCATAATAAGACTTTTCAAAGATTCTGGGTCTTACATCTTTCATAGCTAGAGGTTGACTAAGTGGGAGCAATGGACAATTCTCATCACAATTGATGATGATAATGAGGATAGGACTTCTAGTTCTCATTCCTTGCCAAGAGCTTTCTTAGTTGTTAGTTACTTTCTTGCAATTTATCTTTCATGTCTCTTATCACAAAACCCCAAAATATACTTTGCCATAACCAATAACAAGAACACTTCCCTACAATTCCTTTGAGAGATGACCCGAGGTTTAAATACTTCGGTTATTTTTATTGGGCTTTGTTACTTGTGACAAACAAATTTTTGGATGAAAGGGTTGTTTGTTGGTTTAGAAACTATACTTGCAACGAGAATTTAACGTGAAATTCTAAACCACGAAAAATCCACTCATCAAAATGCCACGTGTACGCGTCGCTGCTCGCACGTGACTTCTTTAGTGAAATCGTGCATGGCAAATTCAGAAGAGCTCCTGGCCCAGTCTTGAGCTAAATTTTGGCAGGAAAAGACTAAAAGGACCAAGGATTGAAGGGGGGAACAAATAGTTGAGTTTTCATCATGCTTTAGTTAGTTTCTAGAGAGAGAAGCTCTCTCTTCTCTCTAGAATTAGGTTAGAGGTAGATTATGATTTCTTAGATCTAGGTTTAGTTCATGCTTTGATTTACTTCTCCTTTATAATTTCTTGCTCCTCTACCTTTCTTTTCCTAGTTTAGTAGTTTACTTCTTGTATTTGTTTACTTTGTTGTTGATGCACTCTTGTTCCTTTTATTTTCCTTTAATGCAATTTATGTTTGATTTTCTTTATTGTTGATTTGAGTTATTATTGTTAATTTCCTTGCAATTAATAGTTGTAGATTTGAATTTCTTGCAATCTTATTTTGCTTTTCTTTTATGCCTTCCAAGTGTTTGATTAAATGCTTGGAAGGATGTTAGAGTAGATTTTTGTGTACTTGGCTTGGGATGGTAACTTAGGTGAAATTGAGTTGCTAATGTCCAAGTCTTGATAATTGGTGTCCATTGACTCTAGCTTCCACTAAGTTAATTAGTGAGTGGCTAGGACTTATGGATTAGGATTGGTGTAGCTCATTTGACTTTCCTTCACTTGTTAGAGGATGACTTAATGAGATTGATCCTTACAATTATCATGTTGTGGTTAGTAACAAGGATATAGATCCTTAACCATCATTGCTTGCCAAGACCTTTTTATATTTGAGTTTCATTTACTTTCTTGCAATTTATCTCTCATGTCCCTTATCATAAAATCCCAAAATATACTTTGCCATAACCAATAACAAGAACACTTCCCTGCAATTCCTTTGAGAGACGATCCAATGTTTGAATACTTCGGTTATTTTTATTGGGGTTTGTACTTGTGACAAACAATTTTTTGTATGAGAGGATTGTTTGTTAGTTTAGAAACTATACTTGCAATGAGGATTTAATTGTGAAATTCTATACCATCATTGTTTGACTTGCTACTTGTTTGGTAAATATTATGGTGCTTGCAATGATGGAAAAATACATTTTCACAGTTAGGATTTAGTAATTGGAAGAAAGTAAACAATAGGATGAATTGTGCATTTGTATGTCACGAGGGTCCTATTCGTAATTCTCTTCATAATTTATGTGTAAAATCTTGTGATGATTTAATGGCTCAATCTAAGTATATAGACAAAGTTCTTGATAGGCATAGTGATAAAACTATTGCAAATAACCGTTTAAGGTTGAAGACATCTATTGATGTTATTCGATGGCTTGCAGTTCAAGCATGACATTTAGAGGCGACTATGAAAGTCCTAGATCTTTGAATAGGAAAATTTTTATTGAGTTAATTAAGCTTTTAGCTTGTAATCATAATGTTAATAATGTCCTTGAAAATCTCCTAAAAATGCTCAATATATATCTCCCAATGTTCAAAAAGATATATTGCATATCTTTGCTAGAAAAGTGCGTGCAATAATTCGAGAAGAAATTGGTGATTCTAAATTTTGTATAATTATTGATGAAGCAAGAGATGAGTCAAACCGAGAACAAAAGTTTGTGGTTTTGAGATTTGTAGATAAGCACAGTTGTGTTCAAGAAAAATTTTTTGATCTTATACATGTTTCTGATATGTGTTCTTTGTGTTGAGTTTAATGAACTATACTTTGATTAAGATGATGACTAAAAATTATCGGATTAATATTAAATTATTTGTGTGATATATTTAGTTTAGTGTGTAGAAAAGTGATTTGATCCAACTGGCTCAAATTGAATCGGAATTGGCCCAAGAAGCATAAACACGGCCCAATATGGTTTCAGCAAAGAAATCATTCTTTAACTCTTGATTCAAAGACTAAGCACTGAACCATAAGAAATAAAGAAAGCAAGCCTATATCCATGACAAGACCAATTCGGTGGACACACCCAAATCCATCTCTCTTCAACCATGTCGCTAACCGGGTAAATAAATTGAAATTCATTTGAATCCATTCTCACATCCACTGAACCAACAAACTCTCTCTTCTCTCTCTTCCTTTTCTTTTCTATCACATCAATCTCTGAAATAAAAAGAAAGATCTGGAGCTAGGACAGAAAGAAGAATGATAAGCTAGCTTCCATTCTCAAGCAAGAAGAAAAATTAAAAGGGCTACAAACGGAGGAAGATCTCAATGCAATAGAGGATCACAAAATGGTGATTTTCTCATTTGTGCTTCACAAAGAAACCTTAAAGAAATCTTCTGTGTCTCAAGCATCATTCAAGACACTATGAAAATAGTGAAGTCAAAAGTGCTCAGTGGTTCATTAACAGCCAAGAATCAAACTTGGGACCAAAGCAAAGATCGATGGTGTAGATTCAAGATTCTTGAAGAAAAAGATTGAGAGAGAAAGGTATGGTCGCATGTCACTGCTTTTACTCTCTCTTACATCTGTGAATGCTGCTGCTGATTCTAATTGTTGGAGAAGAAGACAAACCAAGTGCTGAAGATGGTTCAAGTCTTGGAAGCTTCACTCCTCTATAATAGGGGATGAATGGCCAAGGATTGAAGCAAGAGAGAAAGAGCACTCGTTTCTGTTCCCATAGCTTCCTGAGCTATTCTTGTTCTTCTCCTTCAATATTTTTATTTTGTAGTTCTTTTTCTCAGTTTAGTCTGTCTGAGTTTTATTGGAAAAAGACAAACATGGTGATGTTTGTAAGAAAAAGTCAATGAGTGAAAAAAAGCAGTGAGCTAAGCTTGAAGAAAAAGTCTAAGTTATCTCAGAAATCCTTTGAGAGTATTTCTATTTTGTGTCATGATTCTAAGAGGATTCCTTTACAAATTGGGTTAGCACTTTGCAGTTGAAAGCTAGGGTGAGTCCTAGTCAAGTTCAAGTTGGGTAGAATCTGGATTTGTCCCAAATAGGATTGGTGTAACACCCTACCACACAGAGCCTTATGCTTAAGTCATAAGACAGAGGTGGCAAGGTATTACGACCTCTAAAAATAAAATTTAGTATATATAGTAGTGCAAAAAATGTTTGTAACTAGGAGCTTTTGAAGAAAAAGTGGTAGATCAAAACCGTTGAATTGAAAAGCGCAACACTCCAATCGATAACGTAACAAAACAGATAAAGGAAAAACTAATGCGAGTATATAAACAAGAGAGTGCCAAAGATACGAATATCAAAACTCAAGACCCGGTTTGTGAAGATAACCGTTCCGAGCATAGCAGTATATATATATATATATATATATATATATATATATATATATATATATATACCAAAAGAAACCCAAAAGACAAGTTACAGAACCTGTTCTCCAAAGCAACCTCTAAGAGGAGTCAAAACAGTATATATATGTAGAGTGGAGATAATAAGTATCTAAGTAAGTCCATAAAACCAAAATAAAGTCTCGAGAGCTAAGGATCTTCGCTCATCCAGAAGTCCCTAGCATGCCTCAGTAGGAGCCTCACGACCAGCATCTGAAAACCACAAAATTTGCATGGGTGAGAACCGGAGGTTCTCAGTATGGTAACAGTGCCTACATATCTAACATGTAATGTCCTGGAAAAGCCGAAGGCAATCCTAGAACTTCCAATAGATAATCAAAGCTTATAAACAGGCTAAACCATAAATGAAATAGGCAACTAGATAAAGATCTTCAGTCTAACTAACATTCCCCTTCCAAATCCTTCGAACCTCCCAACCGCCATCAGTAATTTGATATCGCAAACACAATTATATCAACAAGGAAAATGCACAAATAGGAAGCAAATACGGCAATTAGACTATTAACAAGTATTATGCAGCCAATTAGGCATTCCAAATAATTCACATATAATGCATATGATGTATGCCTATCCTAGTGGCTGATGAGTCTCATCTGTCGGTTATAAAGCTAACCCGACAAGTCCTGGTAGCTAACCATTGGAAT
Source organism: Arachis hypogaea (assembly GCF_003086295.3). NCBI lineage: Eukaryota > Viridiplantae > Streptophyta > Magnoliopsida > Fabales > Fabaceae > Arachis > Arachis hypogaea. Next base: position 104,150,582 of record NC_092050.1, read on the forward strand.
TTCCCTCTGTCGTGCATCCCCAACTCGAATTATTCTCAATCATAATTATCAATACATATACACAACACCCATACTAGTTTTTATCCATGGGGGCGAGCTCATCCGAAACTTTCACAGTGGCCGGCCACACTTACGACATAAGGTCAGCAGAGTATCGAGTCTCCACCTGGAGCACGTGGTGGCTAGCCACTGCTTTCATTCAGGGAAATTCGTATCTCAGATAGTGGAAGTGAAACATTCACATTTCATTCAATAAGCATATATGCAATCATACTCAACCATAATTCAATAATAGCTCAGCCATAATTCAGCAATAACTCAGCCATTCGGCTCATGATACAATCTATAACCAGCCAATTTATTAACAGTTACAGCCCTTCGGCTCATGGCATATAAAGCACTTCCACTATCACCATCAACACCCCATACAATTATCTTTAATCATAATTCCCCAATAATTCTCCCTTTACTTTACCCACAAGTTACCACATTTCCTAGCTTCTTTTCATCGCTAGGCATACTATAAGGATTTAGAACATAAAGGGTGAGAACGGAGGCGTAAAAGTCTGAAATTCGGCTTTGAAAACTCAAAAATCAACTTTTTGGTGAAAATGGGGTCACGCGTGCGCATCGCCCATGCACACGTGTGGAAGGCTAAAAAAGTAGAGTGACATGTAGGCGTCGCCCATGCGCACGCATGGGAAGCAGAGAGATCAAGTGACGCGTGCGCGTCAGCCACGCGTACGCGTGGGTGCGTTTTGTGCTCCTCGCACAAAACCAGCACACTTCTAGCACAACTCTCTGGATTTTCTACTGAGCACTCACATCAATACATCGACGCGTACGCGTCGCCCAGGCACACGCGTGGGGGAGTAAAAATCTCAGCTTGACGCGTGCGCGTCGGCCACGCGTGCGCGTGAAAGCACGACTTGCTAAAATTTTTACCAAGTTAAAAAGCTGCAGAATTCGAATTTTAAACCCCAAACTTCCGACGGGCATAACTTTTTTGTTTCAAGTCATTTTTCATCCGTTCTTCAAACGGTATAAACATCTCGGATCCAATTTTATTTCTAAACAAGTTTGACACAAATCGAGGATCCGAAAACCAAGTTATGCTCCGTCAAAGTATACCCAAAAACCACATTTTCATACAAACCCACAAGATTCTATTTTCAAAACAAACTAATTTCAACCCTTTTCAAAACTAACCAAAGCTTACCAAAAATCAACCTCAAGCCTCCTCAACTCATATGATAACATTTTTATCAAATTTACAACCCACCAATCCACCATTTTAATCAATCTCAATCAAATAACTCAATTTCAAACACAATATCATGTCATATATCTTTTCTCATCCCAATTTCCAACAATACCATCTCCATCAACCATCAATACATGCAATCAATATCATCCTCACCATCAACATGGTTTCACCCACAATTCAATCTCAACCAATCATTAAGCATATATCACAACATCATATCTCTCATGCATCATACCATCATAACATCAATATTCATTAATCACATACATAACCACACATTTCATCTCAACCAATCAACAACATCAAAAGTTCAAATCCTATCTTAGGGCCTCTAGCCTAAGTTTTCACACTACATTACATTTTAAATATAGGAAACCGAAAACATACCTTGGCCGCTTTCCCGCTCAACCCGGAGCACCTCCAAATCACTTTTTCACAAGCTCTCAAGGCTTCAACACCTTCAAGAACAGATTTTTAGCACCCAAAAGCCCTTTTCCAAGCTTTCCAAAACTTCAATCAAGCTCCAACGCACATATATACACTTCCTAAACCATAATACCACATTCAAATATACCCACTCAATACCAAAACATCATAAACCAATAAATTCCACTAGGCTTGAGAATCTTACCACACCCAAGGATCAAGAAGACAAGATTAAGCCTCTCCTTCAAGCTAGTTGGATCCTATAACATCAAAAGCTCACAAATCTCAACATTTTTCACCCAAAATTTTGAAATTAAGGCTGGAATTTCAGAGAGGAAATCGTGGCTTACCTTAAGAACAAAGTTGTGGATTTTCTATAGATCGACACAGTGAATGCATAGCAGCAGACAGTGCGGCAATCGGAGCTCTGGATCAAAAGTTATGGTGATTTGAAGATCAAGCAAGGGTGAGAACTTTGGAAGAGTGTTCTTCCCTCTTTCCTTGAAATTTCAGCTTTTTGGGATTTAAGAGAGGAGAGAGAGTGCTGAATAATTGAGCTTCGTTGGGCCAAGGGCCCAATATAGGTCCGGTTGGCCCGATTTGACCCGTTTGGTCCAATCTTGGGCCGATTTCTTAAAAATTGGTGTCAAAATTTTTATTTTAATTTTCTCTATCATATTAAGCAATAAAAATCATATTTCTAATTTTCTAGAATAGATTTTAATTTATGGGTTAATTAGTCATTAATTAACCGGATTTTACAATTGGGGTATATCCTAGGGAGAATTGGTGATTGTAATCTATTGAAAAGATAGTGAAATTTCATTATTGTTGTGATGGAGACTAGATGTAGGCTACATTGCACTAAGTATCCAAACCAGGATACATCTGTGTGTCACTTTCTACTCTCTTCTCTGTTACTGGTTCTGCTACATAAGAGACAAAAATAAAGTGCTCATGATTTCTCTATTCAGTAATGCTTCACTATAACTATTCTTTCAATCAACTCTATTCTAGCTCCTACTGTGTCAGGAGACAAAAACAAAGTATCTCCTGTATTCTCTCAACAGACAGCTAAGTTACAAGCAAGTTAAAAAGGGGAGGCCAAGCTTCAACCCCCCCTTCTCTTAGCCACTGATTACCATCACTTTGATATTGAAAATAGAAATTTTATCAGTTCTTTCTCCTCATAATCTTGATTTTCAAAATCTTAGAGGACAAGAGTATGATGGAGCTGGTAATATGCGTGGTGAATAAAATCGATTACAAGTTCTATTTTTGAAAGATTGCTCTTTTGCTTATTACATTCATTGTCTTGCTCATCAATTACAATTAGCACTTGTTTCCACAGCCAAAGAAGTTTGCTATATTCATCAATTATTTTCAAAAATGGCACTAATTGTGAATGTTATGACTGTTTTCTCCTAAATGTCATAATCAGTTAAGGGTTGCTCAAGCAAATAATATTGCAAACTTAATTGCCAATGATCAAATTGTGACAAGTAGTGGACTTAATCAAATTGGTACTTTACAAAGAGTTGAAGATACTAGGTAGGGGTCTCATTTGAATTATGTACGTAGCTTGCTATGCATGTTTGGTACTACTTGTGAAGTTCTTGAAAAAGGCACTGAAGAAGGTAATTTCTCCACTCGTGGTGATGCTAGTGCTGCTTATGATGTTATCACATCCTTTGAATTTGTCTTTGTTTTGTATTTGATGAGAAATATTTTGGAAGTTAGTCATGATCTTTGTCAAGTTTTGCAACGAAAAAATCAAGACATATTGAATGCTTTAATTCTGGTTTCTACTATCAAGACTTTAATCCAAAGAATGAGAGAATCAAGTTGCTAGACTTTCACAAAAAAAGTTATATTATTTTGTGAGAAACATGAAGTTGAAACTCCTTATATGAATGCATTGCATATTCCTAGAAGAGGCTGAACTCGCAGAATTGTTGACCAAATTTCAGTGGAGCATCATTACTGTGTTAATTTATTTCTAGCTATAATTGATATACAATTGCAAGAGCTTAATGAAAGATTCAATGATAATATGGTAGAATTGCTTACTTTAAGTTCAACTTTAGATCCCAAAGATAATTATAAGTTCTTCCGTGTCAACAAAAATATGAATTAGTAGAACGATTTTATTCAGGTGACTTCAGTGACTAAGAGAAATTTCACATTAGAATTCAAGCTCAACATTATGAATTTCATATTCCTAATCATGTTGAATTAACTAACTTGTGCATAATTTTGGAGTTATGTCAATGATTAACAAAAACAGGAACGTCTTTAACATGTCCTTTGATTGATCATTTGATTCGCTTGGTATTAACTCTCCCTGTTTTAACTGCTACAATTGAGAGATCTTTTTCAACTATGAATATTGTGAAGAATAGACTAAGAAATAAAACGGAAGATGAATTTCTTACTTATTGTCTTTTGATTTACATTGAGAAGAAGATTGTTGAAAGATTTGACACAGATTCTATTATCGATGAATTTTATGATATGAAGAATCGACGTGTATCACTTAGCAAAAAGTACAAATATTTTTTTGTACTTTAAATATATATTCTCTATCGGCATATTTTTGTAATACATCTTACATTATAATTTATTTGCATATATTTTTTAATATTATATATGCTATTGGCCCCTATGATCAAGGTAGTAAACTTGTAGTTTTTACTTTAACTCGGCTGATTATAATAAAATCATAATTCGTAAAATCGTAAGACGAAACGTAAACATAACTCGTAAATTATAAAAAAAATATAAAAAATGTAAAAAAAGATTAACAAATAAAATGAATTTTATAACTAATTCTCAAATTAATTTTAACAAAAAACAATTTAGTAATTCATAATTATATCATATGTATATGCCATAAGCCCAAAACACCACTTGGACAAAAAAAATTGACTAGGCTCATCTAACTAAAAGCAATAAAGCAAATAATAAATAAAGGATATAAAAAAAATCAATAGGGGATATTCATAAAAAAAAACCGACTTCAAAAAGAAAAGAACAAGGAAAAAAGTTTAAAGTTTTCAAAAGAAAAATAAAATAAAAATAAGGTTTAATTACTCTGTTGGTCCCTATAGTTTTGCGAAATTTTCAATTAGATCCATATACTTTTTTTCCTTTTAATTGAGTTCTTGCACCAAATTTTTTTTTAATTGGGTCCCTACACTTTTTTTCTTTTTATTTAGGTCCCTATACCAATTTTTTTTTTAGTTGGGTCCCTATAAAATTAAGCTAATTAAAACTAAGAGGGACTTAATTGAAAAAAAATTAATGTAGGGACCCAATTAAAAAGAAAAAAAGTATAGAGACCTAATTGAAAATTTCATAAAACTATAGGGACCAACAGAGTAATTAAACCTAAAAATAAACCAGTTTTATTAATCATTTCAATTCCATCGCCACTCTCTTCTCAATTGCCCTCTTCCATCTTTACTTTTCTTCAAAATTTCCATTTTCCACAACACCATTTCAACTCTTTACTTCTTCTTATTGTTTTTGTTCAAAATAATAAATTTTTTTCAAACATATTCTTATCCCTCTTCTAATAGAATAACCCCTATTGAAGTAATGAAATAGAAAAAAAAGACATAGTGGGTTACACACATAAGAAGCAAAGACTGAGAGGGAAAAATGGAGAAAAATCGAAGGTTCCAACTCCTTCTCGGCACATTATGCTTGGGATTCAAGTTGGATTCTGTATTGCACAGCAAAACCAAGTTTTGGTCCAACTTTTTTCTCCAACCGTAGGTTGCCTACAGAACCGCGACTCTGACGACTCTACGAATTTTTTCGGCGTTTCTGTGCATAAGCAACTCCAGTGACTCAGGTAGTAGAAGCGTGATGGAAAGAGAGTAGAAACGTAAACTCGTACGTTTCTGCGAGTCAACTCGCGATTCTGTCTACCTTGCCTATGATAACATTTCTGGATCTGTCTCTGCTTTTATGGTTATTAAATCTCTTTAGATTTTTCGTGGTCAATTAATTCAGCGTTCAAATCTTTCATGATTAGAAATAGATATTTATTCATTATCAAAATTAATAGATTCTAGTAATCTATAAAGACAATCACAACAATACAATATAAAAAAATGATATTTAACATATTGATAAACTCCAAATTTGTGGTTTATCTTGTGTTCAATTTAGTGAATTTTATCAACTTATCCCATATTTATTCAATGAAATAGCATGGTTTTGTGAATTTCTCCTAATTTGTACTTAAGAGTGAAAATATGCTTTTTAGACCTTTAAATTGCTATATTTAATTCACTTTAATTCCATTCAATGCATTGACGTGTTTGATGAAGTGATTTTAGGTTTCCAAGGCAAGTATGGATTGAAGGAGTGATGACAAAGCATGCAAAAGTGGAGAATTCATGAAGAAATGAAGTTTGGAGTGTTTTGCAATCAAGCATACACACAAGAATTCGTGCGTACGTACGATCACATTTTTCACAAATATGCGTACGCATGGTCAGGCATGCGTATGCACGAATACGATCACATGCCTCATAAAAGAAAACACACTGGGGGTGATTTCTGGACCTGCCAAAGCCCAATTCAACTCATTTCTGAAGCTATTAGAGGCCAAATTCAAGAAGGATGAAGGGGGAGCAATTAGGGTAGCCTAGGAATAATGTTTTAGGTAGTTTTCTAGAGAGAGAAGCTCTCTCTTATCTCTAGAATTAGGGTTTTTAGCTTAATTTCTTCTTAGATTTAGATTTTGATTCTTGTTTTGATCTAGTTTTCCTTCCTTTTTATTGTTCTAGCACTTTAATTCTCTTAGTTTTACTTGTGAATTTCTCATTTGTGCCACTTTTAGTTTTATGAACTCTTGTCAACTTTGATTTTCTTTAATGCAATTTGATGTTTCTTTGTTTATTGTTGCTTAATTGAGTTGTTGTTATTATTTTCTTGCAATTGGTTGTTGTAGTTTCTATTAATTCGTGTAATTTACTATGCTTTTCCTTTTATGCACACCAAGTGTTTCATAAAATGCTTGGCTTAGTTTTAGAGTAGATTTTTGAGCATTCTTGGTTAGGAAAGAGAAATTAGGGAATCTTGAGTCATTAATACCCAATTTGGATTGGTGATCTAAAGTTGTTAGTTAATCTTGTTTCCATTAACATTACTTATGGATTGGGATTAACTAGGCATATTTGACTTTCTTCCGATGTGAAGATAACGTAATAGGCTTAACTCTTGATAATTATTGTCTTATGATTAATGACTAGGATAGAAAACCTCGATTCTCAATTTCTTGCCATGAATGCCTCTTTTTAGTATTTGTCATCTTTAGTTGCTTTCTTTATTTTATTGTCATTTAAATTTCTTGCCATTTAATATTCTTGCTTCTTTATCATCTACCCACCTTTGTGAACCTCATAACCAATAATTGAGCACTCGATTGTAATTCCTAGGGAGAATGACCCGGGAGTAATACTCTCGATTATTTTTATTGGGTTGAACTTGTGACAACCATAATTAAACTTTGATTGAGGGTTATTTGTTGGTTTAGAACTATACTTGCAACGAAGCGATTCTGTTATTGAGAAGAAATTTCTAAATCAATGGTAACCATAACATCAAGTTTTTGGCGCCGTTACCTGGAAATTGCAAATATGCACTTGTTATTGGTTATTGTATATGTGTTAATATTCTGAATAGTTGCTTTAGTTTCTTTGGTAATTCTTGCTAGTTGTAGAACTTTGCTTTTCTTTGTTTCTTATTAGTTTTTGTCTTTATTTTCTCTTGTCACTATGAATTCTCACCCTTTTGGCTATGAGTTTGGTACTAACTATGTTGTAAAAAATGAGAATTACAATGAGAGCATGCATCAAGGATGAAACAATCAAAGGTTGGAGGAGCCTCAAGCATATGATCAATCTTCATGGCAACAACCTCCTCCAATGTACTATGAGCATGAACCATTCCATGGTGCATATCAATCCAATGGATATGGTGGACTTTCTTATGGTTATCAACCACAACTACCATATGCCAATGAGCCCTATCCTCAACATAGCCCTCAACCACCATACTCACAAGTGCCATACCACCAAACACTTCCATATGATCCTCACTCATATCCACCATACCAACAACCATATGAACCATACTTAGAGCCACCACAATTCTAACATCAATACTTCCAAGAACCACCACCTCTATATACACCACTTCACTATTCTTACCAAGAAGAACCACCTCCAATGTATGAGAACTTTCAACCACATGATGAGTTTCCCTTTTCACCATAACCCTCCATGGAAGAATATCCATATCCATCAATCCAAGAGCAATATGATCCTACTTATGTTAGCCAAGTGGAACAAGATCCAAGGGATCGTCTCATGGAAGTGATGGATTGGTTTAGAGCATCTTGGTTCAAAAGGAGCAAGAGGAAGTCCAAAAGAGGCATGGAGCTATCATGGCTAACCTTGCCAAAATTAAATCCAACTTAGACTCATGGGATTCATGCCACAAACAAAGTATTTCCACAGATGAATGTGGAGAATCAACCGAAGAGTGAAGCATGAAAGAGATCTTAGAATCTCAACTTGAGAACAAGGAGATGGAGTGTGTTTTGCAACAAGTGGAAGGGATGGAGATTGTTGAAGAAGAAGTGGTTGAAGACCTAGGCGACATTGAACAAGAGGTGGATTCCAAGCTTGAGAACACTTTCACACCAAGTAATGTTGTGATGATTTTGTGGAAGTTGTTGAACCTTCTTCCATTGAGCTTGAAATTGATGTTGAGGAGGATAATGTGCAACCTCCAAGGCATAGTATGAATGATGAAAAATTGGAAGAGTTTGAGCAAGAAGCAAGCTCCACCATTGAAGATGATTTCGCACCCACCAATGTGCCTTTTAAAATTGTTGAACCTCCCTCATTGTGCTGTGAAATTGATGACAAGGAGGACCGTGCACAACCTCTGACACATGTCTTGAGCAATGAGGAATGTATAGAAGAAGTTGGTGAACAAGGAATTGAAATTGAGAAAGCTTGTCAAAAGGTGGACTTAATCCAAGAAGAGCACAAGGAAGTGAAAACCACAAGGCCGTTGGAAGCCTCTCTCACTAAGCAACCATCTATTCTTTCGTTCAAGTGGGTAACTCTCTTATCCCTAAGCTTTACTTTCCCGCTTGAATATAGTTTGCTTGAGACGGATGGTCAACTTAGAGCTCTTTGTGGCTTTAAGAGCAAAAGAGAGATGATTAGTGGTTGGGATTGTAAATCAAGGTTCATTATGGTTAAGAGCTCAAGGTTGAAATACAAAGGTTGGTGTAAAGCTAGATTGCTTGGATCTAGGAAGTTGTTTTGGTGCTCAAATGGGAATTCCATGTCACCCGATTGGAATTTTGATGATCAATTAGAATATGGGTGCAAAAACAAGGTTTGGGATCCTGGCATACAAGAAGATCAATTTTGGGAGCTCCGGACCTTTGTGGAACTTCATCAAGACTTGATGCAATTGGTTGGAAATTCTGGCAATCAATGGAGATCCAAGCATTGATGGAAGTTTTAAGATGAGTTCAAGTATAAGCCGCCGTGATAGGGAGCTCGCCAATTGTCCAACTTAAGGACAATAAATAAAAGTGTTAGGTGGGAGACACCCCACCATGGTAAACTCTTTCCATTCTCTTGTACATATATAATTGATGAATGAATTGAGTTGCCATTATTAGGTAATTTCTTGCTTTGATAGTACTCTTGTATGTATTGCTTTGGTTGCTAGTTTGTTTGTTAGATTTATGCCTTGAGTTAGGGTAGTTGTCTTGAATTCATCCTTTTTTGAATTGCTTGTTTGAATTACCTAGTGTAGTTTTTGAAAATCTTTTTCAAAAAGTTAAGAATTTTATTAAAAATGAATTTTGGTTGATTTAGATTTGTATATAATGGTTGGGCTAGTTTTATTTCTATTTTATGCTTCCATAAAAAAAAGAGTAACTTTGTGTACACAAGCTTAATGGCGCGTACGCATGGCACTAAAATTGGCCCAAGACGCGTGCGCGGTCCGTGCCCGCGTACACATTGGCCCCAGGCAGAGAGCACCCTCCGCGTACAAGCTGCTCGCGTACGCAAACCACTCCACCCCTTCCTCATGATGCGTACGCATGTAAAGTGATGCGTACGCACAACCTCCTCTTCTCTGTTTTTATCTTCTTCTCCCTTCTTTTCTCTTCTTTTCCCATATTTCTCCTTCTCTTCTCTCCTATTTCATCATCACTCACTATCCACCACCATTTTTATTTATTATTTAGTTAGTTTTATTTTCTATTTTAGTAGATTAGGTTGTTAGTTTAAATTATATTTTTGTGATAAGTGTTGGATTATTAATCTGATTTGTTGATTGTGATGAGATATTGCTGCTGATTGTTGACTTAATGCTATATTAACATCATTATGGTTAATATTTATTGTTAGATTTCTTTATTAGGATATACTTTATGCTTGGTATTGAATCCTTCATGCTAATATTTTTAAATACCAAGTACTCGTAAATTGCCTTTAAGAAATTCTAAAGCTTTTGATCACATGTTTTGGCCACCATGTGATTTGATTTTATTACCTATCATTAGGCAATTTGCTTCTATTTGATGCATTTGTTGTTAGGGGATACTTGCTTATGTTGATTTTTCTTTACATCACCTAGTTGATGCATCGGAATTGTAGACTTATGAAATTAAATTGTAAACTCACCTAGGGATATCTTTTGAAATTTTCAACCTATATGGACCATGCTTGCTATGTGATTGATTTTCAATTTCTAACTCTCTTTTTCTAAGTTGCATAGCACTCATGTCTCCTACTTTATTGTCAATTAGGTGATACACACATACTTCAAGGTATGTCATTGATTAATATGCGAGTTCCATATTTCATTTGGTTCATTGAATTCTCTTGCACATCAACCAATGTCCATTCATTACCCATTTCACAATCACTTGATTCTTCCTTGAATGCTTTTATACTTCTTTCTTACTTGTTTGTTTGTCTCAACCTACAAGTTTTCTTTAAAAGTATCTCAAGAACACTAGAATGAGTGGAGTGCATACTTCTTTTGTGTAATTGTGACATAGCTTTCTATGCTAGTGTGTGTGTTCTAAACCGCATGCAATTTAGAATTCACACACTTGTTTTCATCAATGTCACACATAAATTCACTCACTTTATTTTAGTGATTATTGCATCATTCCAACAATATATGCTTCGTTGCTCTTGCATTTCCTCATCTTACTATCCTGTTTTCTATCTCTCAAGATGATTCACTATAAGCAACAAGGGAAGCAGAAGAAAGAACATGCAGCAGTTGGTTAATCCACCAGCTGAAGGTGACAATTCGGAAAGTCATCATACCCCCTTGCTCATCTTTGAATGCACCGAGGATAGTGCAAATAAGTGTGAGGAGGTCGTCCGACCGAATCGGCAATCTTGGGTGAAAAGTTCTAATCTCAACACTTTAACATTTTATTTTTCTTAATTTATGTATATTTTGGAGTTTTAATTGCATTTCTCTTAGTTTATTGCATTTCTTTTCATATATATAATAAGCTTAGTCAAAATAATGGAATTTTTCAAAGAATTTATCTATAGGGCACCCCAATTGATTTGAGTAAAAATCTTTCATTGAACTTGTATGATTTATACATTGTGGAACATGTTTTTGAGTTAAAACCACATAAGCTTGTGAGTTTTGAGCCTAATTGTGTGGTTGCATCATATTAACCACTATTTTCATTCTTTTATGTATTATTCTCTTTCTATGATTGTAATCTTTGATTTGTTTGATTCTTTATATCCATTATTTTGTCTATGAATGCATTTATATGATTGAGGCCTTTATTTCATTTAAGCTCACTTATTTAAATGGCTTTACCCTTTTAACCACCTTTGTTAGCCAATTTTGAGCCTATTTTAATCCCTTTTGTTCTTAATTTTAGCACATCACAACCCTAATATAAGTGAAAAATAATAAATGTCCTTAATTTGAATATTTGATTAGCTTAGACTAGTGAGAGTGTGTATCATTTAAGTGTGGAGAAGCTTGAGAACATTGGTTGATATAAAAGTGTATTTTTATATTTTTGTTGAAGAAAAAGAATAAATGTCCCTTTTGTTTATATTTTTAGATGTTTAAACCATATACATTAATAATCTTGTATATATTATGTTATATTAAAGAAAAAAAAAGAAAGAAAATAAAAAAAAAGAAGAAAAAGAAAATAAAAAGAAAAAGAAAGCAATAAAAAAACTGGACAAAATGTCCTAAAGGAAAGTTCAATAATAATCAATTCATATGTGTTGTGATTGAAAAGAATGCATGAGTATGTGAAAAAGTGAGATTATAGGTAGCTAGGTGTTGTGTTGGAATTACATAGGTTGATATATGTTAGGTGAGAGCTTAAGTTAATCAAAGGTTCAAATTTCAAGCTCACTTAGCCATATATATCCTTACCTTGACCCTAGCCCTGTTTCAACCCTTGAAAAGCCCTCATGATATTTGTATGCATGCATTGAATAATTGTTAATTGTTAGATGAAAAACAAATCTTAGAAAGCATCATTAGAAGATAATTGAGAGAATCAACCCTAAACACTTGAACGATTAGAGTGAATACACATCTAGTGAGGGGTTCGATGCTCAATTACATGTTTTCACTTATGATCATCTCTTTTCTTGCAAGTTGTTAAATTCTTTTTTAATAACTCAATTCAATTGTGGATTTGATTTGATTATGATTACTTTAGCCCTTATGCTTATACATGCTTTCTTAGAGATTGAATTATTTTGACCGAGTAGTTGCATGCATTTAGATAGATTGCATACAAATAGTTTACATTGAATAAATGTTGATACCTCTTTCTTGTATCTTTCTTGGTTTAGCATGAGGACATGCTTGGTTTAAGTGTGGGGACTGGGGAGGTTGATAAACCTCAATTTTGTGATTTATCTTGTGTTGAATTTAGTGAATTTTATCAACCTATCCCATATTTATTCAATGAAATAGCACGGTTTTGTGAATTTCTCCTAATTTGTGCTTAAGAGTGAAAACATGCTTTTTAGACCTTTAAATTGCTATATTTAATTCACTTTAATTTCATTCGATGCCTTGATGTGTTTGATGAAGTGATTTTAGGTTTCCAAGGCAAGTATGGATTGAAGGAGTGAGGAGAAAGCATGCAAAAGTGGAGAATTCATGAAGAATGAAGTTTAGAGTATTTTGCAATCATGCGTACGCACAAGCATTCATGTGTACGCACAAGTGCAGTTTTTAGATCCATGCGCAGGCACAAAAATTCGTGTATACACGATCACATTTTTCACAACGATGCGTACACATGGTCAAGCATGCGTACGCACGAATGCGATCACGTATCTCATTAAAAAAAACCACGCTAGGGGAGATTTCCAGAGCTGCCAAAGTCCAATCCAACTCATTTCTGAAGCTATTAGAAGCCAAATTCAAGAAGGATGAAGGGAGAGCAATTAGGGTAGCTTAGGAATCATATTTTAGGTAGTTTTCTAGAGAGAGAAGCTCCCTCTTCTCTCTAGAATTAGGGTTTTTAGTTTAATTTTCTCTTAGATTTAGATTTTGATTCTTGTTTTGATCTAGTTTTCCTTCCTTTTTATTGTTCTAGCACGTTAATTCTCTTAGTTTTACTTGTGAATTTCTCATTTGTGCCACTTTTAGTTTTATGAACTCTTGTCAACTTTGATTTTCTTTAATGCAATTTAATGTTTCTTTGTTTATTGTTGCTTAATTCAGTTGTTGTTATTATTTTCTTACAATTGGTAGTTGTAGAGTTTATTAATTCATCCATTTACTATGCTTTTTCTTTTATGCACACCAAGTATTTGATAAAATGCTTGACTTAGTTTTAGAGTAGATTTTTTAGCATTCTTGCCTTGAAAAAAGAAATTAGACAATTTTGAGTCATTAATACCCAATTTGAATTGGTGATCTAGAGTTGTTAGTTAATCTTATTTCCATTAACATTACTTATGGATTGGGATTAACTAGGCATATTTGACTTTCTTCCGATGTGAAGATAACGTAATAGGCTTAACTCTTGATAATTATTGTGTTATGATTAATGACTAGGATAGAAAACCTCGATTCTCAATCATTGCCATGAATGCCTCTTTTTAGTATTTGTCATCTTTAGTTGCTTTCTTTATTTTATTGTCATTTAAATTTCTCGCTATTTTATATTCTTGCTTCTTTGTCATCAACCCACCTTTGTGAATCTCATAACCAATAATTGAGCACTCGCTTGTAATTTCTAGGGAGAACGATCCGGGAGTAATACTCTCAGTTATTTTATTGGGTTGAACTTGTGACAACCAAAATTAAACTTTGATTGAGAGTTATTTGTTGGCTTAGAACTATACTTGCAACGAAGCAATTCTTTTATTGAGAAAAAAATTATAAACCGACGATAACCCTAACATCACATATAATACTCATACTCTCACAATTACAATATCCAACAAAACTATATTATTAAGGGTTGCTAATTCAACGTTGTAATTAGAGTAGTAACGAACAATAATTTTTTTGGATGACTATGGTATTTTTTAGTCTGACAAGCCAACAACTAATTCGCTATGAATCTAAACTCTATTTAAGAATTAGTTATTGACCAATGAGTTGCTGCATATATAAGATAGAATTCGAATCCTCAATACTTATTAAAGTAGACAAGTAAATTGATCACTCGACTAACTCGAGTTACTTTGTAACAAATAATAATTAAGAAGTCTCATTACCCACCAAAACTGTACTAAGGGTTGCTAATAATTCAACACACTAATTAGAGTAGTAACTTATAATAATTAACAAGTCTCATTCAAGTTTTGAAGTTCAAAAAGGAATTCAATTTTACGCCCTAATGATATGCAATCATATAGGATGCTCCCCACTGCTCCTATAACACAGACCCACCCATTCATTTTCTTTCATCTTCTTTTGTTCATATCAACCCCACAAATTCATCATATTCATTAACTGTTTCCCCTTTAATTTTCACTTTTCTTCTCTGTCAATAATCCCATTTCTGTTTCTATTCAAATGAGCACACGGATATAGTCAAGCACCTGCAAATCTGCTTCTTTAAGAAAAGATTGATTCATAAAATTGGTTTAATTAAGGACTAAATTCAATTCCGTGATTCCCCATTTCTTTTTGGTCTCTTACCAAAATAAATTATAATTAGACCTCTAATTTCGTCTTGTTACGAAAATAATGAAAATCAGCAATAATTAGCTAACAAAAATGTTCGTATATTCAAAAATTGGAAAAAATCTTATATATCCAAATTCCAAAATATAAAAACCAAATATTCACAATTAATGTTGGCGGATAATTGCTATTTTGTTAGTTAGAAATTATATTGTTATTTTTATTTTAAAGACTAAGTTGTACAATAAAAAAAAATGGTTGGAGGATTCTCATAATCTCATTCCTCTTGATTTAGGGTTATGATAATAGAGGAGGAAGTGTGGAAAGATGCTGATAATTTGAATTAGGCACCTAATTATTTGAAAGTGGTGGGATACATATTTGCATTGCATGAATATGATTCACTTTTGAAATTTTATTAAAGCAAGTTGGTTAAGGGTCGCATTTTGGCTCTTAAAGGTTTCCAAGTCTCAACTATCCCTAGGCTTTTTCTAGCTGGGAAACCTCAATCTTAGGGGTTTTTTTTTTTTTTTTTTTTTTTTTTTTTTAATGGCGTGCTATACCTATCTAAGTAAACGCAATGAGCGAATCGATTTTTATCAAATCTTGGAAAAAGAAAAATATTTTAATTTATTGTGTTTATGATGTACAGAAAAATCAGTTAAACATAAAATAATAATATGATTTCTTAAGTATATCAATTCAATGATGCAACGTATATACTAAATTCAGCCATTAAAATTAGTCATCAGTATAAAATATATATTAAAATATAAATATATATCAAAAATAAACTAAATTATATATGTATTTATATACAAATATATTGGTGACTGATTTTAGTATACAAATAATATTTTTATTATATTATTTTATTTTGTTTTTAGCAACATCCATATAATTTTATGAATAAATATTTTAGACGTTCAAGATATATAAATGTATTTAAATACTTTCTTTTTATTCTAGTAAATGAATATTTTGAAACCACTACTGATATATGAGTCTTATAATCAGTTTTATGACCAAAATGCCTTAACCTTGTTGGTATTTGTATATAGATTATAGAGAAATGAATTTGGATCCTCTAAATTTTAAATTTGTATTTTAGAGGGTAAAGTGTGATCTTCTATTTTTGAGTGGTTTTTCTCTCATATTTATTCTTGGTCTCACTCTCACCTATAAAATAAATGGTGAGAGATCACACTTTATTCTCTAAAGTGAAATTCAAACTTTAGAGAATCCAAATCCTAGGAAAATAGGTTTTCCGACCATAATTTTAATTTTTTTTTTTTCATTTTTAGATAGAACTATTTGAACTCGAGACTTTATTACAAGTACTTACCAACATGACAACGCTTATTATGGATAGAAAAAAAATTTGGGAACCAAAATAATTTAGTTATAATTAATCAAAAAAATTTTAATTTAACTTTATTTATATAAATTTTTTACATTTTGATTTTTTATTTTACTCTTTTATCACTCAACTTATTACATTATATTCCTAATTATTAGGATGTAATATATTATATATTAATAAGAGACATTTTATAATTTGATTTTCATATATACTGTTGCATTAAAGACAAATCATAATAATATATTTTGAATGTATTAATGTTAAAAATCATTTTTTTATAATCATTAATTTATTTTTTTTAATTGTTTCTTTGCACCTAGTAATATTGTAGAGGTTGAAATAACATGAATTTTGATTGTCATTAATTTTAATTAATTTTTTTTGTAATCACTAATTATTGTTCACTTACGTAATATTTGTTTCATGTTTTTTAAAGTAGAATAATAATTTATTCTGATTTTTTAACACAAATATTTTCAAATTTTATCATAATTAGATTTAAAAAATATCAATACTTAAATTAATTTATTCAATTGACAAATTTACTCGTAATATTCATAAGTTTATACACATAACATTCATAATTTCATATTAATAACATCCATAAATTTATATTCATAACATTCATAATTTTATATATATGATGCTCATAATTAATAAATTTTTATAATTAATATTTTCAAATTTTAAACAGTATATCTTATTATATTTTTTAAATTATTATCTCATATATAACTAATGGGTCAAAATTTTAATTATTTTAATATTTTATTTAATATTCATATCTATGTGTATTTACTGATTTTAATATACTGAGTTAATAATTACTTTTAAAAATTTATTTCTTAATTTTTTGTTTTATATTTCATTTTTTATTTTTTATTTTTTAATAGTCTATATGTAAAATATGAGTTGTATAGTAGAAATTGTTAAAATTTTTTAATTTAACATCCATAATTTTATATGTATATCATCTATAATTTTAAACACATAATATCTATAATTAATGAATTGGTGTTAATTTATTATTTATTATTTTATTTTTTAGGTTAAAATTAATAATTTTGGACGTTTTTAATACATAGAGACTATCAAATATACGATTTTTATTTTTTATAAAATGTATTAGGGTGATTTGAGATCTTTTTAAGATTAAAAAAATCAAAATTTAAAATTTTTGTTTAGGAAAAATTTATAGAATTATGAATATAATAATAATGAAAGAGCATTTTTTGAGGTTTAATTCACATTAAATTTAAAATTAATTTTTAGTGTAATTAAATGAGAAAAAATAGTTATAGAAAAAAATTAACTGTATCAATTAAATTGAAATAATAATTCACACTTTTTTATAAGTGCATATATTATTGATTATGTATTTTTATTTATTGTCTATAATATTTTTGCTACCTAACCGTATTCTTATTGATATTTAACAGTGTATGTTATTATTCTTATGCTTAAATATATTAATGCAAAAAATTAATCTCCAAACTTTAATCAAATAATAATTTTCACATAATTAAAATTTCAAAGGCCCCTCCTTCATAATCATATGTTGTGTCTTTGATGCAATGACAAGGCACACCAAAAGAATCAAGACTGCTCTCTATTTTTATATTATTTTTATTGTCTCTGTTTTAGCAATATTTTAGGTCTCCCAATTATGCCATTCTTTATGTAATATGTTGGTAACTTGATGAATGGTAAAAGCCAAGGAGAAGCGCGTAATATGGTAGAAATCAAATTTATTTAACAAGAACAGAAAAATGGTAGAGGAGAATGGTAATTCAGTCCGATTTTGTTTTTGATATTGGATAGCAACGGTATTTTTTCAAAATGTGGGTTGATGGGGTGTTATTCTCAAATGTGAAATCGTTTAATTAGATAAACAAAAGTCGGACCGTCTGATTTATGAAAAGTACAGAAATCGAACTGTTCGATTTGTGAAGAATTTGTGAAATCAGACCGAAGAATTTGTGAGAGAACAGAAATCGGACCGAAAGATTTCTATTAAAAAAATTAAAAAATTTGAAATATAGAAATCGGATCCTCCGATTTGTGTATCTTCCAAATTTTTGAAAAACACTAAAAATTACAATGTTAAGGTATATCACCACATTTACTTTCATATAAAAAAAAAGCGCCTAATTCAGTTGGTATAAAATTATAAAGAATAAATAAAACCTGTAAATTTTAACAAAAATAAAAAAGGTAATTCTTCACTATTTGTAGTATATAATCTCGTTATGTGGACCACTTTAATAAAGACACTTAAAATATCTTTTTTTAAAGACGTTTACATATGTTATGTTATTATTGGACATCTTTATTAAATCGGTTAATAATTTATTTTTTAATAAATCAAAACAAAATCAGTTTATTATAGCAACAATAATAAACTCAATTATCTGCATTATAATTATTACTTATTAGACCCGATTTGATCTGATCGAATTACAAAGTCTAAATCAAATATTTTTAAATTTTTTGATAAAAAGACAAATATATCCCTAATTTTTGTTTTGCGGACATTTAAATTCTTAAAAATTTAAAAATATAATTAAATTTTTAAAAAAATATTAAAAATTAAAAAATCGATTTTATTTTAATTTGTTAAAAAATTAAAAAATAATCAATTTATTAATATATCCAATAATAATGGGAGACACGTGTTTTTTACAAAAGACGTTTCACGCATCTCGACTCCCCTCCTGTTATTGTCCAAATTAAATGATATTTCTAATTCCCTCTCTTTAGTATTAGACCCCTATTCTCGCTCTCTCTCTCTCTCCAACAAGCATGATCATTTTCAAAACATTATACTAGAGAGTGACCAAATTAGCAGCAACAATATTAGGGTCCAGATCAGATTCTGAAGTGGAGTAGAGAATCTTTGTCACTCGTTTCACTCAATTGAGCAACATCTAATTTGATTATAGTCTAATGGGTAATGCAACATCATCTATGGCATCAAGATTTGCATTCTTTCCACCAGACCCTCCATCATACAATCTGAAGAGTGATGATGGGGGAAAGCTAAGGATATCATCGGAGGTTTGTGACCACAGAGAAGATGATGAGGTTGAAGTTATGAAGGTTGTAACAAAGAGAGGGAATAGCATTGTGTGTATGTACGTGAAGAACAAAAGGGCAACACTTACACTACTTTACTCACATGGCAATGCTGCTGATATTGGTCAAATGTATCCCATCTTCACTCAGCTTAGTCTTCATCTTCGTCTCAATCTTATGGGGTCTGTATATATATCTTCAAACATTCATTTCTGTCATCTAAATTCTCTCCTTCCATTTCCCTTTTATCTAATGGATTTTCTTTTCTTTTTTTATTTTCTTATTATTAAAAGAAGAGAAATATTAAGAGTGCCAACACTTTTAATCAATATTAGTTAACACTTTGCTGCCAGTGGCACGCTATGTTTTCGGCAACAAAAACAGGGCTATTTGAAATCTTTAGTTTTCGGTCTTTTTTATCTTCAAAGAATTGTTTTTATAAGAACTACTTTAAGTTTTTAAATATTTTTTTTAGTAATTTACTCTATATATTTCCGAACATATAAATATCATTTGTAAATACATTTAAATTTAACTCTTTAATTAATTGGTTTATCTAAATCTTTGTTTGGCTGATGTTCAGGTACGATTATTCTGGCTATGGACAGTCTTCTGGAAAGGTGTATGATAATCTGCTTCTTTTTTTACCTATGCATGTTACATAAATTAGATTTTGTTTTTTGTTTTTCTGTTTTTTCATATTTGTGCAGTGCGTAAAACAGCATGCTGATGCCCACAATGCTTGAGCAATAGCACGTGTGATTGGCTTCCTTTGCAGAAAAGTCAAAAGGAATTATAAAGGATCATAATAATATCAATATTAGTATATGATCTTACTTTATAGAGCCTAGAGCCTAACAACCCCCTAAGCATATAAATAATCACAAAAATGGTTGGTGAGGAAGCAACACCAATTTGTTTATTACCAACCAAAATTAGGTACTCACAAGTTGTTATGAAAATGAAATAAAGTTCCTATCAAATATATGTACTTTCATCCCGTGAAGGAATAACTTGCCTTTATTATTATTTATTTATTTATTTATTCTGACATAAATCATGGCATTGAGTGATTGAATTAATATAGAAGAATGAATGGTGAAAGTATAGTAGGACAAGTTTAAAAGAAACCATGCGTGATATACAAATGTTAGAAACACATCTCTGGTTCATTACATTATGTTTTCATATTAATTTACTTAATGTAATAGAAATGGTATAAGTTTGAATTTTAATGACTTAGTAGGATGGTTTCTGTGAATGTAACTTTGATTTAGATTCCATCGGCACTAACTAATGAATTAGTTCAACTTGTGTTTGGTTGAATGTTCAGGCAAGTGAACAAGACAGTTATGCAGACATAGAGGCAGCATATAGATGCCTTAAGGAGAAATTTGGAGTTAAAGAAGAGGACATAATATTGTATGGCCAATCGGTCGGAAGCGGCCCGACTCTTGAATTGGCCACCCATCTGCCTCGCCTGCGAGCCGTAATCCTTCACAGTCCGATCATGTCCGGTCTGCGAGTCATGTACCCTGTTAAGAAATCATTCTGGTTTGACATTTATAAGGTTCATAAATCATAATTCTGCTTTCATCATACATCACACTCGTTTAATTTCTTGTAATGTTTTCTTAATTTTTGTTCATTTTCTTGGCTTACTACCTCTCTGCAGAACATTGACAAAATTCCACTAGTGAATTCTCCTATTCTGGTAATCCATGTAAGTGTTTCTTCTATTCCTTCTTCATATTTGTTTAATTTATGATCATTTGAGTAAACGTTTAATTTCGCCATTTATATAAAGGTCTTTATTTTATTTCCTGAAATTCCATAAGTACTTGTTTAATTGCTGGAATTAAAGTGAGTTACAAAATATAACTTTAAGAATTAAATTAATATGCTTTTATAAGTCAGAAAATTTATTGATGGAGAGCAAAATTTGGTGAAAAATGAAGATTGTTATAAACAAACATAATATTTGTACACACATGATAATTGTTTTTCGTTAGCTTTTTTTTATTAAAAAAATAATTTTTATTTTTTTCCGAAGCTTCATCCTTTATAGTAAGAAAACGCCTAGGAGACCAACTATATAACAAGTCAATTAAGTCAACTCCTTTTTTTTTTTTTAAATTCGAGAAACTAAAATAATAAGGAATTGTTTTTATTTTTTTTATATATAATAAACCTACTTTTTAATTAATTGGTTAGAATTGACTTCACTCTTAATTGATTCTCTAGCAGAACCTTTATCATAAAGATTATTTTTTTATCTTACACTCATAAATTTAGCATGAATAATATGTCAATACTCTGTATGAACTGAGGAGATATTGTTCTAAAACTTTGCTTGCAGTTCAAGTTGCTTTAGTCTAATTTCAAAAGTTTAATTAATTTTTCAACTTCGGTTAACCAAGCCATCAATCCTCATTCGAAATTAGAAGAGGAACATGATTGGTGAATAAAGTGTGCACACGCAAGTTGACCTTTTCTACCTACAATTGACAACAAAAGATATTTTTGGGTAAGCAAGCAACAGTAAAAGTTCCCTCGCACCCTTTTGCTTTCTCTGATTTGACATTCTCATGCCAATACATGGGTACATATAAAAAAATTAGCCTACCTGATTGCATTAACACTCTTACTGTCAAAAAAAAATAAGACTCCTTTTCCTTTAATATTTTTTATGACCAATTTTATGGTGTCTTTTATTTAGTGTTTAACTTTTATTTAAAGTATTTTTTATATTAACTTTTAAATATTTAAAATTTTTTAATTTTTATATTTTTAAATTTAAAATTAATTATTTAACCTAATTTAACAATTAAATAATATTTTTTAAGTACCATAACAAACACCTATCTTTAATAGAGTTTGAAAATGGTCTCTGGAGGGAGCATAATTTTAAAATAGGAAAACGGGAGAGACAAAGACAAAAGTGTAAAATTTGTTAAATTGGCCTGTCTCTATTATTATGGAACTACTAAAACAAATTTAGCACTTACCATCTCTCAACAAAAACTCTGTGTGGGACAATGAAAATGTGATATTTTGGGGTCAATATTATTAGGGTAGATCGGTTTAGTAACATTTTTATTTTTCGAAAGTAATTTATAAAATTAACTTGTGGAAAATAATTTTTTAAAAATTATATTATCTATATTTGATAAATTTAATTAAAAATAGTTTTAATAAATAGAAATAATAATAATAGTATTTGATAAAATAATTTTTTAAATTTAAAAAGATCATAATAAAAATAATAATAAACATAAATATAAAATAAATTTAGATATTTATTAATAGATGAAATTACATTAAATTTTTTAATTTTAATAAATACAAGTTAATAGTGTTTTTAAAATCACTCCTTTAAATGTTTTTAATAAAACTTTTAACTTCTAAAAATTACAATAGCAAATATAAATATAAGTACAAATCTTTTTAGTTTAGCAAATACAAAACGAGTTATTTGCACCTCTTCCCAAAAAAATTACCAAACCATAGCCTTAGTCTAGTTCTTGTCAACTATGCATAGCCATTTGGTAGTAAAGAGTAGTAAAGAGATATTAAGCCTTGAGTTGATATTAGTCTATTAGATTCTGTTTCTAATTCATGTTTTCGTTTTTTATCTAAAATTTTTTACTAAAGAAATATTAAATGGTTGTCAATCAACATTCTGATTGAATGATGAAGATGTACGGATGAATACTTTGTTCAGGGAACAGAAGATGAAGTGGTTGATGTGTCTCATGGCAAGACACTTTGGGAACTGTCAAATGTGAAGTATGAACCTCTATGGATCAAAGGTGGAAAACATTGCAACTTAGAACTATACCCTGAGTACCTAAGGCACTTAAGACAATTCATATCCGCTATAGAGAAATTACCATTACCAAGCTTGGAAGAAAATGCAGCTGAGCACAGGACAAGTCCTCCATCGGATGCCACCGATAATGAAAAGGCGAAATCAACCATCTTCCAACTGGGAGAGAAGCCGAGATGTAGCACGGGTAAAAGAGACAAGTCTAGACTAAGCACAGATAGCAAAGAGAAATCAAGAACATCTACAAGGAGCACAGACCGCTCCGGGAAGCCCAGAAATAGCACTGACCATATCGACAAAGCCAGGAACAGCTTCGATCGGTACTTCCAATCCTTTTTTGATATAGAATAAAAGTTTATGTTTTAATATGAAATTGACGGATACACGTCTCTTACTTTCCATCTTTTTACAAATATAAAAATGGACTTAAAAGTTATCTAAAGACTTGTTTTGTGTTGTCTAAGAGGCTACTTTTTTATATTGAGGAGTAGAATTAAACGAAGAGCGAAAATTTTTGTAAAATTTATAAAAATAAATTGTGCATTTTACATAATAATTTTTATGTAAATTTTTTATTTACTAAAAGAAATAATTTGCACTCTTCACCATAGCATTATCTTATCTAGGAAACAATCTTAAAATTCTATTTTCATTTTTCATATGATGCATTTTATTAACGAATTGTAATAATATTTTTTGTTTCTGCAGCCTTGGAGAAATGGTTAGATCGGTTGGACTGTGTGCCAATGTTGATTGTATAAAGCCAACTGTTGTTTCAGAGGTCTAAATTAAAGTGGATCTAATAAGCTTGCAATTGATGCATTTGGGTTGTAAATAAATTTCTTAATCAAATTTCTCGTTCGGTTGTTAGATAAAAAATGTTTGTGATTCACCGAAAAAAAATGTTTGTGTGTCAAATAGTTAAAAGCATTTCTGGCTTCACTTACCTTCAATCAAATTAAAAAGAGAATATTATATGTATGTTTCACTCTTTCTTTCTTTCTCTAATTTTCAATATAAAATTGTTGGCTACATGAGGGAAGTTTTTTGGTATAGTGTGAGAAAAACATCCAGAGGTATGAATCATGCATGTATATGGAAATTGCTGCTGGTAGTTACAGGTTTTCTAAAAGGGAATTTTTTCAACTTGTTTCAATAAACAAATCTATATTCCCACGTAATCCTCGCTCAACCTGAACCTTCAAAACTATTGAAAAACCTGAAATACACCAACTTTTTTAGCAACCTACAACATGAACATCATCGAAGGAAAAGTCATCAAACTCAATAAGTCTGGAGAACTGGGATATAAGAAAGACTGCTTAAATATGGTGGGAAAGTTAATAAGTGAAAAGGAGATAAATTTTAAAACATGTAAAACTACTTTGCTGTGAATGTGGAAAAACCCTCAAGGTGTTGCAGTTACAGACATTGGTTGGAAGAAGATGTTATTCAGCTTCAAAGACAGTAAGAAAGGGCTGCATATTATTCAGAATGGTCCATGGAATGTCAAAAGAAATATGGTCAATCTTAGATTATGGAGGGAGGGCAAATCAGTTTTTGAAATTGATCATGACTTCATGGAGTTTTGGATTCAAGTGCATGGCATTCCACATGACCTCATGGACAAAGAGACATGTATTCTTATCGGCGAAATGTTGGGAGTCTTGGCCGAGGTTGAAGATCCAAAAGTAGATGGCATCCTTAGGAGACCATATCTGAGAATTAGGGTTAGCATCAACATCACCAAGCCTCTGCCTACAGGATTCTGGTTAGATAGAGAGGAGATGCCACCATTGTGGGTCTTTTTCAAGTATGAGAGGCTGCCAGACAGCTATTGTTTTAATTGTGGTATACTAGGGCATGAGAAGAAAACATGCAAGAATCCAACAGTCATGGCATGCTGGGATCCAACCAAGAACAAATACTCACCAGGACTGGGAGTAAGCCAAAGACGACCAGGTCCAACCATGAGAGGAGGATTCTCAAAACAACAAGGATGGAGAGAGGAAGGGGAGGAGCAGGCGCGTGAGCAACTGGACCCCGATAGAGAGAGTGGTGACAAACAAAGTTCTGAGGAGAGTAGGATTAGGGCTGAGCAAGTACTGCAACAGAAAATTAGTGAGAAAAGTGTCTGGAAAAACCAAATGATGAGAGACGAAGAAATGGCAGATATAGAAGAGCATGTAGAAGAAGTACCAAAAATCCCTGATTTTCAGGAAGAGAGGGATACGCAACGTGACCTAGGAGCAGCCTACAAACTCAGCAATAACAAAAAGGCCCAGAAGCGAGAAAAGAGGTATGAGGTGCAGAAATCAAGTGGAAACGGACCAATAAGGGATATTGGGCCCAACACAGGGGCATTACATCTGCAAGCTTGGAACGTTGAAGGAAGTGGGCTGAATCATTATATAACTGAAGAAAGGGAGGTGAACAACTATAAAATGGAAGATTGGAAGTTGGGCCCGGAGAAAGAAAAAGAAAAAGAAACCATAGGCCAGGAATTAAAAAGACTTATGTTAGCAAGAACGAGGGATAAACAAGTGTGTAAAGCTAGAACGGAGGGGAAGGAACATCAAGAACTGCTGAAGAGTGGAACGGAAGAAAATGAATTAAAGAAGCTATCCAAGAAAGCTCAGAATAGAGAACATGAATCTCTGGGTCAGCATGCTAAGCCGGGTGAGAACATCTACTATGTAGATTTAGCTAGTGATGAAGATGAAGATAAAGAAATAGAAGCAGAGGCAGATTGGAAAATGCGACTAGCTAAAAAGTTGGAATTGAATCTGAACTTGAAAAAGAAACGAGAAAACAAACAGGTTCCATTGCTAACATACAGGGAATGGAAGGAGGAGCAAGAGGATAGGGAACCCAAGAAATTAAAGAACAACATCATCGCTCTAGGCACAGGAGAGTATCAGTTAGCTATGCATGTCTCTGATCAGATTAAGGGAATACAAATGGCTGAGGAGGTGGGCCTTAACATGCCACAACATCAGCCATGAGTATCATTAGCTGGAATTGTCGGGGAATAGCAGCTGCCCCGACAATTTCTAAGTTGTATAATCTATATAAAAAAGTAAAGCCGCTTATAGTGTTTTTAATGGAAACTAAGGCCAGTCAAGAAAAAATGAATAGGATAAGAAGAAGGCTTAATTTTGACAATATGTTTTGCGTAGAACTCCGGGGCTTGTCCGGTGGACTATGTTTGTTATGGAAATCTAATACTAATATCGATGTTTATGAGTAGTGTGATAACTATATTAAAGCTAATATTAACATCAATAATATTCTGAAATGGCAGGGTGTTTTTGTGTATGGTAACCCAGTTTTTCCAAAGCGAAGGAAACTATGGTAGGAGCTTACGGTAAGTAATAGGAGCAAGGAAGAACCTCAAGCTTATTTGGGGGACTTCAACGATATTTTAATTCAAGACGAAAAGGTAGGCATTCATCCACAACCACGAAATTATTTATATACTTTTAGAAGGTTTGTAGATAATAATGGTTTAATGGATGTTGACTTTAAAGGAAGTAAATATACATGGTTCAGTAATCCAAGAAACAACTTTATTACTAGGAAAATACTAGATAGGGTGTTTGTAAATTGGAAATGGCTGCATATATACCAGAATGTTATTCTAAAAGCTGCTCCGGCTATGAGTTCTGACCATTGTGCCTTAATTTTGGAAACACAACTGCAAGTTAGGATAAAAAAAGAGTTCAGGTTTGAGGCTTTTTGGACAGAGCATGAGGAGTGCAAAGAGGTAATAAGGAGAAGTTAGCAACAGGATGACGGAAATAGGAATTGTTGGAATCAATTTACAAGGAAGAGAAGTAGATGCAAAAGGGAGTTGACGGAGTGGAGCAGGAGAAAGTTTAAAAGAGCAGATAAAGAAATAGAAAGAAAGAAAATTGAGCTACATCAAATACAAGAGCCTGATATGACAGATAAAGATCAAAGAAGAGAGAGAGAATTGAAGAACCAGATATTAGATCTTTAGAAACAAGAGAAAAAATATTGGGGACAAAGATCAAGGTTGAAATGGTTAAAATGGGGGCAACAAAAATACAGCATTCTTTCATGCAACAACCATTCAGAGAAGAATGAGGAATAGAATTAACAAATTGAAAGATGAGACACGACATTGGATACAAGGAGAAGTAGACATAAGGAGGTTAGTAGAAAGACATTTTACTAAACTGTTTACTTTTGAAGGGGATAGAACCTGGAAGAGTGAATAAGAGATATACCTACAAGAGTCACAAAAAGAGATGAATGAGGAGCTAATGGCAAAGATCAAAGACGAAGAAATTAAGGAGGCAGTCTTTAGTATGGGAAGCTTAAAAGCTCCGGAGCCAGATGGTTTAAATGGGTTGTTCTATCAACAGCATTGGGATATTCTGAGTAAAGAAGTGTGTGGTGTGGTGAGACAAATATTTGAAGACGGTATCTTATTAGAGGACTTAGGAGAAACAACCGTTGTTTTGATTCCCAAAGTGAGTCAACTGGAGAGCCTGAATCATCTTAGACCCATAAGCTACTGTAATTTTATATATAAGATTGTAATAAGGGTCTTGGTTGGAAGGTTAAGGAAAGTGCTAGATGTCATCATATCTCCGGTTCATAGTGCTTTTGTAAAAGGAAGACTCATACAGGATAACATAGTAATAGTACAGGAAGTGTTTCACAAATTAAACAGAAAAGGAAATCTTGGAAGCAAAGACATAGCCATCAAATTGGATATGAATAAGGCATACGATAGATTGGAATGGAATTTTTTACAAAAGGTCATGGAAAAGTTCAGTTTTAGTAAAAAATGGGTGAAGTTGATGATGAGCTGCGTGAAAAGTGTTACTTATAGATTTAAAATTAATGAAAAATTGTCAACCAAGATCTACCCTCAAAGAGGTCACAGACAGGAAGATCCTCTATCGCCCTATCTCTTTATCTTGGTAGCGGAAAGTTTTACTGTTTTCATGAAAAAGGCGTTGAGGGATAACCTTATTTCTGGAATAAGGTTAGCTCCAACTACACTGATTATCACTCATCTATTATTTACTGACGATTGTATTATTTTTACAGGTGCACAAGAAGAGAAGATTTATCAACTAATTTAGATCATAAACAAATATATGGAGGCATCAGGACAAAGAATTAATACTGAGAAATCCGGACTGATTTTTGGAAGTCAGGTATCTATCCAGAGGAGGGTGAACATTGAAGAGATCACCAGAATGGCGTCGTGGGAGGATCCTGGAAGATACCTAGGGTTACTAGCGAGATGGGGAAGATCCAAGATAAGGCACTGGAGTGGATACAAGAGAATATTCTTGACAAAATGCAAGGATGGAAAGAGAAATTATTAAATCAAACTGGAAAGGAGGTTTTGATAAAGGCAGTTATACAGGTGATTCCAGTCTATACCATGAACGTCATCGAATTCCCTAAATGCTTTTGCCAGAGAATTGAATCAGCAATTGCGAGATTCTGGTGGACAAACAATGGAAAGGAAAGAAGCATTCACTGGAAGAGCTGGACAAAATTGACTAAGAGTAAAATAAATGGAGGCTTGGATTTTAAGGATTTAGAATGCCAAAACATAGCACACCTGGCTAAACAAGCTTGGAGACTTCTAACAGAGGAGGATGCAATATGGGTTTGGATACTAAAGGCCATTTACTACACTAACTGTAGCTTATGGGAGGCGGGAGAAGGAGAAAATGCATCATGGATATAGAAGAGTATGTTGGAGGGAAGAGATTTCCTCAGAAGGAAGGGAAGGTGGAGTGTAGGGAGTGGAACAGGGATAGATATTTGGAAAGATAATTGGGTGGTAGGATTAGACAATTTAGGGAGAGGCAGAGAAAATCGATATAGAAGAGTGAGCAAGTTGGTAAGAGAGGGAGAGGGCTGGGACTTGAACAAAATTCAAGACATTTTTATTGGTAATGTAGCTGAACTGATAACCAGAACACCCATTAGTCTGATTAATAAAAAGGATCATTTTGTTTGGCCGTATAGAAATGATGGACAGTACTCAGTCAGAATCGGATACCATGTTGCGAAGGAGGAGAAAGACACAAAGGAAGAGACAAAACTCAGCAAAGCATCGACAAGCCAGAATTTGAGGGAGGTATGGGAGACTATTTGGAGAGTATCGGTTCCAGGAAAGGTTAGAATGTTTTTATGGAAAGCAGTGCACAGAATTCTTCCAGTGAACACAAATTTATACCAACGTAAAAGTGCAATTACACCCAGGTGTAGCATATGCCAGGAAGAGGATGAAACAATAGAACATGCGTTACTTTTGTGCCCGTGGACTAGAGCGGTGTGGTTTGGATCTAGCCTTCAAATTGTGCCTACGGCTTATAATGTGAGATCTTTTGAAAAATGGATGATGAATACAATAGAGAAAATCAAGAATGAGACAGGGAAGGAACATGACAAATTTTTGTGCAATTTGGGATGTGTTTGTTGGTGTATATGGAAAGCGAGGAATGAGCACATATTCCAGCAAACAAAAGTCAATCCAGAAAAGGTAATAATCTATTCAGAGCATCTAGCAACAGAATACCATAATGCAACAAAGGGACTCAATATAGATAACAAACCTAAGGTAGGCAAGAATGGTGAGAGTAAGAGAATTACCTGGAGGCCTCCGCCACACAACAAGGTGAAAGTGAACACAGACGCGGTGTTCCACAGAGAAACAGGCATGGCAGCATTAGCAGCGGTGGTCAGAGACTGGCAAGGAAAAATCATCACTGAGACAACATCAACATTCAGAACAACATCAGCATTAGCAGTAAAAGCTCAAGCATACAGAGAGACTTTCATTCTCATTAAAAATCTACAAATAGCAAATTGCATAATTGAAACAGATTGCTTACCTCTGGTTCAAGCGATTAAGGCAAGAACGCCCTTAGCTGAATCAGACGCAATCATCAGAGACATTCTCCAACTGCTGGATGAGGCTCCGGATGTGGGAGCTACTTGGACTCCACAAGAAGGCAACAAATTTGCTCACCAACTGGCAGCGATGGTAGTGTGGAATCAACTACAGAGGCAGTGGACAATCAATCCACCTGTTCAGGTCAGAAATACAATCAAAACAGAAGCAGGATTTGTAATTCTTCAGCATAATCAACACAATCAAAATCAAGCCAATAAGGTTTCAGTTTCGACCAGCCTTCAAGGATACCAAAGAGAAGAGGGGTTACCTGGGAGGGTGGAAACGGAAACCTGCGACAGGCACGACGCTGAAGGGGAAGAGCGGTTTCGACCCACGACTTTGCAACGGCCTATTAACGACACCAGCAACGACGCTATCAACATAGGGAGAAGGGACAGCAGAGGGGACGCTGAGGGACTTATTGCTTGGCGGGAGGTTACACGGCAGAGGAGTAGCAGCGGCCATAGGATGACGGTGACTCCAGGAACCTCAGGGCGGACCCAAGCGCACCACCAGGAGCTTCAGCGAGGCACATCTTTGGTGCGGTGTGGCCGCGGTAGAAACCAAGTGGAAAAGCTGTGAATGTAGGCGGGTGACATCACTGAGGAGGACCGATTACGGCATCAGCTCCATGCATCAAGTCCCCGGGTTCCTGATGGAAGTTTCGATGACAATGGGAGAACACCGAGAGATTGGCTTTGAGGAAGAAGAGAAGAGCTGCGATTAGGGTCGGACATTAGCGGGTTAGGTCGTTGGGCAAATTCGGGTTCTAGTTGTTAGGCTAAGTTAGTTCTTTGGCCCAAGGCCAAGTCCAAAAAAAAAAAAACCAAATATGAACGAGGGATCTTACATGTCCAAAACAAAATAACAGTGTCTAATAGTGAAATTAAAAAGAATTTCCATTAAAAACAGTTGCATTTTTGTTTTTGTTTTTTACCAAAAATCTTTAACTACGTTGCATTTTAAAAATTTAATTTAATTTTGGTCAGAAAAATTATAGTTTATAATATTTGTAATTAAAAATATATTTGTAATTTAAAATTTAAATTTGAATGTTAATTTTTTCTTCATTCTTAATAGTTGAAATCATCATTAATTTCATATGGGCATTTATAAACCCAAAAAACCAAGAATAAAAAATGGTGAATGAACAATACAATACAGTTTAGAAACTTTTATGTTAAAATAGGATTTAAAGTCGGTTAAATAACCTATAACATTACTTAGTGTTATTGTAGTTGCATTCAAATTTTTTAATTTACAGTACAAGTAGACAAAACTATTTTTAAAAAGTTATTTTAACATTTTAATATATAAATCCATTTTAATATTAATTTTTATTTAATTATTATTAATATTATTATTATTAGTTTTACAATTACAACTTCAATTATTAGTATTATTGTTGTTATTGTTGTTATTACCTGTTGTAGTATTATAAATTAAGGGCCTACTTGTTATGTGATAGTGGACCAGTCAGATAAATCAAATGAGAAAAAAAATAAGAAAAGTGAGGTTGGTAAAATTGTTACTTTTTAAAAATAATTTTACTCATCGTTTTAATGTAGTTCAACTCTATAGATTCTCTTTAAAATTATGAGTTTTGGATAAACAATGTCCTAATTCATTCTCACTCTCAACTTGTTAAAAATACAAGACTAAACCACCAAAAGTAACTATGAAAGATTGATTCGCTGACAAAAGTAACCATGGAAGATCATAACTCCTTAGATACCCATAATTGATTTGCTCCGTTTGTCAAAAATAACCAAGTTTGATGCAGTCTTAGCAGAATGGCATGCGTGGACTGTTTACTTTGACGATAACACGTGTTGGTAGGCATACGTGTATTTAGTATCATTTAGGATCAGTTTGAACCCTAAATTTTCGTTCTTCTTAGTTGGAACCTAATTTTTGCAGGGTAAAATTATACCCGAGCACAATCATCCAAGGTAACTACAAGTGAAGAACCCCTAATTCCTGAAATAATTTATTCTCATAGAATTTGAGCAATGTCAAGGAGAGAAGTAACTACAAGTGAAGGAAGCAGGTTTTCAGGAACTTCACATTCGAAGATGAATAAGAAGAAAATGATGGATAGAAGATGTCACTGTGGTGAGTATGTTGTCTTGTTGGAATCCTTGACGGTTACTAGTCCTGAAATATGGTTCATTCGTTGCCCCTTTACGAAGGTATGGAACATTATTTATGATAATTAGACAAGTATAGGGTTCCTCTGCATCTCCGATATTTCGATTTTTTGGCTTCTGTAGAGTCAAAATTGCAATTATTTTGTTTGGGTTGATGAAATTGATGGGGAATGGCAAAGTTTGGCAAGGTGTTTGATTAGAAGACTCAATGAGCATGAATGTGGTGTTGCTAATCAAGATGTGACAATTGCTCTGATAAACCCCATTTTTAGGGTTTATCTTGTGCTTAATTTAGTAGATTTTATCCATTATTCTCACACTTATTCGTATAATTTGTATGTTTTACATTTTCCTTTCTAATTTTGTACTATGATTGAAAACATGCTTCTTTGGCCTTAAATTTGCTAATTTTGATCCTCTCTTATTACCATTCGATGTCGTGATATGTTTGCTGAGTGTTTTCAAGGTTTATAGGGCAGGAATGGCTTAGTGGACGGAAAGAAAGCATGCAAAAGTGGAAGGAACGCAAGAAAATAATGTTTTGAGAAGCTGGCAGCGACGCGCACACGTGAGTCATGTGTACACGTGACTGGCGCAGAAGACGAGCGACCTGACAAGGATTTTTGCCAAGCGACGCGTACGCGTGACAAAGCGTCACGTGCTGCATTTCACAGAAGATGCTGGGGGCGATTTCTTGGCTGTTTTTGGCCCAGTTCCAAGCCCGAAAATATAGATTAAAGGCTGCAGAGTGGGGAAATCATTCATTAGACACCTGATTATTCACACATTAGGTTTTAGATGTAGTTTTCTAAAGAGATAGGCTCTCAAACTCTCTCTAGGTTTTAGGGTTCTTAGCTTTAGTTCTTCTCAAATTCTGAATTCTATCTTATTTCAATTTAGTTTCTCTTCTACTTTTATTTGTTCTAGCATTCTAGTTTATTTACTTCCCTTGTTGATTACTTTATGTTGCCAATTGAGTTTATGAATTCTCATGTTAGATTTGATTTCCCTTTTAATACAATTTGAGGTATTTCATGTTTAGTGCTTCTTCTATTATTTGTTATCATTGATTTTGCAATTGTTGGTTTTAGATTTTATATTCTCTTATTGCTTTTCTATGCTTTTATTTTGCGCCCACCAAGTGTTTGATAAAATGCTTGGTTGGATTTTAAGTTAACTTTTTGTGTTCTTAGCTTGAATTGAGTAATTTGGAGACTTTGGAATTGTCAAAGTCTCTTGTTGATTGGTGATCGAAAGTTGCTACTTGGCTTAAGCTTCACTAACTCTAATCTTTGATTAGGACTTGTGAACTCAAGTTTAATTGCTCACTTGACTTACCTTCAATTGTTAGGGTTAACTAAGTGAGAGAAAAAGGCAATTACCATCACAAGTGACTATGATAATGGGGACAGGAATTCCAATTATCAATCCTTGCTAGGACTTTTCTTAACTGTTATTTTATTTCCTTGTTATTTTACTTTCTTGTTCCTCATTTCAAAAACCCAAAAAGATACAATCTCATAACCAATTATAAGTACACTTTCCTGCAATTTCTTGAGAGACAATCCAAGGTTTAAATACTTCGGTTGATTTTTATTGGGTTTGCTTAAGTGACAAACAAATTAAATTTGATTGAGGTTTAATTTTTGGTTTAGATCTATACTTACAACGCAACTACTTTTGTGAAATTTTTTACCGACGATTTTTCCCCCATCATGCTCCAACAAACCACAGGGAGAGAAATGTTAACATGGCCACGAAGGTTGAGAAGAAGATTGAAGGTGAAATCAAAGCTATGAGAGTATGGCGTGTGTCCATGTCTTTAGGATTGTTTCTGCAGTTTACACTTTTCTTGTTTGTAATGGTCATATACAAGTGATTGGGAAGTTTGAGTCCAAAATTTATGCATAATTTTAGAACTAGTTTCGATACAGGGTTGTTTTCTACCAATGAAGAACAATGTAATTCATGTTTGAATGGGATGATATATTTGCTATCACTATTTTCAATAATTGTTATTCTTGTCCAACATTGTTTAAGCATTCTGAGTTGGGAAATTAGTTAATCATAATAACATGAATTTCAGAATATAATATGTATTAGAAAATCTGCATAATCACAAGCACTCATAAGCATTCATAAGGTTCTAAAAAGGTACATAAATAACTGTTTAAGTAGTGTATGTAGCATACGAACACGACATGATAATCCAAAATAAAAATAGTAAATATAATTGATCCTTATTAGTAAAGTATTGAGGTAAATTACATAAATATAGATTCCAAAAAAAAGATAAAGACTGTTAATTTTTTTTTTTAATTTGGTGTTGAATAGCTGCTCCCACTGGATAATCCATAGGCTATGCAAAAAAAATTGAAGTATATGATTATTAATGGTATAATAAATAACATGCTGCACAAAATAGGAATAGTGGATAATAACTGATGTGCAGTATAACAAGGATCACAATTAATTAGTCTATAATATTTGACCTTATACGGTGATTTTCACACAACTGCTCAATTAAAAGAAAAATATAAATTATTGTTCTAACTTCTAACTTACTAGTAATCAAAGGAACACTGAAAAATATTAGTAAATACCTTGTGGGAACACCTCTAGTTGTTCCTCATCCGAATCTACACAACTTTGAAGCTCCTCAGACTCATAACAATGTAATCCTAGTTCAGAGTCTCAATATTCTTCAGCCTCATCAATTGGCACAAAAATACTTGGAGCCTTGTTAGAATCTGGGTTCTGCTTAAAGGTTTGTCCAGTAGGTTCAAGTCTTCTAGTGCTCCTCCTGTTATGCTTCTTGGCCACTTCTCTTACTTCATGTTGACATGGACCTTGATTGTGTTCAGCATTTTGACTTGAAGATGGTGGTGGTTGGGGCTGAGTAATGGAATCAGAATCCTCTACATGATAGGGTTCAGATTAGGGTTCATTACAAGCTTGGGGTATATATTGTGTCAGTATCTCCAATGTTATTATTAGGACAGCATAAGAAGGTTGAGAACTAGAATTGCATTGTGAATTTAAGGTATTGTGGCTTCTTGTTGCTGTATGGGATTACTAGACTGTCTCATGGTTGTCGTGGGTTGGCTAAGAAAATTTATGCCTTGTGATAATGATGTCATTGCTTGTGTATTGGGCTGAGTGTTGGGTTGTATATTGGGCTTTTGATTGCGTTGGCTATTGGGCCTGGGCTTTGGGATGATCAGTTGTGTTGGCCATCTTCGTAACCTTCTTTTTTCTAGGAGTTGGAGTCTTCTTTGCACAACTCTTTGCTCTCACCTTTGAAGGAGATGCAACATTACCACCACCCTCTTCAACAACTTCTGGCAAGCTTATTGGGTGCTCAGTGTATACAAAAATCCTACTATCATTCTTCAATGCAACTTCATACATCTCTATTATATCTTTATCACTCCTCAATAACTTTAATCCACTATTAAGCTCCATTCCAGGCATTAACCAATAGCATTCATTGATAATGGTATATCCTATATCCCTAAGGAGGTCATTGATAAAAAATCCATTAAGAGTATCAATTTTGACCCTTCGAATTTTAGATTTCTCTCCACCTACATTCACAGTCTTTCCATCTTTTGTTCCCTCAAAATTTCCTCTGTGATATATCTCCAAAGTGATATGTATTATAGCTATCTATGTAAAAGAATAAAAAATCCACCATTAGTGGCAATCTCACAAACTCCATGTTACTTAAACCCTAACCATCATAGTACCTAACTTCACTGTCAATTTGGTTTCAAGAACAATAATTACCACAATATTCGAACCATAAAAAATATACAGCTTAAATAGAGGAACAAGAATATAATGAAGTTACCACAAATCCAAACCCTATAAAAAAAAACCACAATAACAGAACTAATTTTTCCACATTGAATGAACAACTCTTATAACTTAGAGGTTACAGTCATCGAATCACTTAGTTTATGAAAGTATTACCTCTTAGAACCTTCGAGTGTGACAGAATTCGCCTCTAAACACGGTCCGTTAGAGAAGTAGCAACCTCCCTCTTCAATGTCGTCGCAGGAATGGAATCAGAGTACAATGGGATTACACTAAAAAAGAAGAAGATGAAAAATTGCTTTGTTAGGGCATGGTTGATTTCGCGCTCAAAAGGGAGGGATAACACCTCTTACTGTTCTTCTAATTTCAATGCTTGAAGGAGTAATGATTTTTTTTAATAAACTAAATAAATTCAATTTTAAAAAAAAAAAATTAATCCACT
Organism: Arachis hypogaea; assembly: GCF_003086295.3. Classification (NCBI taxonomy): domain Eukaryota; kingdom Viridiplantae; phylum Streptophyta; class Magnoliopsida; order Fabales; family Fabaceae; genus Arachis; species Arachis hypogaea. The sequence continues at coordinate 104,187,129 of NC_092050.1, forward strand.
TAAGACATCCTTTTGCCACGTTGCTATGGATGTGGACACATTGTATAATTTAACAACATTCTTCTAACGTTTGGTCACATTTGACAAACAGAACAAATCAATTGTGGGTATCTAAAGGGTTATGATCTTCCAAGATTACTTTTGTCAGCGAATCAATCTTTCATTGTTACTTTTGGTGGTTTAGTTAAAATACGATAAAAAAACTAAGGCTTAATATACAAGCATTAAAACAGTTGGCCGGTCTAGCTCATTCAACAAAAATATTTAACCAAAGCTATCCATTATCAGTATGTAATTAACAATCAATCCTCTAATCAACTTGAGTTGGTTGAGTGGTCAACTCACTTTTTTGTTTAAGCAAGTGTCGGATATTCGAATCCCACCTTGTGCATGCAGTAACCCATTGACCAGCGCCAGACCCTTAAGTGAAACTCAAATCCGCAACAGATTAGTCATTGACCTATCAGACTAGGGAATACCATGGACAATAAAACAAAAAATCAATTAATCCTTTGACTATGACATTACAAGACCTAAAAATAGGGGTGGCCTGCACTCTATATATGCAATAAGTGCGTGTTAAATCGAAGATCTATCACTTAGTGCAAAAGGTCTTTATCACCGAGCAAGATCATCAATTAATAATTTAACACTTTTGTTTATATAAAAACCAATTCTATTTTAGTGGTATTTTTTATAAATATAATATGGGTTAACCACCAAAAATGTCTTCGAATTATTTAAACACAGATAAAAATGCACTCGAATTTTACTATCAACAAAAATGTCTTTAAATAATTTAAAAACACAATAACAATACTCAATGGTAAATATATATTTTCAAAAAATGCCTTAGAGATTGAATTTTAATGTGATTTTTTACAAGAATAATTAAAAAAATATGAGATATTTTTATTCTTAAAATTTGGTAATTTTTTTAAGTATATATTTTTTGTTAACAAAAAAATTACAAGAAAAATATATACTCAACGAAAAATCACCAAATTTTAAAAATAATAATATCTCATTTTTTTAATTATGCTTGCAAAAAATTATATCAAAATTCAATCTCTAATATATCTTTTGAGAAATACATATTTAATGTTAGATAATCTTGCAAAAAAAACTAACATTAAATGTATTTCTCAAAATATATATTAGAGATTGAATTTTGATGCAATGTTTTGCAAGCATGATTAAAAAAATGACATGTTATTATTATTAAAATTTGGTGATTTTTTGTTAAGTATATATTATTTTGTGATTTTTTAAAAGTATTATTGATTGTTAACAAAAAAAATTATAAAAAAAATATATACTTAATGAAAAATTACCAATTTTTATGTATTATAATATCTTATTTTTATAATCATGTTGGCAGAAAATTGCATCAAAATTCAATCTCTAAGGTATTTTTTTAAAATATATATTTTCTGTTGGGTATTGTTCTTGTGTTTTTAAATTATTTGAAGGAATTTTTGTCCATAGTAAAATTTAAGTATATTTTTGTCAGCGTTTAAATAATTCGGGGATATTTTTTATGGTTAACCCATATAATATTATAGCACAACGCTACACTCAGATTACAGATTCACAACCCCAAAACTTCTTAAGAATCCTAATCTCTGATACTCTTCTCTCAAATCTCAATCTTTCTGCAACTCTGCGTCTGCCCCACTCTCCTCGCCAGCGCTACTAGCCCATGTCTTGGACATCTGCCGGCATGGTCGTCGTGCTTTGTGTTTGGATTACCGCGTGCTCCATTTAGACTTCAACGCTTCCTATGGTCCATTCAAACTTCAGTGCAGTGCTCCATTTATTTGTTTTTGTCATTCATCGCTCTCCGTGTTCTGTGCTCTGTTCACTAATTAGTGGTCAAATTTTGCCTTCTTTTATTATTATTATTATTATTATTATTATTATTATTATTATTATTATTATTATTATTATTATTATTATTATTATTAGGAGACTCGAACCCACAACCTCTAAATGAGTATGGGGAGATTATGCCATTTGAGTTATAGCACGTTGGCGCTTCTTTAATCATCATCATTATCATCATCATTATCATCATCATCATCATTATTAGGATTTAGGGTTTTAGGGATATATGGTTTAGGGTACTGATTATGTGATTTTTATTTGCACAAAGTATATTGAACATATTACATTAATATTTGATGCAATTAATAGCTTTTTAATATTTGATTTGGTCTGCATTGATATATCCTGATTATCAAACTACAAATGATGATGACAACGATGTCGTATCTGAAGTCATAGACTAGTGATGGTGTTGTTGTAGCAAATAGAATGCTCGTGAACTTATAATGATTTTATTTGTGTTTGTTTATTAATTTAAGCAAAGATTTTTATATAGAATTGAATATTTAATGGTTATGTTGTTTATGGGACGATTATATTGTTTGTGGGAAGATTGTATTATTTATATTAAATTTTTAATTTGAATGCTCATTAGGTTATATATAATAATATTGTAAATTTGTGAAAATTCGCGAGTAGGGTCGGGTACCTGCAGGTTGACCATGTGTAGGGTTAGGGTTGGATTGCTCTCAACCCACGGATAGGATTAGGGTTGAGTCTAAACCCTACCCTATCCATTACCACCCCTATCTGAAAAATAATTCTGCACATTGCTTCTATTAGGAGACTATGTGACACGACTGAATTCGGTTCCCATTTTTCAGTCACACGTGTCGATAGTTGCGCTGAGAAATATGTGTATCCATACCTATGAATATTTACCACTATCTATACCAAAGAGTCTTTAAATAATAGAGAATATTTACATGATCGAGATGGGACTAAAAGTACGATTCGACTCTTATTATATAATTATATTTTTTAATCATTTTAATTTTTATGAATTCTTTCTATATCTTTCAAAACTTTAAGTCACATGAACAATTTTTTACTACTTCATATATGAATTTATTTACTTTTTAGTTTATGTTTGACAATAATGCTCCAAGAAAGCAAACAGTGAAATAAAAATATACTATTACATAGCTCTTACATAAAAAACTAACAATACAATAAGAAAAAGTACAGAGAACTAAATTTTAGTTAGTCGACATTGACAAACTTTAGTATTTAAATTTATAATTTAAAATTTAAGATTGAAAATTTATGATTTAATGTCTAAAATTTAAGATAAATAGAATAATTTTAAAAACGTTTGTTGATATTGACTTAAAAATAATTAATTACTTAACATTACTCATACAATAACTTACAAAGGCAATAAATAAACAAAGAGGAACCAATATTTTGTTAACATTAGCCAACTTCTAAAATTATTTTATTTATCATATTTTAAGATTACATATCATAAATCCTTAAACCTACATTCTAAATTATATATTCTAAACTCTAAATTATCATAAAATTGAGAATATTTAGAATAAAAAACAAAAATTAACTAATATTTACTAACTAAGTTAGTTTCTCATCATTTTTCATAAATAAAAAACCAAGCGATAAAAGGCATAAAAAGCAAGAACAGCCGTAAGCTAAGTAAACAAAACCAACAATCTGCAAAATCTTTAAAGTTGTATGTCCTGAATCCTCTTCATCTATTCATTTCTGATTGGATTCTCATTGTTTTATTATATTATATATAAAAAAGTGTGCATTGTACATAAAAAATAGTTAAAAGCCGTTGTGGTGCCAATTCATGCATTTGGGGGTGTAAATAAATTTCTTAATAAAATTGCTCATTTTGTTGTAAAAGACGTTGTGGTGCCAAATAGTTAAAAGCATTTCTGGCTTTGCTTACCTTCAATCAAATTCAAGCGAGAGTATTATATATATGTTTCTCTCTTTCTTTCTTTCTTTAATTTTTAATATGAAGTTGTTGGCTACATGACAGAAGTTTTCTGGTATAGTGTGAGAAAAACATCCAGAGGTATAAATCATGCGTTTATATGTGGATGTTGTGATGCGTGGGTGATAACTGCTGCTGGTAGTTATAGGTTTTCTAAGTACAAGACTGGCAGCATCAAGTGAGTAGAAAAGTTGATGTGAATTTTGTGGTAGGTTGAAAGAGCAAAACCGTCGGCTAAGAATTTCTTCTCGGTTAGAGGAAATAACTTCGTTGCAAGTATAGTTCTCAACCGACAAGTAATGCTCAATCAAAGTTTAATTTGGTTGTCACAAGTATAAACCCCAATGAAAATTAACCGAAGTATTTAAACTTCGAGTCGTCTCACAAGGAATTGCAATGAAGTAGTCAATTATTGGCTATGAAGATGCAAGGGGATTTGATTTGATAAAAGGGGCAAGAAAGTAAATGGCAAGAAAATAAAGAAAATAATTAAATAAAGTAATTAATAAAGAGAGACATTCATGGCAAGGATTGAGAATATAAGCTTTCTATCCTAGTCATTAATCATAACACAATAATTATCAAGAATTTATCCTATTTCGTCATCCCTAACAATGGAAGAAGGTACAATGTTATCTTCACACGAAAGAAAGTCAAATAAGACTAGCTAATCTCAATCTAAAAGTCCTAATCAACTTACTAATTGAATCAGCAAAAGATTAGCGTTAATGAAAACAATATTAGCTAACAACTCTAGATCACCAACACGAGTTGGGTATTCATGACTCAAGATTGTCTAATTCTTCTTTTCAAGCCAAGAATACTCAAAAAGCTACTCTAACATCCAACCAAACATTTTGTCAAACACTTGGAAGGCATAAAAGGAAAGCATGGTAAATTGCAAGAAAGAATAAAATCTACAACTACCCAATTGCAAGGAAACAATAACAACAACTCAATTAAATATCAAAGGAACATAAAACATTAATTGCATTAAAGAAAACCAAATCCAACAAGAGTTCATCAATAAACTAAAAGAGGCATAAAAAGGAAAATTAATAATGCAAACTAAGAGAATTAAGATGTAGGAACAAGAAATTACAAGAAAAACTAAAGGAAAACAAGAATTGAACCCCAGATCTAAGATGCAAAGTACACTAAGAACCCTAATTCTAGAGAGAAGAGGGAGCTTCTCTCTTTAGAAAATTAAACTGCATAATGCTAACCCAAAACTAATTGCCCCCCTTTGCCCAAGCTTGAATTCTGCATGGAATAGCCTTAGGAATGAGATGGATTTGGGCCTGGGCAGCTCAGAAATTGACCCCAGCGCTTTCACTTTAATGAGGTCACGTGCGAGCTGTGACGCGTACGCATGGGTCATGCGTACGCGTCGTCTGGCTTTTTCTTCTCACGCGGACGCGTCATATCACGTGTACGCGTCGCCTGGACGACCTCATCTTCACGCATGCACGTCTGTCACGCGTGCGCGTCGATGTATGCACTCCAAATCATTGTTTTTCCATGAATTCTTCACTTTGCATGCTTTTATCTTCACTTCTTTGATCCATTCCTAGCCTTCTCAATCTGAATTCACTAACAAATACATCAAGGCATCTAGAAGAATCAAAGGTGAATTAAAATTACCAATTTAAGGGCCTAAAAAGCATATTTTCACACTTAAGCACAAATTTAGAGAGAATTACAAAACCATGCTATTTCATTGAATAAATGTGAGATAAGTTGATAAAATCCCCTAAAATAAGCACAAGATAAATCATAAAATTGGGGTTTATCAAACCTCCCCACACTTAAACCAAGCATGTCCTCATGCTAAACTCAAGAAAGAAATAAAGGGTATCAACATTTATTCAATGCAACTACCTAGATGCAACCTATCTACATGCAATTTATCTAAATGAATGCAACCACTTGATCAAAATAAATCAAATTCTAAGAGTACATATACAAGTACAAGGGCTAAAGCAATAGCAATCAAAGCAAACCCACAATTGAATTGAGTTATTGAAAAGATTTTACAAACTTGCAAGAGAAGATGATCATAGGTGAAAACATGTAATTGAGCAATCGAACCCTCACCGGATGTGTATCCGCTCTAGTCACTCAAGTGTATAGGGCTGATTCACTCAATTCTCCCCTAATCACGCTTTCCAAAATTTATTTTTCATCTAACAATCAACACTTATTTCATGCATGCATACAAATATCATGAGGACTTTCCTATAGGTTGTAATGGGGCTAGGGTCAAGGTAGGATGCATATGGTTAAGTGAGTTTGAAATTTGAACCTTTGATTAACTTAAACTTCCCACCTAACTTATGACAACCTATACAATTTCGAAGCTAACCTAACTACCCATTCTTCATTTTTTCACACACTCATGCATTCTCTTTTTGATCACCATACATATGCATTGATTTTTATTGAACTTCATTTTGGAGCATTTTTGTCCCCTTTTTATTGCTTTTCTTTTTCTATTTTTTTCTTTTATTTTATACATTTTTTTCTTTTTATTTTTCTCATTTTTTTTCAAACTAAAATATATACAAAAATATCAATGCATATTGTTTAACATTTAATTAATACATGAGTATGTACCCAATTCCCAAAATTTTGACAAAAATACAGAAACACGCTCTTACCTCACCCAATGTTCCCAACTCTCCTAAAATCAAATGATAAACACTCTCACTAGCCTAAGCTAATCAAAGATTCAAACAAGGGACATTTATTGTTTTTCACCTAGGGCTTGTAATGTGCTAAAATTAAGAAAAAATGAGTTAAGCATAGGCTCAAAATTGGCTAACAATGGAAGATAAGAGGTAGACTATTTGGGTAAGTGAGCTAATTGAAACAATGACCTCAATCATATAAGTGCATATATACACAAAATAATGGACATAAAGAATCAAACAAATCAAAGATTACAATCATAGAAAGAGAATAATGTACACAAGAATGAAAATAAGTGATCATATGATGTAACCACATAATTAGGCTCAAAACTCACATGCTTGTGTTCTTAGCTCAAAAATCATGTTTCACAATGTGTATAATTCAAGCAAGTTCTAAAAAAAAAAAATTTTCAAATCAATTGGGATGCCCTATAGATAAATTTCTTAAAAAATTCATTATTTTGACTAAGCTTATTATATATAGATGCAAAATAAGAAAATGCAACTAAAATCCTAAAAGACCTAAAAAATGAAATGCAAAAGTGTTGGGATTAGAAAATTGTCACCCAAAGATGCCGATTCGGTCGGACGACCTCCCCACACTTAAAAGTTTGCACCATCCTCAGTGCACTCAAAGATGAGCAAGGGGGTACGACGACTTTCCGAATTGCCACCTTCAGCTGGTGGATCAACCGGTTGCTGCGTGTTCTTTCTCTCGCTTTCCTTTTTGCTTATGGTGCATCAGTCATGAAAATAGAAAATAACACCGTAAGATGAGAAAATACAAAAGCAAGGAAGCATATATTATTGGACTGAGGTAAATCACTAGAATAGAGTGAGTGAATTTGTATGACATTGATGAAAAATAGGTGTGCGGGTTCTAAGTTGCATGCGGTTTAGAATACATACCCTAGTATAGAGAGTTATGTCACAATTATACAGAAGAAGCATGCACTTCACTCAATCTAGTGTGCTTGAAATACTTTAAAAGACTTGTAGGTTAAGATACAAACAAGTAGTGAAGAAGCGTAAAAGTATTCAAGCAATTAATCAAGAAATTGTGAATTGGATATTGAATGGTCATTGATTGATGTGGAAGTAAACTTAGAGAACCAAATGAAATATAGGGCTCACACATCAAACAATGACACATGTTGAAGTTGTTGCAACACCTAAGTGACATAGAATTGGAACACATGGATGCTATGGAACTTAGAACAAAAAAGATAGAGTTGAAAATCAATCACATTGCAAGCATGGTCCACAAAGCTTAGGAAGCTCAAAAATATGTCACTAGGTAAGCTTTCAATCCAATTCACAATTCCAAAATTTCAATGCATGGAATAGGTGATGTAAATAAGGGTCAATTATAAACAAGCATCACCTAACAAAAAATTGCATCGATAATATATAATTTGCCATATCACAGATAATGAAATCAAATCACATGATGGCTAGCTACAACATGCAATTTGAAAGCTATAGAGAGCTTGAAGGCAATGTCACATGTACTTGGTATTCAAAAAGGTCAGGCATGAAAAATTCAAAACTAAGTAACAAAATGTAACCTCAACAAAGAATCCAACAATGAATAATTTCAACAATGATGTTAAAATAACATCTTATCAATAATCGACAGCAATAGATAGCAAACAAGATCACTAATCCAACATGTATCATGAAAAATAGAAAATTAAACAAAAAATTCAAACTAACTAGATAACTAACAATCTAACTAACTAAAGGAACTGGTGATAGATGGTGTTTGGTAGTGTTGGACGATGGTTGAAGAAGGGAAAGAAAAGAAGAGAAGAGAGAAGAGGGAAAGAAATGGAAAGAAGAGAAGAAAAGAGGAGTGGTGAAACAGAGCAACCCACACGTACGCGTTGTGTGACGCGTAAGCGTGGAGGGGAGAAATGAGGTGCGACACGTACGTGTGATGGGTTATTCAGAGAGTCGACGCGTACGCGTGAGCTGACGCGTACACATGGGTGGATTTTGTGCTAGAGGCACAATTCCAGCCCAAAACTCGCACAACTCTCTGGAATTTGTATAGGGGGTAAAAATTTTGGATCCACGCGTACGCATGGGTGGTCGAAATTCTTGGTGTCACGCGTACGCGTGGGTGACGCGTACGCATGGCATTGTGCTCTGTTTTTCAAAATTTTTCTAAGTTCTTGCACCAAACCAAGCATTCCAAACCTCCAAACAGCTACCAAAATACCATAAAACCTTATTTAACATACTAGACTCCCAAATAAACTCAACAAACTAAACAAGACATGAAATTAAACCTATTTTACCAATATTTACAAAAAGTAAAAGGGAAAGATGTTACCATGGTGGGGTGTCTCCCACCTAACACTTTTGTTTATTGTTCTTAAGTTGGACTTATGGAGAGCTCTTCATCAAGGTGGCTTGTGCTTGAATCCATCCTTGAACATCCACCAATGCTTGGACTTCCAATAAACTCCACCATTCAAAGTCAATATCTCCAAGCTTTGATGGAGTTCTTCACAAACCATGGCTCCCAAAGTTAATCCTCCTCTTGTAATCTGTAATCCCACACTTTGTTTTGACACCCGTCTTCTAATTGGTCATCATTGTTCCATCCGGGTGGTGAACACATAGAATTCTCATTGGGACACCAAATTCTCCTCCTAGACCTATACGATTTAACACTCTTCCAACCATGGGATCTATGCCTCGAGGGTCCAATCCTAATGAGCCTAACATTATTTTTCCAACCACTACACAACTCCCTCCTACTCTTAACTCCACAAAGAGCTCTAAGTTGACCATCATTTTCAATCAAACCATATTCAAGTAAGAAAGTAAGGCTTAGGGATAAGAAGTTTACCCACTTGAATGTTATGTTAGATGGTGACTTAGGAAGGGGTGGTTCCAATGATCTTGCAAGTTCCACTCCCTTGTGCTCTTCCTTGACTATCTCCATCGACCTCTTTGCAAGCTTCTTCAATTTTAATTCCTTGCTCACCAACTTCTTCTTTACATCCCTCATTGCTCAAACCATGTGTCAGAGGTTATGCACGGTCCTCCTTGTCATCAAGTTCATAACACAATGAAAGAGGTTCATCAATTTCAAAAGACACATTAGTTGATGTGGAATTATCTTCAATGATGGAGCTTGCTTCTTGCTTAACCTCTTCCTCTTGGTAGCTTCCTTCCAATTCAATCTCTTCTTCATTGCTTACTAAGGGTATGGGAGGTTGTGCACACCCTTCTATTATCTCAATGTCAAGTCCAATGGGAGAGGATTCAATTATAGATAGGAACTCCTCAATGATTGAATCCATCTCTTGATCAACCTCTTTAAAGTCTTCAATTATGATATGCTTTGGAGGTTGTACACCCTCCTCAATATCAATATCAAGCTTCTTGGAAGAGGGCTCTCTAATTCTACATTCTCATGGACTTCCATCATCTCCTAGGTCTTCAACCACTCCTTCTATTTTAATCATCTCTACCTCCCCCTCTTGTTGCACTCCTTGTCTCAACTCCGCTTCTCCACCTTGAAGCTCCAAACTCACTCCCTCACTATGCTCCTTGATTGATTCTCCACATTCAACAATGGGAGTGCCTTGATCGCATAGACTTAGGCGGGAGAAGACCTTGTTGCGAATGACTTCCGCCACGGTGGCAAGCACGCCTTATATCTTCTTGAATTCCTTTTGTGTCTCTTCTTGCATTTAGAGGTAAGAGCTAATATCTCTTTATTGTGCTAGCTTAAAGGCATGGAGAGACTCATCCATTGGAGGTGGTGTAAGAGAGGGTTCATTGTTTGGGAGAAAAGGTTCATAATTGGAAGGTGGTCCATCTTGATAAGGGTATAAAGATGGTGTATATGGAGGTGGTTCCTAGGAGTAGTTGTGTTGGAATTGTGGTGGCTGAGTGGCTCCATGTATGATTCATATGGCTCATAAAGTGGTTGGTATGGTGGATAAGGATTAGGGTCATATGGAGGTGTTTGGTGGTATAGGGCTTATGAGTAAGGTGGTTCAAAACCATGTTGAGGAGGTGGTTCATAGGCATATGGTGGTGGTTGTTGACAACCACAATGAGGATCACCACATCCATTAGATTGATATGCATTAGGAGTGGAATTATACCTATAAGAGACTGGAGGAGGTTGTTGCCAAGAAGGGTGATCAATTCCTTGAGGCTCCTCCCACCTTTGATTGTTCCATCCTTGATGCACATTGTCATTGTAGTTCCCATTTCCTACAACATAATTTGAGCCAAACTCATAGCCAAAGGGGTGAGAATTCATAGTAGCAAATAAAAGCAAAAGCTAACAAATAGAAGTAACAAAGTCCTAAACCTAACAAAAGCAAACAAACAAGTAAAAGGCAAACATATTCACATATTCACAATAGCCAATAACATAACACCATTGTAATTCCCTGGCAACGGCGCCATAAACTTGAAAGAGCAAAACCGTCAGCTAAGAATTTCTTCTCGGTTAGAGGAAATAACTTCGTTGCAAGTATAGTTCCCAACCGACAAGCAATGCTCAATCAAAGTTTAATTTGGTTGTCACAAGTACAAACCCCAATGAAAATTAACCGAAGTATTTAAACCTCAGGTTGTCTCACAAGGAATTACAATGAGGTGGTCAATTATTGGCTATGAAGATGCAAGGGGGGTTTGATTTGATAAAAAGGGCAAGAAAGTAAATGGCAAGAAAATAAAGAAAACAATTAAAGAAAGTAATTAATAAAGAGAGACATTCATGGCAAGGATTGAGAATATAGGCTTTCTATCCTAGTCATTAATCATAACACAATAATTATCAAGAATTTATCCTATTTTGTCATCCCTAACAATGGAAGAAGGTACAATGTTATCTTCACACGAGAGAAAGTCAAATAAGACTAGCTAATCTCAATCCAAAAGTCCTAATCAACTTACTAATTGAATTAGCAAAAGATTAGCGTTAATGGAAATAATATTAGCTAACAACTCCAGATCACCAACACGAGTTGGGTATTCATAACTCAAGATTGCCTAATTCCTCTTTCCAAGCCAAAGAATGCTCAAAAAGCTACTCAAACATCCAACCAAGCATTTTGTCAAACACTTGAAAGGCATAAAAGGAAAGCATGGTAAATTGAAAGAAAGAATAAAATCTACAACTACCCAATTACAAGGAAACAATAACAACAACTCAATTAAAAATCAAAGGAACATAAAACATCAATTGCATTAAAGGAACCAAATCCAACAAGAGTTCATCAATAAACTAAAAGAGGCATAAAAAGTGAAATTACTAATGCAAACTAAGAGAATTAAGATGTAGAAACAAGAAATTACAAGAAAAACTAAAGGAAAACAAGAATTGAACCCTAGATCTAAGATGCAAAGTACCCTAAGAACCCTAATTCTAGAGAGAAGAGGGAGCTTCTCTCTCTAGAAAACTAAACTACATGATGATAACCTAAAACTAATTGCCCCCCTTTGCCCAAGCTTGAATTCTGCATGAAATAGCCTTAGGAATGAGTTGGATTTGGGTCTGGGCAGCTCAGAAATCGCCCCCCAACGTTTTCACTTTAATGAGGTCACGTGCGAGATGTGACGCGCACGCATGGGTCACGCGTACGCGTCGTCTAGCTTTTTCTTCTCACGTGGACGCCGGGATGCGTCATATCACGCGTACGCGTCGTCTGGACGACCTCATCTTCACTCGTGCGTGTCTGTCACACGTGCGCGTCGATGTATGCACTCCAAATCCTTGTTTTTCCATGAATTCTTCACTTTGCATGCTTTTATATTCACTTCTTTGATCCATTCCTAGCCTTCTCAACCTAAATTCACTAACAATCACATCAAGGCATCTAGAGGAATCAAAGGTGAATTAAGATTACCAATTTAAGGGCCTAAAAAGCATGTTTTCACACTTAAGCATAAATTTAGGGAGAATTACAAAACCATGTTATTTCATTAAATAAATGTGAGATAAGTTGATAAAATCTCCTAAAATAAGCACAAGATAAACCACAAAATTGAGTTTATCATAGAGTTTACTACATTAACACTACTTTGTTGATGTTATTTATGATTATGATTTTTGGCTAATTGGCCTTAAATGGTCTAGACGAACATGTGAATGGATTGGTTTTTGTGGTTGTACATGAATTTTCTCTTTTGAAACCAAAATATAAATGAAAGACATTACATGTCTAAAATAAAATAACAGTGTCAATTGCATTATTTCAAGAACTTTTGGACCCTGTCCAAAAAAAAAAAAAGAACTTTTGGACAGGAGAGCTCTTTTTCTCTCAATAAGAGAGTACTCTAAGAACATTGGATTCTTCTCTAATAGGGAGTTTTTCAACCTGTAAAACTTCACAAAATATATATTTATACAATTCTCATACCATCTGAACCATCAAAGCCACCTTGAGACCTGAAATATACAGCGACCAAAGGATTAGAGACCTACAAAATGAACAATATAAAAGGAAACATCATCAAACTTAACAAGACAGGAGAACTGGAGTATAAGAAGGATTGTTTGAATATGGTGGGAAAGATAATAAGTGATAAAGAGATGAGCTTCAAAACATATAGGAATGCTTTATTGGGAATGTGAAGAAACCTAAAGGAGTTGCAGTTATTGATATTGGGTTGAAGAAAATGCTGTTCAACTTCAAAGACAAGAACAAAGAGCTTCAGATTATCCAGAATGGTCCTTGGAATGTCGAAGAAATATAGTAAATCTCTAATTATGGATGAAGGGAGAATAAGTTTTTGAAGTCGATCATGGCTTTATAGAGTTCTGGATTCAAGTTCATGGCATTCCACTTGATCACATGAATAAGAACACTAGAATCATTATCAGAGGAATGTTGGGAGTTTTGGCTGAGGTTGAAGACCTAAAAGTGGATGGCGTTCTTAGAATATCATTTTTAAGGATCAAAGTTGGCATCAATATTACCAAGGCTTTTCCTACTGGTTTCTGGTAAGAAAGAGAGGAGCTGCCACCATTGTGGGTTTTCTTTAAGTATGAAAGGCTACCGAAGAGCTATTGTTTTAATTGTTGAATAATAGAACATGAGAAGAAACACATACAAGAATTTAACAACCATGACATGCTAGGATCCAACCAAGAAGAAGTACTCACCAAGACTAGGAATAAGCCAAGTTCGACCAATTTTAGCCATGGAAGGAGGAAGAAGTTCAAAACGACATGGATGGAAAGAAGAAGAGGAAGAGTAGGCGCGTGAATAACAAAGTCTTAGAAGAGAGAGTGGTGAAGAACAAAGCACTGAAGAAAGCAAGATTAAGGCTGAACAAATTCTGTAGCGTGAATTCAGGAAGAAAAGTGTCTAGAAAAATCTAATAAGGTGAGAAAAAGAGATGGCTGAAGCAGGGGAGTAGGTGAGAGAAGTACAAAAAATCTTTGATTTTTAGGGATATGAGGATGCAGCATGACCTAAGAGTAGCATACAAATTTAGAAGTCTCATGAGGGAGATAAGATAGAGGAATAATGAATGGGCTTTCACCATACAAGTCCAAAAGAGAAAAAAGTGGCAGGAAGATCAAGGGTTGGGTAAATACGGGCCAAAAAAGGATGTTGGGCCCAATATTTTGGTTGATTAACTACAAGTTTGGAAGGGTAAGGAAGACAATCACAAGATAGATGGGCGGGCTAAATAAACACAAAAAAAAATAGAAGGAAGTTGACTAAATCTTTATACAACAAAAGAGGTGGAGGTGAATAGCTACAAAGAAGAAGATTGGAAGTTTAGCCAGGAAAAATAAATAGAAAGGAAAAGTATAGGCCAGGAACTAAAAAGACTTATGACAACTAAGAAGAAGGAGAAATATGAAAATGTTGACTAAGAAAGGATAAATGAATCATGAAGATAGAAGTGGAAGATGGAAAAATCAGGAAGCTGTCCATGAAACTACAGGGCAGGAAAGATGCATTAGTGGAGCAGCAAGAAAACTTGGGTGAGAACACCTACTATGTTGAACAGGTGAGCGATGAAGATGAAGATGATAGAAGGAGGAAACCTACCGAATGGAAACATAACTAGCAAAGAAGATGGAAACAAGTGCTAATGCTTACTAATGAGGAATGGAAGGAGGAACAAGAGGACATAGAGGACAAAGTGGCTAAGAAAATGAAGAACAATAGTAATGCATTAGATACAGGGGAGTATGACTTATCTCTATATGCTTCTAGTGGTCAGCCATGAGTATCAATAGCTGGAATTGTTGGAGAATAGTGGCTGCCTCGACAATCTCTGAATTGTATGATTTATGTAAAAAAAGTAAAGTCGCTTATAATTTTTCAAAGAGTAAAGTATCGTTTTGTCCCCAACGTTTGGGGTAAATCCTATTTGTGTCCCTAACGTTTGTAAAAGTGATTCAATGTTATCCTGCCGTCAATTACACACCATGAATGCTTTAGTTTGAGTTTTAAAAATTTCTTCTTGAAGTTAGAATACAAATGTCTGGGATAGAATCGATGATCCACTCCGAAAAATAGCTCATCAAAAGTTGAAACTAATTCCTACAACATTTACATAATTCACTTTTCTAGGGACATAATTGAATCTAAACACAAATAGTGGGTATAATATTAAAATCGAACACATCTAAGTGAGACCTAATTGAGAATGAATACATCCAAGTGAGAATAATTGATAAATATAATCTTATTTGTTAGTATAATTGATAGTAGGATAACATTGAATCACTTTTATAAACGTTAGGGATACAAATATGACGATTTAAACGTTAGGGACACAAATAAGACTTACCCCAAACGTTGGGGACAAAAACGATACTTTACTCTTTTTCAAATGGAAACAAGGGCTAGACAAGAAAAAAATGTTTAGGATATAAAGAAGGTTTCATTTTGATAATATGTTTTGAATAGAACCTCGAGGCTTGTCCGACGGGCTATATTTGTTATGGAAATCTAATGCTAATATTAATGTATATGAGTGGTTTGATAATTATATTAAAGCTAGTATTAACATTAATAATGGGCAGATTTGGCAGTGTAACATCCTTAATATCAAAATGTCACGCTTTCAGCTACACTACTCTGATAGAGCAGATATTACGATGACTTCCATACATGTATAATAATAAAATATGAGTCTTTAACTCGAAACTGTATCACTATTTTCTTTAAAAAACTGGAAATACTTTTTCTTTTATTTTATAAGCACGCACACACGCACGCACACATACACACATATACAAAGATCTTTTAAACAAGTAACTTACAAGTATTAATCATCATTACAATCATGACTCCTATCCCTCCTTACAAAAATATAAATCTCAATAATAAGGCGAGGGAAAAAACATCTATGATAATACAAACCATAAAGCGCAAAAATCACGTCATAGGCTTTCTCGTCCACTTCATGAAAAGAGAAGTCTGTAGGGGGTGAGAACCTAACCACACGGTCTCACCAAAAGAGTTTTAGATTGTCATAAAAGGATACGTATAACGAAAAAAATGGATTTTAACTGCAGTGATTATCACTCGTCTTATGAATCTTTTTAAAAAAAAAACCAACAACTACCCATTAAAAACCCAAATTCATACTTCCATTATAAAATCTTAAAAGTTACTCAAACTGTATGAATGACCAACCTGTTCCAAGCATAGGTTCATTAAGTCTATGTTAAACCAGTTTGATTTTTAATACTTTACTAAACTTTAAACATAAATCAATCACGGCCTCCGGCCCATTATATAATCAATCATAGCCTCTGACCCAAGTAAAATCAATCAACACACAAACTACCACAAATCAATGCGCGTATCAACCTTTACCAACTTACCAAATTACGGCCTTCGGCCCAACCAGTCACGGCCTCGGCTCAAAATAATCAAATCTTGGCCTCCGACCCAAAAGAATATCATATCTCGGCCTGTAGCCTCACATATAATCGCTTACACGCCACCACACTCCAAATCAACAAGTCCCAAACTCAAGCAATGAAACAGACAAGCAGAAAATCACACATAGGGAGCAAGTACGACAAGTAGTACAATTAGTAATTAACATGCTGTCAGTTAGGCAAGCCAATTAATTATGCAGACACAAGAAAATGCAAACAAATGCAGTATGATACATGCCTGTCCTATTGACCACGAACTCACTTGTCAGTTACAGTGCTATAATCCGACACATCCGATAGCTAATCCGAACATTGTCTCTCCGTTGTATATCCCCAGGAGGAAACATAAACGAAGAAAAATGTCTTTTCCACCTTCTCCTAGAGGTATTATGTAGGAGTGTACCTTTTCATATAAAAAAAGTGTGTCTTTCCACCTTATAACTAGAGAGAAATATGAAAGAACAATACGAAAAAAAGTGTATTTTTATCTTAACGACCTATTCAATGGTTTTTGAACGGTTTGAAAATTGACGGTTTTAAGAGGAGGACCGAACCGTTTTTCACGCCGATCCCGGTTGATGTCCAAAGGTAAAGTGCACCTTGCATACTAACCCTTGTATAACTATACTACTAAACATGTGCAAAGGTAAAGTGCACCTGGCATAATAACCCTTGAGAAACGGTAACCAACGGATAGAGATGGCGTGGTTGCTGACTTGGCAGAATCTGAGCCTTACAATAAAACACAAAAGCTGCCAAATGAAATGACAATTGCCAGGTTTTCTAGAACCATCTCCTACACTCTCCTTAAACCCTTCCAAGGGTTTTTAATCCCCTTACTCTCCACTCTCTGCACCTACCAACTCAAAGAGATAAGACCCAAACTCAGTTTTCTCTTTTCTCTTTTCTCTCATTTCTCTCTAAAAGCGCTGAAACTGAATGGCTCCAGTTCTCAGCAGAACCGTGGTTACCGCTTCTTCTCTTGGATGCTCGCTCCCTTCTCCGTCCCCTTTCACACCCAAACGGGCTTCCCTTATCACAAGCGCTTTTCTTCCGCCGCAAAACGGTCTCAGAAGGGCCTTCTCTCGTGCTGGCCTCACATGGAAGCAGCAGCAACGACAGAGGAGCGACAGCTTCACCGTTCGCTGCGATGCTGCCGTTGCTGAGAAAGAAGAAGCTACTGATGTTCCTGGTGAAAAATTTGAGTACCAAGCCGAGGTAGGTTTTCTTCAAATTCATTTAAAAATTGCGCCTCTTTATGCATTTTCAAATTTTATTTTTTGCGTGTTGAGAGGATTGGAAGTTGGAACGCTCAATTGGGAAATGGCTTGTGTGCTTTTAAGCAGTGAAATTGTTGATAATTTGTTTTAGTTTTTATCATTTACTGTCTTTTGATGTATTCTAGTTTAGATGTGTTTATTGTTTCAAGAGCACAATTTTTTCCTCAGTAATTTTGGATTAATATATTTTTTGGAAGCATTAATTAAAATTCACTTCCGGTAATAACTGATTTAAGTAATTAAAAATATAGTTATGGTAAAAGTTTTATTATTTCCGTGGTCATCTTTGCCTCCACTATTAAAATTTTCTGGGTTAGTCCCTGTTTATTGATGTTTTATGTAAGGAAACGAGTTCTATTTTTTTATTTTTTATTTTTTATTTTTTTGTAGGTGAGCAGGTTGTTGGATTTGATTGTTCACAGTTTGTATAGCCACAAGGAAGTGTTCCTTCGTGAACTTGTGAGGTAATTACAATGTGAAACTTGTTTGCATCATAGGCTCAGTGGGATTGTATTTATTTTTGTTTAAAGGTATTACTAGTTAGCTGTTTTTAATGGAATGATTTTCTGTGAAATTATCTTTCCAACTTTGTGTTATATTGATGGCTATCATGAGGGAAAGCTTTTGCCTAGTTAGCACTGATTTTACAGTTGTTTCTTCCCGTCTAGGATTTTTCATGTATGTTTTGCTTGCAACATTTGCATATGTGAGCAGTGTTACCTGATTTTGTTGTATTTTGTCTTTGTTCTATTTTTGCTTTTGTCAGTAATGCTAGTGATGCTTTGGACAAGTTGAGATTCTTAAGCGTGACCGAGCCTTCTTTGCTTGGAGATGCTGGAGAACTTGAGATACGCATCAAACCTGACCCAGACAATGGGACAATTACCATAACGTTTGTAACATTCATTCTGTATTTTTTATGGCTTTTTATTTTGTTTGGTGGCCTGTTTTTGCCTATGTATTTAAGATTACTGAACTTTTGTTTTCTGACCTCTTTAGAGATACTGGCATTGGAATGACAAAAGAAGAGCTCATTGACTGTCTTGGAACAATTGCGCAGAGTGGTACTTCAAAATTTTTGAAGGCACTTAAGGTAACTCGTTATGATTTAGAAATTAGAACTGTTGATCAGAGCAATGATTCGAAGCATCAATCATCCTATCATCTCTAAATTTATCTCCACTTATTTCAGGAAAATAAGGATTTGGGGGCAGATAATGGTTTGATTGGTCAATTTGGTGTTGGGTTTTACTCTGCTTTTCTTGTTGCTGAGAAGGTATGGTAGAAAATTCTTATGCTTACGTTGCAGAATTTTTTATGTTTATAATGATTATTTTGGTTGCATGTCACTAATTGGCTATATGTTCATGTTGTTAACAAACAGGTTGTTGTTACTACTAAGAGCCCAAGATCTGATAAGCAGTATGTGTGGGAAGCTGACGCTGACAGTAGCTCTTATGTGATAAGGGAGGAAACTGATCCTGAAAAGATTCTGCGTCGTGGTACACAGATTACACTCTATTTGAGAGTAAGTGTTATTAGTTTCTTTCTTTAATGGATGTATAATCGTCTTACCAGTGCTTGATACATTGTTCAATTACTCTGATTTTGGTAGCATCTGAAGTAAACTTCACAGATGTAACAGAGAGCTCTTCATTGGTGGAGGAAGTTAGCAAATTCTTAATTTTAGATGAAAATCTTATTTCCTAGTGAATTGTTTTGCAATCTCAAAATCTTTTAGGGAAAAAGTTATAACTAGAGATAATTTTATTGAATTTATTGGATACATGTTGAACGCACTCGAATTCCTATTTTGTTCTTTGCTTATCTAGGCAGATGACAAGTATGAATTCTCAGAGCCAACCAGGATTCAGGGTTTGGTGAAGAATTACTCGCAGTTTGTTTCCTTCCCCATCTATACATGGCAAGAAAAGTCAAGAACCGTGGAGGTTAGATTGCTTGCTCTAGCATATTCTACAGTTATTTGTTGTGTGGCTGCTAGTTTTCCTATTTTCTCGTTGATGACATAATTTCAAACTATTTGTATGCCAGCTTTTAATGATAAATGTGTATGTTACACACAAATGTTTCTTTGGATCATAGGAGATGGATGTTCTTTTCAAAGTTTTCCTGTATAAAAAGAAATTAAGCTTCTTTCCTTTTCGCATTAGTTTCACTTTATTAAAACTGTTTATATAGATAATATTGAATCAAAGAAGTGAAAGTTGCAAAAGAAATTTCATAAAGAGTGTGTGTCAATAGAACTGTTTGTTATATCAAGGTGATTTCATTCTATCTGGATTCAAAATATACACACATGGAATCTTACTTTGCTATTCATAATATTGGACTGTATAAAAAACTAAAACATGCAGCTTGAAGGATTGGCAAATGAAACAACAACTTATTCCTTATTGTTATCCTACACAGGTAGAAGAGGAAGAAGAGCCCAAAGAAGGGGAAGAACCTAAAGCAGAGGTAACTTGTGTGATATTTCTGTCTGACAGGGGTGCTTCTTTCTCAAAATATGTTGTTAATACCAAATGTGTCTTGCACTCTTGTTTCAGGGTGAGAAAAAGAAGACAAAGAAGACAAAGACTGAGAAGTATTGGGACTGGGAATTGGCCAATGAAACAAAGCCAATATGGGTGAGCTGGATATCTGCTTTGCATGGTGTTAGGGTGCCAATGGCATGCATTTAACATATTCTTGATAGTGCCTTTTATATTGACTTCATTAGCCACTTTTTGTAGATGCGGCAGCCTAAGGAAGTCGAAAAGGAAGAATACAATGAATTCTACAAGAAGACTTTTAACGAGTTCTTAGAACCCCTTGCTCATACTCACTTCACCACTGAGGTATTTTGATTTGATGATATTTTAGTAACTTTTGTTAGCACATTTTCTTTAGAGAGCTGTCAATGTAACTGCCTTTCAAACTTTGTAGGGTGAAGTTGAGTTCAGAAGTATTTTGTACGTTCCAGGAATGGGGCCTCTTAACAATGAAGAAGTAATAAATCCAAAAACGAAAAACATACGCTTGTATGTCAAGCGTGTGTTTATCTCAGATGATTTTGATGGTGAACTGGTGAGTTTACTGCCATTTGAAATTGTCTTGTATATTATTTTCATGCCATCTTTTTATATTTACTTATAATGGAAAAAATGAGTAAGATATAATTTCTGTAGCATAGTGATTCATGGCAAAGTTTTAGTCATAATTATACAATCTCATGACTCAGAAGTGTCATTATATGTCATCTGCTTATACAAACCTGCACGAGCTCTAACTTAGGTCATATTTGTTGTGTGCTTATTCAATGTTTCCAGCCCTTTTGTTACTCCTCCCAGTGTTAATTGCTGTAAATCACTAATTTCATCAGTGTCTTCACAGTTTCCACGTTACTTGAGCTTTGTTAAGGGTGTGGTTGATTCAGATGACCTTCCACTCAATGTTTCTCGGGAGATCCTTCAGGAAAGCAGAATTGTAAGTGAACCCAAATTTTGCTGCTAATATTGGAAACTCTTTACATTCTAGTAACATGAATGAACGACATATTGTATGTTAGGAATGATCTTTATATATTTATTTATAGATGTGCTTCCCAAAATGTTGTCTGACAATATTTTAATTGCAGGTAAGAATAATGAGGAAGAGACTTGTGAGGAAGGCATTTGATATGATTCAAGACCTTTCTGAAAGGGAAAATAAAGAGGTTTGTTGCAGTATATTCAATTTTTCTACTTTTAAAATGTCAAGGGTCTTCATTTAATATAGGTGGTTTCATGTGGATCCAGGACTACAAGAAATTCTGGGAAAACTTTGGTAGATTTTTGAAGTTGGGATGCATTGAAGACAGTGGAAATCATAAGCGCTTAACACCATTGTTGAGGTTTTACACTTCCAAAAGTGAGGAGGAGCTGAAAAGCTTAGATGATTATGTTGAAAACATGGGTGAAAACCAAAAGGCTATCTATTATCTAGCATCTGACAGCTTGAAAAGTGCCAAGAGTGCTCCATTTTTGGAGAAATTGGTTCAAAAAGATATTGAGGTATGTGTAGCTGGTCATTTTGAGCAAACAATATAGAAAGAACTTAAGCAATTTGAGCCTGTGTAGGTTTTTATGAGACCCCCCAGTTAATATACTTAATTTTGTTGATTTAGTGAATTGAGATACAATTGAATTGAATGGGTTGCTTGATCAAATTTAGTTTTCAGTTACGTTTTTCCTTGAAAAGTTCACTTTTACTGAATAGTCTGAGTATCATTTGTAGGTTCTTTATTTGATTGAACCAATTGACGAGGTTGCCATTCAGAACTTACAAACATACAAAGAAAAGAAATTTGTTGATATCAGCAAAGAAGATTTGGAATTGGGTTTGTATTTTTCTCTTGAAAGTCATATCCTTAGATACTATATTTTATATCTGAAAATGGGATTCGGATGTATTCATGTCTAATATTTTCTCCAATGCAGGTGATGAGGATGAGGTGAAGGAGAGGGAATCCAAGCAAGAATACAACTTGCTCTGTGATTGGATAAAACAGCAGCTTGGCGACAAGGTTGCAAAAGTTCAAGTGTCTAAGCGCTTAAGCTCATCTCCTTGTGTGCTTGTATCCGGGAAGTTTGGATGGTCTGCAAATATGGAGAGGTTCGCCTTCTCCTTTCCATGTGATTTAACTTGATCACGAGAAATCATCTTCTTTAAGTCATTGTATTTAATGCTGTATTTAAGTTCTTTTCTTCAGATTAATGAAGGCACAAGCTCTTGGGGACAGTTCAAGTTTGGAGTTTATGAGGGGGAGGAGAATATTGGAGGTTAATCCAGACCATCCCATCATTAAAGACTTGAATGTAAGATAATTTAATTTGGTGCTTCCGATTTAAAATCCTATCATTATTAGCTCGGTTTTGGATAATCTTTCTGATAAAAGAAAGGAAAAAAGGGACATCAGGTGAACAAGCATCCTGCATTAATGCAGGGTCTGGGAAAGGGTCCACCCAAAGGGTGTAATGGACATCAGTGGCTATTTCTATGGCTTGAACCCATGATCTTGAGGTTGCACAAAAACAACTCAACCCTTTATACCTCATCTTCATAGTCTTTTTGATAGTCGACACAAAAAGAGCTAAGCTCTTCCTGCCTATCAAATGGCATGCTGGGAGAAGATAATTTGATTAGAAGAAACTGATAAACAACCAACCAAAAGAGCATGATTCTTGAATAGGCAAAAACAATTGGTGCACATGTTTTCTTGTTAGGCGCATACGATAATCGGTTTTCATTTTGTATTCTTTTGCAGGCTGCCTGCAAGAATGCTGCTGACAGTGATGACGCAAAGAGAGCGGTCGACCTATTATATGACACAGCACTAATATCTAGTGGATTTACTGTAAGGATTAGTATTTTGGTTCACCTGTATATTATGCACTGTCTGCAGCTCACTGAACATTAATTTCCTGGATCTCAATAATGCAGCCGGACAGTCCTGCTGAGTTGGGAGGTAAGATTTATGAAATGATGGCCCTTGCCCTGGGTGGAAGATGGGGTAGAGCAGAAGAGGGAGATGTACCTGTTGAAGCTGAATCAAGTAGCGATGCTAATTCAGGCTCGGGTGAATCTTCAGAGTCAGAAGTTTTTGAACCTTCTGAAGTCATAGCTGAGGGTGATCCATGGACAACTGATTAGGTTTCCTGTTGGAATGTCTCCATATATTAAAAAATTTTGGTGCTATAGGGAAGTAGGGAACAATGCATACAGAAACGGGAGTGGAAAGGGAGAGATTGTCACATTGGTGATTTAACTGTGTTAAAGGGAATTTTGCAATCTTCTAAAACTTTAAATGGCTTAATGGAATGTATGGTATAGGCTTTGGCTTTTGAGGATGAATCAGATCCAGTTTTTATGGGTGGGAATACATAGGATGTGTCATGTTTAGTTTAATGGCACGGATTATTTTAAGAATTTAGTTAAAACTTAAATAGAATTGTATTTAGATTTACAATATTTGGATGAAATCGCTTATGTTTGACACGAATTTAATGACCTATATGGTTAGAATTTCATTAAACATTTTGGGCTTCTCTGGTGGGCAACTTTTCTTTTTCTATTAACAGAACGAAATACAAACTAGGTTCTAGACTTCTAGTGAGTAGGGTTTAACGGTTTTTTACTTAACAAAATACTATACTTTTTGTTAACTAATCAAATTTTAAATTTTTTATTATTATATTTTATATTATGATTTAGACTTAGAGTTTATAATTTAGAGTTTAGGATTTAAAAGAATTTAGGATTTAGGATTCAAAATTTAGAATTTAGAGTTAATGATTTAAGGTTTAGAATTCAAGGAGTAATGTATTTTTTACTTTTTTCTTTTGAAGCCCATTAGCATTCTTATTATTTAAAAAACACCAAAAATTATGTTTTATTATTGCATGAAATATTTTTTTTACAATTTAATTACTTTATTAGTCTCTATATTAGCATATCAATTGTTATATCAAAATGACAACTACATAACTATATCAGAGCAAGATATTACTCAAAATAGTATTTAAAGAGAAATACTTGAAAAATTAAAAAAAATTATTTATTTTGTTGGTCTTTATAATTTTATCATATTTATAATTAAATTTTTATATTTTTTATTTTAATTAAATTTTGACACTTTTTAATTTTGTAATTAGTCTATCTTAGTGTCAAAAACATTAAAATTAAGAGAATATTTTTTCCAAAAAGTATGTCAGATTTAATTATGTTCTTAATTATGGATAATTTTAATATGTTGAGAAATATTCCGCTAATTCTTAATATTTTTTATATTGGCAAGGGACCTAATTACAAAATTAAAAGTAGTGTACAGATCCAATTGAAAAGAAAATAAAAAGTATAAAAATTTAATTACAAATTTAATAAAATTATAAAGATCAGTAAAATAATTAAATATTTTTTTTTAAAAATTTTCAAGTATTTCTCTTTGGATACTATTTTAAGTAGTATCTTGCTTTGATGTAGTCATGTAGTTGCCACTCCAATGTAGCAATTGCCATGCTAATGTAGGCTACCACTTCATCAAATAACTATTAAAAGTGGTTTTTGTAACTGCATGAGTGCCTGTCGTGGCTGGCTTCTAGTCCTTATAGTCGTTAAATTAGTCATTGGGGTAATTGGAGGAACCTGTTTCGCGATTCCATTCACTGCTAAAGCCCAAGTAAATCTATAACAAGATTTCACTCGAAACTCACCAACTTGCAAAACAAGGAACAACACAACTCGAGCGTAAGGAGACGGATCTTTCGGGAATTTATTTTCTGTATAGATGCTGTGGAACAGACTATGAAACCATCTGGACTGGAATCAACATAAAAACCTTTGTATTGTTGATATGGAGGATAATCTGTTTCAATCCTTTTTCAGAAGCTAGATTGATGTGATCCGAATTATACAAGGGAATTATTGGTTATTCACAAAATACATTTTTAAGTTTCCAGAGATGGAGAACATGAATAGTCATTGAGAATTGTGATTTCTTTGCATGTACAAGTTTGGATTTAGATTTGGGGACTTGTCTAAGCACAATCTTCATGATGTTGTATTAGATGTATGGTTATTTTATATGAATATAAAGGAACGAAATTAAAGATCCTAAAGTGTGAAGATCTTCCAAATGCAATAATTATTGTTTTTAGAATATTTTATAGTTCATCTAATTTTTTTTAAAGCAAAGATATGCTGTATTTTTTTTTCTATGAGAAAATAAATGAGTGGACCACAAACGGACAACTGTACACGGAATTTTCAAAAGCCGAAGCATAGCTTACAATAAGAAGAAATATCTAGAAGAAATGAAACTTAAAAGAGTCAAAGAAGAAGAAGATTATCTTGAAGATGCAGAGAAAGAGGCGAACTCCACAGCAACGCTCACAGCCTGAGACAGTACTTCCTCAGTTGAGATTCTCTTTCCCTAAAAAATCATTAAATTCCTTGATAGTTAACTTCTCCATATGGTGAATATGAGCTGCATCATGAGTTGCTTACTATGGCTCCTAAATTTGATCAGATTCAAGCTCTCTTCCAATCACATCCATGAGGGTTGATTTTGGTGACCTGACAGAATATGCTGCCAGTCTAGCCTGCATCAGACCTCGGTGGAGACTGGGCATGATAAGAGATAGTGGAATACATTCTCTGATTGACGATGGTAGCGGAGGCAGGCAGGAAAGACTTGGGCCAAATTGGAATGGATTTTCATCATGGTAGGTAAGCCATTGTATTTGATACTTTGGTAGCTCTGAATCTGTGGTCTAATTGCTGTTCATGTACATGGTAGAAGTAAAAGGCTAATTCATATCCTGTAGAAACCGAATAGTGCCCATTAATTTTTTAACTCCAAATCAATTTATTTGCACCATGGGGAGCTCGATAGATTGTTTGAGCCTCTGCTTGGTTGAAGTTGCTGTTTATGATTTGTTAATCCCAATTGTCTCTGTCAACAACTATTTAACCCAAATTAAAGATTGGTCTAGGCTGTTGCCCTAGGTAATCTAAATGGGGGAGTGTCTCCAAACCAAGGATCATCCCTAATTCAGATTAACTCTATTTCCAATTTTTCATTTAAACACTCTCTCCAATATTTTTCTTCCCTCCGAGAGGCTTCTCCAAGCCTAGTATTGGGTAGAACCCCTTAGCTTAGCGATAGAATTATGATGCAACAATAATTGAATAAAGAAATCTGTGAAAATATGTATTGGAAGATTTAGCAAATGCAAAGGTATGATGGTCACACTTCTCCTTTACAATGATTTCTATTTACTTCTTCATATGGTAGTCTTTCATCCAATTGAGGGCCTTTCTCACTCTCTTGCCAACTGGGCCTGCTTCCTTAGTTGATCTAGCTCTAAGTTCTGCAATCTCTTCAATTGGGCTGGTTTGTGGGGCTGAGTTTGGAGTGCTTGTATCAGCTATTAGAGTGCTTATATCAGCTATTCCCTCCCCAGTAGGGTTGGCAATTCATACTCTACCCGCGGGTACCCAACCCGGTCCAACCCGTTTGGGTAGGGTACGGGTTTAGGGTGTACCCTACCCTACCCTATCCGCACCTCAAATATAACACATATTTTATAAAAATTAGGTATATAGTAAAGGAAGTGAGAATTAAACCCACAACCTCTCTTATGTAATGATTTACAATAAGTGAACAACCACTAAACTAGTTAGTTAATTTAGTAATTTAGAGCATTAGTTTGTTATTTTTTATGTTATTAATATGTGTAAAATTTGAAATGATTGATTTTTATATTTACTTTGAAAAAATTTGATATTTCTGCGGGTAGGGTAGGGTAGGGTAGGATTTAGAACTTTAGGGTGCGGGTAGGGTTAGGGTTGAGAGATTCTCAACCCACGGATAGGGTAGGGTAGAGTTTTAATAGAATTTTCAACCCGCGGGTAGGGTTAGGGTATGGTCAAAACCCTACCCTACCCTACCCATTGCCAGCCCTACTCCCCAGACAATAACCTTGCCCTCAAGGTCCAACTCTGGAAACATATGCAACAGCTGGTCGAAGTCCACCCAAGTTGTTTCCTCCTGTGGTAAGCCCTCCCAATCCACGAGGACCTGCTCCACTTGTTTCCCATCTCTTGAGACGGAGCACCTTCCTAAAATCGCTGTAGGTGCGGGTTGAAACGTCGCTGCCAGCACTGGGGTTGCCGTTGGTGGTTCTCCATGGAACTCCTTCAACATGGAGACATGGAAGACGGGGTGAATCGTGCTACCAGCTAGAAGCTCGAGGCGGTACGCCACTTTCCCAACACGGTGTAGGATGCGGAAAGAAGCGCCTGCCGAGCTTTGGATGCTCCCTATGGAAGAGGGATATTTGACGGTAAGGCTTCAAGTTGAGCGAAACCCAATCCCCCTCTTTGAATTCCTTGTCACGACGATGCCGGTCTGCTTGTTTCTTCATGCGGGTTCTTGCTTGGTGTAGGTAGAAACCCAACTCATCATTCAATATCTCACGAGTCCACAAAAAGAGATCGACCTCTAGCATAGGGGACGTGCCAGGGCAGTAGCCAGGGGGCAAGTTCATGGGAAAACCGTGCAACGCCTCTTGTGGTGTCATCTGTATAGCGGAGTGAAATGAGCTATTATAGCAAAATTCAGCCCAGGGAAGAAAGGCCACCCACTGTTATGGCTGCGAATGAGAGAAAGCACATAGATATTGCTCAAGGGAACGATTAGTGACCTCAGTCTGGCCGTCACTCTGCGGATGATACACCGTACTGTGTTGCAATTGGGTGCCGCCGAACTCAGAGGCTGCGCCAGAAGCGACTGAGGAAGAGGGGGTCTCGGTTAGAAACAATGATAGAGGGAAATCTGTGTAATTTTACCCCCCCCCCCCCATGCAATAAAGACCTTTGCCACTGAACTCGCAATGAAGCCAGCTCTCAGGGGTTCAAAATGAGCAGGTTTGCTGAAGCGATCAACCACCACCATAATAGCAGTGTAACCTGCTAACTAGGGTAACTGAACAATACCATTGAAAGTTCTGTCCATGGTCCATACGGCACAGAAAAAGGATTGCGGAGTCCCTGAGATTTGGAAGTCATGTATTTGGTAGATTGGCATGTGTTACATTGCCGAACAAATTTGTATATGTCCCTACGTAGGCCCGGCCAAAAAAATAATTCATCAACAGCCTTATAAGTCTTAAGTACCCCCGGATGCCCAGCCATAGGCGTCGCATGAAATTCAGTAAGTAGCTGGGTACAAAGGCCCTCAAAATCCGGCACCCATATCTTTCCTTTATACATAAGGAGCCCTTCTTGCAATAGATACTCAGGAGGCAACACTCTCTTCCGATATTGCTCCATCAATAACTGAGTGTCAGGGTCCTCCCTCGTAGCCCGTAAGAGTGATGGAGTCAATGAGGTATTGACAGTAGATAAAGCTTGAAGGCAGGCCTCAGAGGGTTCTTCACCCTGTCTTGATAAGGCATCAGCAGCTAAGTTCGTCTTGCCAGATCGATACACTACCTCAAAGTCGAATCCCAATAACTTTGTAAGGTAATATTGCTGTTCTGGTGTGATGACCACTTGGTTTATGAGTTCACGCAGACCCTGATGATCAGTCTTACTGCAGAACCAATGCCCCAACAAATAGTGCGGCCACTTGGCCACTGCCTGGATAATAGCGTAAAGCTCCCGAATATAAGCCGAAGCAGCTGACAAGCGCTGGTTAAGTCTTTTACTAAAGTAAGCTATGATGTCCCTGCTGTGAGAGTATTGCTCCTATGCCATGACCCGAGGCATTCGTCTCAACTGTGAAAGGTACAGAGAAATTAGGAAGAGCCAGCACTGGTGTGTGTGTCTGGGCTGATTTGAGTCTCTTAAAGGCAAGGTCAGCTATGTGGTCCCAGTGGAAGTTGTTGTGCTTGAGGAGTTCTGTCAATGGGGCAGCGAGGTGTGCGTACTTAGTCACCACATGCCCCAAATACTTGAGGTGTGGGTTTGGGCACCTAAGGCGCCATACTTGAGTGCCTAGAATTGGTGGCTCTGGAGAGGAGTTGCAATGGCGCTTGAGGTGCCAATTTGGGCGCCTAAGGCGCCACTATTGAGGCACCAAACTGGTGCCCTGGAGGTAGTGTGTGAAGGGCGTTTGGGGCACCAATTTGGGCGCCTAGAGCGCCACTATTGAGGCACCAAATTGGTGCCTTGGAGGTGGTGGGTGAAGGGCGCTTGGGGTGCCAATTTGGGCACCTAGAGCAGCACTCTTGATGTCCACAATGTTGGTGTCTTGGAGAAGGTTGCAAGGGCGCTTTAGGCGCCACTACAGGTGCCTCCCAAATGGTGCTTGCTCCCTTGTTCGAAGGCGCTAGAAAATTCAAGCACTTCGTTCTTCTTTTCTTCTCAGGCGTTGGAAGCGCCACTATAGGCGCTTGAGGTGCCATTATAGGAGCTCGAGGCGCCATTATAAGTGTCTCCAGGATGATGGTTCGAGCCTTGCTTGCTTGGATTTATGTTGCATGCTTCCTTAACTTTCACTGACTCCAAGACATGCATTCTTCATGTTCCTTACTTTATTAACTTCTAATCCCTTGTAACAAGAAATCAATAAACAACATTGCATCAAAGCATGGCTCATATAATCATGAATAATCCTTAAATACACAAATTCACAATCTAAGCTCATATATTCATGAATGAACCCAAATTCTACTTAATGTTTAATGATTTTCTTCATGTACAAATAAGTGATGATTAGCCATGAAACCACTTAATTATTGAATGAAATTCATGAAATAAAACCCTAAATAATTGAATAACTAACTAAGATGCAAAAGCATAACTAGTACCTTTGAATTTCTTCTCTCCAACTCTCCACCCAAAGTATTCAGACTTTATATCTTCTTGGATTCGATTTTTCCTTTAACTTCAAATTGCTTTCCATTCAGATAAATTAAATTCATTTTGTTGTCTAGTATCTTAGTTGCATCCTGACTAATCCTTGCCTTTACGATTCTGCTCTCCCTTTCCTGCACACGAAAAAAATAAACCTGTAATGTCCCTTCTAATGTCTCCCTTATCTTGTGACCAAGTTCTAGGATTTTACACTATGCTGGTAAACCCAAAAATTAGACCCAAATATGTACTTTGTGTAATCCTCTTCTCCTATTTCCATGCGAATACTCCACCGCCTAAGGTATATGATATAATTCTTAAAGAGCAACGATGATTCTCTCTCAATTCTTATCATATCAGTTTTCTTATTGAAGGAGAATTGATACCTCTATTATGACAACAAAGTAGGTTGAATCTGTCATTAGCCAGAGTTCTCTCACAAGTTTTCTCAGAAGCACAGGTTTAGTATGAGTAACTCCTACAGAATCCAAGCTATTGATAATGATTAAGAATCTCTCAAACATTTTATCAATGATTTTTCTTTCTTTCATAGAGAACATTTCATACTCTTTTCTAAGTATATCAATCCTTGTTTTCTTCACTTGTTGTGTGCCTTCATGTGTGATTTGGAGTTTATCCCTTTTTGATGTTTTGCATCTTGAAACCTTACGAAATTCTTCAAAGCTAATGGCGTAGTACATCATGTTGATAGCCTTGACATTGAGTTCCACCTTCTTTTTGTCTTCATCATTCCACTCGATCTCTTCTTTAAGAACCACTACTCACTCGGTGTTGGTCTTTGTTGGAATGTTCGGATCATTTATCATTATCTTCCATATGTTGTAATCGACAGACTGCACAAATATCCTCATTCTTTCTTTTCAATAGGTGTAGTTTTTGCCATTGAAAAATGGTGGTCTATTGTTGGATTGCCCTTCGGTAAGTGTGTAAGCAACAACATATGCTCCCATGTTGAACCTAGAGAAGGAGGTTGAACCTAGAGTCACTTTTTGCCTTTTTACTTAAATACCAAAACAGCTTTGAAACTTAGTTGATTCCGTCTGCAAAAACGATTTGTCTCATAAAATGTGAACTAAAAAATAGAGCAGAGAAGAGTTTGCACCACCAAATTTACAACTTTGATTTGCAATTTCGCCTCCAAATTTCATCCTTTCTCTCCATCAATTTGATGAACAAAAAAAAGCTTTCTTCTTTGCTGATATTTTTACCCAAATTAATATTTGGACAATGTTGCAGCAGCACATAAGCTTTAATGTTTGTCTAAATTGGTTCAAAAGACTGCATCTTTCTATTCAATATTTGGTCCAATATTCGCTACTGAAGTGCTTGGCCTTTTTGTTATTAGCAAGTCTACTATGAGTCTGCACAAATAAAACATTCATTAAACAAATTTTGGGCTTTAAACCTAACTAAATAATATTTGTTATTATTAAAAATAATATTATTATTTTCTAAACTTAACATTTTACTAATCCATTTCAATCCTACTATTTTTCCCCCTTTTTTTTTATCTTTCTTTTTTATCTCTCATTTAAATTTTATTGAGTAAAATTTTATGTTTTTCTATGTTAGAAGAATATAATAAAATTAAAGCAAACTTACTATAGGTATAAATTTTACAGTTAATTTACCTAAAATCACTTATTCACATAAATAATATTATCTTTTTTCTCTCTCGAGCTCATCAATATATAAAGTAAAAAAAAAAAAAAAAAGAAGCTCCCTGATGCTAATTCAAAGGATTTTCATTCATATAACACATATTTACATGTGTTGAAGGCTTTTTTTATAGACAAAACTGACAACAATTAAATAATATTAATATGAACACATTTGCATGGTGGTGATTAAGTGAGGACAACTTGAAAGAGTTGTATCCAAAGAACACATGAATTGTCATAGTAGTGTTAATCCAAATTAAGTTTGACTTGCCAAATTTTGCGTCTTCAAACTCTCTTATTTTTTTAGCATACGGAAATAATGATAGTTTTTTAAAATTTTTTGGGACTAAAATAAAAAATTTAAAATATTAAAAATTAAATTAAAATTTAACTCAAATATTGGTGACTAAAATAATATTTTATACTAATATTTTAACTTGGGTGTTCAAGCTTATAATTTTCTTTAGACTTCTAAATAAAATTGATTTAATGACTATCAATTATTAAAGGGGATATTTTTGTCTTCAATAATTTTAGAAATGATCGAAAATGTTTTATTTTTTTTTTGTCTCTAAATAAAACAGAAAAATACGATGGCGGCGAGCTGCTGATGGTATATTGTTACAATGCGAATATGGACAAATTGTAAAAGAGGTGATGAAAGTAATTCAATAAATATTTATATAAACATCATGATAGTATGCATTAATGAAGCCAAGTGGTTTTTCAAATAAATCACTTGGAAAAAAGATAAAAGAAAATTTACATTTTACAATAAATCACTCGAGGATAAGATAAAAGAAAATTTACATTTTACAATAAATCACACATTTTACACAAACACCAAATAAAGATCACTCCTTTAATAAGAGGAATGAATCTTAAGATGTTATTCCAGACATGGAAGCTGCATTACTGTATATGGCCAAACTATTTGAGAACACAGCAAGAACAATCATGACAACGGATAAAATCTTATCCTTCTCTGTTGCAATTCCATGAGGGTCCCTGAAAAAATAATGAAAATATACAGGCTAGTCATCATGATAAAAATACCTCTAAAAACAACTAACTTGGTGTAGCTTTAATTTGTACTATTCAAGCATATAATACCAGCTTTGATTAATAGTAAACATTACTTTCCAACACCAATTAACTGTGACATGTTGAAACTAGTTTATTAAAATTAATTTTAAAAATATATTTTTAAAAGTTGTGGTATTTATATTTGATAAACTGAACTAAAAATAATTTTTAATAAACACAAAGAATAATAATTATGTTTAATAAAATAATTTTTAAAAATTATAATGAATAAAAAATTAAAATAAATTTAAATATTTATTAATATAAAATTATATTAGACTTTTAAATTTTAATAACTACAAACTAATTTTAAAATAAAACTTAGATATTTTCAGAAGTATTTTTAACTCGCACCAACCTTTAATTATGTGAACATAACTCTATCACTAATAAATAACTTAATTTAGAAGAAAGGTAAAAAGAGAAACAAAAACTCACCTTATAGATATTGCAGCCGGGAAAACAAAGCCTATGCAAACTGTGGCAGTTGCTCCTGTGAACTGTAGAGCATACCATATGCTAGGCATAAAATTTGCAGCTATATACACTAAAGCAACGAGTACAATGGTGGTAGAAACAAACTTATACTTAGTTGCATTCAAAGACTTAGATGAAGCAAAGATAAATTCATCAAAGTTAAACCGTAGCGAAAAGAAGATAACAGGGAAGACAAGCATAAGGTGGAAGGCATAACTAATGCGAACAATGTCGTTCAGTAGACTGCTGTATGGGATTCCGAGGTCAACGTCGAAGTTGGCGAGAACGTCGTCAAGCGTTGACTCACCAAATAAAAGGAATCCAAATATGGCGGTAAGAATATAGATAACTGAACTCAAAGTCAATGATGCACGCACAACTGGCTGGATTCGGGAAGAATCTTGTAGCTCCATGTTTATTGTATGCACTGCAAAAAATATCCTTTTGTACATCAAACACTAAAAATTACTAAACATCATTGAATATATTGTGTAACCCACACATATACTGGTAGATTCTATATTGATAGTTTTTCTAAAATAATACATCAAAATCAAATTTGACAATTTTAGCATAATTTTAAAAATCATTAGAGAATTGACATATATATTGAAAATTAGTTTTTAAATTAATCATTTTGTGTTTCAAAATATTTACATATATTTCATATACTCTTAAAAGAGTAGTTATTTATATATTAAAATAATCAAACCTTTTTAAAAACCAAAAAGTAAATCAGTATCCTACTATATTTTTGTACTTTTCTTTATATTTCTTTGTTAAATTGATGTAATGAACGAAATAATAGTAGAACATTGAAAATTTAGAAACTACTAAATAGATGATGTCATACCATTGGAATGGCAAACAAATGCATTCACAAGAATTGGAACGGCTGTAAAGAGATTCCATATAGAATTCATGTCTGTAATATTTGGAAGCAACCTCGGAGTAGTTATGCCGCCATTAAATAATTTCATGAATGTGATTCCCACAATTATGACTAGAAAAACAAGTGCCAAAGCTACTGCAATAGCAGAAGTATATCGCAGTGAATCTGCAACCAAGAAAAGTAATGTCATATATTAGTTAGCATTTATTATAGACTATACATTAATAATTATGCTTAAATTCAAAGAGGGTAAAAATATAATATTTCAATAAGATTAAACTCTCAAATTATTTCTCGATGGTTTATATTGTGTCGGAAATAACATCATTTACTATTGAGAATCTTCAAGATCACATACTGCCTGATAAAGCACTAGAGAAATTCGTCACTCCTTAAGCAAAAGCAGCTAGAACAATATTATGTAACTGTTCCTGTTAGGTTAGACCGCGTATATTATACTCTTTAGTGCAATCTTTTTTGGATTTTGTGTTAATGCGGAATACTTATATATCAGACTGCCTTTTTATTTAGAATAATGGGTACTTCAAGATTATAATTTGAGTTCTTGGCTCCTTGTTTCGGTTGATAGTACATTCAAGAATAGCCTGGTACAGTGTTCTTCTGCATTTGAAATTTAAGACAAAATTCAGCAGATTTTCATTTCCTCCACCAAGACTACTATCAAACAGTTGCGCTATCAACTAAAGGCAGTCAATAAACTCAATCTTTCTACCATTGAGCATATTGAAAAAATCAAAACCCTTGTTGATTTACTTCATGCAGTTGGCTACATTATCATCACGGAAGATCATATTTCAGCCATTTGTGATGAATTATCTGAAGAATTCTCTACATACATGCATCCCTAGAATTCAAGCTATGCCTGAATTGTACACTACGGTGGAAATTGAGTCCATGATCAATTTTCATGAAGAAATATTAGAAAGATTTCATCAATCCTGAACCAATATTGCTCAAGCAAATCTGGCGTAGGAAACTTTCAATAATTCAAGATTTTGGCTCAAGGAGAAGGTGGAAGAAGAGGCATTGGAAGAGGTCGATTTGGTAGAGGCTTCTGGCAACAAAAATCTAGACCAAGCTGTCAACTATGCTCAAAGCCTAGGCATCCTGCTCTACAAGGTTTCCTCATATTCAATAAGAACTTCTACAGCTCCTCTTCATATACCTCTCCACAATAATCAACTAGTTCTTTTCAATTTGGTTGACCTCCATCCACCACCACCCTTCTCATTCCATCAACCAACTTTTTATCTGGCTATTCCATCATCATCGTCTGAATCTTTCTGGTGTCCAAATTTCAGACCTAGCCATCATCCCACAAATGATTCATCCAATTTGATCTCTACCTCTGATTATGTTGGTCGAGATTACCTCTTTGTTGCCAATGGCAGTGGTATCCATATATGTCATTCTGGCAATTCTATCTTAACTAACAATTCCAATAATGCTAGTTTTCTTTTAAAAGATATTCTGTTCATTCCTCAATTTGCAAAGAGTTTAATCACTGTGGCTAAATTTAAGATGAGCTGTAAATTGAGTTTCATATAAATTTTTTCAACACTCATCCCATGACAACAAAAGGTGCCACCAAATTGAGGGTACTGACTACTCATAAATATTTAGTGCTATTATCAAACCAGCAACAATTTGTATTGTGTTGTCCATGCATCAGTTTAATAAAAGATTAGGTTTTGAGACAATTTGACTTTAATAATGTTTTTTTGACTGACTGATTTAACTGAAAAGTTTTGATGCAACAACCTCCTGCCTTTGCAAGCTATAATTCTTTACAAGTTTGTAGATTGCACAAAGTCATTTATGACTTAAAACAAGCACCATGAGTTACTTCACTAAGCTCAGTAGCACTCTATTCAAGTTTGATTTTCCTAACACAAAGGTTGATCTCTCACTCTTTACTAGATTCACCAGTTCTTCAATAATCTTCGTCTTATTAGCATACGTAGATGAATAGAGTTAGTGATTTTCTAACACATACTTGTAATTTACTAACACATACTTCTCTTCATATCTCTTAAGCTAAATATATAAGTGATTTACTAACTTGTTTTGGCATGAATAATTCCAAGCCCATTCCCACTACTCCCATGATCTCTTACCTGAAGCTTACTATACATGGCACTGACTTTTTTGAAAATCCAACATTCTATTGCTTTATTGTTGGTGCTTTGTAATATGCCACATTAACTCATCATCCTGAAATTTCTTTTTCCATGAATAGAGTTAGTCGATTCATGCAACAACTACTGGTTCAACATTGGAGTACAGTATAGCTTATCTTGAGATATCCATCAGGCGTAGTCTTACATGGATTAGTTTTTAATCTTAGTATTGATTTTCATCTTGCTTTTTCAGATGCAGATTGGGAGTGATCCTAATGACAAACGCTCATCTAGTGGATATTGTGTATTCCTTAGAAACGATCCAAGTTTTTTGGTCAAGTCGAAAACAATATATTTTAGTAGTTCATCATCTTAAGCAGAATTTAGGTGTATTGCAAACACTGAAAATGAAATCTTATGGATTCAGAAGCTGCTTCATGAACTTAGAGTTCCCTATCCAGCCTCTCTTGTGATCTATTGTGACAACCTTAGTGTTGTCTTTCTTGCAGAAAATCTAGTCCTACACAATCGTACAAACTCTTTCTCTACCTCCATGTTTCTTTAAGAGATAGCTTACTAGCCCTTGAGCTTGAGGGGGATGTAGAGAATAGTAGTACTAGTGCAACAAAACCAAAATTAACTAATTCTATTATGACAACTCAAACAAAATTATCATACACTGATTTACTTAGTCAGTAAGCTATCTCTTAAATACCTATTCTCTGTATTGTAAATCACTTAATAATATGATTCAGATTAGATTGATTCATAGACACAATAATAATTCAGAATTTGAAACTCTCAGATTCAGTATCACTCATCATTTTTTCAATGAACACTCACCATTTTAAAAAAAGAACACATAGTATATATTAATCATACTTCCCTTCTGTTTGTACAATCAAAATGATTAATTTATCATTTTCTCACTAGTGATGATGGTGAGAAAATTTGTACTTTTAAATTTTAGAAGACCTATTTTGTCCTATACTTTACGCAGTCAAAATAGAAAACAAAAAATTGAATGTCCAACACAAAAAATGGTTAAGAACGAATCAAAATGAGAGCTTACTCCTTCGTTAAACATACCTATTTGCTTAAAGAATGCCAGTGGTGCAAGAACAAAAAGCGTTGTCATAAGAAGAACAAAAGTTCGCATAGTCCACCAATGTTCCCCAAACCATCCGTCTAATACACCAAAATGATGAATTCCAGTTGTCGAAGTTCCAGATAGCACATCGCCTGGCAGTGAAATCAAAGTAATTTATGCAAATTAAACTCAGAATCTCTTCATTCTTCAATTTATTTCTTTATATATATTGTTACCATTAAGCTTTAAGGTCCATTCATTTCAACCTTTTTATGTGACAATGAAATTATATATTTATATATGAGACGCTAAATATTGAAAGTACATAAATTTTTGGAATAAGAAAGGAGAAAACATTTCTTTAACCAATGTTCTATTCCTTGCAAATTTTTCTTACTATAAAACCACGAATCAAAACTTGTCCATTCGACTCGACAATACCTTTATAACCACCACTCAAACTTCCAAGTCAGACACAAACCAGCAAATTCTTAAAATTTAGAAAGAGTAATATTACGTGGTCAATGTTTTTAGCTAATATCAGTTAATTATTTTTAAACTGACTTGTTTATTTTAAATATTTTAAATTTTAAATTAAAAATCTTAATTTTAAATTTTAAAATTGGTTGATATTGAGTAACTAAAAGTTAATTTTTTTTTGTACTTGCTCTTTTTAGAGATAATACTCACACGTGTTGGGTATCCCAAGTGTACAACTTTTTTTTTTTTAATTAGAAAACAAACTTCTTGCATCTTCTCTAAACTAAAAAAAATAGAAAGATACACAAAGGCACACACATACATAACACTTATATTAAAGAAAATATACTGTAAAAATTCAGATAAATAATAAATAATTAATTAATAATTAAATCAGAATAAAAAATTATAAATTTTATATTTATAATTCAAAAAAAATATCAGTGAGAATTTAATTTAAAAAATAAAATTAAGTGAAAAAATATAATTAATTGTAGAAAAATGTATACTGGTATTAAAATTTATTTTACTGACCTAAATTTGTTCGGTACTATGAGTGAAAAAGTTAAAATTTTAAAAATAACAAGAAAAATATTTAAAACGCTCTGGATATTTATCTTAAAAATTTTGATCCAAGATAAGATTAAACGAACCAAAAATCATAAACGGGACCATGTTGGACTCAAAACCCAAGTTAACACTTATAAAACCCCTCCATTCAACACCAATTTAGCACTCCATCCTCATTGAAAGAGAGAGGGGCACGGTAGGGGAAGAAGAGAGTGCCCTAACCCTTTTGTTACCTGTAAGGCCCACATCGGTTGGAGAGGGGAACGAAGCATGCCTTATAAGGGTGTGGATATCTCTCCCTAGCATGACGCGTTTTGACGAGTGAGTGTGGGGGGCTTCGGCTAGCATCCCTATCGTCAAAGGCAAAACCGTGAGGCCTTGTGTGCCAAAGCGGACAATATCGTGCTAGCGGGTGGTTTGAGCTGTTACAGATGGTATCAGAGCCAGAACCCGGATCGATGTGCCAGCGAGGGCGCTGGGCTCCCTTAGGGGGTGGATTGTAAGGCCCACATCGGTTGGAGAGGGGAACGAAGCATGCCTTATAAGGGTGTGGATACCTCTCCCTAGCATGACGCGTTTTGACGAGTGAGTGTGGGGGGGCTTAGGCTATCATCCCTATCGTCAAAGGCAAAATCGTGAGGCCTTGTGTGCCAAAGCGGACAATATCATGCTAGCAGGTGGTCTGGGCTGTTACAGATGGTATCAGAGCCGGAACCCGGATCGATGTGCCAGCGAGGGCGCTGGACTCCCTTAGGGGGGTGGATTGTAAGGCCCACATCGGTTGGAGAGGGGAACGAAGCATGCCTTATAAGGGTGTGGATACCTCTCCCTAGCATGACGCGTTTTGACGAGTGAGTGTGGGGGGCTTAGGCTATTATCCCTATCGTCAAAAGCAAAACCGTGAGGCCTTGTGTGCCAAAGCGGACAATATCGTGCTAGCGGGTGGTCTGGGCTGTTACAGATGGTATCAGAGCCAGAACCCGGATCGATGTGCCAGCGAGGGCGCTGGGCTCCCTTAGGGGGTGGATTGTAAGGCCCACATTGGTTGGAGAGGGGAACGAAGCATGCCTTATAAGGGTGTGGATACCTCTCCCTAGCATGACGCGTTTTGACGAGTGAGTGTGGGGGGCTTAGGCTATCATCCCTATCGTCAAAGACAAAACCGTGAGGCCTTGTGTGCCAAAGCGGATCGATGTGCCAGCGAGGGCGCTGGGCTCCCTTAGGGGGTGGATTGTAAGCCCCACATCGGTTGGAGAGGGGAACGAAGCATGCCTTATAAGGGTGTGGATACCTCTCCCTAGCATGACGCGTTTTGACGAGTGAGTGTGGGGGGCTTAGGCTATCATCCCTATCGTCAAAGGCAAAACCGTGAGGCCTTGTGTGCCAAAGCGGACAATATCGTGCTAGCGGGTGGTCTGGGCTGTTACATTACCTATTCATCATCTTTGATTGCTCATAACTTTTGCTATGGAGCTCCAATCGCAGCACTGTTGGGCCACGCGAAGCTTATGGCCTCCTCTTTAATTTTATCCGATTAGTTTGGTAAGTAACTCGAAATTCCAACTCCAGTTTCTCATTCAAAACTAATTTTGTGTTTTGAGCATGGGTATTGAGGATTTTTGGTGATTTTGATGTTATAGAAGTTTTCTAACTTGAGTTTTTGGTGATTTTCATTACTAAATTTAGTGGGTTAAGGTAAGGAAACCTAATTCCTTCATTATCCTTAATTTTAAGTAAGAACTCTAGTATGAATGTTGAAATAATTATTGTGATTAGATTATATGGATTAGCTTGGATTGCTTGGTGGATGTTGGGTGCAAGTTGGGTTTGCTCGGGTTGAGTTGATATGGAGAGATTGCTTCATTTGATTGGTGGAGCTTTTGTTTGGAGGAGGATTGATCAAGCTTGGGTCCATTCTTTTTGGTGAGGAAAGTCAAGTGTTGGAAAGCCTAGGTATGGGTATGGGTCTTAATTTCGGATAGACATTGTATAACACTATGTGAAGA
This sequence comes from Arachis hypogaea, assembly GCF_003086295.3. Lineage (NCBI taxonomy): Eukaryota > Viridiplantae > Streptophyta > Magnoliopsida > Fabales > Fabaceae > Arachis > Arachis hypogaea. Next base: position 104,227,670 of record NC_092050.1, read on the forward strand.
CTTAGGTTAATTGCCGCTATGATAGGATTGAATGAAAAATAGTGTACGTTGATGATGAATTATGTGTTGGTATGATTTTGTGCATTGAATTGCTTGGTGTGTAATATGTGTTGATTTGAATGAAATTGGATATGAGATCGTGGATTTATTGCCTATTATGGTGATATGTGTGAAAATTAGATCGGAGGCTATGATAGGGAGAAGTATCCCCCTATTTGGTAAGTTATAGTAAGTTGGATAATTGTCATGTTATGATTTGTTGAGAAATTGGTGAGATTTGATTGAATAAGTACATTGTTGGTATTGATTTAGATGAAAAACCTAGGAAGTGATAAATTGAATTGGAGTTAGGCCCCTGATGGATAGATTGGTTGATTAGATTTTAAATGGCTAGGGAATGAATGGAAATTGGTAGTTGTGTAAAGGTAATGTCTAGAATTGGCTTTGGGTGGTATTGGAATGGAATGAATTGAGAAAATTGGTAAATGAGCGTTGTGCAGAAAATTGGTAAATTGTGGTTTTCAACCAATTTCGACAGGCCATAACTTGATGCTCGGAGTTTGGAATTGAGATATATTTATCTCAAATTAAAGCTAGTGAAAAGACCTTTAAAATCATCTAAATGAATAAGTGCACAAAAAGTTATAGAAATTGAATTTTGAAGGTTAAAAACTGAATTCTGCAGAAGTTGCAGAAAGTTAGGGTGATGCGTATGCACGACCCATGCGACGCATGAGGGGTGTTACAGAAGTAAAATAGTTTCATGCGCATACCATGCATGCGCACAAAGGCCAAATCATGCGTACACACAGCCCATGTATACCTACGAGTTGTATTTTGGAATTGAACAATTTTCGTGTGCATTTCTGCACGTATGCACAAAAATGGATTTGTACGTACGCATGAGGTATGCGTACCCACAACTGTCCTGTTTTTTAGAAAATATTGATTTTAACTGGTTTTGCCTATTAAATTATTTTTTCACCTCTATAACCTCGTTTAAGATCTGAGAACTAATTTTTAGGCTCTGGAAGGCGTAATAGTATATTGAAGGCATTAAATTGAATTATTGTTGGATAAATGCTTGGTTAAATCGGATGACATGTTGCGAAAATGGTGGCTTTATCCCATTTGTGGTGAGGACGGGGATTTCATTCCGCTCACATGTTAAAGAAATTGGAAAACTGATACATGAATGGGAGTTTATAGATTCGAATTGATGAAATGGATAACTAATTGGGGTTAATGAGTTAAATTACTTATGAGATTACTTATGAGATTACTAAGAACACTGATAATGATTGATTATGGTCTGAATGGCTGGATTGGCAAGGTTTAGGTGATATCTCGCTTGTGTATTGACTGAATATTTGTTTGTGACAAGGTCTGGGTGTTATCCCGCTGGTGTATTGATCTGTTATTGCTTTGGCACCAACACCGGACAAGGTCGAAGGTCTCATCCCGCTTGTTCCATGGTTGCAGTGTAGTTGTGGAGACGAAGGTTTTATCCCGCCCGTTGTGAGGATGATGGTGTTATTTCGCTCACGAGATGAAAGAATTAGTAAATTGAATGAGAATATGGTTAATGAATTTAATGATTTCAAAAGCTGATTAAAGACTTTACTGTAAACTAATGTTTTCTCGTGGCAAGGACGGTGGTAAATCCCGTTTGCACATTGAACTGAGCTATGCTAGGACAAGGACAATGATTAATCCTTTTTCGGATAAGGACGGTGGTTAATCTCACTTGCACATTGATTGATATTTGTTTTGAACAAGAACCGTTGGTTAATCCCGCTTGTTCAAGGTACCCAGTAAAGACGGTGGAGAATCTCGCTTACACGTGGACTAATGTAATAGGTCAAATGGTCTTCCTATACTCAACTAAGAGGTCGCGAGTTCGAGTCTCCCTATCTTTGTTTAAAAAAATTGGGTTAGGGAGAAGTTGGATTTTGACAAAAAAAAATTACAAAAATATCCCCTTGCTAAAAAAATACTAAACCTAGCGAAAAATTCCGTCCCACCCTGCCAAAGTTCGCAGTTTAAGTATATATATATATATATATATATTCTATTTTCTGATATCGACGCTTTTACCGTTAATAATTTCGAGTGTGGTGCGATTATTATTTTGTTATTTTTTTTATAGATTTTTAGTTAAATTATATTCTTTTAAATACTATGTATATATTTATTCGTTTTTAGAAGTGGTAATACCTCACCATTTTTGATTTATGATTATAATGTAAGATTTTATTATATAGTATAGGGTGCTACATATCCTAAAGGCCTTACGTCATATCTAATCCACTGAATTATTTGATGCTTTATACATCAGTAGTTAGATTTAAAGTTGTCTTGCTAATTATTATGTCGACAATTTGACTAATAATTTGACGAAGAACAATGATTGATTTTAAATCTTTAGATATAAAAAATTTAGTATTATATTATAAAATTATTTATTTTAACATATAAACTATCAAACAAAGAGATATATAAATTATTAGGGAGTTATTCAAATAAAGATGTTAAAAATATTTTTTTATGAAAATATTTTGTACAAAAGTATAATTTATTTATTTGGCTACACTTTTAAATAAAAACAATACTTTTATAACATCAAAATCTAATTCTACAATTTATCATCCAAGAGTAAAAAAAGAAAAAATTTTCACAGACAATTATAAAATTTTCATTGGAGTACGCACCAAATAATATATTTAGTAAAAATTATATAAAAAGTTATTATTATTATTATTATTATTATTATTATTATTATTCAACGATTAACTCTTATTTTTAATAATTATTGTTAAGTAGTATTAGAAAGAAAGAAGAAAAATGCAGGGACTGTATATTTTTACTATTTGGACTTTTGGAAATTAAATTGATAAATCTCCACAATTTAATATAAAAGAAAACATCAATTAGCTAGCATGATTTAGTCATTTATTAAAGCAGCATCTTTTAAGGTGTTAATATAAAATATATCAAAACTAAATTTCTGAGAAATGTCTTTGTTCAATACAAACATGTCAATTTGAAAGTTTTATAAAGTGGTCCGTCCAAAGAACTCACTAGAAAAATATTAGAATTTTCAGTTGGTTGCAATATTTTCTGCACATGAGAATTGTGTGTCTTTTTATGTGTCATTGCATGTGTTGTTTATATATATTTATCTTGGCAGTATTGAATTCATCATACTTTGTCATGACCTCATTATTGTTCAGCACCATTGCTGTTCAATAATTATAGGTGTGTTACAGGCTTACAGCCACACAAACATGCACTTCAATAATTAGGGAAAACCTTATCTTGTTCTACTCAGGATTCTCATATGCCACTTTTTATCTTTGATGCTAATTAATCGGTATTAAAATATGTTATTATAAAAGAACAATGGAGAACGTGACTTTACTAGTGCTAGACTTGAGTGCTCAACTAAACGGGTGACAAGTTTCTAACATTTTGATAAATGACAATGAACCACGCTATTATTGGTACTTAACATACATGTGACATTGTTAAACAAAAACCGTGATAGAAAGAATGACAGAATGAGAGGCAGGACAAGTATTAGGTTTTATTGTGTCTCTATCTTTCTGAATCTTATGATACCATTAACAAAAATAATATTTGTGTATTAAAATTAGTCATTATATATTTTTATATTTAATATATATTTTATTTGATAGCTGATTTTGGTGTATATTTTAAATGATTATAGTATCAAATATATCTACATGCTACTTTTATATCTAATGGAAGAAACGCTATTTTTAGAGGATTCTTAGGACTGATTGTTAAAGATGAAGAGAATGACAACTGTTCATGTTCAACCTTGTCGGTGATCTGATGGTAGTTTTATTTGTAAAATAATACTATTTCTTATTATATTTTTTATAATTTTCTTTTAATAATATGGATTTTTTTTATCTATTCTTAAGTTTTGTCAATTATTTTTAACATTATGTATAAAAAAATTTGTAAATAAAAACAATAATACATATAGCGTTTTTCTTTGTTTTACACTATTTAATTTACGTTCTATTGCTACTTTTCTGTGATCTGATGTTTAGTTTTGTACGTCTTCCCTTCCTATTTTGCCTGATGAGTGAGTTTTATTTATATAAGATATTACAAAAATAATAAATATAAATATATAATTACACAAATAATTTTTGTATGGTATCTTATTGTCGAAAATTTCTTTGATGAAGAATGAAGAGTTTAGCAATTTTAAAAATAGTATGTATTGCATATGATATTTTTAATTTATTTATTTTTTCATTATAAAAAATATTATTTTATTATTCATTCAATTCTTTTTATTAACATAATATGATTTTGAGAGCAATTTCGATGGAATATTATTTGAATATCATTTCTAGTATTTACGGTAATCAAACTAATTTAAAATTAAAATTTATTTTGAATATAATATTTAAAATAAAACTGATATAAACCATATTATTTAAAAAAAAATAATTAAATAGTATCACTTATATAATTTATTAAATAGAGTAATTAAAAATAATATAAAAATTAAATTAAATATTAAAATAATAAATTTTATATTCAATCTGAAATCAATATTATATAATAAATAGTTAGATGAGACTTTGAAAAGTCCAAAAAGAAAATTGAACTAGAAGGAAGTGTCGGAGATGCTCTTACTATCTTTGTGGTTTGTCTATTTTGGGCGGGTCCCATTGTTATCCATGACCATAATATAGCTTTCATTTTCTGTTTTCAATCTCTGTCAAAGTGGGATAAAACTGACCACCACCACCACCTCAAAAGAAATGCTCAAAAGCGATGCGGACATGGACGCAAGCTTCTGTGATTGGATTCTAATTTTTTCTGTTTATTATCCCTCAGCATCTCATGAGACAATTCCGTGTCACTTTCTATTATTTTTTCTTTTTGTTCAAACATTTATGTTCGAGTCACTATCGATTAGGCCACATCTTTTTCTTTTTCTTTTTCTTTTTTTACATAGCTCAGCCTAGGGGTGATATGGTATATATTAGGAATAATAAGATGAGTTAGATGTTTATGTTGGGTAATTAGAGCTGAATTAAACTTGATCAAACTACTGTATGTGAAATAGTTGAATTAAATTTCAACTTTTTACTGCATTATATTTTAGAAAATAATTATAACCCAATAATGAACGAAAATATTTAGGCGATATGTATAAATTAAGTCTAATCTTGTTCTTAATCTAATATTTAAATGTACGTATAAATTTAAAGTTTTTGTATAGTAAAATCATAAAGCTTCTTCAGAATATAGAAGGAGAACATATATAATATTTAATCTAAAATAACAAAAATACTTTATATTGCATAGTCGTTTTCATTTGAACCTGTTTTAATTTCAGTAACAATAATGATAATTTTAATTCACAAATTTAATTTTAATGTATCGACAAATTAAAAAGATTCATATATGTTTGAAAATTAGTTGTTTTTATCAGGGCGACAATCATATAAAACTTTATACAATGAAAACTAAATCCTTTTACAATGATATCTACAAAATAAAAATAAAAATAAAAACAAAAATATCATTGACGGATACTTTTATTATTCATATATAAAAAGCACACACGTATTTCCTTCATTTCTCTCTTGCACGTTTTAACTTCCTACGTACTATCTACGGTTAGCTGTGATGGTTGTGTTTGTTTTAAACAACAACATTACTGCAATATCTTTGATTTTGCATGCTGTCATTCATATTTTCCATAATTGTTTTTAAGGTAGAATTGTTTAAAGTGTTTGACGATGATTATAATTGACTAAACGTCTTTTTTCCATTTAGCGTATACGCTTATATGCTCAGAACTTGTCAAGAAATTGTAGTAGTAAATGTAGTATATATAAGACTCTTAACAAAAGTCGTGCATCTCTCTCTCTCTCTCTCTCTCTCTCTCTATATATATATATATATATATATATATAATTGACTAATAAACATCTTTCTTCCAATTAGCATATACGCTAAATATGCGCAGAAGTTATCAAGAAATTGAAGTAGAAATGTGCATCTCTCTCTCTCTCTCCAAGTTATTGGAGTATACGGAAAGATTATCCATTAATCAATAACAAGAATTCCTAAGTAAGACGTAAGGAAAGGATTGTGACTTGTGAAAAGAACGTAAACACTTGCTAAATACTAAATACTATAAATCAATCAAGATCAGATAACACACAATACTATTTCCATTTCAAACAACAACAACAACAACAATAATAATAATAATAATAACGTTCTATAATACATGCACATTATTATTAAAATAAAAAATTCATTAATAAAAATATTAAAGAATTATCATATAATTTTAAGTTTCCACTAGTAAAATATTTATTGCATGCTAACGTAAATAATTTTGAATGATAATATATTTTCCCCCTCAAAGATAATAATTGTATTTCAAAAGGTATCTAATCATTAGAAAAGTAATTAATAATGTTTAGTTCTAATAATTAACAGTATATAGAAAAATTTAAACTGTAATTCTATTTCAAATATATTCTTTTATATAAAATTTACATGATTAAATATATCTACTTCATATAAATTTAAAACCTACTAAATTAATTACCTTGACATCAGAAATTAAAAACATTGAGAAATTTAGAAAAAGTATAGTTAGACAATGAGAATGTTAAACAATATGAACAATGAATATGTTGGATGTTTAATTCAATAGGTATATAGATGATTATGTTCATTATTTTTAATTGGATAGTTATTTTTTTTTTATTCGACTTACTCATGTACAGTTAACAATGGCTGGATCTTCAATTCACTAAGTGTACTGTGCAGATGATTACTCTAATGTTAAGGTTTAGGAAGTAATTTAGGGTGGAGTGTTTTTTTACTTTACTGGGTCAATTTTAGAGCCCATTATTTATATTGTTTACAAAAGTCATTGTCTACCTAACAAACAAAAAAATTTAAATATTGAAACAATGATTCCACATAGGAAAAGTATAGGTAAACAATAAAAATATTAAACAATGTGAACAATGAATGTATGGATGTTCATTTTACTAAATGTATGGATAGTTATTCTAATATTAAGATTTAGGCAGGTAATTTAGAGGTGTAGTATATTTTTATTTGATTGATGATTGTTCATATTGTTCAAGAAAGTCATTGATTTACCTAACATTGTCCTTCGACATAATAGCTTTAAGTTAACAATCATGCACAACAAAATCAACGAGTAAAATAATTATTAGTGTAAAATACATGTTAAAATATAAAATACACATTAAAATATAAATTAATACATATATTTATACACAAATAAATTGTAGTTGATTTTTGGTGTATGTGCAAATAATATTATAATTAAATTAATTAATTAATTATTAAAATGGAGTAGTAATAGGAATTACCAATTATAATCATGTAGACAACAAGTATCCCAAAATTGTTGACAAAGATACATATCTGGAACAACCTTCTTCCAACACGTCCAAATGCAGATTCCATGACTTGAGAATATGTTACGGCATTCCCCACTTTGCTGAACCTCATCAGAACATCCAAAGAGTACTCAGCAAGAACAGCAAGAATCGCAATGGCACCAACCCCCAAGGCAAGGCCTAGAACCTTCATGGTTGCCGGTAAGGCCATGATCCCGGCGCCAATGATGGTGGTCGACAAATTGAACACGGCCCCTGTAAATGATGCGGCCGGCGGCTCATTATAGGGGTCGCCGGTCTTTGTCTTTGATATCTTGTTTGGTAGTAGAAGAGGAGTTTGTTCGTTGTTCACTAGGATAGTGGTGTGGTGTTGTTGTTGTTCATTGTTTTTCTTATACAGTGTCATTTTTCAAGAAATCTCTCTTGAATCTTTTTTATGCTGCCTATGATGGCTTTAGAGAATGTTTTTTCTGTTGGTGGTGGAAGGAATGGGAATTAAAGAGAAAGATTGTGATGAGAGTGGTTTGATTTAATTTCTGCCACATATATATACTAAACTAAAACATGTACAGGTAAGAATAGCTTTTTCCATTCATTTTCATTCGTTATTGTTTGGATAAGAAAAGGAAGGCCCGCGCTTGTTCAGGTGAAACGAAACTGAAATTTAATCAATAAAATATACTGTGTAATGTGTACGAAAGTTATATAGAATGAATTTGACCTTGTCATCAAATTAATAAAATGTAATAATATATATGCTTGTTCCCTTTTTCTCTTTTCGTTTTGTTTTGACGATAAATTTAAAAAAAAGCTTAAACCCAACTTAAACATAGTTTAATCGAAATATAATTACATTTATTAAAATCTTAATGTATCTTATTGTTATCAAAATTGGACTGAAGTCCGGTTCAATCGTAAAACCGGTGAAGCCGGTGAAGTTTGAAATAAATTCCAGAATTTCAAGCGTGGAACATGCGCTATAAGTGCATTAACTCCCACTCATCACCTGCCACCGACACAAGCGAGTAATTCTTATTTAATGCCTTAGTGAAACTATAGGGTAATTTATTTACATAGATAAAATATTGAGAATGAATATTTTACAAATGTACTAAAATAAATTATATATATATATATATATATATATATATATATATATATATTATTTGTTACTTTAAGTAAATTGAATTAATTGGATTTAATTTAGTAGGATACATAGTAAATCGACACAAATAAATTTGATTTACTAGTTATTAGCTTCTGGCAATACGCAACTATAGTAAATCGAAGTAATTGAATTCGATTTATAGGAGAGGAATGCCAGTAGTAAATCGATACAAGTTGTTTCGATTTATTGAGAATGTAGCTCCAAGATAAATCGAATCTAATTGATTTGAATTACTAGCTACAATTTACAAATAAGTATTTTGAATTTATTTAATTCGATTTAGCTAAGAGTATGTCTTATAAATACTACCAGAAAGTTTGCTCTTCATCAGAGTGGCACTCATAATGAATAGTGATGATAGCTTTTTAATTTTGTGCACTATAGAGGAACAATTAAGAAAAAAATACGAGAGGTAATAAAATTTACTAATAAGAATCTAATGAGTATATTTATCAATCCTTTTATGAGTTTTGCTCAGCTTTAGAATACTATAATCCAGAAACTGGGAGTTAGTGACATGAAATGGGTGGAGAAATTATTTTATAGGATTTCGATTTCTATTGTTCGAGATGGTGTGAAGTACAACTATACTCCTTTGTAATAAATAATGATAAAGATTTGCAAGTTTGTTTCACTGTTATCGTCAATTTCTAGAGGTGAAAATCCATGAACTATTGGCCAAGCCTAGAGATATGGTTTCTAGCTCAGGAGAATCAAATCAGATTCCTCAATTTGTAGCAATGTCAGAAGCCTCTAGTTCAAGGCCTCTTGTTGTCTCTTCATTTGTGTTTGTCATTGCACCTGAAACAATTTTGGTGGCATTGGTGCAGATTTTATAACCCACAAACTATCCGGCAAGTGCACCGGGTCGTACCAAGTAATACCTCAGGTGAGTGAGGGTCGATCCTACGAGGATTGATGGATCAAGCAACAATGATTGATTGATTGGCTTAGTTAGACAAACAGAAAAGAGTGTTTGAGCAATATAAAAGACATTAAATAATATAAAGAATATTGAAGGAAGGCGAGTAAATAAATTGGGAAGAAAATATGGAGAAGACAATTAAGGTTTCAGAGTTATCTATTTTTCCAGATTACTTTTCTTACTAACTATTTTAATTATGTAGGATTTAATTTATGGCAAACTATATGTGACTAGACCCTAATTCTTTAGACCTTTCTAGTCTCCTTTAAAATTCATTAACTGCCAATTCCTTGGTCAATTAATTCCAATTAGAAGCTGCATGATCAAATTCCAGTTTACATGCCACAAAAACTCTAATTACCCAAAAATAAAAGGATTATATGTCACGTATCCCGTTAAATCCAGATAATTAAAATTTAGGAGAATATGTTTTTAAGCTGTTGTTCAAGTAAAGAGCTTTTTCAAGTTTTACAAGAACTCATAGAAAGAGGGTCATACTTCCGTTCCACCCAAATTCATAAGATAAAGAGCGAAAACAATTCTTAAATTATAAATCCATGCATAAATTAAAATAGAAAAAGCAATAAAATCAATCCATACAAATAGACAGAGCTCCTAACCTCAATAGTGGAGGTTTAGTTGCTCATGGTAAAGAGAAAATAAGGATTGTAAAGTAGAATGGAATAATGTTGTGTTGAGATGGAATGAAAAGTTAACTAATTCCCATCCCCTTTTATATCTACTCCTAATAAATTTAAAATCTCTCTAAAACTAAAAAAATATCTTTTCCTAAAAAAAATAATATTTGAATTTAAATTAGAATTAATTAACAAGTCTTCAGTTGATGGGTGGGGACCACTCGTTTTGTCCATTCTGCAACTTCTAATCTGTGTTTTCTGGACTAAAAACTGGGTCAAAACAGCCCAGAAATTGCCCCCAGTATTTTTTTGCGTTTTTTGCACGTGGCACATGTCACGCGTCTGCGTCGATGGTTGACGATCGGTTTTTTTTATCGGTAAAGAAATATAAAAATATAATCGCGTTGTAAGTATAGCTTCTAAACCAACAGAAAATCCTTTCGTACAAACGTTTTGATTGTCACAAGTAACAAACCCCTTTAAAATTGATAACCGAAGTATTCAAATCTCGGGTCATCTTCTCAAGGAACTGCAGGGAGGTGTTCTTATTATTAGTTATGAGTTTTGTAAATTGGGGGTTTTGAAAGTAAGGAATAAGTAATTTAAATGACAAGTAAAATAAATAAATAACTATAAAATAAACTCTTGGCATGGTATGAGAATTTGGAAGCCCTATCATAGTTATCCTTATCGATGGTGATGAGAATTGAATTTTAATCTCACTTAGTTAACCTTTACTAAAGCAAAGGAAGGTCAAGTGGACTAATTAGTTTGATCCTCAAGTCCTAGTCAATCCCTGTGGGAAGACTAGATTTAGAGCGATTTAGATCAATTAGTAATCTGCTAATTTCAATCACTGCTGAGTTTGACAACTCAAGTGTTACCAATTACTTAACCAAAGCCAAAAGGAAGAAAATATCTAAATTAAATTAAAAGCATCCATATAAATAATGCAAAGCAAAATTAAATATGAAATACCTCAAATCGCATTAATAAAAGAAATCAAATTTAACATGGATACTCATAAATTAAATTGAGAAAATAAATAAAAAGAACATTGAACCTGTAATTGTAGAAGCAATCCTAAAATAAGAGAAATCCTAATCCTAATCCTAATCCTAATCCTAAGAGAGAGGAGAGAACCTCTCTCTCTAAAACTACATCTAAATCATGAAAAGTGAATGATCGAAGACCTCCTTCTGAATGGATGCATTCCCCCACTTTATAACCTCTAATCTGTGCTTTCTGTACTTGGATCTGGGCCAAAAAGGGTTTCAAAAATCACTGGGAGCGTTTTCTGCAGTTTCTGGCGCGTGGCGTCTGTCACACATCCGCGTGGGTCACGCAGTCGCGTCATCTGGGAGTTTTCCTTATCACGCGTTCGCTTTGGTCACGCGTACGCGTCATCTGCGTTCTCCTCAAGGCGCGCGTCCGTGTCAGTGACGCGTTCGCGTCACTGCCTTTTCGCGCTAGGCATGCGGCTGCGTCGTCCATGCGTTCGCGTCGCTGCCAGTTTCTTCAAAAACTCCATTTTGTGCTTTCCTTCCATTTTTTGTATGTTTCCTTTCCATCCTTTAAATCATTCCTGCCTTAGGAGATCTGAAAATACTCAACACAAAAATCACGGCATCGAATGGTAATAAAAGGTAATTAAAATAATTATTTTTAAAGCATAAGAAATATGTTTTTCACATATATCACATAATAAGGAAGGAAAAGTAAAACCATGCAATTTCACATGAATAAGTGGGTGAAGTGTTGAATAAATCACTTAAATTGAGCACAAAATATATTATAAAATATGGGTTCATCAACCTCCCCACACTTAAACAATAGCATGTCCTCATGCTAAATCCAAGATAAAGAGTAAGGTAAGGTTAAAGTGGTGGTATCTCATGCAATGCAATCTATTCTAAATACAACTACCTAAATGAATCATGCAATTCTAATTGTTATTCACTTGTATATAAAGCTTACATGTAGTTAAATTAATTCATATCCTCAAGGAATCATATATGCATAGCCAAACCTTAGATAATGTTAAAGCACTTTTACAATTGAGATGGGTAAAAAATATTTCAAAAACTTGCAAGACAATTAACAATTTAAGCAGAGATATATGGTGATGAGCTATTGAACCCTCACTGGATTTTGTGTTTACTCTCTAGTCACTTAGTGTTTATTGGGTTAATCACTCTATTCTTTTTCTATCCTTATTTTCTATAACTTTGTTCTTCATCTAACCAATCAACAATTATAGAATACAGACATACAAAAATCATGAGGTCTTTTTTAAGGTTGTAATGGGGCCAAGGTAAAGGTAAGGGTATATGTATAAGGCTAAGTGAGCTAATAAGCGAATCCTTGATTAGTCTAAAATCTCACCTAACATACATATTTCATATAAATTAAAGTTACTTAACCTATTTGCCCAAATTTTCTCACTTTGTATTGCAAGCCCATGCATTAATTTTAATTTTTGAAATTTTTCTCCCATGTGCATTGACTCTTTTTATTTTGCATTTGGGGAATTTTTGCATCCCCTTATTTAAATACTGAAAATATATAATTTTTTTTAATCAATACACATGGTAGTTTAATTGTTTTGATTTCACATGAGTATGCTTTCCAAATTTTGTTTTTGAAACAACTTATTATTTTTAAATTCCTACTTTGTTTCTATCATCCCATGTCCCCATAAAATTCCCCACACTTAAACTATATACAATTTCTATCTTAAGCTAACCAAGGATTCAACTTGGGATTTTTTTATCTTATTTTTCTGCTTAAGGCTAGTAATGTGGTTAATAGAGCAAGAGGGGATTAAAAAGCTCAAGGGGGCTAACAAAGGTGATGTAAAAGGTAGGTTAATTTGAGATAAGTGAGGAAAAATTCAAATGATGGCCTCAATCATCTCTTGGTATGTATCTATATTCTATAATTGGACATATAGATTAAAACAAAGTAAAGAACATCAGAATGAAAAAGAAGGGTAAAACACACAGGAATGAAAATTATGGTTTGAATGTAACCATACAATTAAGCTCAAGACTCACAGGCTGTGTGTTCTCTAGCTCAAAAATCATATATCAGTTATACATGTCATGCAAGTAAAAATTAAGAGTTCCCATTATTCTCAATGTAAATCTTAGGGTGGCCCTTAAAATCTTAGTGTTGTTCCTTGATGAAATGTTGTTAACTAACTAACATGGAATGCTATATATACAAGGTGTGTGGATTGTTTTAATTTACTAAGATTTCTAGTTTACTACTTTTATTTTCAATTAAATCAAACTATTATATGCTAAAAGGATAAACTATACTAATGAATCCACATATTCTATAATTAATAAGTTTAGAATTGCAGACTAAACTAAATGGCTAAAATATGAACTAAAGTGCAAAATATGGAAAATAGGGTAGAAATACAGCAAAAGAACAATGTATAAGTACTGAAAAATAAAAAAAAAAATAAAAATACAGGAAAATAACAAAATAAGATAAAAGAGTCTGTAGTGGTTCACCAAAAAGATACGCCAGAGATGGCAACCTCTCCACACTTAAAATAAAGCATCGTCATCGATGCTCACTCAAGTTGGGTGTGAAGGAGTGTCATCAATGGAAGGATGGGCTACTGGAGTCTCTGAGGTGACCTGAGGATCTGCAGACTGGATGAGGGTAGTAGGATCTGTCTGCTGCAGTGGAGGTGCTGACTGGAGAGGGATCTCTGGGTCTGCAGCCTGGATCTGGTGTGGCTCCTCTCGTTGTGACACAGCCTGCTCCGGTCCTGCCTGCTCAGCCTCTCTCTGTGCGTGTGTCTCGTCCTCATGCTCGTCCGCCTCCTCCTTAGATGGCTCTGATGGTGTGTCAGGCTCGGAGGGGATGTCGCCGCCAGATCGGATCATCAACTTGAGGTGCTCATAGCGTTGCTTGTTGCGACGCTCAGATCGCTCATATCGCCCCCGGTTGCGATGCTCCATCTAGTCCATCTGCTGAAATAAGCGGTGCACGAGGTGATAAACGAGCTCTGAGGCAAGTGGAGGTGTAGTGGTGGTAGCTGGGGTAGCAGCAGATGAAGAGGGGCAGCTGAATATGTGGCTGTCTCATCAGGAGCAGTGAGGAATGGAGGTTTGTAATCCAAAGTCTGAAACTTCCTGCTGTGAGGAATAATCTTCTTGCAGTCTGCAGCAGGTGGCTTCTGATCAGCTAGCTCCCAAGGCACGTCAGCTCGACGGCCGAGCTGTGTAATCAGATAAGGGAAAGGGAGAGTGCCTCGGACATGGACCCTGGTCATATAGTACCGGATGAAACGTGGGAGGTACAGATCCTTACCCTCCATCACACACCAAAGGAGGGTGATCATAGCAGCAGGCAGCTCCGTCTCATGAGTACTCGGCATAACAAAGTTGCTCAAGATCTGGTGCCAGAGCCGAGCCTCATCATTCAAATACATCAGCTTGATTCCCTTAGGCATTGTTGTGTTCTTTCCCATGACCCATGGGACAGTAGGTTCAAGGGCTATCTACTGCTTGACAGCATCCCAGTCAAATCGCATAAAGCGCATGTCCTCTTCAGCCTTTTTGTAACCATCAGGCTGATTTGATTTAGGCTGAAGCTGCAGAATATCCTCAATGGCTTCCTCAGTGACCAGTATCTGTTTCCCTCTGAGGTGCACTGCATCTAGGGTAGTCTTGAAATAGTTGCAGTAAAACTCTCTTACCCAGGAAGCATTGACCTCTGTCAAGTTTCTCTCCAAGAAGAACCAGCCTCTCTGTTTTATCTGATCGGAGGTGTACTGCTGTAGTTCTTCTGGAATTTTCAGAGTTCTCTCCAGGTACAGGTTCCTGGAGGTGGCAAACACTGGATACTTCAGCTTACAGTATCTGTTTGTAAATTTTACCGGATCATTGGCAGTGAGGAGCTGGTCAGCCTTCTCCTGCGGGGTAAAGTACTTTTCCTGCCAGGAGTCATCATGCATAATGTCCAGGATAGACATAGAGGATTCACCTCTTTTCTTTTTACCAGTGGTTGCCTTGCCTTTTTGTTGAGGGTCAGACATCCTAAAAAGCAGAAATTCCAGGATATAAATGAAGAATAAAGTAGAAAAATAAGTAGGCAAATAGAATAATAGCAATATAAGCACATAGTGACAAAAGAGCAGTAGAATTATGAGATGAGTTAGGTATATGTGCATTATGGATTGTATTTGAGTTAGGAATCCGAGATGAAAAATCACAATCCAAAATGTAATATAAATAGAATTCATGTTAATTAGGAAAAACCATAATCATGCCTTGAGTTAGAAAGTTAAAGTAAATAGTTAAAAACCAAAAAAGAGAAGTTTGAAAGTTAGATCGGTTAGGATTGAGAAAGAGGTTAGAAAGTAGAAATTAGTGAGTTAGTAAAAAGAAAGTCAGAGTAAGTGGCATAATGATCGGTTTCTAGGTAACAAGAATTTCACAATTATAAGCAACAGTAAACTCATATTCAAGCAAGGAAATCAGGTTGTTGATGATAATCATATAGATGCATGAGTAGCAAAAAATTAAAATCTAATCATCAATAATGCAATTTATTAACCAGGAAATCGAAAGGAATAAGAATGCTGGCCCGTGCATTCATGAATTGGTTTGGTAAAAGTTAAGTAATGCAAAATTCAAAATTGCCAAAACCAACACATGAATGAGAAGGCTAAAATTGGATGTTCCCGGGTAATAAACAGCAAGCAGAACAGTTCATATAAAGTAAAATAAAGCTGCAAATACACATAAGTAATATGAACATGAAAGAGCAGTGTAACAGCAGCATGAAACAGTGAAGAACAGCATATGAACAGTATTAACATCACAGCAACATTAGAATTGCGAAAATTATAAATCAAATAGCAAGAACAGCACAATTATCAGGCCTAAATCCACTAACCACATCCTAGCTACCTAACCTCCTAGAATCCACTACAACATGCATCTCTAACTAGCCTAATTTGAACATAATCGGAACAATAAGTAACTAACTACGAATGATAGAAAAGTGGCATTCGGCAGAACCTGGTATGCGTATGAACTAAGGTAGGGATCAGAGAGATGGCGGTGGTGAAGTGGCGGTGCTGGGAGGGGCACGGCGGCGCGGTGGCGAAACAGGGCGGCGCGATGGTGGAGGAGGTTGGGTTGGAGGGTGGGGTTTGGGTTGGGTGAGGGGTTGTGATGGTGGGAGGGGTGGCGCTGGCGGCGGGGTGGTCGGGGCTGGCCGCGGTGGGGGGGGGGGGCAGTGGCGGAGGAGGGCGGCGGTGGGTGAGTGGGAAGGTTGGGAGTGGTGGAGGGAGAAAAGAAAGAAGAGAAGGAGAGATGGGGTGGTTTTCAGCGATGGGGTGTGGTGGTGGGGGTGGTGCAGTGGTCGGTGGTGGTGGCTGGAGGTATTGGTGGTTGGGTGGTGGAGGAGGGAGGGTTGCAGAGAAGAGAGGAAGAAGAAGGGGGGTATAGGGGGCGCGATGGGGTTAGGGTTCGCGTTACTGGGGGTTAGTGGATTTGAATCCATGCGAACGCGTGTGGCACGCGATCGCGTGACTAGGGTGAAATGGGGTTGACGCGATCGCATGGAATGGGTAAAAGATGGATGACGCGGACGCATGAGGCACGCGATCGCGTCGCTGTAAATTGAGCTAAACGCACAATTCCAGCATCGTTTCAGCTTAACTCTTTGTCTTTATTTAGGGTGTTATGCTATCCACGCAATGCGGACGCGTCGCTCATGCTTTCGCGTGGGATGGGTGATTTGCAAGTGACGCGTTCGCATCTGGGACGCGAACGCGTGGCCCATTTTGTGCTAAACGCACACCAGCCGCACGATTCCAGCCCAAATTTCTGGGCGTTGGATTTTTACGCCGATTTTCAGATCACGCGTTCGCGTGAGTGACGCGGACGCGTGGGAGGTGTTTTTCGCGAATGACGTGAACGCGTTAGCAACGCGGTCGCGTCGCGCACTTTTTTTTTATGCAATTATGCAATTATGTAATTATGCAATTTTGCAGTATGCAATGCTAATGAATAATATTTAGGTTCAATAAAAATAATATAATATAAAAACAAACAACACGAAATAAAAATGAAAAAAGAAACGACCATACCATGGTGGGTTGTCTCCCACCTAGCACTTTTAGTTAAAGTCCTTAAGTTGGACATTGGATGAGCTTCTTATTATGGTGGCTTATGCTTAAATTCATCCAGAAATATCCACCAATGTTTGGAATGCCAACAGCCTCCGGGGTCCCAAACTAGGCATGTAAAGCTGTTGAGCAGCTTCAAACAGGTTCTCAGGCTCCCGGGGTGACGAATGTCAGAATAGATTACAGGATCCCAAACTTTGCTTTTAAATCCGCCTTCATTCTGACCTATATTCTTTGATTCGGGTGGTTTAGAAATTGTATTCTCACCAAGATGACCAAACGTCTTCCGAGACCCATTCAATTGGACTTGATACTAATCCTTGCACTTCGAATCGAAGCGCAGAACCTTATTGAACCTTATACACCAGCTCTGAGTACGAGCCATTTCCCTCTTACTCTTAAAGCCGCAGAGAGCTCTAAGCCGGCCATCTGTTTCAAGCAAACCATATTCAAGTGGAAAGGTAAATATAAAGGTTAAGGATTGTACCCACTTGAAGCTTGTATTAGGTGGTAATGGCCTTGGGACAGGTGTTTCCAGTGGTTCTGTAAGTTCTACTCCCTTGTATTCTTCTATGAATTCCTCTACTTCTTTGAAAAATTTTTCAACTACAACTGCGTCCTAATCCAAGTCTTCTATGTCTTCTTCGTCACTCAAGTCATAAGCTGGAGGTTGAGAGAAATCTACCTCGACATCATCTTCATATTCACTTGGATAAGATTCTTCAGGCTCAAGGAGTTCAGTTGCGGATGTGAGTTCGTGACTAGGAGAGCTTGATTCATGATCATCACTGCCTATGGAATCAACTTCTTGGTCTGTTCCGTCCAATTTTTCACAAGGTATATGCTTTGGAGGTTGTGCACTGTCCTCTTTGGGATCAATTTTGAACTTCTCAACAGAATCCTTTACAGCTCTTGATTCCCATGGAAGTTCAGCATCTCCTAAATCTTCAACCACTTCTTCCTTTACAACTATCATGGCCTCCTCCACTTGTTCCAATACAAAGTCATGCTCCTCATTGTCCACCGAAGTTTCTAGTGTCTCCTTCATGCTACGCTCTTCTTTTGATTCTCCACATGCAGCCATGGGAGTATTTTGAGCGCTCAAATGTCGGGAAGCTATTATATTCACTTCCTCAGTTAAGGTAGTAGTGAGTTCCAATACGCCCTTTTGCATCCTCGCTTGCCCTTGAAGAAGAACACGAAGTTTGTCATTCAGTGGAGGTTGGGGTGGGTGTGAGGGTTCATTGGTTGGGGAAGAGGGTTCAAAATAAGAATGTGGTGGTTCTTGGGAGTAATTGGATTGGAATTGTGGTGGGTAAGGGTCACACGGTGGTGAATGGTGAAAAAGAACTTGTGAGTGTGGTGGTTCAAAGCTATATTGAGAGGATGGTCTATAAGCACATGGTGGGGCTTGTTGGTAATTACAAGGGGGTCCTCCATATCTATCAGCTTGATATGCATTGTAGAGTGGTCCTTGTCTATGATATCTTGGAGGGTGTTATTGCCTAAAGGGTTGATCAGATCCTCTTGGCTCCATCCATCTTTGACTGCTTAGACCTTGATGCATATTCCTGTTATAGCTTCCACTCCTCTCAACAAATTTAGAACCAAACTCAAAGTGAGAGGGGTGAGAATTCATAGAAGCTAATAGAAATGAAAGGGAAAAACAAAAACAAATAAACAATTAAAAGAAAAATATTTACAATAACCAATAATAAGGCACACGTTTGCAATTCCCCGACAACGGCGCCATTTTGACGATCGGTTTTTTCTATCGGTAAAGAAATATAAAAATATAATCGCGTTGTAAGTATAGCTTCTAAACCAACAGAAAATTCTTTCGTACAAACGTTTTGGTTGTCACAAGTAACAAACCCCTTTAAAATTGATAACCGAAGTATTTAAACCTCGGGTCGTCTTCTCAAGGAACTGCAGGGAGGTGTTCTTATTATTGGTTATGAGTTTTGTAAATTGGGGGTTTTGAAAGTAAGGAATAAGTAATTTAAATGACAAGTAAAATAAATAAATAACTGTAAAATAAACTCTTGGCAAGGTATGAGAATTTGGAAGCCCTATGCTAGTTATCCTTATCGATGGTGATGAGAATTGAGTTTTAATCCCACTTAGTTAACCTTTACTAAAGCAAAGAAAGGTCAAGTGGACTAATTAGTTTGATCCTCAAGTCCTAGTCAATCCCTATGGGAAGACTAGATTTAGAGCGATTTAGATCAATTAATAATCTCCCAATTTCAATCACTGCTGAGTTTGACAACTCAAGTGTTACCAATTACTTAACCTAAGCCAAAAGGAAGAAAATATCTAAATTAAATTAAAAGCATCCATATAAATAAAGCAAAGCAAAATTAAATCTGAAATACCTCAAATCGCATTAATAAAAGAAATCAAATTTAACATAGATATTCATAAATTAAATTGAGAAAATAAATAAAAAGAACATTGAACCTGTAATTGTAGAAGCAATCCTAAAATAAGAGAAATCCTAATCCTAATCCTAATCCTAAGAGAGAGGAGAGAACCTCTCTCTCTAAAACTACATCTAAATCATGAAAAGTGAATGATCGAAGACCTCCTTCTGAATGGATACATTCCCCCACTTTATAACCTCTAATCTGTGCTTTCTGTACTTGGATCTGGGCCAAAAAGGGATTCAGAAATCGCTGGGAGCATTTTCTGCAGTTTCTGGTGCGTGGCGTCTGTCACACGTCCGCGTGGGTCACACGTACGCGTCATCTGCGTTCTGCTCAAGGCGCGCGTCCGCGTCAGTGACGTGTTCGCGTCACTGCCTTTTCGCGCTAGGCATGCGGCTGCGTCGTCCATGCGTTCGCGTCGCTGCCAGTTTCTTCAAAAACTCCATTTTGTGCTTTCCTTCCATTTTCTGTATGTTTCCTTTCCATTCTTTAAATCATTCCTGCCTTAGGAGATCTGAAAATACTCAACACACAAATAACGGCATCGAATGGTAATAAAAGGTAATTAAAATAATTATTTTTAAAGCATAGGAAACATGTTTTTTCACATATATCACATAATAAGGAAGGAAAAGTAAAACCATGCAATTTCACATGAATAAGTGCGTGAAGGGTTGAATAAATCACTTAAATTGAGCACAAAATATATCATAAAATATGGGTTTATCAATGGTCTTTTCTGTGAGTCACGCGGACGCGTCAGTTACGCGCACGCATCGCCGTGCAAATCTTCAAATCACGCGTACGCGTCAGTCACGCGCATGCGTCGCCATGGAAAGCTCCAAATCACGCGTACGCGTCAGTCACGCGTACGCGTCGCTCCTCGCTGCCATCTTCTTTGATTCTTGTGCTGCAGAAACTCCATCAAATTCCACTGAATGCTACCTAAGATAAACAAAATTTCAAAATACTCAAAGTAGCATCCATATTGGCTAAAAGATAATTAATTCTTTATTAAACTCAACAAATTAGATGCAAATTCACTAGAAAAAGATAGAAAAGATGCTCACGCATCACAACACCTAACTTGAACTGTTGCTTGTCCTCAAGCAACCAAAACTAATATAAGCTTAGGATGTGAATTTGCATGAGAATGAGAGTTCGATTAAGCTCATGTCTCTTCTTATAGTGGGGTTTACAACTGCAATCCTAAATTGTTTTGGCATTTCACTTTATCCTTTGAAGTTTAGAATTATTGGTATCCATAGGAACTCAGAATTCAGATAGTGTTATTGATTCTCCTAGTTCAGTATGTTGATTCTTGAACACAGTTACTTTATGAGTCTTGGCCGTGACCCTAAGCATTTTGTTTTCCAGTATTACCACCGGATACATAAATGCCACAGACACATAACTGGGTGAACCTTTTCAGATTGTGACTTAGCTTTGCTAGAGTCCTCAGTTAGAGGTGCCCAGAGTTCTTATGCACACTTGTTTTGCTTTGGACCACGACTTTAACCGCTCAGTCTCAAGTTTTTCACTTGACACCTTCACGCCACAAGCACATGGTTAAGGATAGCTTGATTTAGCCGCTTAGGCCATGATTTTATTCCTTTGGGCCCTCCTATCCATTAATGCTCAAAGCCTTGGATCTTTTTTACCCTTTGTATTTTAGTTTAAAGGGTTATTGGCTTTTTCTGCTTGCTTTTTTTCTTTCTTTTTCTTTTTCTTTTCTTTTTTTTTTGCAAGCTTCATATTTTTCACTGCTTTTTCTTGCTTCAAGAATCAATTTTATGATTTATCAGATTATCAATAACATTTCTCTTTTTTTCATCATTCTTTCAAGAGCCAACAATTTTAACATTCATAAACTTCACTATAAAAAATATGCACTGTTCAATCATTCATTCAGAAAACAAAAAGTATTGCCACCACATCTAAGTAAATAGACTACTCTTAAAATTTACTCAATTTCTCATGCAATACATCACTTCTGTATTTTTGATTTGAATTCAAGCTCAGTGAGTAATACATGAGACATCTTTTAAGGAAATTAAGAGAAAACTAATCTAGACCTATGATTCTAATTAATAAAGGATCATGCAACAAACAAAGCAAAAATAGTAGAAAACCGGAACATAACATATTAAAAGCGGGAAGGAATATAGAATGAAAGGAACTCAACCACCTTAATTATCCTAGCGGTCATTTTATTCTTTTGTTGTGCTCCTCCTGTGAAGATGATTCACCTCCCTTTGGTGCCATAAGAATAAATGGAAGACTTCTAAGCGAAGCGTCAACACCAAATTTTAAGGTTTTCTTGTCCTCAAGGAAAGAAGAACTGAAAATAAAAAGAGACAAATATTATGATGAAAGAAAAAGAAAAGGATAAAAGAACAAGAGAGAATTAGGATTGGGAGAGGGAGAAATAAAATTAAAACTGAGCAGCGACCTAGTGTAATTGTGCGGCATAGGGACGCGTATGCGTACGGCACACGTACGCGTGGGTTGCGAGATTTTCTTAATGATGCGTAGGCGTCAGGCATGCGTCCGCGTGCCTTGGGTTTTGTGCGATTCGCGCGAAGCCAGCCGCACGCACACGCAACTCTCTGTTCGCGTGGCTTAGGGACCTATATTTTCATATGACGCGTGCGCGTCATTCACGTGCACGCGTGGATGGCCATTTATGTAGATGACGCGTACGCGTCAGGGACGCGTACGCGTGAATAGGTTTTGTGCTTTTTGCACACTTCCAGCCCCAAGCTAGCACAACTCTCTACCCAAACACATATTTACGTCGAATTCCAAGGTCACGCGCGTACGCGTGGAGTGCCAAAAGTGCAAACGACGCGCACGCGTGATGCGGCTTGTGCTTCCAGCGCTGCTCCCGCTCAACTCTCTGTCATATTTTATTTTTCACACACACCCATCTGACGCGTACGCGTCAGTGACGCTTGCGCATCGTGTGCTCTTTTTTTCGCCTGAGGTGTTTGGTTCCTGTGATGAGATGGTTGCATGATCTGAAAAACAGTAAAAACTTAGTAAAAATCAAATAAGTAAGAAAAATACTACTAATAAAAATAAAACAAAATAAAGCTAAGAATGAAAAGGAATGATCATACCACGGTGGGTTGTCTCCCACCTAGCACTTTTAGTTAAAGTCCTTAAGTTGGACATGTGGTGAGCTCCTTGTCATGGTGGCTTGTGCTTGTACTGATCCAGGAATCTCTACCAATGTTTGTAAATCCAATGGCCACCGGGATTCCAAACTAGGCGCATAACTCCTTCGGGCACATTGAAGCAAGTGACAAGGCCCCAAGAGTGTTGATTGTGAGAATGAATTCCAGGGCCCCAAACCTTGCTTTTACACCCGTTTTCTTGTGGATCACCATTGTTCCCACCGGGTGGCAAGAAATCTGAATTCTCATAGAGACATCCAAACAACCTTCTAGACCCATTCAATTGAGCTCTACACCAATCCTTGCACTTCAATTTGGAGCATGCAACCATATTGAACCTTGCTTGACAACTCTCACCACTAACCATCTTTCTCTTACTCTTAATGCCACAAAGAGCTCTAAGTTGACCATCCATCTCCAGTAGCCCATATTCAAGTGGGAACGTAAAGGTTAGGGATAGGAATTTTACCCACTTGAATATTGTATTGGATGGTGATGGCTTTGGGAGAGGTCTTGGAAGCTCTACTCTCTTGTGTTCTTCTTTGAATTCTTCCATTTCTTTGCAAGCTTCACTAATTTCAACCTCTTCCTCTTGGTAGCTGTCTTCTAATTCAATCTCTTCTTCATTGCTTACCAAGGGCATGTGAGGTTGTGCATCTTCCTCCTTTGTGGGTGCATCTTCCTCTTCTTCCATGTGTGAGGATGGAAAGTTCTCTAGTTCACTGGAGTATAAACTTCTTTGATTGATTTCCTCACTTTCTTCTATAGGATCTTGTATTATATCTCTTGGGAAGGAATTTGCTTACTCCTCTTCCTGTGGTTTGATAATCGACTGCACATGCTTCTCTACATTTTTGACACTTGTCTTTATATCATGTAAAAATTCTTTCATGAGAAGCTCAAGATCTGATGGTATTTGAGATGAATAAGGAGGAGGTGATGGTTCTTGATAAGTGTAAAAAGAGGATGGTTCTTGGTATGAATAGGGAGATAGTGGCTCTTGATATGGGTAGAAAGATGATGGTTCTTGATATGGATAGAGAGGTGGTGGTTCTTGGTATGGATATGAAAATGGTGGTTCTTGATAGTTGGAACATGGAGCATTGAAGTTTCTTTGGTTTTGACTTTGCCAACCAAAATTCAGGTAGTTCCTCCATCCACAATCATATGAATTACTACTTGGGTGGGAGTAGTAATCCATGTGATCTCTCTCCATTATTTTTCCTTAGCACAACACACCAAACAAAATTAAGCGCACCATGTGGTAAACAGGAAAGCAAAGAAGAAAGAACAGAATTCTAAAAATTAAAATAAGAAAAATTAAAATAAAACTAACTAGGAAACACCAAACTTAATTTCAGAAATTAAGAAAAATATTAGTGCTATTTATTTATTTAAAAATAATTTTTTTCGAAAATAATAAAATAAAATTTAAATAAAATTAAAATTAAAACGCCTAATCTAGGCAATCAAACAACTAATAGTTGTTAATCACAGTTAATCCCTGGCAACGGTGCCAAAAACTTGGTGCGGATTTTATAACCCACAAACTATCCGACAAGTGTACCGGGTCGTACCAAGTAATACCTCAGGTGAGTGAGGGTCGATCCCATGAGGATTGATGGATCAAGCAACAATGATTGATTGATTGGCTTAGTTAGACAAACAGAAAAGAGTGTTTGAGGAATATAAAAGACATTAAACAATATAAAGAATATTGAATGAAGGCGAGTAAATAAATTGGGAAGAAAATATGGAGAAGACAGTTAAGATTTCAGAGTTATCTATTTTTCCAGATTACTTTTCTTACTAAGTATTTTAATTATGTAGGATTTAATTTATGGCAAACTATATGTGACTAGACCCTAATTCCTTAGACCTTTCTAATCTCCTCTAAAATTCATTAACTGCCAATTCCTTGGTCAATTAATTCCAATTAGAAGATGCATGATCAAATTCCAGTTTACATACCACAAAAACTCTAATTACCCAAAAATAAAAGGATTATATGTCACGTATCCCGTTAAATCCAGATAATTAAAATTTAGGAGAATATGTTTTCAAGATATTGTTCAAGCAAAGAGCTTTTCCAAGTTTTACAAGAACTTAAATAGAAAGAGGGTCATACTTCCGTTCCACCCAAATTCATAAGATAAAGAGCGAAAACAATTCTTAAATGTTGTGTTGAGATGGAATGAAAAGTTAACTAATTCCCATCCCCTTTTATATCTACTCCTAATAAATTTAAAATCTATCTAAAACTAAAAAAAAACAATATTTTAATTTAAATTAGAATTAATTAACAAGTCTTCAGTTGATGGGTGGGGACCACTCGTTTTGTCCATTCTGCAATTTCTAATCTGTGTTTTCTGGGCTGAAAACTAGGTCAAAACAGACCAGAAATTAGCCCCAGCATTTTTCTGCGTTTTCTGCACGTGGCACATGTCACGCGTACGCGTCAGTCATGCGTACGAGTCAATGGTCTTTTCTGCGAGTCACGCGGATGCGTCAGGTACGCGCACGCGTCGCCGTACAAATCTTCAAATCACGCGTACGCGTCAGTCACGCGCACGCGTCGCCATGGAAAGCTCTAAAACACGCGTACGCGTCGCTCCTCGCTACCATCTCCTTTGATTCTTGTGCTGCAGAAACTCTATCGAATTTCGCCGAATGCTACCTAAAATAAACAAAATTGTAAAAGACTCAAAGTAGCATCCATATTGGCTAAAAGATAATTAATTCTTTATTAAACTCAACAAATTAGATGCAAATTCACTAGGAAAAGATAGGAAAGATGCTCACGCATCAGTGGCATCTCTATCTTTTGCAGTTGATCTAAATTACGTTAATAATGAAGAAATTGGTGATAATCCATCTTTTGGTGAGCTTACAATTGCAATGATAAAGACTCCTATTATGATCCCGATTTCAGGGGAGGGTGGAAAATCCAATTCCTTGGAGGATGTCACTACAAAAAAAGGACATAAAATGGCAATAATATTACGGCGGTTCTAAAAAACCGCCGTAATATTCAAATATTATGGAATTTTTTGTGGTGCCATAATTAACTTACAGGTGATGGTGGCTTTTGTGGATTCAGGCGGTTTTAAAACGCCATTACCACATTGTATAAAAAACCCCAACCCTAACTTAGCCTTCATTTCCCGTTCGATGGCTACTGTGAGAGAACGGTTGAATCTTTGCCACTCGCGATCTCCTCTGTTCACAATCTCCTCCGGCGACGATCCTCTCCGACGATGATCTCCTCCGGCGTCGTCTCCTCACACGAGAGTCTCCTCACACGACTTCTCCTCCAGCAACAGTCTCCTCAAGTGACGTCTCCTCCTGCGACATCTCCTCCGACGCTGGTCTCCTCTTGTGACGTCTCCTCCGGCAACGTCTTCTTCAGTAACGGTCTCCTCTTGTGACGTCTCCGGCGACGTCTCCTCCAACGTCAATTTCCTCCTCCGACGTTTTCCTATGCGGCAATCTCGTCCATCGAGCTACCGTGCGGCGAGTTTCTCCTCCGGCGGCAGACTTGTGAGGTAGGTTCTTCTTCCTTTTTTCCTTTGTTCTCTTGAAAATATTTCATTCTGATCTATTGTCTTAGGCTTGCCTTAGATTGGATGAAAAAAATTAATTAAATTGGTTTAAATCTCAGCATAGTAGTCAAAATAGGTTGCTTACTGTTCTCTTTATTTTGCTTGCAATGATTCTTATTCTTTAGCTGTTTCTTGTTCTGATTTGGCAGTAGATAATGGTTTGATTGGTTAATTTGATGTTAAATTCTACTCTGCTTTTCTTGTTTCGGGAAGGTAGCGTGTGTGACTTCTTAGTTGCATGCTCTTGATTTGTTGTTTTTCTGATTTTTAATGGGTTTCATATGCATGTGAATGGCAATTAGATTGTTGTTTCTATCATTGATCCGATAAGCAATATGTATGGGAAGCAGTTGCTGACAGTGTAATCTTTTCTTCCAACAAATAAGTTGCTGACAATAAGTTGTTTCTGTCTTCTTTTGTTCCTTCTCTCATTCTTTTCTTTCTTTCAGTGTAGTCTTCATGTTTGAGAAAATGCACGATCTTCTTTTTTGTGTTGGTTGAGGATTTTTTCAGAACTTTGAGGTTGATGAGACGCTAATAGACAAAGAGTAAGAACAAGTTGGAGGTGAAACAATGGTGGGACTCCCATTAATGGAAGATCAAGGCAAGTTTCTTCACTTGTGAATGGTGTTGGTGGTGGCCATGATCTTACTGTTGGTAGTGCTCCACCAAGCAATGCTGGATCAGACTATGGCATAATAGAGTTCACAAGAGAGGATGTGGAAGCACTCTTAAATGAGAAAGCCAAAAGAAAAGACAGATTCAATTATAAAGTTAGTGAAATTTAATTGAGCTAATTTGATGATTATAATTATAATTACCTGTTGTGTCAATTGCTTATCTGGATTTCAGATCAAAGGGGTTATTAAAGTTGGAGAAGCAACTGGCAGGTAACTGCTGCCTCTGATAATTTGGCTCTATATGATGGGCTAATTCTTCAGGGGTTCCTAACAACTCATCACATTCTCATACTTTTAGAATTAGAGTTGATCAATTAACCCTTTGACCACTGTAAATATTTTCATTTCTCATGACTCATGATAGACTGATAGTCAGTCATTTGAGGATATTGTGATTTCAATTTCTTTTTCACATACGTGATGTTTCTATTGCATTTAGTGATGTATTGTTACAAGTCATAAACTATTTATCTTGTAGAAATTCATGAGATAAATTACATTCTTGATGCATATGTCTCTCTTGGGAGGTCTGATGCTTTAAATGAAAAAGTCACTGTAAGTTATTGTTCTTATTATGATTGTAGTTATGATTTTGTGCTGAGTTTTAAAATGCATAACCTTCCTGCTTATGATTAGCCAATATACCTTACATTAATTGTTGATGCGCGAACTATAGATTGCATCATCAGGAAGACCGGATGCCATTGCAAAGGCTCAGCCTGTGCTTTCTGGTAATGCATTGAGATCTATTTAGTTATTATAATCGAACTTGACTTTTATGTCTTAAAGAAAAGTGTAATTCTTTTTAATATATTTTTATATTAGCTAATTGTCTCTCTCTTTTTGGACAGTAATGTATGAAAAGCTTTTCACTTTTGAGGGTGAAATTGGTGGTGGCAAGTTATTTCTTTCTTTAGTCTTGCCAAACCTACCTTATATAATTAGATACAATTTTTCTGATAAACTTAGATAATGGTCCTAAATTGCTTTAATAACAAAGCTAACTTCTGTTGTTATAATATTATCTGTCTCACTGCTTTTAGTGACTTTAGGGGCTTATGTTTTTAGATCTTTGATACTTATGTTTGAAAATTTTAGTTGTACTCTAATTTTCCTTTGTTACTCACTAGTTATCATTATCTCCATAAAATCTAAATATCCTTTCTTAGAATACTATTTTATTTATTAATCCTCTAATACCTTTTTCCGTCACACTCACTTCCAACCATCTCTATTTCCATGATCTGAGAAATAATTGATTTTTCAGTCTCAATGGAAGGACTTAAGAACTGATCTAATGCGTGACCAACTACCATGTTTGTTTATCTCATTCTGGATGCTATATATGAACTGTAATTTGTAGTTTTTTTTGGCTTTGTAGTTTCTTTTTTGGCTTTCTTTTTTGTAGTTTCTTTTTTGGTTTTCTTGAATCTATCCGGAGAATAGGGTCTTAGAAGAATATTCTGAATTTTTACAGCAACAGGATAGCTTATCTTTTGGAGAAGGTAATGCATGCTACAAAGCAAATTGCTAGAAGTGATTAGGTGAGCCATATAACTCATGTTTTTGAGAGGCAAGCTGATGGAAGTGTGCCTGGAAATATAACGGAAAATGAGAGGCAAGCTGATCAACCAGAAAGTGAGGGATTAACCGAAGATGATAAAGTCGAGGAATGTATATCTGCAGATAAAGAAGCAAACCTTTGTGTTGATGTTGTTGCTCATGTTTCTGAGGCTTATCATTTTAATGGTTAGAAGTTTTTAGATGGGCTTGATTTTGGTGATTTCATGTGGCCACCATGTATATTAATTAGCTTTATAGAACCTCAGAAGCAAGTTAACTAGTTGCTTTTGTTTCCTATTTCAATATTACACAGGAATGTTTGACTACCAATATGTTGTTCCTATTCCTGCGGAAGTTGCTCAGAGGAAAAAGAGAAATTAGTCAGAACTTGAGGAACCACACTTTGGTGAATATCTTAGTTTCAATATTCTGTTATTTAAACCTGGTGTTTTGATGGCTTTTACCAAGTTATTAGTGTGTGTTTCTGTTCTGTCATAGGTGAGGGTGGTCTTATAGATGTGGATCATGAGGACATTATGCTTATTGTGCCTCCACTTTTTGCTCTGAAGCATATGCCAGAAAATTTTGTGCCTCCACTTTTTGCATTCTTCCACAACCACCACTTATTAACCATTCTCCCACTTTGCGAGATATATGCCAGCCTCATGTCCCCACCCATATTTTGCAAAGGTAATTTCAAGTTTCTTCTTTCTTATGCTCTGCTTAATCATACTCAGTCATTGTTGTTGCTGTTTCAGGATGGAAGAGATTGGATATGTGATGCGTACAGATGTTCAGAGGGAGGCTTTGCCTCATCTTTTCTCCGGCCGTGACTGTATACTTCATGCTCAGATTAGGTTATTCTGCTCTTTTCAATTTGTATGCTTATTGATAGCAAACTTTTCTCTCCTTTTTCCTTGGTTTAGTTTCAACGTGTTAGAAAACTTTTTGATTGATTCTCATATGGCTAAACATTTTTCCTTGTTTACTTATCTTTCCGTGTGTTAGCCTAACATTCAATGTTAAAGAAGTAATACTAATGTGGATCTGTAACCTTATTTTACTTATAATTATCTAGACAGGTTCTGGCAAGGTCACCAAAGTTGCAAGGATGTTGGCAGCAAAGCCAACTGGAGTCGAGGGGGAGCAGAAGTCGTGTACCGTCATGGCTCTCTTGGATGGAGGAACATTGAGAAGACACAAGAGTTGGTTAAAGGTAAAACCCTTTCATCCTCTTTTACAGTAAATTCTGTTTAATTTCTTGTTTTCTACATTTTCGCTGCTATCGATACTAATGGTACACAGTAAAACTAATGCTTTAGCATGTTATATTTTGCAAAATACATTTACTAACTTATATAAGCTATTTCATTAGCATTCTCATATACAACCGCTTATAGTTCATTGATTTGCTTAGCAAATGTGTGTTTAGATAATAAATACTGCACAGTTGTTGTCTAACCTTGTAGAATTGGCCATTTTCTTTGATCAGTGGAAGCATTGAGTCTTATAGAGAAAACCATTTTAATGCTCATTTAGGACACTATGTTATATACATGGATATATAAACAAGATTACTGTTTGGTTGTTCTTAATTCTCATTTTTTGTTTAAATTTATTTTGTGCTCTCCAAGTTAATGGTTTATTTATTTATTCTTTTTTATTTTGTTTTCAAATTATATTTTTGTTGTAGGAATTGGATCAAGAGAGTGAGATTCCATCGTCAAAAGAGTTAGAAAGTAGATCTTTTGAAGCGAATAATAGAGCAGTGTGATTTTTTTTTATGATAGAGACTTGATGTATTAAGAGTTACATACTAAGACTTTCAATACTTTATTTGTATAGGAATTATTATTTTTTATTTCCAATACTAAAAAATTATATATTATGTTTAATATTTTATTTATGAGATGTAATATTTTGTTGATGAGTTATGATTTCTTGTTATTGTGAAATTTTAAACAAAAAATTATTTGTTTAACACGGTAAAAATTATCCTTTTAAACGATAAAAAATGTCATTTTTATCCAGTAAAAAGGGCAGTTTGTAACTGTCATTTTAAACAACATGAAATGTCATTTTAACTAATAAAAATGGCACTGTCAGGGTAAAAACGGTATTTCAAAAATGCCATTTTAACTAACCAAAAGTCACTTTGTCAGGGTAAAAATGGCAGTTCAAAAACGCCGTTTTAACCAACCAAAATACTACTCTGTCAGGGTAATAATGGCGGTTTAAACTGCCGTTTTAACCTATTCAAAAACCGCCATTTTAACCAACCAAAATGCCACTCTGTCAGGGTAATAACGGCGGTTTAAACTGCCGTTTTAACCTATCCAAAAACTGCCATTTTAACTAACCAAAACGCCACTCTGTCAGGGTAATAATGGCGGTTCAAACTACCGTTTTAACCTATCCAAAAACCGCCATTTTAACCCAGAAAATAACGGCGGTTTTAACCGCCATTTTAACCTATTCAAAAACCGTTGTTTTATCCTAGGGAATTGTGGCGGTTTTCAGAAAACCGCCGTAATAACCAGAATGGCGCCCAGAATTACGTCGCTTTACAAAACCGCCATTCTTGGTAATAATGGCGGTTCAAACCGCCGTAATTACCAAAAAAAAAACCGCCATTTTTACCAGATTTTTTTGTAGTGTGTATAGCGGGATGACAACCTAGGAAGGAGTAGTCCAGTTAGTTGGGGTGGGGCATCTAGTTCGGAAACTCAGCAATATCCCCCATACTTTTTGACTTTAAATCTAGAGGCTATGGCATATCAGATGTAGAATCTATATTTGGGGGTAGATATGCACAGGATACAATAGCTTCAGCTGAGTTTCATGTTGGTCAATAATTTCAGAGTAAAGACAATGTCATCCTAAGTGTGAAGACTTATAGCATCCATTATGGGGTTGAGTATAGTGTGCTAGAGTCAGATTTATAGAAATTGAAAAGAGTCATACAGTGAGTTATCAAGATGGGCAATAGGTGCATTGACAACCATGCTAGGTAGTATTGCAGTACTGAAGACGAGTCATGTGCGGGTTGGAGGCTAGGTTGTCGAGTCATCAGCTTATTTTCAATGACTTTTTTAGACATTCCCACTAAGAATCCGAGGCCCTTAGGCATTGTAAGCCACTGGTCAGTATCAATAGGACCCAAAAAGACAAACAAGAAGATAAGAATTCAAACTGAATAAAAAAATACATTAAAATTGAAAAAGAAATAAAAAGGATAGATTGAAATTGAGTACAAAGAGAATCACTCTACTCTCTACCCATTTTCTTGAGGCAACAAGAAAAAAGACTCCTCAATCTAACTTGTCAACGCCATAGTTTGGGAATTGAATCGAAAGGACTCCTCAACCTTCTACTCAATTCTCCGATACAACAAGAGAGGGAGTCCTCAACCTCAATTGTCCACATCAAGGTTTCATCACGAAACCAAAAAAAGAGTTTTTAAACCTCTAAATCATTCTATACTACGACTATCCTAGTTTATGAGGTATTTATAACCTCTTATTAGGTTAAAATATAAAACACTCTAAGTCCATAAACATAAGGCCCAATCTAGTAATTAAATAAACAAAATAAAAATACATCAAATTAAATTAAAATATTATAAAAATGTAAACTAATATCTTCTAAATAATACTTGAACTCTTCATATCTCGAACATTTGAATCACGTATCATTCTCCTCCTCTTCAAAAAAGATTCGTCCTCGAATCTTGTAGGTAGAAAAATAGAATATGAAAAGCACAATAATTATAAGGAAGATAATTTTTTTCTTTTTTTATATATTTCTTTTTTTTTCTCCTTTTTTTCGCACTGTATGTTTTTTTTATATTTTTTAAATAGTAAAATCAATAATGATGACAAAACAATAATGAAACACAAACGGAAAATAAGAACACAAGAACTTAAAGAAAGACGCGACAGACACTGGACTCTTCTTTTATGATAAAAGAACAAATATAGATTAATAAGAATTAATCTAATACTTGAGCTCTAATACTAAATGATTAAGAAATAAAAGACAAACAAGAAGATAAGGATTCAAACTGAATTAAAAAATACATCAAAATTGAAATAGAAACAAAAAGGATAGATTGAAATTGATTACAAAGAGAATCACTCTACTCTCTACCCAATTTCTTGACGCAACAAGAAAAGGACTCCTCAACCTAACCTGTAAACACCATAGTTTGGGAATTGAATCGAAGGGACTCCTCAACCTTCTACTCAATTCCTTGATGCAACAAGAGAGGGACTCCTCAACCTCAATTTTCCACATCATGCTTTCATCACGAAACCAAAAAAAGAGTTTTTAAACTTCTAAATTATTCTATACTATGACTATCCTAGTTTATGAGGTATTTATAACTGGTGCACGAATTCCCAAACTCTGTACAACTGTACCAGCAAGTGCACTGGGTCGTCCAAGTAATACTTGAGCGAGTCAGGGTCGATCCCACAAGTATTGTGGTTTGAAGCAAGCTATGGTTATCTTGCAGGTCTTAGTCCGGCGAATCAGAAGGTTGTTAGATTGAGACAAGGGCAATCAGTAATAGGTATATGGTTAAGCATTGTAGTTGCTTTATCTTTCTAAATTAACTCTGGTAGTACTGTCTCTTTGCCTGTGAATGCCTTCTTCTATGGCAGGCTGTATGTGATCAACGCCATTGCCCGTGGTCATTAATCTCCTCTGCTTCAGATCAAATGCCATTGGTCGTGGTCATCCAATCTGACGGAGGGTGAAGATCTAGCAGTTCATTCTCTTGGCGATCCTACTCAAAATGCCACAGACAAGGTCAAATCTTCGGGATCAGAGAATGCTGCTTCTTTGGGTTCTAGCTTCTACCACAGAGACCCTAATCTCCCCA
This sequence comes from Arachis hypogaea, assembly GCF_003086295.3. Classification (NCBI taxonomy): domain Eukaryota; kingdom Viridiplantae; phylum Streptophyta; class Magnoliopsida; order Fabales; family Fabaceae; genus Arachis; species Arachis hypogaea. The sequence goes on from NC_092050.1 coordinate 104,261,352, forward strand.
GAAATCGGTTAAACTAGTGTCTCGAGAAGTCCCCAATGAAGTCATGAATTAGTCGTCTAAGAGATGTATAATCAAGCTGGTGGTTCGCGCTTTCCAGTCACGTATTCACACGAACCCAAGTAGACACCTGTGGTTGTCAGGCGCGCGGTCCTAATATGATGAACAGAGCTGATTGTCATTGGTCATCCTATTCACCATGTTGAAGAACAAGTATACATCTTAGAATTAGATCAAATACGGATCGAAGAGAAATAGTAATACTTTTATTAATTCATAGGACTCCACAGGGCTCCTTCCCTCAACCTAGGAGGTTTAGAAACTCATAATGAAAGGAAATACAATGATAAACAAAAATAATGTGTGTCCTCCCTTTGGGAGAATGTAAAATAACTCTTAAATACTAAACAGATGACTAGTAAGGGTAAAACAGTATATTTAGTGCTAAAATCCACTTCTGGGGCCCACTTGGTAAGTGTTTGGGCTGAGTTTTGATGAGATCCACGTGCTAGGGGACCTCTAAGGCATTGAACGCTGGCTAGGGGGTCCTCTCTAGGCGTTTGGACGCTAGTCTCTGCCCTTTGGCCGCTGGACGCCTGGAAGGAGGCAGGAGGCTGGCGTTGGACGCCAGTTTTAGGCCTTTTAATCTATAGCAAAGTATGGACTATTATATATTTCTGGAAAGCTCTGGAAGTCAGCTTTCCATAGCCATTAAGAACGCTCCATTTGGATTTCTGTAACTCCAGAAAAAATCTTCCGAGGGCAAGGAGGTCAGATCCGAACAACATCTGCAGTGCTTTCTCTGTCTCTGAATAAGACTTTTACTCCAGCTCCTCAATTTCAGCCAGAATTTACCTGAAATTGCACAAAAATACACAAACTCAAAGTAGAGTCCAAAAATATAAATTTAACACTAAAACCTCTAAAAACTAAATAAAAACTAAACAAAACATACTAAAAACTATATGAAAATGATGCCAAAAAGCGTATAAAATATCCGCTCATCAATAACCTCTTATTAGGTTAAAATATAAAAAACTCTAAGCGCATAAACATAAGGCCCAATCTAGTAATTATATAAACAAAATCAAAATACATCAAATTAAATTAAAATATTATAAAAATATAAACTAATATCTTCTAAATAATACTTGAACTCTTCATATCTCAAACATTTGAAGCACGTATCATTCTCCTCCTCTTCAAAAAAGATTCGTCCTCGAATCTTGTAGGTGGAAAAATAGTATATGAAAAGCACAATAATTACAAGGAAGATAATTTCTTTTTTTTTTTGTATATATTTCTTTTTTTCCCTTTTTTTGCACTGTATGCTTTTTTTATTTTTTTAAATAATAAAATCAACAATGATGACAAAACAATAATAAAACACAAACAAAAAATAAGAACATAAGAACTTAAAAAAAGATGCGACATACATTGGACTCTTTTTTATGGTAAAAGAAGAACAAATATAGATTAATAAGAATTAATCTAATACCTGAGCTCTGATACCAAATGATAAAGAAATAAAAGATAAACAAGAAGATAAGGATTAAAACTGAATAAAAAAAATACATTAAAATTGAAATAGAAACAAAAAGGATATTTTGAAATTGAGTACAAAGAGAATCACTCTACTCTTTACCCAATTTCTTGACGCAACAAGAAAAGGACTCCTCAACCTAACTTGTCATTGCCATAGTTTGGGAATTGAATCGAAGGGACTCCTCAACCTTTTACTCAATTCCCTGATGCAACAAGAGAGGGACTCCTTAACCTCAATTGTCCACATTAGGGTTTCATCACGAAACCAAAAAAAAGAGTTTTTAAACCTCTAAATCATTTTATACTACGACTACCCTAGTTTATGAGTTATTTATAACCTCTTATTAGGTTAAAATATAAAAAATCTTAAGCCTATAAACATTAGACCCAATCTAGTAATTAAATAAACAAAATCAAAATACATCAAATTAAATTAAAATATTATAAAAATGTAAACTAATATCTTCTAAATAATACTTGAACTCTTCAGATCTTAAATATTTGAAGCACGTATTAGTAATTTTAATATCATTCCCATTGATTCCGTACTTGCAGAGGGTGAAATTACGACGTCATGGTCATTTTTCCTATGTCACCTTTGTCAGCATGTCACTACTCAGCCGGGTATCTAGTGATATCAGATAGCCATAACAAAATCAAGATTGCTTGGAGGCTTTTGATGGTGGATGGATTCCGCCTAGTGCTTATCGTGCATTTTGTGTCCGACACATTGCAGCAAATTTTGCTTTCTCAAGGGCAAGGATATAAGGAAGTTTCTAGTGAGTGCCGCTTATTGCAAGATTGAGGTTGAGTTTGACTACTAGGTTGACATTCTCTGAAGTGAAAACCTAACAATGTATAAATGGGCTAATAGGATAGAATATGAGAAGTGGACTCAGCATCGGGACCAGGGTCGTAGATTCCGTCAAATGACAACTAATATCTCCGAGTGTGTTAGCTCCGTACTAAAAAATATAAGAAATATTCCAATTTGTTCCTCAGTAAAGTCCATTTATGGGAGGTTGGTCAAACTCTTTGATCGCAAGGGAAGAGAGGCTGAGGAAGAGTTAGGGACAGGACAACAGTTTAGTCAGGCTATGATGAAGGCAATAGAGGCTAACATGAAGGTATCAAAGTGTTTGACGGTAACCTTGTATGATTGGGATAATTCTAACTTTAACATGGCAGAGACTGGTAATTTTTCACTTGGCTCTTATAGAGTGTCACTTAGGGATCAGACATGATTGCGGGTACTTCCAGCCACTTCATTATCCATGTCGTCATGCCATGGTTTGCTATGCACACTCTCGTCTGAGTTGGACAACCTATGTCCACGAGGTGTATTGCCTTACCATTATGTTCAATGTCTACAGGATGGAATTCAATCCTCCTATCCTAGAGGATTTTTGGGCCCTGGTGCACGAATCCCCACACTCCGTACAACTGTACCAGCAAGTGCACTGGGTCGTCCAAGTAATACTTGAGCGAGTCAGAGTCGATCCCACGAGAATTACGGCTTGAAGCAAGCTATGGTTATCTTGCAGGTCTTAGTCAGGCGAAATCAGAAGTTGTTGGATTGAGACAAGGGCAATCAGTAATGGGAATATGGTTAAGGATTGGAGTTGCTTTGTCTTTCTGAATTAAATCTGGCATTACTGTCTTCTTTGCTTGTGAGTGATTTCTTTTATGGCAGGCTGTATGTGATCAATGCCATTGGCCGTGGTCATCAATCTCCTTTGCCTTAGATCAAACGCCATTAGCCGTGGTCATCCAATCTGACGGAGGGTAAAGCTCTAGCAGTTCATTCTCTTGGCGATCCTACTCAAAACACCACAAACAAAGTCGAATCTTCTGGATCAGAGAATGCTGCTTCATTGGGTTCTAGTCTCTACCACAGAGACCCTAATATCTCCAAAAATTGGCTGAACTGGTGTCTTGAGAAGTCTCCATCGAAGTCGTGGATTAGCCGTCTGAGAGATGTATAATCAAGCTGGCAGTTTGCGCTTTTCAGTCACGTATTCACACGAACCCAAGTAGACACGGGTAGTTGTCAGGCATGCGGTCCTAGTATGATGAACAGAGCTGATTGTCACTGATCATCCTATTCACCATGTTGAAGAACGAGTATACATCTTATCAATCCGAACTCCGAGTGCCAAGTTATGACCCGTCAAAGTTGGCTAAAAATGTATTTTTACCAAATTTACATAATCCTTCAATTTTAACAATTCTCAATTCCATTCAATCCTAAACCATTCCTACACATTCCAAATACTCATTTATCAATCCTCAACCTTCCAAGCCTAAATTAACTCAATTCTAGCTTGTTTAATACATTAATCAACAACAACATACATTACTCATATATATCCAATTTTCCAATCAAAACTACAACATACATACTCAATCTTATACAACATTTCACACTACATACCTCAACTTACTACATAGGGGATTCTTCATTTATCCAATCACATTTTCATTCAAACTTAATTAAAATCATACTCATTTTGCAAATTCACACTTTATCTCATCAATACTCAATCATCGACTAACATATATCACAATTTTTACTGAACCACACAATCAACCACAACAATTCAACAATAATCCTATGTCCACTAGGCTAGGATTTTATGTCCCATTATATGGTATTTATCCAAAACTTAAACCCATACCTTAATGTCGCAAATTTCAAGTTTTTCCTTCTAACTTCCAAGCCTCAAAATTATTCACACCAATGTCCAAGCCCAAATTCCACAAATCCACCAAATCAAACTTCTAATTACTCAATCTAACACCATATCATACAAATTGGCACAATATCAAAACTAGAGTTCATATAAATTGATGAACCAAGAGGGAAAAATGGATCCTTACCTTTACCTACTGATTTAATGATAGAAACCACCAAGAACACAAGTTAGAGAACTCCTATAACATCAAAATCACAAAAAATCCTCAATACTGAAGCTCAAAACATGAATTCAGCTTTGAATAAGAAATTAGAGGTAGGATTTCGAGTTAATCATCAAACTAATTAGATAGAATTGAAGAGGAGGAGATAAGCTTCGTGTGGCCGCAAACGACTCGTCAATCGGAGCTCCAGAGAAAAAGTAATGGTGGATTGAAGTTGTATAGAGCTAGGGTCTTCTTCTTCTCTTTTCTCTCTTCTCCGTCAACATTGCTCTCTCACTTTCTAAGTGAAATATGCTGAAATTGGTAAGTGGGAGGGGTTTTATGAGTGTGGGCTTGGGCTTTGGGCTCAACATGGGCCCGTTTGGTGATTTTTGGCTCGTTCGGCTCAACCTTAGGTCAAAACCTTTAAAATAAGTGTCTAGTTTTCTATTCTAAATATTTTTCTCATCATTTCTTCACTTTCAATTTTTCTTACTCACAGTACCAGACAGATTAAAGCCGATAAAAAAAAAATTTAATGTTAGTACGCGTTTTTTCCAAAATAATTATATTTTGGCATTGAATTTAATTTTTTAATTTAATTTTTTTGGATTTTATATGTGCGCGCGTGCATTACAAAGGGAGATTCTAGTATAAAGATATTTTGGTGACTATAATGGTTATACAAAAATTGTCAAAATTAAACTTGTATCCATACGCTTCATATTTGCTTGGAGTTTGCTCCCAAAAATATAGTCTCCCCACATTATTTTAATATTTTGATAATAATTTTTCTTTTATTTTTTAAATTAAAAAATTAAAGTCATGAAATAATAAAAAAAGCATTACTATATCATTAAAAAAGAAATTGCAATTCCTAACATTTGAGCTTGGTCGAGTGGTCAACTCACTCGTCCGCTTAAGCAAGTGTCGGGGGTCTGAATCCTGCTTTGTGTATGCAGCAATCTATTGGCCAATAGCAAACTCTTAAATGGAGCTCAGATCTGCGACAGATTAGTCCTTAATCTATTGGATTGGGGGATACGATGGACAACTAAAAAAAACGAGGTGTCAAATAACGAGGTGTCAAATGGGCACGGGAGCAAGTTCTAACCGACTCATCATGAATGGCAAGTCAATACTAAAAAGATGAGTTGGTTTGTATTATTAACAAGTAAAGAAAATGCCAACCCAACTCAATTTTTCCAAGTTAACGAGTTACATGAGTGAACTCATTGGACTTGTTTTTTTTGTAAAGACATTTCCTTTATAATTTTAGCAATATTTTTCATTTGATATCTATATAAATAAAAAAAATTTATCATTCATATATTTTTATTAGTAAATTATCTAAAATCTAAAAAATTAGTTAACAATAAAAAAATTTTATATACAAAATACTTGATAGAGCAAAAACAGAAAGGAAAGAAAAACGAGTTAGACACGCCAACTCTTATCTATTTGACCGGAACATTCGTTTCACTTACGAGTTATATGAATGGAGCTAAATTGATCAGTATTGAATGAATTACAATTTTACTGACTCGATTGCCCATTTTTACGAGCGATTGATAAACCACTATTTTATGGTTTACTTTGTGCTAATTTGAGTGGTTTTTATCAACTCTTTACTCACTTAAATTGCATGATTTTACATTTTTCTTTCCTAATTTTATTCTATAATTGGAAACTTGCTTTCCAAGCCTTTAAATTACCAAATATTAATTCTCCATTTATACCATTCGATGCCTTGATATGTGTGTTAAGTGATTTCAGGATTTATAAGACATGAATGGCTTAGAGGATGGAAAGAAAGCATGCAAAAATGGAAGGAATACAAGAAGTTGAAGAAATTGCTAAGCTGTCCAGCCTGACCTCTTTGCACTCAATCGACTATAACTTGAGCTACAGAGGTCGGAATGAGATAGTTTCAGTTGCGTTGGAAAGCTAACATCCGGGGCTTCGAAATGATATATAATTTGCCATAGTTGATTTGAAGATAAGTGACGCGCATGCATGATTCTACGCACACGCGTGGATCTGCGCAAAACCAGCGACCTGCTCATATTTGAATTCACCCTCAGCGATTTTTGGACTGTTTCTTGCCCAATTTTCGGCCCAGAAAACATAGATTAGAGGCTATAAAGTGGGAGAATCCATTCATTCATAAGAACAACTTTCATAATTCACAATTTTAGGTTTTAAATGTAGTTTCTAGAGAGAGAGGCTCTCTCTTCTCTCTTAGGTTTTAGGATTTAGGATTTCTCTTAATTTTAGGATTGCTTCTTCTCAATTCCAGGTTCAATGTTTATTTAAATTATTAATGCAAAGAGTACTTTTCCATTTAAATCTATTATCTGTTTAATTTTTTCTAATTGAATTTTAATTACCATGTTCCTTTTTATTATTTTCAAGGCATTTTTATTTGAGTAGATTTTTTCCTTTTTGGCTATGGTTGAGTAATTGGTGACACTTGAGTTGTCAAACTCAGCTGTTGATTGAAAATTGAAAATTGCTGATTGATTTGGATCCCTCTAAAGCTAGTCTTTCCATAGGAGTTAACTAGGACTTGAGGAATCAAATTGATTAGTCCACTTGACTTTCCTTTATTTAGTAAGGGTTAACTAAGTGGGAGCAATAACAATTCTTATCACACCTGATAGGGATAACTAAGATGGGATTTTCAGTTCTCATACCTTGCCAATAGTTTTTATAGTTAGTTTGTTTCCACTGCCATTTACTATTGTTACTTCTTATCTTAAAAAAACCTAAAAAGATACTTTTTCTATAACCAATAATAAATCATACTTTCCTGCAATGCCTTGAGAGACGACCCGAGGTTTAAATACTTCGGTTATTAATTTTTAGGGGTTTTGTTACTTGTGACAACTAAACTTTTGTACGAAAGGATTCTTTGCTGGTTTAGAAACTATACTTACAACGAGAGCTTTTATTTGCGAATTTCTAAACCATCAATTTTCTCTTCGTCAAAAATGGCGCCGTTGCTGGGGAATTGCAAATGTGTGCCTTATTATTGGTTATTGTAAATATTTTCTTTTTCGTTTCTTTGTTAGTGTTTCTAGTTTTAGGAGTTTATTTTCATTAGTTTTTATTAATTTTTATTTTCTTTAGCTACTATGAATTTTCAGCCCTCTGGTTTTAAGTTTGGTTCCAATGTTGTTGTAAGGAATGGAAGCTATAATGAGAACATGCATCAAGGTTGGAAGAATCAAAGATGGGAGGAGCCACAAGGATTTGATCAACCCTCTTGGCAACAACCCCCTCCAATGCGCTATAACCAACAACCATTCTGTGATGTATACCAAGACAATAGTTATGATGGACCCTTTCGTGACAAACCACCTCCACCAAATTACTATGGTCAAGAGCCATTCTGAGGTGCGTACCAAGATGATAGATATGGTGGACCCCCTTGTAGTTACCAGCAAACTCCATTATATGCCAATGAACCACCTCCTCAACACAGCTTTGAACCACCATACTCACAAGCCACCTACAACCATTCACCACCATATGACCCTAACCTTTATCCACCCCAATTCCAATCTAATTACTCCCAAGAACCACCACTTCCATATGCACCATATCCATATCCATCGACCCAAGAATCACAGGCTCGCCTCAAGGAAACAGTAGATCAATTTCATGCAACCCTTCATCAACTGGAACAAGCGATAAATCAATTAGCTTCCTGACGTTCGGACACTCAAGAAATCCCCATGGCTTCATGTGGAGAATCTAATGAAGAACGTAGCATGAAGGAGACACTAGAAACTCCGGTGGACAGTGAGCAGCATGACTTTGTATTGGAACAATTGGAGAAAGCCGTAATCGTTAAAGAGGAAGAAGTGGTCGAAGACTTAGGAGATGCGAAACATCCATGGGAAAGCCCAGTCATAGAGCCCCCTTCTAAGGAGTTTGAATTTGATGTTGAGGAGGGTGTACAACCTCCAAGGCTTATCATGGTTAAAGAATTTGAAGGGGATGATCAAGAGATGGATTCAATCATTGATGAATTCTTATCTACATTTGAATCCTCTCCCATTAGACTTGACATGGAGATTAAAGAAGAAGAAGCACAACCTCCCATGCCCTTGGTGAACAATGAAGAAGAGATCGAATTGGAAGAAAACTACCAAGAGGAAGAGGTTGATATTGAAGAAGCTTGCAAAGAGGTGGAAGTTGTCACGGAAGAGCTCAAGGGAATGGAGTTGGAAATTACCTTGCCAAAGTTGTTGGAGACATCTCCCCCAAAGCCATCACCGTCCATTTCTTCATTCAAGTGGGTAAATATTTCATCTCTAAGCTTAATTAGCCCACTTGAATATGCTTTTCTTGAGACGGATGGGCAACTTAGAGCTCTTTGTGGCTATAAGAGTAAAAGGGAGATGGTTAGTGGTAAGAGTTGTCATGCAAGGTTCAATATGGTTGCATGCTCCAAATTGAAGTATAAAGGTTGGTATAATTCTCAATTGAATGGGTCTAGAAAATTTTTTGGATGTCTCCGTGAGAATTCCGACTGTTTACCACCCAAGTGAAAAAATGATGATCAACAAGAAGACGGGTGCAAAAGTAAGGTTTGGGACCCGGAATTCATTCTGGCAATCAACACTCTTGGGGCCTTGTCACTTGCTTTAACTTGCTTAAAGGATTTATGCAACTAGTGTGGGATCCCAGAGGCCATTGGAATCACAAACATTGGTGGAGATTCCTGGATGAGTTCAAGCACAAGCCACCATAACAGGGAGCTCACCAAATGTCCAACTTAAGGACTTTAACTAAAAGTGCTAGGTGGGAGACAACCCACCATGGTATGATCGTTCTTTTTTAGTCTTAGTTTTATTTTATTTTGTTTTATTTTTAGTTCTATTTTATTTTATTTTTCTTAGTGTTCATTCATAGTGCCTGCATCAGCATTTGCATTCTTCATACTGCATAAAAAAAAGAGGGAGAAAAGCGCGTTCCACGCGTGCGCGTGAATCACGCGCACGCGTCACATGCGACGCTAAACCTTACAGAAAGTCATGCGGGAGCTGTGCAGGAAGGGTGCCTTGCACACGAGCCAACCCACGCGTAAGCGTGGGCGACACGTTTGCGTCACCCATATTTTAGTCACCCGATGCGTAAGCGTCAGCGACGCGTTCGTGTGGATCATCAGATCGGCGTCAGTGGGTGATTCGGCTGAGAGTTGTGCTGTCTTGGTGCTGGTATTGTACGTTTAGTACAACCAGTGGTCACGCGTATGCGTGACTGACGCTTACGCGTCACTAGGATTCTTGCTCAACCACGCGAAAGCGTAGACGACGCTTACGCGTCGCCTCTCCTTTTGCACACCCACGCGTACGCGTGGGTGACGCTTACGCATCACTTTGCAGATTCCATTCTTCTCCTTTTCTTCTCTCCTTTCTCCTTCTTTCTTCTTCCTTTCTTACTTTCTTCTTCTTCTTCATCTCTTTAACTTCTCATCCTTCTTCACTTTCATTCTAGTTTACTTAATTTATTTGCATACTTTCATTCATTGCATTTTAATTTTGTGAATATTTTTATTTTCTTCTCTAAATTTATTATTTTTCCATTGGTGTTAAATTTTCTTTTTCAACTGTTGTATCTTTTCTGGTATTATTTTGGTGCTTAGTGACTTGTTTTACACTGTTGGATGATATTATTTATCTGTCACTGCCAATCTTTTATGTTACCTGTATCCCTTTTGCATTGACATGAATTTATATTTTCTTGCATTACCTACACTCTCTTCCCCATTGTTGCAAATTTTTGCACTCTTGATTTGCCATGTGCTTCTACTGTTTTCTCACTTGCATGTTGTAGCTACCATGTAATTGAGACTCTCATCATTTGGCATTAACCCAACTATATTTTAAATTATTTCCTATCTGTTTTTGGGTTACTTTTCTTCTTTTTCCTCTTCTTTTAGGATGGCCACCAAGGAAGGAAAACAGAAAATATTTACATGGGGCGACAGACAAGTCCATCTGCACAATCTTTGGAGAAAAGCATCAGTTGTAGCAGCCCGTCCACTTGCACTTCTTTGCATGCACCAAGGACGGTGCAATATTTAAGTGTGGGGAGGTCGATACCGATCTCCATGGGTTAGTTATTATCTTTTCAACACCAATAATTAATTTTTCTTTGTTAAATTAGTTGTTGCATTTGCATATTTGATTGTATGTTTGTTTTTGATTTTCTGCACTTAGCTACTACTTGGTTGAAGTAATATTTTCTTCTTCAAGAAATTTTTATAGTATTTCACTAATTAAAATTGAAAATTTTGTGATAAACTTGTTTGAAGACTGTAAATTGGAACATGAATTATAGCTAAGAACACACAAACCTGTGAGATTTGAGCTTAATTACATGGTTACATTATTTAACCATAATATTTTATCCTTGTGTGTTCTCTTCTCTATGATTGTGATCTATATTTTGTTCCATTCTATATGTCCAATGTTTAGTGTATTTACATTCTTGCATATGATTGAGGCCATTATTTGTTATTACCTCAATTATCCCAAATAGCCTACCCTTTCAATCACCCTTGTTTGCCACCTTGAGCCTTTTAATCCCCTTTTGTTCTATATTTTACCACATCACTAGCTTTAAGCAGAAAAATAAATTAATTACCCCAAATTGAATCTTTGGTTAGCTTAAAATAGAGATTGTGTATCAACTAAGTGTGGAGAAACTGTGGGAACATGGGTTAATAAGGGAATGTGTTATGTTTTTAATTTGATAAAAATATTGGGAATTTGGGTACCTACTCATGTAAGACTAAAAAAATTTTTTTTAACCTATGTGCATTGATAAAGTTATGTTTGCTTTCATGTTTACAAAAAAAAAAAAGAAGAAAAAAAAAGATATATATATATATATATATATATATATATATATATATTCAAATAAATAAGTAAATAAATAAATAAGGGGACAAAATTATCCCAATGTTAAGTTGAATAAAAGATCAATGCATAGGTAATGAAAGTAAAGATAATTTGGTACATGAGTATGTGATGCAAAAGTGGAAATTTTGGGTAGTTAGGCATGATTTAAGAAGAATATAGAGTATGTATAGGTGAGAGCTTAGGTTAGTCAAGGATTCAATTTATAGCTCACTCAGCCATATATATACCCTTACCTTTACCTTAGCCCCATTACAACCTTGAAAAGACCCCATGATGTGTTGCATTGGTGCATTAAATACTTGTTGATTGGTTAGGTGAAGAACAAAGTTTAGAAAGCATGACTAGAGAAGACTAGAGAGGATTACCCTATACACTTGAGTGATTAGAGTGTACATACACCATCAGTGAGGGTTCAATGCTTGATTCTATGTTCCCTGCTTTCATGAGCTATCTTCTTACAAGTTTACTTGTCTTTTATTCTATAATTTGAATTAGTGAAATCTGATTTATGTTTGTCTTGAAGAGCTTATTTACTTTTAACCAAGTAGACAGAATCATCATAGCATATAGTTGCATTCATAGGTTGCATCTCATGAGTCTTACTTTCCCCATTCACTCTCTTATAGCTTCTCTTGAGTTTAGCATGAGGACATGCTAATGTTTAAGTGTGGGGAGATTGATAAACCACTATTTTATGGTTTATCTTATGCTAATTTGAGTGGTTTTTATCAACTCTTTACTCACTTATTCATATAAATTGCATAGTTTTACATTTTCTTTCCTAATTTTGTTCTATAATTGGAAACTTGCTTCCCAAGCCTTTAAATTACCAAATATTAATTCTCCCTTTATACCATTCGATGCCTTGATATGTGTGTTAAGTGATTTCAGGATTTATAAGACAGGAATGGCTTAGAGGATGGAAAGGAAGCATGCAAAAATGGAAGGAATACAAGAAGTTGAAGAAATTGCTAAGCTATCCAGCCTGACCTCTTCGCACTCAATCGACCATAACGTGAGCTACAAAGGTCCGAATGAGACGGTTCTAGTTGCGTTGGAAAGCTAACATCCGGGGCTTCGAAGTGATATATAATTTGCCATAGTTGTTCTAAAGATAAGTGACGCGCACGTGTGATTCCACGCGCACGCGTGGATCTGCGCAAAACCAGCGACCTACTCGTATTTGAATTCGCCCCCAGCGATTTCTGGGCTGTTTCTTTGGCCTGGAAAACACAGATTAGAGGCTATAAAGTGGGAGAATTCATTCATTCATAAGAACAACTTTCATAATTCACAACTTTAGGTTTTAGATCTAGTTTCTAGAAAGAGAGGCTCTCTCCTCTCTCTTAGGTTTTAGGATTTAGGATTTAGGATTTCTCTTAATTTTAGGATTGCTTCTTCTCAATTCCAGGTTCAATGTTCATTTAAATTATTAATGCAAAGAGTATTTTTCTATTTAAATCTATTATCTGTTTAATTGTTTCCAATTGAATTTTAATTACCATGTTCCCTTTTATTATTTTCAAGGCATTTTTATTCGAGTAGATTTTTCCCCTTTTGGCTATGGTTGAGTAATTGGTGACACTTGAGTTGTCAAACTCAGCTGTTGATTGAAAATTAGAAATTGCTGATTGATTTGGATCCCTCTAAAGCTAGTCTTTCCAAAGGAGTTGACTAGGACTTGAGGAATCAAATTTAATTAGTCCACTTGACTTTCCTTTATTTAGTAAGGGTTAACTAAGTGGGAGCAATAACAATTCTCATCACACCTGATAAGGATAACTAGGATGGGATTTCCAATTCTCATACCTTATCAAGAGTTTTTATAGTTAGTTTGTTTCCATTGCCATTTACTATTGTTACTTCTTATCTTAAAAAAACCCAAAAAGATACTTTTTCCATAACCAATAATAAATCATACTTCCCTGCAATTCCTTGAGAGACGACCTGAGGTTTAAATACTTTGGTTATTACTTTTTAGGGGGTTTTGTTACTTGTGACAACCAAACTTTTGTACAAAAGGATTCTTTGCTGGTTTAGAAACTATACTTACAATGAGAGCTTTTATTTGCGAATTTCTAAACCATCAATTTTCCGTTCGTCAGCGATCCAAATCGGCTTGTGTGTCAACGCTCGTTTTGGTGGCTCAGCATTTAGTAGTCTTATACTCTTATAGTATTATTTTTTTGAGGATTGCTAGGGGGCTAGCTGATGACAAGTAATGTTGTGCATATTTTACTAGCAATTTTTATCTGTTTTTACTTGGTTTTCATGCATTTTTAGGCAATAAGTGGTTGGATGAGAAATTCATGCTTGTTCTGATTCAATCAAATATTGTTGATTTTATGCATTTTCATGAGATTTTTTTGCAAGATTTAGTTGATAATATGAGTGATGCAAGATTTGATGATTATGCCAAGGTTTTGATGTATCTGTTTGGTTGATGACAGGTGAAGTGATGAAGAAAAAGAAGCAGAAAGCACAAAATAAGCTCAAAAGAAAAATTTTGGACACATTTTGACGTTTGGGCACGCTTTGGAACCTTAGGCCACACTTTTAAAAGCGTGGCCCATGATTAAACCAAGGAAGCGTGCTTTGTTTTTTACAAAAGAATGCTCCTTAGGCAAGAGTGCTACGCTCATTCTTCAAGAGCGGTTGCGATAATGGAGCAAGAAAAATTCATAAGTGATGCGTACGCGTAGACCACGCATACGCGTCGAAGTTGCAATTCTGGAAGACCACACATACGCGTGGGTGACGCGTACGCGTCGGTAGGATATTTCTGAAAAAGCACGCGAACGCGTGAGTGAAGCGCAGTGTGGAAGTGAAGTTTTTGAAGACCACGCGTATGCGTAGGAGACGCGTACGCGTGGGGAGCGCTCTTATTTCGAGCGCTATGCTCTTTTGGAGAGCGCTGCTATGGACGCGCACGCGTACGCGTGGATGTGCCTAAATGCAAAATGGCGCGCACGCGTAAAGGACGCGTACGCGTGGGTGTAAAAGCGCTCCATTCTTCAAATGAATGCTACGCTCTCCTGGAAGCCTCATTTCTGCTCAATTAATTTCATTCTGAGCCCATTTGAACTAAAAGCAAGCAAGCCCACTCTGATCACTCAACGAAGATCACAAGGATCATCTAGAATAGGAATTTCATTAATTTGTAATTTTTTTCAATTTGAATTTCATTTGTAATTTAGGGAAGCCTATATAAAGGCTTTAGTTTCATATTCTGGAGGAGAGGCGAGTCCGCTAGAAGGCTGCATTAGGAGTAGGAGTAGTAGTAGGAGTAGGAGTAGGAGTAGAGTAGAAGGCTCTTGTATACACTTTTCTTTTCTGCCATTGTAGCTTTTATTGAATTTCATTTTCTTATGCAATTTCAATTTCCTGCAATTCTGTTCTTCTGCAATTTTTCATTTCTGTTCTTAATTTCCTGCAATTGTTCTAGAGTGATGATCCACTGAACCCTAACTCATTAGGGGAGGAGCTCTATTATAATTCACATGATTAAGTGAACTTCTTCTTCCTCTCAATTCATTTGTGTAGCTATAGGATATCTTCTGTTTTGATTGAGATTTATTCACTCCGGAAGGGGGTTTGAATCTGTTGAATGCTTGTGTGAGCCTCGGAAGGGGAATCATGAGCATTAGAACTGAGGCTCTATCCTTCACAACTCTCTTAATCAACACCATTCGGGAGGAATTGAGATCTTGAGAGATTGTGTGGCTTATGGGTGAGAGACATGCACTTAACCTCTTTTCATGACAATTAGATCAAGGAATTGGCAAGATTGATTGTGATTAGAGAGATTGGATTGCCAAGGAATTGGGATCCAATCAATTTCAACCTGCCATAGATCTACTCATATGATTGAGAAAGGAGTTGAGACACATTTGATTCATTGTGGATTATGACATCTCCAATCCTTAATGAATTTTTCTTTTTGTTAATTGTTCTTGAGTTCATTCCAATTGCTTGATTTACTGCTCTCTTTAATTTCCTTGCACCCTTTACATTTGATGCAATTTAAGTTTCTTGCCATTTAAGTTTCTGTCAATTTACATTCTGCAATTTATATTCTCTGCAATTTATATTCTGTTGATCCAATTTCATCCAATTCACCACTGTTAGCTTGACTGGACATATCACCTCACTAAAGTTGCTTGATCCATCAATCCTCGTGGGATCGATTTCACTCACATGAGTTTTACTACTTGATGCGACCCGATATACTTGCCAGTGAATTTGTGTGGAATGAATTTTTTCTCATCACCAGCACTTTTGTTAAATTCTGGCTAACATTTAACCATCAAAAGAAAATTGAATGATTCTATGCCATTAGATGCAATCTCACACCATTAAAAATATCATTAATGACTAATTAATAGCTAAAAATTACAAAATCTGCTGCCCTATCTTTTTCCTCTCTTTTTTAATATGGCGAAGGATTATTATTTGCACATTCCCACCTACTGTTTCGATAATTTTCTTAGGAGAAATGGATATTAGAAATAACGATTGTATTCAGTTATTCTACAATTTTGTTAATTTCTTGCTCCATCATTCATGTACAGCACAAAAGGGTACGTAACCTTTCCTTTTGTTCTTTTTGAAGACTTATCTGGATTATTGGGAAGTGGGGCAGCACTATATACGGCATTTTCCATAATCATTCTTATATTTATATTATCCTGAATTTTGAGTGGCTTGACTAATTATAGAATATAATCATATTTATCTTTGACATCATTAAAATTTTATTTTAGCGAGCTTCTATTGGTATACATGTAATTAAAAGCAATGATTTTAAATTTCAATATCCCATAAAAATTATTTCAAAAATATTTTGTTATTAATAAAAAATATTCTCAAAATATAAGAAAAACAAAAAATTTTAAAATATTTAAAAATAGGTGAATTCTACCGTATCCTCTTTAAAATAAAAGGTAAATTACCCCTTGTGATATATACAGTGATTATTGATAATTATCTTTCTACCAGAGTTTCAAGATCCACGTTATCTTCTCTTTCCTTTTTAATTGACGCTATGTTTCTCTTGATACTTGATAACAATGTCATTTTCATCATTCCACCAAATACACTTCTTCTTCTCCAATTTTAAAATTCTAATTCCTTTTAAATCGAATCACCATTTCCAATCAATTAAGTTAAGATTTTGAACTTGTTCTTATGTTTTTAATCTCCAATTTCAACGAGCACAACTATCAATTTTTCAGCTCTCTTCTTTTTAAGATTTTTTTTCGTATTAGAAGATATTACGTTCGGAGAAAAACAAGAGGGTATGGATTTGTACGACAGATATGAATTTGCACCATAATTAAAATTCTTGTAGGTAATTAATGGCATGAATAATAAAATAATTAATTAATATTTGAGGCGAATGTGAATATTAAAATACTTATTCTATTTTGTCTTATTGTTATCTGAATAATAATTTAATATTTTTTGTGACAATATAATAGTTTAATATGCTCCCACCAATGCATTAGTTTTTTTTTTTTTTTTAATTAGGGAAGAGATGTATTTGGTGGAGATAATGAAAATGACACTGTTATTAAATTTTAAGAGAAACATAAAGAAAAGAGAAGATAACGTGAATTTTGAAATTCTAATAAAAGGATAATTTATCAATAATTATTATATATATCACAAAGGATAATTTACTCTTTATTTTAGAAAAAGTACAATAGAGTCCCTTAAAAATATGATAAAAATATTCAGGCATTAAAACAGGCCATTTCTGTTAACAAAAAAGGCAGACAAACGAAATGCTTATATGACAACTGCTACTATGCTATAGAATTGTTTTTTAAACCCACCTGCTATAATCCAAACCTTAATGTTCAAACCCTAATATTCAATATTGTTCTCCAATTAAAGCTAATTGTCAATAACATCAAAGTGATTGGATGTTCAGACATAGGCATAGCGCTGGAATGAATAGAAAAACAATATTTTTGGGAGAAGTTACCTATGATAGATGCAAAGGGTATTTGTGAAATTGAAGTTGGAGATGAGGATAAACCTAGGGGTATATGTGTGTGTGTGTGTGTGGGGACAAAAATACAAATAAATAATTACATAGTGGACAAAAGTATATACAATAATTTAATGAGTCAAGTGTAAAAATAAATTATATGCTCCATTGGTCACATCCACTTCTCCATCATTTCATTAACATTTTCGTTAGTTGAGGTTAATAGGTGGGCAGTGGGCACTTTACAGTCGATAACTTGAAAATCAAAGAAATAAAAATAATTACAAAATAAAATAATAAAAATACATCTTATACTACTCCTCTTCGTATAAGCTCAGATTAGGAAATTTATAAATCCTAACGGACAAAAAACATCAACCACTAATGCCACTATGTCTAAGGCTCTTGCCCCTTGTTCAGCTTTCACTTTTTGCCCTTGATTCACCTCCACCTTAAAACCTATTTCAACAGATCATAAACTAAAATAAAAAAGGGAACCTAAGCTATCATAGCTTTGAGAATGATGGAGAAGAACAAGCAATAGCTCAATAATCAGTGATGGCTATACCTATAAAAGGTAACTTGAGCCATGGGAGGACTTAGGGAGCTTAAATGTTGAAGAACACGACAGGAACAATTTTACAGGTCACCAGATCATGAACAGTAGAAGAGAGAACTCCTTGCTAGTGTCCACTTCGGGTTGTTCTGCTACCTTCATTCTTAGGGTCGTTTTTTCCACAGTCTAGTTAGGAGCTGAGGATGAAGAGCTGAATCTTAATGTAATCTCATTGTCCAATTCAAAATAAAATCAGAGATAAGTCTCTTAGTGTACGATTTAAACAGGAAGGTAGACATAACCAGAGTTCGTGAAAATAGTCTCTCGGCTATGGAATTTTCAAATCATTATGTATTTACGTTTTTGGAAAGATAAAACAAGAATGCGAGGTGTAAATATTTTCAATGGATTATATTGATGAATTAGATAATAAGGAAGTTATGGTTGGAGAAGAATTCTTTGGGAATAGCAAAGGCAGGGTATGTACATGAAAATTTCAAAGGCATAAGATGTGCGAGCTTGGGAGACCTTGATACTAGCAGAAGTTACATGAGAAGGAGAGTTGAATAACGCTTAGATATTTTTCTTAAAATTTATGAACCACAAATGCTTTTTAGGTCTTTAGAATTATATGCAGCGTAATATGTTAGCTTGTAGATTGAAATAGCATGTAAGAGGAAGAGAAGACACTAAAAATAAGACAAGCATATTTATTTAAACTGTAGTCCAAATTGATCTTGAGCACGGAATAAGACAAGACACTAAAAACAAGACACTAAGAGCAAGACACAAAGAACAGAGACACCAAAATTAGTGTTTTGTATTTTGTTATGTAATAAATTAGAACAAATTTTAAAAGTCTAATTTATTCTTATTTTTGTTCATTTAAGAAATTTGGGAAGAAAAATATAATAATAAAAAATATAATTATAAAAAATTAATAAGAATAATGAAAAAAATAAAAAAATATAATTATAAAAAATAAACAAAAATAATAAAAAAATAAAAAATAAGTTGTGTCTCTTGTTAGTATCTCTGTATCCTTTGGATCAAGATGGATACAAAATATATTAAATTAATATCTCTGAACACAATATCTTTATCCATGTCTCATCTGTCAAACACGATTTTGTAACTCTGTATCCCTGTCTCAGTGTTCCATATCTGTAAAAAAACACACCCTTAAATATTATTTTTCCAAATCTTCTTAGGTCTAAAAAGTGATATAAATTGAATACCCCATTAACCTAAGAACTTTACATATTTATTCCTCAAGTCTTTTTAGGACTAAGAAATAATTCAAATGGGATATTCCACCAATCTAAGAACGATGGATATTCTCCTGACCCTTTCAAGCAAGACTCAGATTGTATAACTCACTAATGTTTAAAAATTTTAGATATTCTTTTTTTTTTAATCCTTCTCAGACTAATCCTTGACTTATATTGGACCACAATGAAACTAAAGGACTTTAGATATTTCTTAGACTTTGTTAGATATTTCTTCCTTGTCTTTGTTGCTCCTCTTTCATGACTTTTTGGTCTTTTCTAATTTCATGGAGGAGGATGGAATGCTCTTGGTGCTCCATCCTTAGTTGTCCCATGTTGGAACTCAATTCTCCTAGGGAGATGTTAATTTGCTCCCAATAATTTTGTGGAGGAAAGTGCATCCCTTGAGGTATCTCAGGAATTTCTTGATGAGGGACTTCCTCATGCTCTTGTTGAGGTCCATGAGTGGGCTCTCTTGTTTGCTCCATCCTCTTCTTAGTGATGGGCTTGTCTCCTTCAAAAATGATGTCTCCCTCTATGGCAATTCCAGCTGAATTGCATAGGGTACAAATAAGATGAGGGAAGGCTAACCTTGCTAAAGTGGAGGGCTTGTCTGCCACTTTGTAGAGTTCTAGGGATATGATCTCATAAACTTCTACTTCCTCTCCAATCATGATGCTATGGATCATGATAGCCCGGTCTATTGTAACTTCAGACCGGTTGCTAGTAGGAATGATAGAGCGTTGGATGAACTCCAACCATCCCCTAGCCACGGGTTTAAGGTCAAGCCTTCTTAGTTGAACTAGCTTGCCTCTTGAGTCTCTCTTCCATTGAGCTCCTTCCACACAGATGTCCATGAGGACTTGGTCCAACCTTTGATCAAAGTTGACCCTTCTAGTGAAAGGGTGAGAATCTCCTTGCATCATTGGCAAGTTGAATGCCAACCTCACATTTTTCGGACTGAAATCCAAGTAATTCCCCCGAAGCATTGTGAGTCAATTCTTTGGGTTTGGGTCCATACTTTGATCATGGTTCTTAGTGATCCATGCATTAGCATAGAACTCTTGAACCATTAAGATTCCGACTTATTGAATGGGGTTGGTGAGAGTTTTCCAACCTCTTCTTTGAATTTCATGTCGGATCTCCGGATATTCACTCTTTTTGAGTTTGAAGGGGACCTCGGGGGGATCACCTTTTTCTTGGCCACAACTTCATAGAAGTGGTCTTGATGGACCTTTGAGATGAATCTCTCCATCTCCCGTGACTCGGATGTGGAAGCAATTGCCTTCCATTTACTCTTTCTTGAGGTTTCTCCGGTCTTAGGTGCCATTGATGGTTATGGAAAAACAAAAAAAGCTTTAGCTTTTCCCATACCAAACTTAGAATGGTTGCTCATCCTCGAGCAAAAGAAGAAAGAAATGAGTAGAAGAAGAAGAAATGGAGGAGATGGAGGGTAGTGGTGGTTTCGGCCAAGGGGGGTAGTAGTTTGTATGATGTGTGAAATTGAAGATAGTGAGGAGGGGTATTTGGGGAAGAGTGCTATGGAAAGGTGTGAAGAGGAGAGAAGAAGAGGTGGGGTAGGTGGGAATCTTGTGGGGTCCACAGATCCTGAGGTGACAAGAAATTCTGCTCCCTACACCATTCTGGTGTTCAAACGCCCATTCAGTGCCAATCCTGGCGTTTAACGCCAGCTCTACTACCTTTCCTGGCGTTAAACGCCATCCTGCTGCCAATTCCTGTTTTTCATTCTGTTTTTGATTTTTCATTTGTTTTTGTGACTTCACATGATCATCAACCTAAATAAAACATAAAATAACAATGGAAAATAAATATATAAATATAATTAAATAACATTGGGTTGCCTCCCAACAAGCGCTTCTTTAATGTCAATAGCTTGACAGTGAAGCTCTTAGAGAGCTTCACAGAGACTCAGAGCTTTAATAGTGGCCTCCCAACACCAAACTTAGAAGTTGAGTGTGGGGGCTCTGTTTGACTCTGTATTGAGAGAGGCTTTTTATGCTTCATTTCCATGGTTACAGAAGAAGATCCTTGAGCCTTAAACACAAGGTAGTCCTCATTCAGTTGCAGGACTAACTCTCCTCTGTCCACATCAATCACAGCTTTTGTTGTGGCCAGGAAGGGTCTTCCAAGGACGATAGATTTATCTTCATCCTTTCCAGTGTCTAGGATTATGAAATCAGAAGGGATGTAAAAGCCTTGAACCTTCACTAAGGCATCCTCTACAAGTCAATAAGCCTATTTCCTTGAATTGTCTGCCATCTCTAGTGAGATTTTAGCAGCTTGTACCTCAAAGATCCCTAGTTTCTCTATTACAGAGAGTGGCATGAGGTTTATACTTGACCCAAGGTCACAAAGAGCCTTCTTAAAGGTCATGATACCTATGATAAAGGGTATTAAGAATTTTTTAGGATCCGGTTTCTTTTGAGGTAATTTCTGTTGAACCAAGGTATTCAGTTCATTGATGAGCAATGGAGGTTCATCCTCCCAAGTCTCATTACCAAACAACTTGGCATTCAGCTTCATGATTGCTCCTAGATACTGAGCAATCTGCTCTTCAACAATGTCTTCATCCTCTTCAGAGGAAGAATACTCATTAGAGCTCATGAATGGCAACAGTAAGTTCAGTGGAATCTCTATGGTCTCTATATGAGCCTCAGATTCCTTTGGTTCCTCAATAGGGAACTCCTTAGTGGCTAGTGGACTTCCATTGAGGTCTTCCTCATTGGAAATCACTGCTTTTTCTTCCTCTCCAGGTTCAGCCAGGTTGGTTATAGTTATGGCCTTGCACTCTCTTTTTGGGTTCTCTTCTGTATTTCTTGGGAGAGTACTTGGAGGAGTTTCGGCCACTCTTTTACTCAGTTGACCCAGTTGTGCCTCCAAATTTCTAATGGAGGACCTTGTTTCAGTCATGAAACTGAGAGTGGTCTTAGATAGATCAGAGACTATGGTTGCTAAGTCAGAGTGGCTCTGCTTAGAATTATCTGTCTGTTGCTCAGAAGATGATGGGAAAGGCTTGCTATTGCCAAACCTATTTCTTCCACTATTATTATTGTTGAAACCTTGATTAGGCTTCTGCTGATCCTTCCATGAGAAATTAGGATGATTCCTCCATGAAGAATTATAGGTGTTTCCATAGGATTCTCCCATGTAATTCACCTTTTCCATTGCAGGATTCTCAGGGTCATAAGCTTCTCCTTTAGAGGAAGCTTCTTTAGTACTGCCGGATGCAGCTTGCATTCCAGTCAGACTCTGAGAAATCATATTGACTTGCTGTTTCAATATTTTATTCTGAGCCAATATGGCATTCAGAGTATCAATCTCAAGAACTCATTTTTTCTGAGTTGTCCCATTATTCACAGGATTTCTTTCAGAAGTGTGCATGAATTGGTTATTTGCAACCATTTCAATTAGTTCCTGGGCTTCTGTAGGCATCTTCTTCAGATGAAGAGATCCTCCAGCAGAGTAGTCCAATGACATCTTGGACAATTCAGACACACCATCATAGAATATACATATGATGTACCATTCTGAAAACATGTCAGAAGGACACCTTCTGATCAATTGCTTGTATCTTTCCCAAGCTTCATAGAGGGATTCACCTTCCTTTTGTCTAAAGGTTTGGACTTCCACTTTAAGCTTGCTCAACTTTTGAGGTGGAAAAAATTTGGCCAAGAAAGCATTGACCAACTTTTCCTAAGAGTTCAGGCTATCTTTAGTTTGTGAATCCAACCATGTCCTAGCTCTGTCTCTTACAGCAAAAGGGAAAAGCATAAGTCTGTAGACCTCATGATTAACCCCATTGGTCTTAATAGTGTCATAGATTTGCAAGAATTCAGCTAAAAACTGATGAGAATCTTCCAATGGAAGTCTATAAAACTTGCAATTCTGCTGCATTAGAGAAACTAATTGAGGCTTAAGATCAAAGTTATTTGCTCCAATTGCAGGAATTGAGATGCTCCTTCCACAGAAGTCAGAAGAGGGTGCAATAAAGTCACCAAGCATCTTTCTTGCATCTCCACCATTGTTATTAGGTTCGGCCATCTCTTCTTCTTTTTCGAAAAATTCTGTCAGGTCCTCTCCAGAGTGTTGTGCTTTAGCTTCTCTTAGCTTCCTCTTTAGAGTCCTTTCAGGTTCTGGATCAGCTTCAATAAGAATGTTCTTATCCTTGCTCCTGCTCATATGAAAAAGAAGAGAACAGAGAAGAAGAGGAATCTTCTATGTCACAGTATAGAGATTCCTTTATGTGAGTAGAAGAATAGAAAAAATAGAATGAAGAAGGGAAAAGAAGAATTCGAACACAGAAAGAGGGAGAGGGTTCGAATTTTTAAGAAGAGGAGAAGTGTTAGTAAATAAATAAAATAAATAGAAAGAGATGAGAGAGGGAAGAAATTCGAATTTAAAAAGATGAAGAAGAAAAATATTTTTACTTTTATTTAATTAATTAATTAGAATTCGAAAATTAAGGAGGAAAATAAAATAAAATTAGAATTTAAGACAATTAATTAATTAAAAGGAATTTTTGTTTAAAAAAATAGTTAGTGATTTTCGAAAATTGGAGAGAGAAGTAGTTAGGTGGTTTTGAAAAAGATATGATTGTAATAGTAAACTTTTTAAAATCAAACAAAAAGTCAAGTAGTTAATTGAAAAAGATTTGAAAATCAATTTTAAAAAGATAAGAAGTTAGAAAAAAAAATTTGACATTAAATTTTTGAAAAAGATATGATTGAAAATCATTTTGAAGAAGATTTGAAAAGGAAATTAAAAAGATTTGATTTTTGAAATTAAAGTTGATTACTTGACTAACAAGAAACTAAAAGATATGATTCTAGAATTTAAAGATTGAACCTTTCTTAATAGGCAAGTAACAACTTGAAATTTTTGACTCAAAACATTAATTGTTAGCATTAATTTCGAAAATATAAAATAAAAATAAGAAAAAGATTTTGAAAATCAAATTTTTGAAAATTTTCGAAAAACATGAAAGAAAATTGAAAAAGATTTGATTTTGAAAAGATAGAATTTTTAAATTGAAATTTTGACCTGACTAACAAGAAACAATCAAAATTTTAAAACTTTTCTACTAAATCAATTCAAAATTTCGAAATTTATGAGTGAAAAGAGGGAAATATTTTTTTTTGATTTTTGAATTTTTAATGATGAGAGAGAAAAACATGAAAAATGAAACAAAACATAAAAATTCAAGATCAAAACAAAAAATGCATGCAAGAACACTTTGAATGTCAAGATGAACACCAAGAACACTGAAGATCATGATGAACATCAAGAACATATTTTTGAAAATTTTTAAGAAAAGAAAAACATGCAAGACACCAAAATTAAAAATTTTTAATGTTTAGACACTAATAACTCGAAAATGCATATGAAAAACAAGAAAAGACACAAACAAGAAAATGTAAAGATCAAACAAAGACAATCATCAAGAACAACTTGAAGATCAATGAAGAACACATGCATGAATTTTCGAAAATTTTAAGAAAATTAAAAAAATGCAATTGACACCAAACTTAAAACTTGACACAAGACTCAAACAAGAAACATAATTTTTTTTTTGTTTTTATGGTTTTATAATTTTTTTTTGAAATTTTTTCGAAAATAAAAGGAATAAAAACAAAAAGCTTAAACATAAAATAAAATTACCTAATCTAAGCAACATGATGAACCGTCAGTTGTCCAAAATCGAACAATCCCGGCAACGGCGCCAAAAACTTGGTACACGAAATCGTGATCCCACACTTTTCTTCACAACTCCATGCAATTGACCAGCAAGTGCACTGGGTCGTCCAAGTAATAAACCTTACGTGAGTAAGGGTTGATCCCACGGAGATTGTCGGCTTGAAGCAAGCTATGGTCATCCTTGTAAATCTCAGTCAGGCAGATTCAATTGATTATGAGGTTTGATAATTAAAATATAAATAAAACATAAAATAAAGATAAAGTTACTTATGTAATTCATTGGTGGAAATTTCAGATAAGCGTCTGGAGATGCTTTGTTACTTCTGAACCTCTACTTTACTATTGCCTTATTCCAACGATGCGTTACTTCCTTCCATGGCAAGCTGTAAGATCCTCTCAGTGAAAATGGTCCTCTACGGTTTCTGCACGGCTAATCAACTGTCGGATTTCTCGTCTCGGATGAAAAATACCAGGTACAGCTACCGCATGGCTAATCATCTGTCGGTTCCCGCTAGCGTCGGAATAGAATCCATTGATCCTTTTGCACACTGTCACTTGCACCCAACATTCGCAGGTTTGAAGCTCCTCACAGTCATTCCTTCCCGGATCCTACTCGGAATACCACATACAAGGTTTAGACTTTTTGGATCCCAGGAATGGCTGCCAATTATTCTAGCCTATACCACGAAGATACTAATCTCACGGACTCGGTCCGTGTATTAGATATCCAAGAGAGTATACTCCAGCTGTCATCCAATGACTACGTTGAACATCATGTAGACCGCTTTGTGGTTGTCAGGCACGTGATCTTAGCTAAACGAGTAACGAAGATTGGGTGATTGTCAAAGGTCACCCCTTCATTCTGACTTAACTAAATTAAGTACGAGAGTATATCTTGGAGAAGAAGTAGGCGTGAATTGAATAGAAAACAGTAGTAATTGCATTAATTCATGAAGAACAACAGAGTTTCACACCTTAATCTATGGGGTGTAGAAACTCCACCGTAGAAAATACTTAAGTGAAAAAGGTCTAGGCATGGCCGTGAGGCCAGCCTCCAAACATGTACAATAGCATAAAAGTCACAAAAAAGCTCCTTAAAATAAATATCTAAAAGTAGTTTTTATACTAAACTAGTAGCCTAGGAATATAGAAAATGAGTAAATAAGTGTAGATAGTGCAGAAATTCACTTTCGGGGCCCACTTGGTGTGTGCTTGGGCTGAGCATTGAAGCTTTCACATGCTTAGGCTGTTTCTGGAAATAAACGCCAGCTTTGGTGCCAGTTTGGGCGTTTAACTCCAATTCTGGTGCCAGTTTGGGCGTTTTACGCCAAGATGTTTTAGGCTGTCTTTGAACACCAGTTTGGGCCATCAAATCTCAGGCAAATTATGGACTACTATATATTTCTGGAAAGCGCATGATGTCTACTTTTCAATGCAATTGAGAGCGCACAAATTGGGCTTCTGTAGCTCCAGAAAATCCACTTTGAGTGCAGGAGGGTCAGAATCCAACAGGATCTGCAGTCCTTTTTCAGCCTCTGAATCAGATTTTTGCTCAGGTCCCTCAATTTCAGCCAGAAAATACCTGAAATCACAGAAAAATACACAAACTCATAGTAAAGTCCAGAAATGTGATTTTTAAATAAAAACTAATAAAAATATAATAAAAAGTAACTAAAACATACTAAAAACTATGTAAAAATAGTGCCAAAAAGGGTATAAATTATCTGCTAATCAGGAGCAAGCCTGGCATCCATCGCCCCAGGAGGAGTCTAAGCACTGGACCACCCAAAGCTCAGCCCAAACACTCACTAAGTGGGCCTAGAAGTGGATTTTTGCACCCTTTAACTTAGTTCACCACATTTTTGTAATTTTTAATTAATAGTAACATCTTTTAGGTCTAGTATTTTGATTATACTTAAGAAACTTCCTTCCTCTTGAGGATCATGCCTACTAGGAGGGGAGAAGCACAGACACATTACTACTATTATTTTCTGTAAGCTATGAGCAACTAAACCTCCTAGGTTAAGGTTAGGAGCTCTGCTGATTCTCATGGATTAATAATATTACTGTTTCTATTTCAATCTATGTTTGATTCCATTCTAAGATGTATTTTCATTCTTCAAACTAATGAAACCAGGTAGAACGAGAGTATGACCCATTTTTTACATGGGTTCTTTCGAGTCCCTAGCGGGATAGAATTGAATCACAAGCTTGATTATACATCTCTTAGACGGCTAATTCACGACTTCGTTGGGGACATGGGAACATCTATTCAGCCAAGGTACGGGGCGATTAGGGCCTTTGTGGTATATACTAGAATCATAAAGATTTATTCTCCGATCCAGAAGATTCGACCTTGTCTGTGGCATTTTGAGTAAGATCACCCGGGATTGAATTGCTAGAGCTTCACCCTCGTTCAGATTGGATGACCACTAGCACCGGCGTGTGATCTGAAGCAGAGGAGATTAATGACCATTAGCCCCGGCATTAATCACTTACAGTTTGTCATGGAATGATTCATCCATTGTTGGAATAGACAGTAAGAAAAGTTGATTCAGAAAGAAGAAGCATCTCCGAAGCCTCAACCGAATTCTTATCACTGTTTTCACACTAATTCAGTAATTCTTTCCTTAATTCTGTTTTATGCATTTTTCACAACCATTATCTTTTCTATCTGCCTGACTAAGATTTTCAAGATAGCCATTGCTTGCTCAATCCGATAATCCTCGTGGAATTCGACCCTCACTCACCTGAGGTATTACTTGGACGACCGGGTGCACTTGCCGGTTCATCTGTGCAGAATTTGCGGAGTTCAATTTCACGCACCAAGTTTTTGGCACCGTTGCCAGGGATTATTCGAGATTGACAATCTACCGGACTATCTTGTTGCTTAAATTAGGTACTTTTTACAGTTTATTTGCTCTTTTAATTGTGTTCTTGTTTTCTTTTCCAAAACTTTTTCAAAACCTTTTCTTTTGTTTAGTAATCTTTGTTTTTGTTTGAGTCTTGTGTCAGTTTTTAAGTTTGGTATCCCGTATGTTTTCATCTTTTTCTTTAAATTTTTGAAATTGTTCTTATTTTCCTTTCTTGATATCCGAATTGTTCTTGGTGTTTTTCTTTATTTGATTTAAAAATCTTTAAAATTTGGTGTCTTGTGTTTTTCTTCTAAATATTTGAAATTAGTGTGTTTTGATCTTAAAATTTTTATATTTGGTGTCTTTTTGTGTTTGTCCTCTCAATTTTCAAAAATCTTAACTTCTGATTTCAAACATTTTTAAGTTTGGTGTCCTAATTAGTTAACTTTTGCTTATCTTTTCAAAATTTAAAATTTTCTTGTTTATCTTATTAATCTTTTTCATATCTTCATCTTATCTTTTTTATCTTTCTTTGAATTTCAAAAAAAAAAATCTTATCTTATCTTGCTTTAAATTAAAATTTCAAAAAGTCAAAATTTAAAATTTCTTGTTATCTTATTTTGATTTAATTTCAAAATTTAAATTTGGTGTCTTTATAGTTATCTTTTAGTGTTTATCTTATTATCTTTGTAGATCTTTATCTTATCTTTTTATCTTTCGTTGAAATTCAAAATTTTATTTTATCTTATTTTAAATTCAAATTTTAAAATTCAAATTTCAAATTTTTATCTTACCTTAATTCAAGTTCAATTTTCAAATATCAAGAATTCAAAATTTAAAATTCAAAATTTCAAAATTCAAGTTTTAAAATTCAGATTTCAAATTCTAAAATTCAAAATTTTCAAAATTCAATTTTCAAATTTTAAAAATAAAATCTTTTCAAATCTTTCAAATCTTATCTTTGCTAATTTGTGTTTGACTTTTCCTTTCCATTTTTTAATTTTCAAGATCTTCTTTTGACTTTTCCTATTTAAATTTCAAAAATTTTCAAAATCAAATATTTTATGTTATTTTCAAATCTTTTTAATTAATTGTTTACTTTATCTTGTTTTAATTTGCAATTTGGTATTTCTTTAATTTTCTTTTCCCTTTATTGTTGAATTTCAAACATTTTTACACACATTTCTTTCTAAATTTTAAAATTTTTTGAATTTTATAATTATTTTTTTCTTTCTATTTTTATTTATTTTCGAAAAAAAAGAGAATTTTTTATTCTTGTTCTTTCTTCTTGGGTATCTCACTGGGAGTTCTCTATACTTTGACATAGAGACTCTCACTTTTCTTTGTCTCTTGCTTATGCAGGAATATCAAAAATCACTATGGATCCAAATGAGGATGCAAAATCTAGAAGAACCTTGGGATCTTATATAGCTCCCACTCCTGACTTCTATGGAAGGAGCATTAGTATACCTCCTATTGGAGTAGCTCATTTTGAGCTAAACCCACAGTTTATTATCTTGGTGCAACAAACTTGTCAGTTTCATGGACTTCCTTAGGAAGTCCCCACTAGATTTTTCTTTGACTTCTTGCAGATCTGTGATACTGTAAAGACCAAGGGAGTAGATCCTAGAGTCTATAAGGTGATGCTTTTTCCATTTGCTTTAAGAGATCAAGCAAAGGATTGGTTGGATGTCCAACCCAAGGGGAGCTTGAATACCTAGAGTTAGGTAGTCAGCAAATTTCTGAACAAGTACTTTTTCCCAAAGAAGCTAACCCTGCTAAGACTGGACACCAAGCCTTCAAACAAGAGGATAATGAGTCTCTTTATGATGCTTGGGAAAGGTACAAGTTGATGTTTAGAAAATGTCTCATCGAAATGTTCACAGAGTGGGTTAAGTTGGATGTCTTCTATGATGGACTCTCTGAAAGAGCCAAGGTATCCCTGGATAATTTTGCGGGTGGCTCTTTACACATGAAGAAGACGCTAGAGGAGGCCAACAAACTCATTGAGATGGTGTCTAACAACCAATACCTATACTCATCAGAGAAGACCTCAATGAAAAAGGAGGACAACAGAGTGTCAACCGAATTTGCTATCCATGAACAAAATGAATCTTTAGTCCAGCAGCTGAACTTTCTCACACAACAAGTGTTGAGCTTGAAAAGTTCAGTTAATAACCCTCCTCCTCAGCCTCTACAGCCTCAAAGTACTCTTGACCTGGTACCTGCAATAGCAGAACTTATAAAGAGCCAGTAAGGCTTCATGCAGGAGACCAAAGCCTCCATAAAGAATATGGAAGCACGGTTGAACCAGGCTAAACAACACTTGTTTGAATAGATAAGAGAAGAGTGTCGAACTCTTCAATTAAGGAGTACCCTAAACACCCAGCCTCAGAACAGTAAGAGGCAGGGAGAAGTGTAACGACCCAATTTCTAGTACGTCATGATCATACTAAAAACTGAGCGCTACCAACTTGTCTACCTAATTATTATCTATTATTTATTATATGAGCCTGATTCGTTGTTAAAAGCGTAGTTATTTTACGAGGTACTTTTTTTTAAAAAAAAATGTTTGGATTAAAAAACAGTATCATTCATAATCAATTCACAACTGATAATATATAAAACAATTATAAACAACCACACATAAATACATCATAAGCAGTTGACAATATTCGGTGATCCAGCCTTTATTAGAGTATAGACTTTAGTTAGAACACCCCTAGACATAGCTAGATAATAACTATATTCATATATATACATACAACATCCCAGGTCCTGACCTGTTCAAGAAGTCCCTAACCTGGCGCCCAGGCTAGCCTAGACTCTATACTCACCTAGTCCCTTTAAACTACTAAAGCGAGGGAAAGTACGTTCTAGGTCTTCAAAACTCAAGTCAGGTGGATCGTCAACAAAAGGTGGAAGGTCGTCTACTAATCCTCTGCACGATCATATGTCATCAAAGAACGTCTCTCAAGTACTTCATCGAGTGGCCACATAACAGCAACATCGTACGGAGGACTTAGGTTAACGTTTGTAGATAAGCAGGGTGCAGACGTTGGCTGGCCTCACAGTATATACATATAAACAGGTAACGGAGTTCACTCTAGACTCAGAAGACTACCTAGAACGGAATCTTCTTTGCAAAACAGTCATCAGTAAACTACAGAAGGGTACTCATGCTTCCATCTGAAGGGGGAAGGGAGAGAGAAGGGGTAAGAACTGGGGAGTTCTTAGTAGGGCCGGGGTTATTAGTTACGTTCATTAATTCTGTGTTGTTTAGCAGATAAATAGTAGAATACCGAGAAGCAGTAGATAGAAGAAACAGATAAATAGAGAAAATAGAGAAAACAAAAAGCAAAACACAAACAAAAGAATACAAGAAAACAAAACACAGACACAGAGAATAGAATGAAAACAAAGAAGGCATACATTCAAACAACAATCATAATAGAGGAAATGTGCAACCAAATATGATGCATGTCTAGCCCTAGTGCAGGTAATGAGCTCATCTGTCGGTTACTAACCCGCTCCCGACGTTATCCAGCAACCTCTGTCTGGATAAGGCTTTCCTGTTCGCAATATCCACTGCAAGCAACCTTTGTCTTGCAGGGTATCCACTGCAAGCAACCTTTGTCTTGCAGAGCGGAACTTATTAGCCGATAAACGCCCAACAGACTCACTGTAAGCAACCTCTGTCTTACAGGAGCGACAATATACTCACTGTAAGCAACCTCTGTCTTACAGGAGCAACAATACACTCACTATAAGCAACCTCTATCTTACAGGAGCACACTCATCTCGATACCTCTGTAAGCAACCTCTGTCTTACAGCAAAGCATTATAGCAAGGTATCCCTCAATGGTCGTACCATCATCTATCTAACTGCCTCTCTGCAGCAGATTCTTACATAATCATTCTCATTATCATCATTCATTAACATTCTCATTATTCATCATCACTTTCACATTCTTATGCAATACCTCTTTCTTTCTCTGTTCAATCATGCTATACAAACTCTACAACTTTTACTTTTATAACATCTTAACTCAAACCATTTCTCTTTATCACATTACTCTTTTTCTTTGTCTTTTTACTTTGCTCTGATTACTCTTTTCTCTGTATTCCTTTATTCTTCTCTGGTTACTCTATTCTCTGTATTTTTTTACTCTGCTTTGATTTCTCTGCTTAACATATGTATTTAAAGCTTATGTAAATTTCGGTATGAATAGTTAGTTTGTCCCAAGTATAGGTTCATTAAGTCTATACTGAAACAGTTTAACTTTTCATATAATACCTAACCCTATTCGCAATTCCAGGACTAACTATGTTGCCCTAGTTCGTTCACTAGTCTCTGTCTGTTTTTCTGTCATTAAAACTTTACAGACTTTTTCTTCGATTTTTATATTTTTCTCCAACTTTTTATCTTTTATTTATCTTTGCCTCACTAATATGTTTTTACCACTTCCTAAGTGTTTTATGAAAGTAATTATGAGATTCTGTGCTTAAAGTTGTCTTTCTAGAGCTTTTACAGAAAACTGCCTTTTCTGTATTATTTTATTATTTTTATTAAAATATTATTTTTAATTAAATATTATTATTTAATATTTTATTATTTTTTTATTATTTTATCATTAAATTTTCGAAATTAACTTACTTTTACTTTTAACCTTTAAAATTCACTTTTTACCACCCGTAACTTTTAATATTTCTACTTTTACCACCCTAACTTTTAGAAATTACCAAATAACCCCCCAAACACCAAATTAATTACTTCCTTATCAAAAAGGTGTTCTTCATTGTTCT